>NC_139462.1:9855000-10567500 GCF_057233095.1 Heloderma suspectum
GCAATCGTCCTTCCCCACTGTTGGCACCCAGCAGTTGGTATTTAGGGGCAGACTTCCTCTGAAGCTGGAGGTTCCATCTAGTTGAACTGCCAGCATCCTTTGGGCAGTATCCTCTACTGCAGCTGCAAATCCACTAGTTCTGTTGCACCAGCGGGACCCACTGTTAGCACAACAGGAACAAGCGCTTCCAAAAACTAACCTTGGAAATGGGAGGAAACGCTCATTTCCAGAATGGGACAGGTTAGTAGAGCTCCCTTCTGTGAGCTCCGCTGACCTGCCCTTGTTTCAGGAACCACCAGCTTCCCGCTGCGCTAGCAGTAGGTCCCACCAGCACACGGCAGCGAAGGATGCTGCCCATGGACAGACCTCTCCTCTTCCGTGAATGTGTTTAATCCTCCTGTAAAACTTCCTAAACTAGTGGCCATCACCACGTCTTGTGGCAGTGAATTTGATAAATGTACTGTGTGCTGTGTGAAGAAGTACTTTACTTCATTCTGAGTCTATTTCACTGGGCGAACCTTGGTTCTAGTAATATGAGAGAGGAAGACAAGCTTCTCTATCCACTTTCTCTACACCATGCATCATTTTATAAATTTCAGTCATGTACTCCTTTGGTCATCTTGTTTGTAAAACCAAAAGTCTCCAAATGTTTTAGCTTTCCTCCTAGGGTAGGCACAACTCCTGAGATCATTTTGGTTGTGCATTTCTGCACTTTTCCAGCTCCACAATGTCCTTTTTTTAAGATGAGTGACCAGAGCCGCACACTTTATTCTAAATGTGGCTGTGCCATAGATTTCACTGCATTAAAAAAATGTTAATTTCATTGTTTCTCAGTAATTGTTAAGTAATTGGTTTTGAAATTAGCCTGATTAAAGTATTCAAGTGAAGTTAATGCTTTAAAAATCCTTGCTCATTATTTGATCAGTACTTGATCAGTTGCTCAATCATTCATATATATTAATGATGTTGCCTTTGGTTCATTTTGGCCTTTAGGGAAGTGGTTTCTGGCTTTTAAATTTACAGTGCAATCCAGTATGTGTACACTTGTCTTACTGAGGTCAGTGGGACTTATTTCTGGGTAAATGTGTGTGGGATTGCAGCCTTAATTTCTTCTGCTTAAGCAGACAATGGTCTGGTTCACATGTAATGACAACCTATGGACTGTTTAAAGCATGGGTTGTTGGGGCCAAGCAAGAGTGAGCACTCATCTCCTGCACACTCACTGCTTCTGCTTTGCATCTGCTTTGCTATGGTTACGATGTCTGAATCCAGCATTCTGGATTGTAGAAGATTAAACAATCCAGAGTTTGGACCCATGGCTTGTTCTTGGGTTAAAACTCTGGGTTCTTTAACCCTCAGTAGCTCAGAGTGCTGGGTCAAGAGTGGGTTATTCCTGGGTTGATTAGTGAAGCAGATGCAAAGCGACAGCAGCAAGCAGGTGGGATGCAGTGCGCTTGTTCACTCCTGCGCAACCCCGCCAATTCATGGTGGTTTGACCCTGAGTCAGCGTTCTGTGAGAACCAGGTCAGTGCTAGAGTCAGTGTTGAGCTCTGTTCTCAGATTTCTGTGCCTACACATTACAAAATTAGTCGCTTGTAAGAGGGATCCACCCTAATTTTGGATTGTATGAAATGGCCCTCGGATTCTATTTCCTAGAAGTATCATTCATTTTTAAAAAACAGCATTTTAGCTTTTAAAATTTCCCTATACAGGAACCTTTTTTTTAACCCAGTCAACTTGTTTAACGCTGAAAGGTGACTTTGTGACAGAGATCATCGAGAGAGGGAGTTTTACTTTACGCAGAAGTAATTTCCATATCAGAGGTGTCTTGTTTACAAATTGAAGCATATTCAAAAGATTAAGAAATGCTGAATGTCCTAGAGCCAAAATTGACTCTCCTACATACATTGCAAGGATTTGCTTGCTGGCCGTGGTTGCTGCAGAGCTGGCCCTGGATATAGCTTCAATGGTATCCTGCACAAGGCAGGTGGTCAATGGCGTAGTGATTGAATGCCTGGCATTGTGTGTGGTAATCCTGTCCCTCCTCAAGATCCCTCAGGGGAGGATCCTGTGTGTGTGTGTGTGTGTGTGTGTGTGTGCATGCGTGCGCGCTAGAGGGGGTGGTGGGGAGCAAGGGCGGGTTGCCTAGTGTGCTTTTTGCCTGATTTCTGCTTTGATGTGTGTGTGTGTGTTTGCGCCTGGGTTGTTTGTGTGTGCAGGTGTATAGTCTGGATTTGTGTGTGTGTATGTGGCATGGGTATAGGGCCGCGGTGGCTTAGTGGTTAAGACGCTGAACTGCAGACTGGAAGGTCGGCAGGACAGCAGTTCGAGACCCGAGTGCCGCGTGACGGAGTGAGCTCCCGTCTTCAGTCCCAGCTTCTGCCAACCTAGCAGTTCGAAAGCAAGAAATTGCAAGTAGATAAATAGGTACCGCCTTGGCGGGAAAGGTAACAGCGTTCCGTGCACCTGGGTGTTCAGTCATGCCGGCCACATGACCACGGAAGCGTCTTCGGACAGCGCTGGCTCTTCGGCTTAGAAACGGGGATGAGCACCGCACCCTAGAGTCGGACACGACTGGTTGGGGACACCTTTACCTTTACCTTTTTATGTGGCATGGGTGTGAATTTTACCTGTGTGTGTTTCTATCATCATCATCAGTTTGCCTGCTGTAAAATGGGTATTTTGCTGTGCTTTGTGTGGGCAAATCAGTGATTTGGCATTTGGGGCTCAGCCCCCATCTCTGCTTTGTTCACAGTTTCTTGGCCAAGTTACTAGTCTCCGAGCCTCATCAGTTTGCCTTCTGTGAAGTGGGTGTTCTGTGACTAGCTGTGCCCACCATGACAACCATTTGTGAGAAAGCCCATGACACACTACCAAAATTTGAAATGTGCCCTCTGGCCCAAAAGGTTTGGGGACCCCTATTCACTTTAGAGTCACATCTTAGACTGTAAGCTCCTTGAGGCAGGGAACTGTCTCTTTTGCTTATGCTGCAAAACACTGTTTAGCTAACTAAGAGTGCAGTTGTATGCATGTTTAGATAGTAAAAAGTTCTACAATTCCCAGCATGCCCCAGCCAGCCATGCTAGCTGGGACATGCTGGGAGTTAGGGGACTTTTTCTGTCTACATATGCATACGATTGCACCCTAAGAGAGCAGTCCCAGACTGGGTGGGGAATGCTAGAAGTTGTAGGACATTTTTCTGCCTAAATATGCATAGGATTGCGCCCTAAATAACGTAACATAGAGAGCATTTATTTATGTAAGGCACCACCTGCTTTGTAATCTGGCTCACTTCTGGCAGCAAACGTTGTCTAGTGTGATGATGTGTGGTTATGGGCTGTTTCATGCATGACCCCGTGCACAATGCTGTACAGGATCCAAAGTCTTTGAGTGCCTGTAGCATCTACAGCTGCCCTATTAGCACCCCCACTGCCTGGCTGCTTTGGCTTCTTTTGGCAGTTAAGAGGAGCAAGGAAGTGGCTGTGGATGTCACGTGAACTAGTTCTTCTCTGCTCCATGAAGAAGCCAGGTGTTGCCAGAGGATGAGACAGTGGATGTGCGGCGCTGCTGCTGAAATGGCTGGGAGGGAGACACCCATGAGTGGCTGTGCCGGCTGCTAGAGCCAGTAGCTACTACAGTCACCAGAGGCTCAGTTGTGGATTGCTGCGTGAACACTCTGTGTTGAAAGGATTTATGTGGGAAGAGAGTGGAATTACGGTACTAGGTGTAAGTCCGGCCTGTGTATGTTGCCCAGCTCCACTGGTGTGCTTAATGTGGTGGTGGAGACAAAGCTACCATGTAGCGGCAGCCTGGTGTCTGCTCTGACCCTCAAATCTTGATTATCTGCAGAAGGGAATTTAGGGTGCTCTCCCATTTTCTGGGCATGTAGTAAAGCAGCCACGAAACAGCCAAAGAATCGCATCATTGTGCATATGCAAATATGAGCTTAACAATCAATCTATGGGTGCAACAGAGTCATATGGTTCAGTTCATGCTGGACTGTACCATTTCAGGCTGCAGGTGGACTCGTTCATTGAAAGAGGGATGTTTTAGCCTAGTCAGTTCCTTGAAATGCTAATGTTCTAACAGGGACTTTTGGAGTGTGTGTGTGCTGAGGATTTAATCAAACGTGGTCCCCTTCCATGGCAGCCTGAAATGGTGTAGTCCAACAGTAGCTGTGCCATGTGATTCTGCTGCACGTATAGATCGGCTTTGAGGCATATTCTTGGTGGGCCACCTCTGAGGTGGTTTGACAGCCACATGTCTTAGACTTCTGTCTGACTTCTTGCACAGTACAGGGCATGTGTCTTCCACCATTTTCTGGTTCCTTTTTCTACATATGTCTGAATGTAAAATCATTATGAGCATATGACTTCTTGGACTGCAGTAAAACCCCAACAGTTCTCTGTTTGAGCTTAACGATTTTAATCACAACTCACATCCCATATCAGAGGCCTGAAAAATGTCATTTAAGTGTGCCTTTTTAAACAGTTACATGTAAAGAGGTGAACTGCTTGGAACTAGGATTAATTGAGGACCACTCCCATAATCTTTATGCTTCCCTTGATGTTTGTCTGCCTATCCCGTTCTTCGTTGTTCATTGTTTTGCTGAGTGAAAACGTATTTTGTGGAGGATGTGCCTCTCTAAGAATTAGCTAACTGAATTCATATTGACCTGGTTCCAACATAACACTAACCCATGGTTTAGTTAACCCATGGGTTGTTGAATTCTAGGTTGTGGTGATGTGTGAACCATGGTTTATTAACCATGAACAATCCGAAAACAGAACCCATGATTTGTTGTTGGGTTATAAATTCTGAGTTGTTTAAACTATGGATTGTCATTATGTGCTGATCCAGAACCGCGGGTTGTTCATGGGTTGTTTCGCCAGGCTACAGAGACAGTGGGCAATAGTGGTAAAAAACACACCGGCGACTCTACGTGCTAGTCTTAGAGCACTGCAAAGGCATTTGGGATACAGGAAGGGAGTGGGCGGAGGAGGGGGAGGGAAGCAAACAAACCCAGGATTGAGAAAACAAACCATGGTTTGTTCAGTCATCTGCCAGACAAATCCTGGGTAGGGCAAGAAACCATGGATCATCCATGGTTAGCATTATGTGTGAATCAGGTCATTGTATGCTGTCGACAGGTTGATAATTTAGCTCACCTGTACCCAACCTGGTGCTCTCCAGATGTGTTGGATTATAGTTCCCATTAGATTATTGGAGTTGTAGTTCAACACAGCTTGAAGGCTGAGGGAGCTGTTCAAGGGGGATTGCAGGCCTCTGACGCACCTCAGTATATTAGCTGAAAATCAACTTTTATGAATGGTATCTGGGATTCTGGAGCTTGAAATACGGTTGAGACTGAGCCTAGTGAGCTACCTGGGAAAACATATCCCCTACCTTGGAGCCCACTTCATACCCAGAAAGGAATAGGGCTGTACATTGTTGATCCCTGTGGTTGGCAGTCAGTATGAGGTAGGGATGCTGGAGGAATTTTGGACGAACTAAAATGAGTTCAGATTTCTAAGAATCCGACCTGCAGAATCTGTCACAGACTGACCACCTCAGGCGGCTCGGAGTCCGTGGACTTTCTAATTTTTTTTACTTTCCCCAAATTTACGCATATTTATTTGTAGGAAAATACGCAAGTTTCTGCTGAGGAAAAGTTGAATGGAACTGGTATTTAGATAATACTCTAAATGTTACATACTGAGGTAAATGATATACATTCTTACAAAAGCTCTTACATAATTATTTGCATATTTTTCCGCATGGTGGAAAAAAAATTGCATCCGTCTGTGAGCGGACGACGGGACAAAAGGTGCCTGACAATCCACGTAACACAGACGGAGCATATTTCACACAGTCCGCACACCCCTAGTATGAGGTCTCTGGATTGGCCAGGCCCATCATAAGCTCTAGGAGCCCAGGCCCGTGCCTTTGCCTGGTCAGCAGAGCAGTCCTTTCAGCCTGCTGCAACTGGGCTCGGAGAGGCTGGGTTAGAGAATGCCCACTTCAGGCCTGGTTTTGGTAAGACCGTCCACAGTGCCAGCCTGGCCCTGACAATGGGTGTAAATGCAATTACAGCATGGAACGCCGGGTTCGCCCAAGCAGAAATATACCACTGTTGAGATCTAACCCTTCTGGCGCTCCCAAGCGCTCACAGTTTTGAACCTGTCTGACCCCAGCAAGCACCCTGCGAGATAGGCCCTCTGTAACATATGCATGTTATGTGTTTTCATTGTTAAATGTGACCCTGGCAAGGTAGGGTTAGCTGGTTGGGAGGGAGGGAGTGACAGGTGGGAGGGGTGCATGTGGGTGTGAGGATTCTGAGGTTATAGAAGGAGTGAACTGACGGGAGTCAGGTGGGCCCTTAGGGACTGTGGAAGCAGCAGCGAGTTTGTGAGGGGTGTGTGTGTAGGATTTTAGAAGGGGTAGAGTAGGTAGGGAAGTTAGTTAGGACCAAGCATTAATGAATAAGAATAATATGTAACTCCTCATGTTACAAATCTTTTTTTTTAATAGACAGACTCCCATGTGTTGATGGAATTGTTACGCTACCTTTATTACATCTAAAGCCTTGTTACTTCTCCTGTAGTGGGTTGAGAGAACCAACTGAGCATATTGAATTTCTCTGGAACCCAGAGAGAGTAAAAAGGACTGAAGCTTGGGTGTCAGTGGGAACAACTGACCCAGGTGAAAGCAGGCATTTCCTGAGGAGTTCGTTTCTCAGTTTCAGAGGTGGAGGCTTGCGAACAGGTGGAACCCAGGCAGGAACGCCACAGGCACCATTTTCCCCGTTATTTAATGGCAAGACCTGATATGAACTCAAGGACTATGCGAACTGTGGAAATAGCATTTGACAAAAACTAGTGTGTATGTATGTGTGTGTGTGCGCTTGTGCATGTGTGTATATCCCTCCTCCCCCATGGTTTTAAAGCAAAACTGTGTAATGGGATTATAGGCTGAGGCCAACAGCTGTCAAATTTGAATACAGAGGAAGCTTCCTTACAGCAAGTCAGACTATGGGTTCATCTAGCCCAGTCTTGTTGTCAACACCAATTGGCAGCAGCGGCTCTCCAGGGTTTCAGGAAGGAATTTTTCCAACCCTACCTGGAGATGCTGGGGATTGAACCTGGAACCTTCTGCTTGCAAAGCAGGGGCTGTACCATTGAGTCACAGCTGTTCCACCAACTCTTATGTGAATTCCAGTGAACTCTGCCTCTTTACTGGAACTGTATCAGCTGTAATTGGTTATGGATTTATATTGCTGTGCCACCAGAACAATTCTTGTTAAATTCCGTTAGCAGGTGTTATGGAAATGTGTAGAATACATAATGGGTTGCCAACTTTTTACAGGGTGTCATATGTGTCGTTCAAGGGCCCAGCCCAGTCAAGCTAGCCTTGCTACAAGACACAGAGTAGAACCCTTAGTCAGCCTTTCTCAAAGTCTTGAACCCAGAAAGCCACCCTGAACCACAACCCCACTTCTATATAAAATGGGGTTTTATTTAAGAGACCATCTTGAAAGCAAAAGCATATTTGCAAATGAAACCTCAGTGATTGTTGTAGTATGTATCTCCACATGGTCTCTGGAGTCTTTTAGATGGGACAGCTAATTGAGGACACAGTGAGAGGAATGTGATAAATGTAATAAACAAAATTATTGTCTTTAAAAAAACAGAAATTTCAATAAGATGCTCAGGCATTCATGGAGCAGGGAGTGATGTTGCTATTTTTTGTGGCAGTGGCAGGGCATGGAGACTTGCATTTTGCACAAAGACTGTCAGTGCAGCACAAATTATATGATATGTAAAACAGAAAAAAAGATGAAATTAGAAAGCAATGAGACAAACCTAAGTGAACTCAGTGTTTTTAGATGTTCAGAAGAAGCAGAAGAGGAGGAAATCCATATGTTTCACTTCCTCTTCCCATGCCAGTTTAGAACATCCAGAACTGAGCATGTGCATTTTTCCCTATAGGTTGTTGTTGTTCAGTCATTCAGTCATGTCCGACTCTTCGTGACCCCATGGACCATAGCACGCCAGGCCTTCCTGTCCTGCGCTCTCTCCCAGAGTGTGCTCAAGTCCATATTCATTGCATTAGTGATGCTATCTAGCCATCTCATCCTCTGCCATCCCCTTCTCCTTTTGCCTTCAATCTTTCCCAGCATCAGGGTCTTTTCCATTGAGTTTTCTCTTCGCATTAGGTGGCCAAAATATTTGAGCTTCAGCTTCAGTATCTGTCCTTCCAATGAGCACTCAGGGTTGATTTCCTTTAGGATGGACTAATTTGACCACCTTGCAGTCCAGGGGACTCGTAAGACTCTTCCCCAGCTCCACAGTTCGAAAGCATCGATTCTTCGGCGCTCAGCCTTCGTTATAGTCCAGCTCTCACAGCCATAAGTTGCTACTGGGAAAACCATAGCTTTGATTAGACGGACCTTTGTCGGCAAGGTGATGTCTCTGCTTCTGACTATGCTGTCTAGGTTGGCCATAGCTTTCCTCCCAAGGAGCAAGCGTCTTTTAATTTCATGGCTATGGTGATCTTGGAGCCCAAGAAAATAAAATCTGTCACTGCTTCCATTTCTTCCCCTTCTATATGCCAGGAAGTGATGGGGCCAGATGCCATGATTTTAGTTTTTTTAATGTTGAGTTTCAAACCGGCTTTTGCACTCTCCACTTTCACTCTCAGCAAGAGGCTCTTTAGATCCTCTTCGCTTTCTGCCATTAGGGTGGTATCGTCTGCGTATCTGAGGTTGTTGATAATTCTCCCGGCAATCTTAATTCCGACCTGTGATTCATCCAACCCGGCGTTTCTCATGATGTACTCTGCATGTAAGTTAAATAAGCAGGGTGACAATATGCAGCCTTGTCATACTCCTTTCCCAATTTTGAACCAATCGGTTGTTCCATGTCTGGTTCTTACTGTTGCTTCTTGACCTTCGTACAAGTTTCTCAGGAGACAGGTAAGGTGGTCTGGTACTCCCATCTCTTTAAGAATTTGCCACAGTTTGTTGTGATCCACACAATCAAAGGCTTTAGCGTAGTCAATGAAGCAGAAATAGATGTTTTTCTGGAATTCTCTTGCTTTCTTCATGATGCAGCGAATGTTGGCGATTTGATCTCTAGTTCCTCTGCCTCTTCGGAGCCTAGCTTGTACTTCCGGTAGTTCTCGGTTCACATACTGCTGAAGCCTAGCTTGTAGGATTTTGAGCATAACCTTGCTGGCCTGTGAAATGAGCGCAATTGTACGGTAGTTTGAACACTCTTTGGCATTGCCCTTCTTTGGAATTGGAATGTAAACTGACCTTTTCCAGTCTTGTGGCCATTGCTGAGTGTTCCAAATTTGTTGGCATATTGAGTGCAGCACTTTAACAGCATCATCTTTTAGGATCTTAAATAGCTCAGCTGGAATACTGTCATCTCTGCCAGCTTTGTTCTTAGTAATGCTTCCTAAGGCCCACTTGACTTCACTCTCGAGGATGTCCGGCTCAAGTTCAGTGAGCGCACTATCATGGCTATCAGGGACATTCAGATCTTTCCTGTATAGTTCTTCTGTGTATTCTTTCCACCTGTTCTTATTCTCATCTGCTTCTGTTAGGTCCCTGCCTTCTTTGCCCTTTATCATGCCCATCTTTGCACAAAACGTTCCCTTGATATCTCTGATTTTCGTGAAGAGATCTCTAGTCTTTCCCATTCTATTGTTTTCCTCGATATCTTTGCACTGTTATTTAAGAAGGCCTTCTTGTGTCTCCTTGCTATTCTCTGGAACGTGGCATTCAGTTGGATATATCTTCCCCTTTCTCCCTTGCTTTTTGCGTCCCTTCTTTCCTCAGCTACTTGTAAAGCCTCCTCAGACAGCCACTTTGCTTTCTTGCATTTCTTTTTCTTTGGGATGGGTTGAGTTGCTGCCTCCTGAACAGTGTTACGAACCTCCATCCATAGTTCCTCAGGCACTCTGTCTATCCGGTCTAATCCCTTAAATCTATTCGTCACCTCCACTGTATATTCATAAGGAATATGATTTAGGTCATACCTGAATGGTTTAGTGGTTTTCCCAACGTTCTTCAATTTAAGCCGAAATTTTGCAAGAAGCAGCTCATGATCTGAGCCACAGTCAGCTCCAGGTCTTGTTTTTACTGACTGTATAGAGCTTCTCCATCTTTGGCTGCAAAGTACATAATCAATCTGATTTCGATATTGACCATCTGGTGATGTCCATGTGTCGAGTTGCCTCTTGTGCTGTTGGAAAAGAGTGTTTGCTATGATCAGCGTGTTCTCTTGGCAAAACTCTATTAGCCTTTGTCCTGCTTCATTTGGTGCACCAAGGCCATGCTTGCCTGTTATCCCAGTGATTTCTTGACTTCCTGCTTTAGCACTCCAATCCCCTATGATGAAGAGGACATCTTTTTTTGGTGTTAGTTCTAGAAGGTGTTGTAGGTCTTCATAGAACCGATCACCCTCAGCTTCTTCGGCCTCAGTGGTTGGGGCATAGACTTGAATTACTGTGATGTTGAATGGTTTGCCTTGGATTCGTACTGAGATCATTCTGTCATTTTTGAGATTGTACCCCCCTACTGCTTTTCCCACCCTTTTGTTGACTATGAGTGCTACTCCATTCTTCTAAGGGATTCTTGCCCACAGTAGTAGATACGATGGTCACCTGAATTAAATTCGCCCATGCTTATCCATTTTAGTTCGCTGATTCCCAAGATGTCGATGTTCAATCTTGCCATCTCATGTTTGATCACCTCCAGCTTACCTTGATTCATTGATCTGACATTCCAGGTTCCTAAACAATATTGTTCTTTACAGCATTGGACTTTCTTTTCACCTATGAATATATATATATATATTTTCCTTATGGAGGATGCATATATATCTCCCCTCCCTCTGTATGTGCATGTGTGTGTGAGAGTGAGTGAGAGAGAGAGAGACAGGGGTGGTGGTGGTAGGCGGAGATGGTGGACTCTACTTCAGACATTCCAAATAGGCAGGAGAAGAAGCAATTTCATACGTGCTTCCACTCCTCCCAGTTTAGAATGTTAGACGATGCTCTTGAGTGCTATTTCTGTTAAAAAGCGGGGTACAAGTCAAATAAATAAATAAACAAACCACTCTCCTCTGGTGACTAGAATTGCTGCCAGGTTACCTGGCAGGAAAAGCTTCTGTAAGCTGGAAGGCATGTGGTTCTGTTCCTTCCTTTCGGTTTGTCAAAGTGCCACAAATCACATATATGTGAGCCAGCGGGCTACTAAAAAGGTATGTGGACTAATAACTTTTGAAGATTTATTTACAAGGCTGATGTATTCATTGGAGGCTACCATTCCTGCCTTTCAGATTTTTGCTGTGCTGAGCCTGTCGTTCATCCCCTTGTAATCTTATGTGCTCCTCTCTCAAAATTTTCTTTGGCCTTTGTAATAGGTTACTTCTTGTATGCTTTGGCTGACGGTTGGGATTTCCAGTATTGGCTGTGCTTACAGTGCATGAACTATAGCCTGGAAATCATGAGACTTGAGTCCTGCTCAAGAGTTCCCTTACTCTCATCGCCTGTTGCGTGAGGGTGGACAGTGAGGATGCACTCACAGATCCTGCTCCCCCCATCATATTCCTGTGTGAAGCTAAGTGCCTGTAACAGGGAGCTGTCATGCACTGAGGCTGAGTGTCTGCAATGGGGAGTTGGATCTACTTATGGAGGCACCCCGTGCGATCTAGAACTCTGTGACGTTCACCCCCAAAGCAGAGAGGACAGTGGGGCCTGGTTGTTGGGAGTGCAACTGAGAGGCTGGGGGCATTGAGTGTGTTCTTGCTTCTCCCCACTCCCTCCCAATATGATTGGCGATGTGTGAACTGGGTTTTGCAGGAGACCACAGGCATCTGGTTGCCTGACAGTGGGTTTCAAACCATGTTCTGGGGAAACCAGTGGGAGATCAGTAATGGTGGATAAGTTTCTCTAAAAAGACATCTTGCTCACCGATATCATAGCTCATTGGGGAAGGGCTGTAGGTCAGTGGTAGAACAAATGCTCTGCATGCAGAAGGTCCCAGGTTCACTTCCCGATATCTCCAGGTAGGGCTGGAAAAGATCCTGTGCTGCTACCAGTCTTTGTAGGCAATACTGAGCTGGATGGACCAATGGTCTGACTTGATATATTGTCCACAATATATGGGGTTGGCCACAAATTGACTCACCATGGTGAGAGTCCATGCCCCTGAACGTGAAGCTGAGCATGGGTTTGACAAATTCCCACCAGCTCAGAGTTGGGGAAGAAAGTGGGGGCACAGGCCTGCAATGGTGCTGGGATTTGGAGGAGCTTGAGCACCTCTGAAGCTCAGCAGGACATTGGAGGCAAGACCCTGCCTAGTGTTGAGTACCAATTTGGCTCGTTACCAAAGCTCAACATCTGTAGAAACCTGGGTGTGCCATCTGCCAGACTTACAGTCTGGTGAGATTTCTCCCTTTGGTGTGTGGACTCTGGGGGGTGCATTGGGAGGTATCCTAGTGCAACATTTCAGCTCATGCAGAGCAGTGGTGATGCTGCGTAGGCCAGGACATTGCGCCACATGAACAGAGTGTGCATCCTCTAGACAGACGTAGACAACCTGGTGCCCTCCAGATGTTTTGGACTACATTTCCCATAATCCTGGACCACTGGCCATGCTGGCTGGGGCTGGTGGGGGTTGTAGTCCAAAGCATTTGGATGGAGCCAGGTTGCCTAGCCCTTCCCTAGAACATCTCCCAGAATCCTATGCAATACTCTGGGGTTCTGCAGCAGATGGGATGATTGGAAAATGTGTAAGATTGGTCCAAAACTTCGATGCCAGCAGGTTGAAGCATTTTTTCCTGCTCTGAATGGAGTCCTTAGTAAAAGAGAATGATGTGGGGTAATAACACTTCCAAAATCACACCTGTTTATTTAGAACAGGTTCAGAAGGAGTTAGGAAAGCTGAGAGTGCCATAGTTTAAATTCCGTGTTTGCAAATATGGGGAAGAATAGCTTTAAAAGAGTTGTACATCTTCCCAGACTGTAAACTTGGTTGTCACTCTTGGGGTTGGGGGGAAGACATCATTATTACTTGTAGAGATGGGCTTGGTGAATTATTTCCCCAAATCAGCAGTGTTTGTTCAGAAGAGCTGGGTTGAAAATATCTAATTGTCCTAGAAATTACTGATCTTTGTAGAATGTTACATATAGCTTTGGATACTCCTTTTGAAGAACGTAGAAGGTAGACAAAAGAAGGAGCTGAGAAGCATTTTGACACGTTTTGGAAGGGGGAATAAGAGGCAGCAGAGCAAAATAGAGTCCTATTTAAATCACAACAACATTTGGTATTAAAATGCAAGTGCAAAACTGCCAAAAGGAAATAACATAATTAACTCAGGGGATGTATTGCCAAGTAATGTGGTTGTAGCCAAGAATTTAGCATGATTCTGATCAGATGTGATTACATGATCAAATAACTTCCACTTCGATATATTTATAATGAAGAACTGTTTCTGAGGACATAAAAGGCTGCCGTTTCAGAAGATAAGCCAGGTGTCTTCAAAGTGGAAGGGTATTTTTCTGGGGAAGAGAAAACAGCAACTGCCCTGGTGTTGGCAGACCAGCAAATTTTGCCAAAAGCGTTTCCGATTAGAAATACAATCTAGTTTCTGCGGGGTTTGTGTTGGTTTTTTGGAGTACACGGTGCTGCACTGTCTTTCACTTCTCTTCAGAACATCTCTGTGAGGTAAGGTATGCCTGTGGCCGTTAAATAGATGGAGAACTGGGGGCTCCTTCTTGGGATCATTTCCCTGTGTGTGTTCTTAGGGGTGCATCCACAAGGTATCTTGGAAGGGAAGGCGGGGAGGAACCTTGGCACAGAGTCCCCTCTTGCGGTTGTTGGGATATAAAGAAAGAGTTGCGGGTTTGTGGGGCAATAGTCCTGCCTAGCAACAATTTTTAAAAAATTGGAATTAACAGCTGTGTACGTTACCTTCAGCGCATGCTCTCTCGGAAGCTGAGTGGTGAAGAATGGGAAAACTATACTTGTCGAGGAAGAAAAGGAGGAGCTGGCTGTGGCCATGAGCTTTTGTATGGATGCAGAAGTGCTTTTATGAGGTTTTCTGTATAAATGTACATGCCTTGTTCTGAATTGATTTGTGGTTCACCTTTTGTCAATATATATTGCAGGTGTGGGGTTCCTGATCCAAATCATGACCACATTGGGGGCAAGGGATAAAGCCCCCCCCCCCGCTAGGGTCCCAATTCAGATCATATCCCCTGTGCTTACTTAGAATAATAAAAAAAAGACATTGCTGCTAATTCAGGTCTGAGACAGGAAGACCTTTTATGCCCCTTCCTGCCCAGGAGGAGCCAATAGCCAGTCTGGGCCGAGCCAGTCTGGAAGATTCTTCGCAGAGAAGCTGCAGTGAAATGGCCTGCCATGTGTAGCCCAGTACTGTTTAGTTCAGAGGTAGGCAACCTTTTTGGGCCGTGGGCACATTTGGCAGTTTTCAAAACTGTCCTGGGCACCACCACAAAATGGCTGCAATGAGAGGCATGGCAAAGGACAAGTAACCTGCCCCAAAGACTGAATACAAGGCAGAGAGGGGGTGTGAGCCACATCACATTAACCAGCTCCTTTGAACCCTCAGTATTCAGCACCAACAGAAACTTACTTTATAGCAATCCCAGCTGCCAGTAAGAAAATGTGTAAATATTTTTTTTAAAAGTGGGAGGGGTAGGCACCTTGGTGGGCTCCAAGAAAGATGTCTGGGGGGCACATTGGTGCCCGTGGGCACCATGTTGCCTACCCCTTCTAGTTTACTCTGCCTGACAGCAGTATCCCAAGGTTTCAGGCGGGGGACGTCTTTTTGAGCCCTACTACAACTGGAGCTGCTGACCTTCTACATACCAAATAGGTGCTTAGCTGCTGAGCTACGGTCCACCTCTGTCCAAAATATGAGACAGCTGCATTCTAGTGTGTACTTTGGAAGGTGTCCTGCCTGCTGTTCCTTGCCCTGACTTTGCTTCTAGTCTATTGAGGTGAGGATCAAGCAGGCAGGTAGCTGCTGCTCCCGACATAGTATGCCACAATCCCCCACTGCCTGTGCTGCTTGTGACAGGTATGAATCAACCAGACAGGGCGATATGTGTACCACGTAGCTCAGTCTCTGTGTTCAGATGATACTGGCTCCTCCTCTCCCTCCCACCACCAATTGTCCCCTCCCTGTTTTGCAGAGAGAGAATCTGGATCTCAGTTCAAAGGCAGCTTTGAAGATTTGTGTAATGGTTTAATTTCATTTGAGGCCCATAAAGGCATTGCATGTGTTCCTCTTGAACTTTCAGGGCTGCTGTGCAGCAGCTGAGAAGCCTGCCCATCTACGTGGCATTTGGTGGTGTCCATCTTTAAACACTTCTTTAAATAGGGCTTTTCCAGATGATTAAAAATTCCCAGACGTTTTCCGTAACACTAAATGCAAACTAGGCTTGATCCAAGGCCAGTAGCACAGTATCCTCATTCCCACATTGTCACAATGAATGGATGTGTGTGCATGTTGGCTTGTGGCAGGGGGAAGCCCTACTTGTATTTATCACCCCCCCCCCCAATACACACCTCAAAATCAGGGGATAACAGCGCTCCAGCACCAGAGAGATGCAAATAAATACATGTAGATAAAAAGGAAAAAGCCAGAGTGGCATGAAATGGCAGGGCATTCATGGGGGTGGGAATGGTGAGGGGTGGGCGGTACTTGCTGGAATGATACAGTGGGGGAGATCTTTGTTTCTAAAGATTTTATTTTAAAGTTTCAAAAAATCAACAACAGAACATAAGGATCACAAAATGGTTCCCATATGGTGTATGCATGAATAGTTGCTCATCACAAGCACTAAAAAAAGTTACTTTCATTGCAAACTGTGAAACTACCGAATGTGTTGTGATAGATGCTAGTTGGGATGGCTTTGAAAAAGGATGGGGCAAATTCATGGAGGTTATTGCCCATGCTAGCTAAATGGAACTTTCACGTTCAGGGACAGTATAGCACTGTTGGGAACCAATAGCAAAGCAGGGTTACTGCCTTCACGCGCTGATCATGCACTTCAAGAAGGCATCAGCCTCGCCATGGCTGGAGACCTTAAACTTACTTAGATGGACCTTTGTCCTAATCTGGCAGGGCTATTTTTACTGACTTAGTACTGTTGGAAAAGGGGCCTGTGTGACTTGTACAGCCGTACATGCTTCTCTGAATAGTGATGGATGTGCTAGCTGGGGTGGGATAGGAAATGGCATTTTCCCAGTGAATATTGAGTGTTGGGAAAACGTGTTCTCCCAGCAGTCTTCAAGCAAGGTACTGGTGTTCCATGCAACAGCTGTGTGTTTGTTGGCACCTGTCATTTCCTCTAGCCTGTTCCCAGCTCTTGAACCTCTTAGAAACAAGCTTCCCTCTTCTTCCTCATAGCACGGTTGCCTCCCAGCTTATTTTTACCTTCATCCCTCCCTTTTCTTTTTAGCTGAGTCACAACGTTAAGCAAGGAGTCATTTTAAAACCGTTGATGATTATGCAAACAAGCGATGGTAATTAAGTTTTACTGAGCTAAGCATTTTTGGGTGCAGTTGTTCAAAAGGGGTCACCCAAGAATTGCTACCAGCACATTCCAAAATAGAAAGTCTTTGAAAGTAGCTGGCTTTCCCCCTTTTTCCTTGGGTGATGTGGAAAGGGAAGGACGGCTTGAAAGAAAGGGATCCTTTGCTGGTGGCTTTTCATTTTCCTGGACCAAGTCTTGGTTGTGAATAACGATGGGAGTCCTTTTATAGACTGGCAAGACTTTGCTTCCTCCCAGGTCTCTAAAAGCGAAAGGTCCAAGTGGAACAATGAGGCTTTGTTCATGTGCAAATTTTTCCTCACTTTAAAAAATACTAGGAAGGTCACCCAGAGAAGTCATCCGTTCTTTTTCAGGTCTAAATTTTAACAATTTGCAGGTGAAAACAAAGGGCAAAAGAAAAGACCCGTTGCATGCAGTGAGAGATAATCCACCATTTGTTCCTTCTAAAACAACTTCACCTACTAATGCGTATTAGACCAACATTCCTTTTTAGATCTGGGACCCAATCTGATGTATGGAGTATCTCTGCTTTTCTCCTTTTTCTCCTGTTTTATGCCCCCTCTCTTTCTCATGTCTGCCTTTATCCTTCTCTTAAAAAAAGTCTTAAACAAGAAGAGAATGGCCAGTCTTTGATAGGGTCGTAGGAACACTGGAAGCTGTCTTACCGTTTATCAGACCATTTGTCCATCTAGCCCAGCATTGTTGACTGGTAGTGGCTTTCCGGGGTTTCAGAAGGAGTTTTTCCAACCCTACCTGAAGATGCTGGGGATTGAACCTGGAACATTCTACATGCAAAGCATATATCTACTGCTGAGCTATGGCCCACCCATAGCTGAGTGGTAGACCTACCAGTTGAGGGCCAGTGTTAATCAATGAGGTGGTGATGATACTGTGTTTTTCTTAACTTTCAAATACTATGTTTTCAGCCCATGTTATCAACTCCCCTCTTACTAAAAAAACCCAAGCAATCTTTGGCTTGCCTTTGGGATGACCATTAGTGACAGTAGTGAGTCAAGAATGGCTTGGGGCAATGGGGTTGTGCACATTGGCCTCTACACTGTGTTCTCACATGTGTTTTGATCACTTGTCACATGCAATGCTAAACATGGTTGGCTGTTGTGGTATTAAAACCAGATATCTCTGTCAGGATTGATTCTGAGCGCAGGGAGATAGCTAGCAGCTCAGATTCAGAAGAGGAACAGCTAGAACTGGGGGATGCATTTTCCCAAGCCAGATCAGATATGGGTAGGCATGCTTCTCAAGTTACTAACTCCCAGATGGCCGGGACTGAAGCCTCCCCCTTGCCCCGCTCTTTGAGAAGCCAGGAGGAGGAGGAGAGTAGGGGCTGTGACCTAAAAGATGCTAGACTGTGGAGCAGAGCTAAGAAGGGAAATGTCAGGGGTGAAGCTCAGATGGTCGACCCGGTTAGCGATGCATGAGAGGCGAAGTAGGGAAGCATCACTGGAAGGGCGGGACATCCCTCCCTTAGTTAGTTTAGCCAGCAAGCCTCACTTCATACTGCAGGCAACCTGGGTGTTCCCATTTGAATCCCCTGGAGGCCTTCCTTTGTAGCCTGAGAGTCTTCAAGGATTTGTATCTGTAATGAACCTGTTGATAGTGAATTAAAGGCCTGAGACTGAAGCCTCTCTGTTGGTATGTGTGAGTGCATCAGGAGAGGGGGCCCAAGTGAAATGTGACACTCTCCAGGTCTGTAGGCCTTAGCCTGTTGGGCAACCTGAAAGGGTGCCATTTTGGAGGACAGTCCCAAGCTTTGACTGAAGGCCAGCTTTTGGCTGAGAGCTACATATAACCCCTTGTGGATCTTCTGAGGCTCAGGGTGGCAACAAGAAACAGGGCTTTCTCAGTGGTGGCTCCTCAGCTCTGGAAAGCCCTTCTAAGGGAAGCTTGCCTGGTGCCCACATTGCTATCTTTTCAGCGCCTGGCTAAGACTTCTCTGTTCTCCCAGGCTTATGAAGTATTTTAGCACTTCTACTATTTGAGATTTTAGTCCCTGCGAAGTGGGATTAACTCTTATACCCACCCAATGGTCGAGTTTTGTTTTTGTTTGTATTTGTCTTACATTTTATGCTATGTTGGTGTGTTCATTAGTTTTATATTGTTTTATTGGGATTGTATTTGTATTTTTGTGTCATAATTATTACATTTTACATTGTACAATTCCTAGAGAAATGTATTTTATATGAGCCTTTTAATAAATACAATAAATAAGCCAGGCCTACTTGTTTGGTCTTGCTTGATCCAATCATCCCTGTTTCTTCTCTTCTCTTGTTACTTCCTTTTCTCACTCTTGACTGATTAATGCGGTCTTTGACTGCTGGTCAAGTCTGTGCAGCTCTTGCTTGCCTAATCCCCAGTCAGACGTGATAATGAACTCCATGTTTGATGCTGGGTAACCAGCCCCCCCCCCCCCCAGCTGAAGGAATACCCAGTTGTTGGCCCTGACATAGGCTCCTTTGCTTGAGGGCCACTGAGTTGCTGCTGTCTGAGATCAGTGGGCTTTACAGAGCAAACCAGATGACAGACTTTTATCCGAGTTCTCCGAGGCTGTGATTCATGCCTCTTACCTGGCAGAACATGCCTTCATTTGAGGGTTTGGATGCTTCTGTTTGTTCTGAGCAGTGTTTCAGACATGCCCTTTGGCAGGTACAGGCTCTGCCTGTATGGTAGCAATCAATCCTGCTCCTATAATAGGAAGTGGCCAGACCATATGCCAATGCGCTTGGTGGCTTGTTAAACTTGTGCTTGTCAACAAGTTTGTTAGGTTTGGGGGAAATAAAATTAAAAGTGGCTTTGCTGTGAATCAGCTATGAACAAGTTCATTTTACTCTAGGGGCATGGCAGCCAGTAAAACTAGTTGGAGAGCTATGGTGAGAACTTGCAAGGCTTGGAACAAATTTATATCCATAGACCTTTAGTCTGAAATGTGGGTTATTTTCTTGCTGAAGTAGTGAATGCTGGTGGGAGAGGCTGGTTACATGGCTGGTGCCAGAGATCAGCCGTGTTGGTGTCTGCCAGGGGCATCCCGCAAAGGGCATTGCTGCCGTCTTAGAATCATAGAATCATAGGGTTGGAGGGGGCCTATAAGACCATCAAGTCCAACCCCCTGCTCAATGCAGGAGTCCAAGTCAAAGCACCCCTGACAGATGGCTGTCCAGCCTCATCTTGAATGCCTCCAGTGTGGGAGAGCCCACTATCCCCTTACGTAATTGGTTCCATTGTCATATTGCTCTAACAGTCAGGAAGTTTTTCCTGATGTTCAGCCGGAATCTGACTTCCTGGAACTTGAGCCCATTATTCCGTATCCTGCACTCTGGGATGATCGAGAAGAGGTCCTGGCCCTCCTGTCTGTGACAACCTTTCAAGTACTCGAAGAGCGCTGTCCTATCCCCTCTCAATCTTCTCTTCTCAAGGCTAAACATGCCCAGTTCTTTCAGCCTCTCCTCATAGATCAGTAATCAATAATCAAGTTCAATAATCTTGATTCTCACTTGAAGTAGCAGCCGTTTTGAACCTCAGAACCACCTGACAGCCAAACGCAGCCCTCCGGGGTCTGCCACATGGCCATGCCCCCTTTCCTTGACCGTTCATTTGTTTGGTGGTTTTCTGGCTTTAGCACATCCTGCCCCCCCCCCCTCCACCATTCTTAACGGTTGAAATGTCTCTCCTAAGACTTAGTTACTGGCAGTATGAGCTTTAAGCTAAAATGTGCTGGTGTTTTGGCCCTGCCCCTTTTGCATTTGATCCTTCCCACCATTGGAATGGGTGCCTGAGAGCTTCTCTGAAGTGGAATTTGAGCAGAAAGTGGGTCAGCGCCCCTGACGTAGGGGTCTGGTCCGGTCAAAGGTGTTTCCTGCTCTCGCTGACCTTGCAAAGCCGCACATCCCCAAATCTTCTGTGATGAGCAATGTTCTCTTGATTTTCATGTCCCTCTGCCTTACGTGGACTGTTGTGGTTGTCCTCTCAGGCAAAGTTGTGTGAAGGCTCCCGAGAAGCTGGAGTCATCCATGCCTGGTTGGATTAATCTGCTAGAAAGGGCTCCAGATGCATTGGACCACAGCTCCCATCATTCCCAGCTAGCATGGCTAAGGGTGGCTGAGAATGATGGGAATTGCAGTCTAACGCATCTGGATGGGAAGGCGGATCTATGGCTATTAGTCATGATGGCTATATAAGGCTGGTTGTCTATCATGTGAAGCAGGATGTTGAATTAGATCTAGGACCTGGGTCTGATCCAGCAGGGCTCTTCTTATGGTGCCATCTGCCACAAGCCCACTTAGGCTGGTTCCCCCCTGTGGGGTGGGCATGCTGCAGGCAGACCCATCCTGTATCTGTGGCCGCAACACTGTCGGCTACACCATACTGGCAAATCTCCTGGTTGTCTGTTTTCTTGACTTTAGAGCTGAAACACGCATACTCAATTAATTGAAATGTTCCCAAACTCCTATTCAGTAGTTTGACAGTAAATCCAAAATTCAGATCCCATCTTTTGAGTGTGAAATCTTCCCTCGATACTTCAAATTAGAATGCTTTAGCCTTGTGGGCTTCTTTGATTGTTTTTGGCAGGCATCCAATATGAAAAACTCATAGGTTCTCAGCTGTCAAATACAGGGTGCCAGCACAGAAAAGGCCCTGTCCCCAGTTACTACCATCCCTGGACTAAGGGCCTCAACGCTAACCTAAATTACCACCTTTCCAGCTTTTTCTCAGCCTGTGGGTATGTTTGGAATTTTAAGACACACCACTACGTGTCAGCTGTCAAATACTGAAATCAAACAGTGGATGACAAAATATATATTGCAAATATTTGAGTATCTAGAGAATGTTTGGTACCAGAATTCACAGAAGAGGAACAGAACTAGAATTTCTGGGTCCAAATTTGTTTTGGCTCAGTTCCATTTCCTTTCTCTGAGCAGTTCTATGCAAGATGCTGCTGCTGTTGTTACAGATTTTTAACCCATGTTTTCTCTGGAGGCATCTGCAGCCCAAAGCCCAGTGGCAGCTCTGTGGTTTTTCATTGTTTTTTAAATAAAGGTTATCCAGCATCGTATTATTTGGCAGCAGTTAGCTGCTTGTAGGCCGTTTACTCATAATATACTTGTCTACACTGCTAGGAAAGTGTTATGCAAACTGAGGCTTGTGATAGGTGGGCGTAATTTTTTGGATCCCCGCAGGCATGCCACAGGCATGCCTCCAACTGCCGGTTTGCCTGACATTGTTGTGGCAAGATCCTGCCTCTTCTTGCTTGCAGCCACAACCCGATGTGAGGTGGATGCACAGGCGGACAGTTTTGGGTGGCGGAGTGGGAAACATCTGTCCAGTTGGGTGCGATCCACTGGAACATCCTCTTGCCTCAAGCCTTATTGAAATGAACGGGAGAGGCTGCTTTAACACCCTTGCAAAGCCGTTGGGGAGGAGTTTCTGGCAGCACCAACACGCTGATGAGATCTAGCTCGTCTCTCATATTGCGCCAATTCGTTTGTGCTTTTGTTCATTTTGCCACATAGGGAAAAAGGGCAACAGCCGCTGGATAATTTCAGTCCCTGGCATCTCTAGTTAAAGGACCTTGGGTAGCAAGGCTGGGAGGACCTCTCTGCTTGAGATTTTAGAGAACCGTTGCCAGTCAAAGTAGATTGCTGCTTATACTGTTATATAATGTTAATGTTGTGTGCAGGGGTGTTGCTAGGCCTGGGTGTGTAGGGCCCTGGCCCTGTATCTATTTCCCATGGCTCCGGATCTATTTCCCATGGCCCCAGATCTATTTCCCATGGCTCCGGATCTATTTCCCATGGCCCCAGATCTATTTCCCATGGCTCCGGATCTATTTCCCAGAGCCTTAAGTGTCCATTGGTGCCAGTGGAAGTTTTTTTTTCTTTTTCCCATGCAGGGGGATTGTAGCTGAGGAGGGAAGGATTAAACTTCTCCCTACATGGTGCAGTCTGCAGACCCTTCTCTGCATGGCAATTAAGCTTAGAAAAAATAACCTTATATGCCATTAAAAAGATTGGACCCTGAATTTTTTAAGTGCCCAGGAACACCCTGGGTTGTGTGTGAACTTGAAATGATTTTAACTCTGCAAAAGAGATGTGCGGGTGGATGGGCACGTATACATCACACCCCCCTCCACCGGTGAGCCACTTTCCCTTTTTAACATCCAGCATTTAAACTCAAAGCAACTGGTTCTGGAGTGAACTGCGAACAATCCCAGTTCACAGAAGCCTCCCCCGCCTTGCCTTTCTGCACTTGTGTTCCCCACTGCTTTTGTTGCCCACCCGGCTAGCTTTTCTGCTTCGGCATTCTTTGCATTCTGTGACCCGCTTTGGAATGTGTGCACTGCAACGTGATCAGGGTTGATGAACTTTTCAAGCTCCTTTTGTTCTCTAATTTTTGTTCCCTCCTTATTTTCTATTTTTATAGCCAGTATGGTGTAGTGGTGAGAATGTTTGACTAGGGAGACCCAGGTTCAAATCCCAGTTGGGTGATCTCAGGCCAGCTGACACCTCTCAGCCTAACCTACTTTACAGGAATGTTGTGAGGATAAAGAGCAGGGTGGGGGAAGGAGAGGAAAACTGTACACCGTTTTGAGTTCCTTGGAGGAATGGTGGGATATAAATGCCATTGTTTATAATTTATATATAATAATAAAATTTATAAAAAGAATTATAGCTGTAGATGGACATCTTCTAGATGGACTCCAGACCACATTTATCAATAGAGGCATTTGTTGTTGTACCCGTAAACCTTTTAAAGGCAGATAACGTCCCCTCCTGGCCCAGGTTAGCATCCCCAATGAGAGCAGCGGCACCATTGCCTGCGTCACACATCAAGTATTAATGTTGTGGTTTTGGATGTATGAGGCCCAGGTTGAAATCCCTGCTCACCTAGAAAGCTGCCTATATAGCAGGAATGGGGAACCTCTGGCCCACGGGCCGGATGCAGCCCTAGGGGTTCCTCATCCAGCCTGCCACCTTCTTCTGCTGTTATCTCCAATCAGCATTCAGAGGGTATTTAAGAGGCAATTGAACTTTAAATGCTACACATAGAATTGAGCTGTGCTTTTGCAGGCATGAGAACTGTTACACTGGGGCAGACTGGCTTAAAGCTGAGCTGTGCTTTTTATGCTTGGTGAGAAAATGTCCAACTGGTAAGAATTACATCTGGCCCTGCTCGCTTTTCATAGAATCATAGAATAGTAGGGTTGGAAGGGGCCTACAGGACCATTGAATCCAACCCCTTGTGTCCTTTTCTGTGTCCTTGGCTCTGCCCATGCCCTTTGCTCCGCCCACTGTTGGAGTGTGCCCCCCTGAAACCCTTTCCGAATTGGAATTAAGCGTGCAGGCTGAAAAATGTTCAGCATGCCTGCTATATAACCTTGAGCAAGTCACTGCCTCTCAGCCTCCCCTACTTTTTGAGGTGGCTGGATCCTAGCCAAAGATCAGTAAATTGGTGGCCCCTACCCTGTGGAATTCCCTTCCAAGAGATACACTTCCGGCTCCATCTGTGGCTGCTTTGAAGAGGGCTTTAAAAACATACTTGTTGTCTGGCTTTTATTTGAAAAGGTTTTATGGTATTTGCTGCTGTTAGAAATGATCTTTTAAATTTTATTTTAACTCTTATTTTAAAATTGTTTAAATTTAAGGGACTTTTATAATGTGGTATTGAATGTTACTGTTGTATATTGTAAGGCACCTTGGGAAGAGCACCAGCTTGAAAGGTGGCGAATAAATATATTGCATAAATAAAGAGACCACAAAACCTGCGTCATGTATACAGATTGCAGAACTTGGATTGTCGTGGTGCAGAATTGGAGAGCCTGGATGCAGAATTTAAATTTATTTTTTAGAATGAAGTACACACAGCCCTGATGATTGGAGCTCCATTTCCTTATCCTTCCTCCTGGACACGTCAGCCTAAGCAGTCAGTTTTAAGCTACGTGGCGAGCAGCCCCAGCATGTGGGCTGGCTGGCGAAAGGCAGAGACCTAACTGTTCTGCGTGTCACGTTCTGTCTGGTAGGAGTTGCAGGCTGTAGTTCAGAATACCAGGTGGCCGAGATCTGTGCTTCTTGGAGTGCTGATTAGCCAGTGGGGGAAATTGGGAGCCATTGCACAATGTGTGTTTGTTGTTCCTGGAGGCTGGCAGGCAGCATTTAAAAGGGTGCCTCTCCAGGAATTTCTTGTCCATTGATGAAAAGAGCACACTGCGTTCTGCGTTCTCTCCCAAGCAGCTCTGTTTGCCTAAAGAGACAACGTGAGCTTTAATTCCAATGGGTTGTGTGGAATTTGATCACAACAGGAGAACGTGGAGTAGCGGAGAGGGCTCCTCCACCCCCTCCCACCAAGGAGAGCTCTGGGTAGGGCGGAGTTTGCTGCTCCCGGGTTGAGCCTGTCTGAGCAAGATGCGTGTGTCATTGCATAGCTCAGTGTGCATTTTTGGATTTGGGCAGGTGAAACCTGAACAGAAGTGATGTAAAGTGGATGCGAGGGCATTCCTTCATTTGTTTTTGTTTGGGGGCATGTGACCCCCCCCCTTGCACTTGCTTTGTTTTGTTTACATTTTGCAGCTCTCCTCATCTGGAAGTTTTTGGGGCAGGCAACAATGGTTGAAAAGGCAACTGTTCACTGAAATGCCAATGGAATAAGGCAGAAGCCTCGCCCTCACTGGGGCACCATCCCACAAACTACATCCCGCCCCCCCCCCCCCCCGAAGCTGTGTGTATTTTGCAATTGAGTGATCTCACCACAAGTACCCAAACATCCTCAGAATCTTAGCATTCACTATGGATAATAATAGCCGAACAAAGAGAACAAGTTTCTAGCCCTTAAGGATGGGGCTTGAAAGTCTCTGGCTCTGTTGTAATCTCAGGAGCTGGAAGGCCAAGGAAGACCTCTAGTGCTGTGGGCAGGCACACCTCTGGGGCAGAGTTTTGACACTTGGGACAGGGAATGTTCAAACACACACACACACACACACACACACACACACCAGGAAGATGGAAATAAAGGTGAGAACTGGGAGAGATTTCCAATCTAGTCTTGGTTGATGATACTACCAGGGGGCAGTTCCAGCCTCTGTGCATGGCAGATGCTTGAAACGTGACAGGTGGGTTGCTGTGTTATGGGGAAGTGCCAGGTACATTTTTAAACAGACAGGTATTTCATCTCAGGCCTTTCTCCACACTCACTCCTTTAAAAACACACATACCACCCACCCAACCTCTTGGACTGAATGCCTGATGCTCCCTTGGGGACCAGCTGGGCAATTTTTTATTTTCCTTTCCTTAGAGGGCAGCTCGGTGACACTGCATGGGGCTCTAGAAATTCTGATTTCTCAAGAAGAGAGGGATCATAGAAGTGAGTTGTGCTCATGGTCTGAATGCAGTGTACTTGTGGATCTCACTCCAGCAATTTCCCATTTGGACTTCTCAGGTTCCCAGCTCTCATTTCAGGATTCATCATGGTGAGTAAGATAAAGTCAGCTTGGTCTGGGCCTCTTCATATTGCTTGTTACATGGTGAGAATAAAGTTGGTGAGAATAAAGGGCCAGAGTAGTGACTCAGTAATTGTATTGACATACAGTTCCTCCAGGCCTTGCAGTACCTTTTAGCAAACTGCAAATAAGTTTACAAAAGTTAGTAGCCCTCCTACTTACACATATTTTTATTTGTCATTGAAGGCCTAAATGAGAAAAAAGGAAAAAGAACCAACTTCCTCCCGTGTTGCACAGAGTTCCCTGCCTGGTCACCTGGAGGTGATTCTTTTGTGTCTTGGGTGACCAGACGAGTGGATGATTGAAAGTATGATGTACACCTGCTTACTGAAGTGAGCTTCTCACCTTCCTCTGATATAACATTTCTGCAGATGTGTTCTACCTGTATGGACCACCCCAACACATTTTTAGCGTCTCTTTTAAATTTTGGGTTTTCAGTTTGAGACTATCACTTAAGCTGCAAGATTAATTTTAATGTAACCTGAAAAACCTGTAATTAGTAGCACAGCCTTGGACTGGCGTGGTTCTTCTGCAGGTTGGCTTTGATACTGGAAGTATTTAGTGTTCCAAGCTATCTTGTTCACACTTTCACTTTGGCTTTTGATGGTACTTGTGTGCTGCTTTCGTTTTAGCAATCCTTTTTGGTGCCTGCATCTCTTTGTGACAAGCAAGGCTGTCTCAGGGACATAGTGCTTGTTTAGCTATTGAAGTCAGCTCTTGACGGTCCTATTCAGTACTTGTACTTACTACTTTGTTCCATTATTTCCAGCTTTGTTGGCAAAATCTGGATGAAACTAAGTAGCCTATAGAAAAAAATGTCTTCAAAATAACCCCAAATCTGTTGCATTTGGCTGATACAGGAAAATGCAGAAGTGGCAGTTTAGAAGCCTGATGTGTCTGCAGGGCATGATCTGGTTTCCTTCTGTATTTATGTGGTTCTTGAAAATTGGGCATAAGTGGGAGCCCATGGAATGGTGAGAGCAGGGTGGAGAGAAGGAGAAAAGTATTTGCTGTAGTTCATGGCTGCAGCACCTCAGGCTGGGGGTTCTAATCTGGCCCTCTGGGGTTCCCCAAAGGGTAGTACCCCCTTTCACCGACCACCAATTATTTAGTGGTTTCCCAGATTTTGTGCCATGTTTTCCCCATTCTCAAAGGTTGAAATGCCTCTCCTAAGGCTGAGTCACTGGCAGTAACAGCATTCAGCTAAAATACGCTGGCAGATCTTATGCCCTTCCCACCACTGGAATGCAGCCTCCGAGAGTTTCTCCAAAATGAAAAATGGAATTTGGCCCTCAGGATGAAAGCGGTTCAGCATCCCTGTCTTAATTCCTCTCTTTTCCCCAATGTAGTGTTACCCCATACCTGAGAAAGGGCAGGGCATGGCACTGAGGGGGAGTCTATCTCTCTGCTCTTTTCCTCCCTCTTGCACCACCAAAGGGATCTCAGGGCTTGATCTGGGCACAAGGTAAAGGCATAGCAGGTTGCATTCTATCCCTGAGGCCAAAGCCCCCAAAGTGACTGGGTGTTGGATTGCCTGATGGGGAAGGACATGGCAGGACGGATGCTTGGGCAACTTAAGACAACCACTCATTGGCATTCTGCATGTGAATACTTGCCAAATGCTGATCAAAGCCACCACCTTATTGATCTCCCCCATACACTTTTCATCCTTTCTTGTCAGATTAGATTAGTGATTAGAGAATTAATGAATCGGTACTTTGAGCTACCCTGCCTTTTCATCAGGTTCCTTAACACTCCTGTCTATCTCTTCCACCCCCAAATACATTCACACACCTTTCTGGACTTAAGGGCTCTGAGGTTTCTACAGATCCTTTCCCCACCTCAATGTCCTATCCCCGTTGCCATTTTCCTCACTCCTCCTTCACTGCCCTTCCCTCAGGCTCCTGGTTGTCAGTTCATTGTCCTGTACCTCAGGGATAGGCAGTGTGATGCCTGGGGGCACCAATGCGCCCTTAGACACCTTCCTTGGTACCCACCGTGGTGCCCTACCTCTCTTTTTTTTTAATGAGCACATTTTCTTACCGGCAACTTGGATCACTGTGAAATAGATTGTCTCTCCTCTCCTTGTCTACCACCTGGGACCTTTCCCCAGACCTAGGCCTGCCTCTAGGTTTAATTGTTGTGAACCGGCCAGACAGCTTCAGCTACTGGGCGGTATAGAAATGTAATGAATAAATCAATAAATATACCGCTGTTGTTAGGGTTGCATGAGATCTTAATCCCAGTGAAACTGACAACATCCCCTTCCCTCACAAAAGCTGACACAAACATTCTGACAGCTATTCCCTGAGTACTTGGAACGTATGAACAACATTTGTGAACAACATTCCGTGCCATCTCATGTGCTCGGCCAGTTGGTGTTGGAGGTTTCACTGCCACAACATAGCAAAACATAGATATGCAGTGATGAGTTGCAGGACTGACTGGGCTACAGGTATCTCAAGACCAGGCATCCACTCCCACTGCACCACATCTTCTCATCCCCTCAGAGGGCTCACAGCGCTCTGTTGACTCTTAAAACTGATCAGCTGGGCGGATTTTTGGACAAGAAAGTTATTCCAGCCTCCAGCAGAGGAGCCGAGAAATTTCCTGTTAGTATATCACCCTTACGCATTTTGTTTTGCAAGCTTGGTGCACCATATAATGTGATCCCGAAACCCTGCTGGCTCTAAGGCACTGCCATCAACTTAGTTACATACCATTTAGCTTGTTTGAGAAGTTTCAACCTTTTTTTTGGTGCCATGGATTTTAATTGTCTTCCCCCTGTGGATTCATGTGGCAGACCCCAAAAGGGTGGTATCTAAGCTGAGAAAGTTGGCTGCAAAATAGACCCATTTGCATCATTTGTCCTGACGAGGGATTTTCAAACCGTTGCTTTCATACAGGGGAAATGGGCATTTCCCAAAATGTAAGGTAGCTGGTGCCCTCGAAATGCTGGCTGGCTGATAATGGGATTTGTAGTCCCACACATCTGGATGGCAACAGGTTGGGGAAAGCTGATGTAAGAGATAAACATTGATTTGCACAATTATGTTGTCTGGCTGGAAGAATTCAATATGGTGTGCGTGCGTTCTTTTGATTTTTGGCACATCAAGCCAGCATCAAAGCAGCCACTGTACATGGCTTGTAGGCCACCATACATGGTGTTTGGGCTGCATTTGACTTGGTGTACACAGTCCACCAGGTTTTGTTAGACTCTCTGTATGTGCTGCCTGCTTCAAACTGCAAAACAGAAGGCCATGTGGCTCATGAACTGTGTTTTGCTTGAAGGGTCCCTTGTTTTGTGCCACTCCTGAAGAGTAAGGCCAAAAATGTTCTTTAGATCATTGTTGGTTAAAGATTGGAGCTCTTTACAAGAAGGTGTGCTGGTTGGAAGAGTGGTGTCAAGGGCTCCTTGGAGGCCTCTCTCAGTCTAATCCAGTAGCCAAGTCCAAACACAGACAAAGGGATTATTTTCAAAGCTTTATTCCTCTTTTACAACTTAGCAACTCTACTGTTAGCAACTAGATATGAACAGCAGAGTACCTATGCCCTAAGTTGGAACAGTTGGTCCCCATTTGAAAGGGAATCACTGGCAGACCCTGAACTTAAGGGCTAGGGAGAGTCCCTCCCCTTTTCCCTTGGATCCTCTGGGCGCAACCGTTGTTTGCGCGCCAACCGGGCACTACGCCTCTTTTCCGCGCCCTTCATTTGGCGCTGCTCTCTGCGGCGGCGGCGCGCATCCATCAAATCTGCTTCCCGCGCTCTGTCACTCCCAGGACTGCTATCTAAGCTAGGAATGCCGGTGGGAGGAATCTCCGTCAGCAGTTGGCCCTGAGAAAGAGGAGCGCGCTCCTCTCCCAGGAGCGACTCCTCTTCCTCAGAATCAGAACTACTCTGGGATTCTATGGGCTCAGTGTCCACCCTGACAAGTGGGTACATTGATGCTGTCAGCCTCTTGCTCAAGGAAACCTCTTTGGGAGGTGTTGGTTTGATGCTTCCACCTCCTTCTAGCATCTCACAGGAGAGGCTTAGGTGTGGGAAAGGTAGTGAGGAGAGAATGTAGAACCAACGCCTCCCCATGGTGGCCCCCAAATGCCAGTAATGATTCATTCTGTAAAACCTCTTGCCCCAAACAAGTAACTGGAATAGTAACAATCATAAAGCAATGCGTAACAGAATGACAGTGCTTCAACCATTAATTTACTAAATGTAATATAATACTATTCAATAATCCATCCTAACTAATACAGGAATGAATGAATGAATGAATGAATGAATAAATAAATAAATAAATAAAAACAGCCCCCACAAATACCTCCAGAATGGAATTGCAACCCACTTGCCCCCAGCTTTGTTTTAGCATGAAGAGCCCCCCTGAATAGAGAGAGCCATTTTATAGAGGAAGTGTTTTTCATGTTTTTTGTTTGAGGAAAAGCAGTTTGATGGTCTCTGACAGTATATAAAATCTTTTGATGTGGAGCGGTATATAAACATTGTAAGTAAGTAAGTAAGTAAGTAAGTAAATAAATAAATAAGGCCCAGACTAGACATGCAATTATCAATTGCGATTAAAAAAAAGTAAATAGCAGGTATGGAAAGCTCCATCCAGATTGGGACCCTGTTGGGGGAAGGGGGACTTTAACCCTTTGCCCCCTCTTCAGTCCTAAACTGGACCCCCCCACACGTGAAGGAAAGCTCCCATTTGCTCCAATGGAACCTTCCATTCCTCTGCAAAGAGTGGTAGTGGGGAGGGGGGATCTGGATTGGAGCCACAGGGGCAAAGGTTAACACCCCGCTATCCCCACCACTAGGGTCCTGCTCCAGATTGCCTTCCTCCCCAAGTGCTTGCTGCTTACTCAAAAAACAGACACTCCACTTACGCTATTGCTAATTGCGTGAATGGCATCATGTCTGGTGTGGCTTTAAGACTTCCCAAAGGCAGTTGTTTTCTCTCTTTCTTCCTAGTTTTTAACTGGCTCATCCTAATTCTCTGACACTTAAGGAAGAGGGGGGGGGGGAAACAGCCGCTTCTTTGTGACTTTGTAGAACCAGCCAGATAAAACCTGAGATAACTCAGCAGCCAACTGAGACCCAGCAGCTGACTGAATGGGCAGTTACATTCATGGCGGTTTTACGAGTGGCTGGTCTCCCCCTGCCCTTTGATGTACAATCCTGCTGTCAACATGAAATAGCAGGAGATACTCTGAATAAACTTGACTGGAGCCCACATTGGCTGGGGCAGTGTGGGGGTGGGACCCCTTGAATGTTACCCTACACATGCATGCGGGAAAACAAATAGCATTAAACATTTGTAGCATAATATAATGCCCGATACTCAAAAGGGCAAGCAAACTGGAGAGGGGGAAACATGCTTAAAAAGGAAATGTGGCCACAAGCTGCCGTAGGTGGCCACTTATGCATGGCTAAAATAGAGGCAATGCATCAGCAAAGAGGAGGACAGGAGAGGATGCACAGGTGTCTGTTTATTTCTATGTCTAGATGGAAATTTAGAAATCAGTATGATAACAGAACAATGCAGTACGTCTCAGCATAGTGGGGAAGACAGACCAGGTGTATTATTATAAATAAAATAAATAAACCAAGTAGGACGTGTGGCCACCTTACCCAGGACTATCAGTGGCTCCTAGTTCTGATCCCCCAGTATCAAGAGGCAGATTCGCTGTCAGTACCAGTTGCCGGGGAACAGGAGCAGGAGAGGGCGAAGCTGCACTTACGTCCTGCTTTGTGGACTTCACATGGGGGCATCTGGCTGGCCCCCGTGGGGACGGAATACTGGATTGGGTGGGCCTTTGGTCTGATCCATCTTGTATCTTTCCACTGTTAACAGATTTTCCCAGCCTGGCGCCCTGGAGATGTATTGGACTGTAACTCCCCAAATCCCCAGCCAGCTATAGCTCAGCTCATCTGCACTGTGCCCGGCTGGGGAAGGCTGTATTAACGGCTTTCTAGCTTTTCTCTTCTTGGGCCTCTGTAGTCCTTTCCAGCTAGCTGCTGGGCTTTCTGGATGGGAGTGGTGGTCAGTGGAGGCTGGTGGCTCTGATGTCAGTAGGACAGTGAATCTGCTCTGGGTTTCAGTCAGAACGTTGGAGAGCTCCTTTAGAGTTCTGATTAAAACCCAGAGCGGATTCACCTGGATAGCTCCTTTAGAGTTCTGACTGAAACCCAGAGCGGATTCATTACCCCACTGACATTGAAGCCACCAGCCCCCACTGGGGGTGATCAAAGGCCAGGGTCCCAGGCCAACAAACTCTTCCCGGCTGTGGTGTGCTTCTTGTGCCCCCCCCAGCCCTTCCCTGGCACGGCTCCTGCGGGCTCCCCTCCGACTGCTGCTTCCAGCTCACCCCTCATCGGTGTGCACCCCAAACGCCTCATGGGTGTAGAGGCCCTCTGGTTCCATACTGAGCTACTTTGCTTTTAAAACCAGGCCTAGCTACCAAGTCCTTGATCTTTAGGCCCCAAAGTGTGTGTTTTGTGGTTGCCAGAGAAGCAGAAGCCGGGCTTGCATCATTCCTTTGCTCAGCATGTTTTCACGGCATGCTGTCTGGCATTTTTTTCCTTGACCACAAAATTGCCACCTCGATAGGGTCTATATGTCTATAAAAAGAAGCATAAAGTTAAAAATTCTGTGCATTTTCTGAAAATGGCATCTCTGATGACCGGGCGGAGGCCTCTGTCACTTCCAAGCCTTTTATTCTCCAGGTTGAGAAACATTTATATTCCAGGCTGGTCTTGCGTACCCTCTCAGTGTGTCCCACTTACACCGTTTGGCTCTCCTTTTCGGATCTGCCAGTCCTTGAGCTTCTGACGTTTCTCCAGAATTTATTGCTGTGCTGGAGCAAGGGATTGAAAAGGGTCTTAAGGAAAAGGGGGAAACGGGAGCAGAGAGAAAGAGAGAGGAAAAAAGAATTGCCAGCCTAATGCTGTGACCCCGTTTATGTGTCTTTCCTTGTCAGGTTCCTTAGAAAGAGAGCTTGGACGGCATGCAAAGTAGTGAAATATCTGCAGAGAGCACTGATGATCCTCTTAGTAGTGGCCTACGGAGAAAACGACAGCCGCGAATAGTAGTTATTGGTGCTGGGCTTGCGGGCCTCTCTGCGACAAAAACTCTCCTGGAAAACGGTTTTACGGATGTGACTGTCCTTGAAGCATCTGACCGGATTGGAGGCCGAGTACAAAGCGTGAAGCTTGGTAAGGAATGGCCTTCATAGACGGCTTCTGCTTTGGCGTGCTTTGCATGAGGCAGCAGGGAACGGCGCTGCTGGATTAAGCCTGCGAACCACTTGGCCCAATGTTTTGTTTCTCACAGTAGTCTGTCAGGTGCCCAGGGGAAGCTCACCAGCCATTAAGAGTACAGTCTTCCTTGTTGCTTGTCCCCGGACCATTTAATATTCCAAGGTTCACTGCCTCTGAACCTCGAGGTTCCATGTAGCTATCATCATTCCCTCTATTTCCGATGTTTGGAGGCGAGTGCCATTGCTTATGTAGCCAAAACAGTACCATTTAGGCCCAAGAGTGAGATATCAGCAGGCTTAAGGAAGCCCTGAGGTTTGCAGTAGTTTGAAAAACTATTAGAAAAAGAAGTCTAAGAGGGAGAATTACCCCCCCCCCCAACATGCAGAAAAACATTGAGCTGTGGAGCCTCCGGCCTTCCCCAGCAGAAACACTCCACTCTATTGTTTAAGGCCCCATTTGTTGTGGCTAATAGCCCTTGATGTCTAATCCCTTTTTAAAAGGATTAGGAAAACATATTTTTAGAGAAAAAATGACTTGGGCTAGTTTCGTTAATGGACGATGTCCTTTAAGCCAGTTCTACCACCCTGCCAAAGATCCCACGATTTACCCTGGCTCCCCCCCCCATCATTTTTATGGATGAATGTGCAAAGGTCATTACAGTTCTTATCTCAAGCATGGAGGCAGAGGGAGGGTGAGAGATGGCTTTATTTCCCACAGGCCTTTGTTTTCCACACCTGAAGCCCTTGCTTCAATGAGGCTAAAAGTGCAGTTGGACAGAATGCTCATTGGCATTAGAAATATCTGCTCTTCAGCATTTGCATTCCTATAAATAGCTGAGATTCAAAGGGGTGGGGTGGGGAGCTGGGCGAGTCTGTTGCAGCAAAAACAAAGCAGTCTTGTGACCTCTTAAACCAGACTAACAGATGTATGGTGGCAGACCATGGACTAAAGCCCACTTCATCAGATGCATGAAGTCGTCTCTTCCGTTGGCAGAGAAATCTATATCCCAGGGTGTGTGCATGCGCCTTTGTGAGAGATGTAAACAGTGGGACCAAGAATTCTTAAGCCTGGTGAGCTCTGCATAGAAATGTCACAGACTGGACCTCTTCCATTTCATGGCTTTATAACTGTACCATTTATGCCACCTTCCTCCAGCCTGGCACCCTCCCGATGTGTTCGACCCCAACTCCCACCATCCCCAACCAATGGCCATTCTGGAGGGGAATGATGGGGACTGTAGTCCAACATGCCTAGAGGGCACCAGGTCGGAGAGGGCTGGTTTGTGCTTTTGTCCTCTCTGTCCATGGATATAGATTTATCAGCCAACCGAGGATAACACACCTTTTATTTTACTTACTTATTTCATTTCTGTACCACCCAATATAAAATATATAAAACAGTAAAACCACAGTATAACAATACAACCAGAATAAAACCAGAATAAAGCTTAGCAGCAGTGTAGTAATCTAAAATGCAGATTTAAAACAGCAAAGCTTTATGCCACAAGAAATCTGTTAGTCTTTGTGGTGCCAAAAGGCACTCTGGGTTTTTTTTTCTTCAGGGGCAGAAATACCAAAAATACCAGCATATTTCACCTTAAAACTCATCCTGCTTTAAGAGAATGGGGGGATGGGGGGAAAAACTGCACAAAAGCCAGGAAACAAAAAAAAGTGCTTGGGGGAAACAGGGTGGGGTCATTGAGGAAACCCCGGAGGGCCAGATTGCGACTACTGGAGGGTAGGATTTGGCCCCCAGGCCTGAGGTTCTGTACCCCTGCTTTAAGGTGCCACAGACCTCTTTTGTGATTTTATCTGTTCCACCAATAGCTGAATGAAACCCCTGTGCACAGGGGCAGCATCGCTCTCTCAAATGGTGGAATCATGTGAGGAGTGCCGACTGCTCTGCAGCCAAAATGGGGCCATTGTGAAACAAGAGGGAGGTATTGGTATGCTTACAGTATCCTCAGGTTTTTCAGAAGTCCAAAAATGTTTTAGAGAAACCCCCCAAAGGGAGCAAATTCCCCTCACTCTCAAAAGCAACAGAGGGAGGACTGAGTATGCTCAGCGGCCATGGAATGTTAAGTGTGTGTTGCAGGGTGGGATGGAACGTACAATCCCAAAAGAGGGCATGGCTGGCTGGTTGGTGTCACCCTGAGCAGGAGCCCTCTACACTACAACTTTTTATCGCAGGGCCCCCTTGTACCTCTGAATACCCAGTGCTGAGGAGAAGCAAGAGGAACGGGCTGTTGTTACTTCCATGCCTTGTTTGTGAGCTTCCCCAAAGTGCCTGGCTGGCTGCTGTTGGAAACATATTGCTGGATTAAATGGACCCTTTCTCTGATCCATCATGGGCAGGTCTTTCAGGTGGAACCCCTGGCCCCTCCTCCACCAGTTTCTTTTTGAGACATATCTGTTTTGTGTGGAACTTTGCTATTTGTCAAAGAATACAACATCCTGAGCTTCACAGGTTTCCTGAGTTTTTAAAAAATTCCTAAAGTTTCTAGACCTCATGGTCCCTGCCATACATTTTGGAAACATCTCCATTTCCTTCTGGCTCTCCTCTTCTTGAATGAAAACATTTGAGGCTGTTTGAAAACCCGAGTCACGTGAACAGGACAGATGCCGCTAATAATAAGCAAATAGGTGCAAGGTATCCCTGATTGTATTTCCTGGTTGTATAATTTGGATTGTATGAGTAGAGAATGCAGCTAGCCCTGGATTAGGTGGGCACGGATTCAAAGTGGCCCTTGAGAAAGTGGAATGCATTTCTGCTTGCCTAAGGCAGGGCTCTGATTTTTGCTGAGTTCCACCCTCAGCTGTGGCTCCCTCTTGCCACAGTGCACACTGTTCTGGAGGGGCCCCTTAAAATCAGGGGGGTCTTTTCCGAAAATGGAACAGGCTGCGGTGGGGAGGGGTCTGTACAGTCAGGGACTGCGTGCTCTGCAGTTGTGCACAAATGCAGACATCAGTGTTTTTGCATGGAATTCAGCAATCTTGCACTGGAAAATCCCAATGGAGAACAGTTCCTCAGCCAGGCTTCTGCCCAGGCAGTTTACAGCACCAATTGTACTTAGCTTAAGGTATGACTTTTGTCAGTGTAGCCCCAAGAAATTGGTAGCTTAAGGCTTTTAGGAGCACCACCAATGAAAACCTGAAACTCGGGTATAGGGATGGGCGGACTCACTACCGTCCGGTTTTGCCAGGTGTTTGCCAAGCTGCTACTCGTTCCACCTGGACCTGCTCTCTGAGCCTCCACACTCACCCAGGCCCACTTGCTGAGCAGTTGTGTGCCCCGCAAGCAGGTCCAGGAGCCACCAGTCCTCTTTGTGAGCTGCCATTTTGCCTTAAAATGGCAGCTTGTGGATTTCCGGAATCTACTGTTGGGAAAGGGTGCCATAAAGGAGCCATTTACGCAATATTACGGGCATGAATGGACCATTTATGCCAGTAATTTTGCGTGAATGGTCCTTTACAGCTGCCATTTACGTAACATTAGTTTATGGAAATCCCCAAGCTGCCATTTTTACACAGAATGGCGACTTGCTAAGAGGATAGGTGGCTGCCAGGCCCGCTTGCCAGGCCCGTGGCTGCTCGGCGAGTGGGTCCGGGTGAGAGCGGGGGCTCGGCAAGCGAGTCTCGGGGAGCGAGGTGTGCGGGGGAGTGCACCAGACTCTACCCCCTTCCCAGACTCTCGTGCCATCCGTACTCGGGTGTCCCATAGCTTCCCCGCCAGTGTCTAAGAGACTATGCAATAACCTTTTCAAATGCGACATCATATTGGCCCCATTCTTTCTAAAGCAGATGAGGTTGCTCTGGATGGTGCAGAACATGTCCTTGACGGTGCTGCAAATGACTTCCTTTTCCGCACCTCGTAGCCTTCCTCATGGCAATGAAATTGTCTTCCTTTTCTTTTTGGCTGCGCATTGTTTTATTAGCCGGGGGGGGGGGGGGGCTCTAGCCATCTCCCTTTTCCTCCTTTTTTAGCCCAGCCCTGACATCACGCACTACAACACACTTGATAAACAAGCAACAGTAAATTAAAGCCTGGACATCTGACGGGCTTTCGTGAGGGAAGCGGACAAGAAAGGATGCCCTACAAGTCCAGCATCCGGCTTTTCAGTTGCGAATTGCAGATGCTGCTAAACTCTTGGCACTGGCCTTGGAATGGGAAATGGGTCATAGACTGCCGATACGCCGAGTCAAAAATAGCCCCCCTGGCTGCATGTGCTGCCAGACAGGAGGGAAATACTCAATATTCCAAGCCCTTAGGGGGCCATCATGTCGATCAGCGCACCTGTGGAACGTTTCCTGGTTGTGGTCTTTATATATCGAGAGAGAGGGAGAGAGAATGTAAAGGCTCCATCCACAAACAAGGGGATTAGAGCCTTGGAAAATGGCACGCCCATCCAGATTTCTCATGGTGATGCTGCCCATTTCCTTGCTTTGCCAGTGCCTGGGGGATTTGTGCAGGGAGGGCTCTGTGTATCCTGCAGTCATGCATGAGTGCAAGCATAGAGAGTTTTTGTGCAGAATTCAGCCTTCCCGTGGAGCCTGAGGGTGAAAACCCCCACCCACATGTGAATTAACATAGAGCACATAATGCACCAAGATGTTCTCCTGCGCAAGCCCTGTTGGGAAAACAACAATGGTGTTCCAGCAGCAAGGATCATACCTACCAAACAATGGAGATCATTAATCCTATCCTTACAGTGAGTGAATGGATAGGGAAAATATGTGGAAATTTGCTCTCATTGTTAAATTAACACATTACATGAGAACAAAAGAAAAAAGACAATAGGGCCATTTTATAATGAATTCAGTCTCATTTATTGATGGATGGAGGAAGAATTCCTTGCATCCAAAAACACACTGGTTTTTTTTTTTATGTTTTGAACCCAGTGATTATTTGATTTGTTTTTAAAATTGTAAGTTTTCCTCCTCCTCCTCCTCCTCCCCCCACTTTCTGACACATTCCCAGGGAAATCAGCACCTTCTCCCAGCTCTGGGAGGAAAAGCACAATGGAAACAGGTAATCGTAGCCTTCAGATAAAGTGCCTGCACGAGTGCTGCAGTTAGCATCACTTTCAGTGGGAGCTGGCATGGGGAAAGGTAATTCCCCCTCCATGCTTCTGAGGGCCTTTCAGTCACAACTGAGTGTCTGCCTTGGATGTGATTAACTTCACACTTTGATGCTGGGTGCTTAACGCCAGGCTCATCTGCTTTGAGGTGTATTGTTCTGAGGAAGATAGGTTAATTGAATTTCAAATGGTCCAGGCAGCCTGGCCTATTTTTAGCTTTGCCTGTCCCTCTCTGTGTTCTGTGCAGCTGCTGCTGTAGATGGAATGAAATGCACACGGTCAGGTTTTGTTCATGGGGCTTCGGTGGCGATCTTAAGTGACTCCAAAGTGGTTGATGCTTATTATGCTCGTTATCGTTAACCGGATTGTGCTGACCTTCCTGCAGAGCTTCTGTGCAAGCGAAGGTTCATTGTGGAAGACCAGATGCTCCTCCTGCTTACAACGTGCGGGCCTTGCATGTCCAGTACACACAACAAATCCAGGAGTGTTAGTGCCCCAGGGGTAGTCGAGGAGGGTAGATCTGCATACACAGTGTGGTTCCTTCCCCTGCTTAACAACTGCTCCCCACTCCGTACATTGCTGCAAGCTGCATTTTAAGATCCCCTGAGTTTAAACAGCAGCAGTAAATGTGGCAGGAGGGAAAACCTGCTTAGAGAAAGATAGAAAAGGGCATTTTCAGGGGTGCCGGTGTTTCGCAAACAACATCTGTTGCTTGTCCCATTCCTGTGTTACTGCTGATTCTTTTTTGCTTTCCACTGGCTGTGTTTTTTTTTTCTTTTTAAGGCGGCCCTTGTCTTTTTCTTCTAGCATTCTAACTTGGGACTGCCTCCTCTCCCCCCACCCCCTTGTAGAAAACGCTACTTTTGAACTGGGAGCTACGTGGATCCATGGTTCCAATGGAAATCCAGTCTATCATCTAGCAGAAGATAATGGCTTACTTGAAGCGACGACAGATGATGAGAGGAGTGTGGGCCGTATCAGCCTATACTCCAAGAATGGGGTGGCTTATCACCTCACCAACAACGGTCAAAGGATCCCGAAAGATGTGGTTGAAGAATTCAGTGATTTATACAACGAGGTTTGTATTTAATGGCACTAAAGATTTGTCTGGGCAGAAGCACCAGCTGCATAATACGTATACAGCAGAGGTCGGTCACCTGGGGCTCTCCGGATGCTTTGGACTACAACTCCCGTAATCCCTGAGCATTGGCCATCCTGACCTGGGGCTTATGGGATTCCAGAGCATCTGAAGGGTGCCAGGTTTCATAAAGGCTGGAAGAGAAACCATAAAGGCCTCATGTCTTTTAAATGTACTTTGAACTAGCAGGCATTGAGCATATGATGACACTGACGTTATCCCAAGGTTCGACCATTGGCTTGGAAATGTTTACTGTGACTGTCAGCTGCTTCCCCAGGCCTCCAGCATGCTTTTCCCCAGCCCTCTTATCGGAGATCCTTCCAAATGGAGGTTCTGGGAATTAAACCTGGGACCATCTGTGTGCAAGTCATGGGATTTGTCATTGGGCTACAGCCAGTGGAGGCTAGTGCCTCCAATGTCAGTGAGGGAGTGAATCCACTCTGGGTTTCAGTCAGAACCAGTCAGAACTCTAAAGAAGCGATCCAAGGTGTGGAGTGCCTTGGAGAGCTCCGTTAGAGTTCTGACTGAAACCCAGAATAGAGTCCACACCCCACTGACATCGCAGCCACCAGCCTCCACTGGTGACAGCCTCTCCCCTTTAATTCAGTCATTCCTGATGCCATCACAGCCTCCCGAGGAGCGTAGTTGCTTGATTCTTTGGAGTCGCGTGGCTTTTCTGTCCTTGGTTTTTCAAAGATTTTGTTTGTTCTTCTATAGCTGCTGACTGTCAGACCCAGCTCCTGCCAGCTTGAAGGGGACGAGGTGGGGGTGGCCAGTACTGGGTGGAGCCAAGGTAGAGGAGAACACGAGGGGAGGTCAGCCCATCGCAGGGAACGTTGGTTGCAGAAGCAGGATGCCTTATTGCTCAGGCCAGGTAACAAGGTTGATTGGGGAACTTTCCAGAAGGGTCAAGCAGTCCTACATGATCTGCTTGGGATTTTTGCTGTCATGAAACATCACCAGGTTGAGATAGGCTGCCTTCTGGTTTCCGTTTTTATTTCGGGTGACATGCAGCCCAGTCCTGTGCATGCTTACTCAGAAGTAGGGATGTTGGAGGAATCCTCCAGGGGTGGAGTTCACTGAACTTTCAGCTGCTCAACTCTCCAGACTTTGGCTTGCTTACCCAGGAGCTAGCCCGACTCGATCTGCATCAAGTTGAGCTGGCGTGCGGATTTTCCACGGTTTTTTCCCCCTCGTCAATAGAAAGTTGAGCAAATTGCAGGCATAATTTGCACAAATTCCAGCAGTAATTTGCTTGATTTACAGAAATTCCGGCTGTAATTTGCATAACTTGTGCAGTGCAAATTGCAGCCACGTTTGGTACAAATTACGCAAATCACACCCTCAATTTGTGCAAATTACACTCTCAATTTGAGCAACTGTCTGTTGACAAGAAAAGAACAAATGCAAAAAGTTCCTGGATTTTCGGAAAAGCCCACCTCTCAGCTCATGAATGCAAGCCGAGGTAGGCAGGCAGTGGGGATCCGTTGGGCCCCCAAAGGGCTGGATTTTCAAAGGACGGACATCCCTATTAAGAAGTTAATCCCTCCAAATTCGATGCTGCTTACTCTCAGGTAACTCTGCCTCTTAAGCGAGTTTTAGCATTGAGTTTCCCTGTCTGCCTGAGTGTGAAGGGATAGAGTATGGGGAGTGCTTTTGATATGTATTAGTTAGATCCTCTTAGAACATTCCTAGCACCAATTAAAATGCTGGGAATTAGGGTCATGCAACTGATTTAAGGTCTCCCCCCCCCCCCCCCCCGATTCAGATTCTTCAGCTGCTGGTTCAGACAAGTGTTCAAAGTTTTTTTAAAAATTGGCCTCTTTGGGGGGTGGGGTCCACTTGACACAAAGAGAACACAGTGGGGCAGTAAAAACGTGGCGGTGGTTGATTTAGCCTCTGGCCAGTCTCTGACTGGAGCTGCATGTGGTTTTGCTTGTCTTGTGAATGTGTGATCTGCTTACGGTCAGCAAGCAGCTTATGAAGGCCATATGGCATTATGCTGAGGCCAGGTTTGCAGCAGCTTTCAGGTGTTTCAGCTAGCTGTGGTTTTGACCTCTTCAGATTGGTGGATGAGGGGGGTGGCGCCAGCCAGAACAGGCCAGGCTGTTGAACTTTTCATGGCACCATTCAGTGGGAGCAGAACGGGACTGGGGTTGACCGCCTCCTCAACTTTTGTTCCCTTCAACCTGCTTCTCTCCAGATGTGTTGGACTACAGCTCCTAGATGCTGGGAGTTGTAGTCTTAACACATCCGGAGGGCACCAGGTTGGGGAGAAAGCTGCTTTAGTTAATACTTCTGGTTGCAAGCACCTGTCCCTTTGGCATGTTTCTGTGGCTCCATGATCAAGGTCTCGCCACCCATCTTCACCGGCTGGTACCCTTAAATTGCTGGCCATCCAAATGGGATGCTGAAGCAGAATTTGCCATTCAGGTTCCAGCGGCTGATTCGTCAAGGGAGCACAACCTGTTGCTAGTTTGATCTGGTTTGGGTTGAGGTACATGTAGCACTTGAGAATGTTCAAGGAAGGGCTATAGGAATGCAAAGTAATGTTATGGTTAGCATTACAAGATTCATGTGAAAGTTCCCTTGGGTTTCTTCTGAATTCTAGGAAAATAGTTCATACACAGATGACCAGAAACAGGCAGAGAAGCATTCATGGGTCAGACTTCAATGTTTAAAGGCGTGCCTAGGGTACACTTCTCTTTGAGATAGTCAAGCCGTGTCTGGGTTGTCCCACTTCAGGCTGCAGGCAAGGGTTCATTCGTGTGGTTGAATGCTCCTCCATACAAAGAAAAATTCCCTACATACAGAAAGCTAGCATCTCAGGGACAAGGTTCCTCACTTGGCTTCTCCCTGATGTGCAGGGTGATGTGATTTTTTGTTGGGGGGCGGGTAGTGAGGAAACATTCAGTCAGTATGAGCTCTCGCCTGCTTACATGACACAGGTACAGCTAGGGATGGCGGAGAATTTCTCCACGAATCTCCGGGAGGCCGAATGCCAACGCATTCGGCCCCCCGAAATTAGTGGAGAAACGCCCCCCCCCCCGGATGGGACTTACCTTTGGCGAATGTCCCTGGTGCTGGCAGCTCCCGGTGGCGGTGCAGCGGCGGCGGCGGCCAGTCTTCCGACCGGCAGCCGCTGCCGCCATTTCCCTGTAAAAAAAAAAACCTCAAGCAAACGTGGTAGGCTACGTAAAGATTTACGTAGCTTATCACGGCTAGATTTTCAAAAAACACCATGATAGGCTACGTAAATCCTTACGTAGCCTATCACAGCTGACTTTGGGGGGGGGGAAAGCACGTACACAAATGGCGGCGCCCATGGGCGCCGCCATTTGCGTTCCTTATTTGGGCACGTGTAGTCTATGTAAACATTTACGTAGACTACGGTGAAAATAAGGGCAACGCTATTTGCGTTGCCCTTATTTTCGTCGTAGTCTACGTAAATGTTTATGTAGACTACACGTGCCCAAATAAGGAACGCAAATGGCGGCGCCCATGGGCGCCGCCATTTGCGTACGCGCTTTTTTTGTTTTTTTTTCAAAGTCAGCCATGATAGGCTACGTAAGGATTTACGTAGCCTATCACGGCTGACTGCAGGGAAGCAAATGGCGGTGGCTACGGCCGCCGCCATTTGCGTCCCGGCCAGCAAGGAGTATTCGCGGCCGGAGGGACGGGGCGCCTCCCCCCCGGCCAGAATTTCAGATGGAGGGACGGGGCGCCTCCCCCCCGCCAAGAATTTCGGGGGGAGGAATGGAGCGCCTCCCCCCCACCGTGAAGCAAGCTGCGGGACCAGGTAAGGGACTTTCGTCCATCCCTAGGTACAGCCCAGCCCAGCGAACCGATCTGCTGTAGTGGTTAAGAGTGTCAGACCAGAATTGAGGAAGTGCAGGTTCAAATCCTTGCTCAGCCATGGGTGGCCATAGGCCAGTCACTTATCTCAGTCTTCCCCAACCTTGCATCCTACAGACCTTTTGGACTTCAACTCCCATCAGCCCTAGCTAACATGGCCAATGATTAGGAATGCTGGGAGTTGTAGTCCAAAAGATCTGGAGGGCACCAGGCTGGGGAAGGCTGCTCTCAAAGTCTTGGCCTACCCTACCTTGCAGGGTTATTGTGAGGATAAAACGTGAGGAGGACGACGACATGTACTGGCTTGAGTGGAAAGGGGAGCTCTCAGTGTAATACAGTAGATGTGTTGGACTGCATGCTTCCTGGGAATTATGGGAATCGCAGTTCAATAAACCTGCAGGGGATGGCTGGTGTAATGAATAAGTTCCAGATTTGCCATCTCAATGAGAACGCGATCTGTGTTCCATTGATTTCAGTTGGGCTCAGGTGCTCCTGCCTTTCTCCGGATCGCTCCAGCTGCCCTTGCATCATTTCAGCTGCTGATACAGCGTGCCTTCTGTGTCACATCATTTATTATGTATTTTATTTATAAACAACTTTAATATTAGACAGTACTCAAAACAGTATGCACTATACAAGATACCTGCATGTTGCAAAAAAAGCACATGGACAGCCGTTCAAACCCCACTAATGGTGGCAGGGGACAAACACTATGACGAAACTGCAGGGAAAAGCTGTGAACAATATTAAAAGTAGATGAGGAGGAGAACATTTGCTGAAAGAAAAATATTCCCCCCTTCCCCCGATGCCTCTGCGAGAGCTTGGTGGGCCTCTCTGGGAGCAGATGTGTTGGACTACAACTCCCATCCTTCCCAGCCAGCAGCGGTAATGATGGGAGTTGTGGTAATAAAGCTTTCTATAGATGGCACCTTCGAATGTTCAAAGTGCTTCACACGCGCATTCAGTTGTCCATACAACAACCCCATAAGGTAGGTCAGTATTGTCGTCTCCATATAGGAGATGGAAGGTTGAGATTCGGAGAGAGTGGCGGAGGCGAGATTGGGACCGCAACTTCCTCATTCATAGCTCAGTCTCTTAGCCACTGTGCTCTGCCGGCTCTCAACAGGTATTCCCCCCGTCACAGGACAGGTAGATCATTTTTATTCTTGTATTTTTTCCCCCAACACAGAAATTCCTTGCTGAAGGCCACCAGTGCTGAGCCAGGGATTGTGGAGCTCTTAGTTTCCTTCTGGTCCCTGTGGCGATCCAGTTTGGTGCCCGCCATAGGTGCTCAATTAGAGGGTGGTAGTGGAGAGGGAGGCAAAAAGAGAACAAGGCGATCATGTGTGGATGGATGGAGGAACTGCAATTCTTCACTCTGAGTCTGCTCTGGGTTGTTAACCCCTTTTTGTGTGTGCTCTCCCTCCCTGTCTCGGGACAGGTCTATAACCTGACTCAGGAGTTCTTCCAGAGTGGTAAACCAGTCAATGCTGAGAGCAAGAACAGCGTGGGTGTCTTCACGCGAGATGTTGTGCGCAAACGCATCAAAGCGGATCTGGATGACTCGGAGGCAGTCAGGAGACTAAAGCTTGCCATGATACAGCAGTACCTTAAGGTGAGGCACTCAGGCTGGGGCTTTGCTGGGGAGGTGGTAGCCGAGGGCTGTGGGCAGAAAGTAGAGCTGGATTGACTGATAGATCTCTGGGTGACTTGCAGTAGATCAGCAAGGATTTCTGACTCCCCTTTCTTTTACAATAGCAGCAACAGAATGACTCCCCACTCCCCGCTCTGCCCCCAGATTATGCTGTCGTTTCTGTTCAGTTCTGGTACTCAGAACAATTTCTTGGCCTCCGGATTCTTTCATTCTAAGTGCACGTCTGTTGAACTAGGCTCTGGTTGGTGGATCACAGGGTTCTAGTCAAAAACAAGGCAGGCCCTGCAAGCCTGAAGTCTGCCCACCCTTGCGGTAGCACAGCCGTCCCCAGCCTGGTGTATGTTTTCAACTACACCTCCCATAATCCCCTAGCCCGCATGGGGAAGGCTGCTGTAGCACTATATATAGTGCAGGTTGGAAAGAGCAATTCGACTAGAGCTATGCACAAATGGCTTCTCAAAATTCACCAGCCTATTTGTGGGCAGAGAAATTGGGGGGACAAACCAAATGTCTCCTAGGGGAAGATAAATTCTCCCAACAGTTTCTCACAGATAGGGCTCACTATCAGCAGGGGTTGTAGCACAGCTTCTTTCTTCTTTCCTAAGGGTTTTTGGTTTATTGCACTGCTTCTGCAGGTTGGAACAGCATCAACTATGTTGAGGCTTCCACTTTTCTGAGGCAGAATTTTGAATTTCTTTTTTTGAGCATACTTCATCACTGCGAGGTGGCCAAGGGTGCTGTGTGTGTTTTCTCTTCCTGTTACACATCCTTCCATTACTCTGCAGCCTCCCAGGTTACCTGCCATTCCTGAACTAAAAAAAGCCCCTTTGGAGGAATTACCTCATGATGTCTTCCTCGTGATGGCTTTAACTGAAGTGTGGGAAGCCAAGGAGGCTACAGGCTGCCACAGAGATTATTGTACAATGAATCTCTGTACACTCCATGGCCTCCTCATAAGTAAATTAAACTCCATGGCCACCTCCTAAGTAAAGTAAGCACAAGAATCCCAAACCCAATCCATGATAATTTCTCCAAAATTTCTTCTTTAAATTTCTTTTTGAAAGCAATTTCTTTTCTATCAAACTGAATGAGAATGGTCCAAAAAAATGTGAGAGAAATTTATGGCACAGCACTATATTCGACACAGAAGCTCTACATTGAGGTCTTCAGCAATGTGTTGTTTCAGTGTCTCGCCTACCACCCCACCTATGGAGGTTTGAGTTAGATCATATGTGAACATAGCTCCTTTACACCTGAGCCCAGTGCAGCAGCTTCCAGGGTCTCCAATGAAGGTTTTTTTTCCCAGCCCCACCACATTACCTACTCCTGACAGTGCAGGATTATTGGTTACTGAACTATTCCCCAGGTTTAAGGCCAAAGTAGATGTGCTGGGTACCCATCAGCATATCTGCCTCATTCACATACCAGGTGGCCCAAAAGTAGGTATACAGTTGTTTAGAATGTTGATGGGAGGGGGAGAGAATGTGTGAGTAGAAGATGTGTGGGTGGAGTCAGAATGACAGTTGGGAAGAGTGAGTGACAGGGAGTGACAGTTAAATCAGTTAAGTGTAGAGAGTGAGGGGAGTGAGGCCCTTAAGTAGGTATACAGTTGTTTAGTTGTTTAGTTTGTTTTTCTGATATTGTGAATGATGGCAGCAAACTTGAGTCAAGAACAAAGAAAGTGGGTTCTAAAGCAGTACTGGAAGACTGAAAATGCCGAGCGGGCGCGCACGGTGTGGCAAGAAGCATCTGACACTCCTCCACCAACACATCTGACAATTTATTGTCTTAGAGATAAATTTGAAGCAACAGGTGCAGTGGCTAATGCACCGAAATCTGGACGTCCTAGGACGTCTATGACAGAGGAAAATTAGATGAGAGTCGCTCTGACATTTGTGAACAGTCCGAAAAAGTCCACACGACGTGCATCTAAGCAGCTATCCATACCTAGAATGTCCTTGCAACGCTTAATGCGTGAACTGAAATTGAAGCAGTACCGTCCAAGACTGTTACATGGTCTTCTGGAGGATGACCCAGACCGTTGGTTGCAATTCTGTGAGATGATGCGTAACCAAATCTCTAACGAACCAGACCTTCTTAATAAGATCATCTGGTCAGATGAGGCTTCTTTCAAGTTGTCAGGCCATGTGAACAGGCATAAGTGTGTTTATTGGGCAGATGAAAATCCTCATTTGACTATCACATCTCAACTGAACCAGCCAGGCGTCGCAGCATGGGGTGCACTGTCCAGCGAAGGTGTTGTAGGACCAGTTTTCTTCAATACAACTGTGGATAGTAACAAGTACCTAAACATGTTACGCGACGTGGTAGTGCCACATCTCAGAACCAAGGCTAACTTCGCCGAACTGCTCTTCCAACAAGATGGGACACCTCCTCATTATGCTTTTGCAGTAAGGGACTATCTTGACAACACCTTCCCACAGCATTGGATCGGATGACGTGGCAGCATTGAATGGCCGCCACGTTCACCCGACTTAACACCAATGGACTTTTTTTAGGGGGGTGTAGTAAAGACTAAGGTTTTTGAGAGGAATCCCTGGACAGTGGATGAATTAAAAGAGTTCATCTCGGAAGCATTTATGGACATTGATGCAGACCGGAATTTGTGTCGTACTGTGTGTTACAGTGTTCTGGACAGGTTCGAGGAATGTTGCAACGTTGATGGAATACATTTCGAGCACTTACGAGATTAAACAGTGTTAAACAAATGTAAATGTAATAAACAATGTAATAAAATGCAAATAAACTGTACTGTATACCTACTTTTGGGCCACTCTGTATAAAGTGTGTGTGTGTGTGTGTGTGTATGCTTTTCTTTGCATGTGAGGGAAGAGCCAGTGTGGGGTTGTGGCTGGAGTGTTGGACTGGGAGTTGGGAGATCAGGGTTCTAGTCCCCACTTGGCCATGGAAGCTCACTGGGTGACTTTGGGCCAGTCACAGACTCTCAGCCCAACCTACCTCACAGGGTTGTTGTGATGATAAAACAGAGAGAGGAGGATTATGTACATCACCTTGGGTTCCTTAAGGAGGAAAAAAGTGGGATATAAATATAATAAATAAATAAAAGGGAGTGAAACTTGTCCTCTTCTTCTCCTGACCTGCCTTGGCCTCCATCGCTTTAATTAGTTTTCTCCCAGCACCAGTGGAGGCTGGTGGCTCCGATGTCAGTGGGGTGGTGAATCCGCTCTGGGTTTCAGTCGGAACCAGTCAGAACTCTAAAGGAGCTATCCGGGTGAATCCGCGCTGGATTTCAGTCAGAACTCTAAAGGAGCTCTCCAAGGTTTTGACTGAAACCCAGAGCAGATTCACCACCCCACTGACATCGGAGCCACCAGCCTCCACTGCCCAGCGTGTCTCACTTCCAGTATCAGATCCAGCACGGTTGAAAATTGCTCAAAGGAACGGAATGCAGCAAGGTAAAAAGGTGCTGGTCATGGGGGGAGGTTTTCGTCCCTCCCCCTGTGCACTCCTTTTCATGCAAAGAATACTGTCCCCCCTGCCACACATATACTTTATATGTGAACGAGGCAGCATACACACAAAATACACATGGTTGTTCCATCGTCATTAGTTTGGTCCTTAGTCTCACTCTTAAAGCATCAGCATTTACCTTACTCGATCAAGGCCAAGGTCCGTCTGGTCCAGGATCCTCTTTCCACCAGGGGTTAGGTTGATGCCTTTGGGAAGCTGAGCATGAAGGGGTGACCCTTCCCCTATCTGTTGTTCCTGGGATCCGCTGTTCATTTACTGCCTCGGCCCATGGATGGAGGTTTTATTTAGCTGTCATTGTCCACTGATCGGCTGATCCTCCATTAAACTGTCTAGCCCTTTTAAAAGATCATCTAAGCTACTGGCTGCGGCCACGTTATATTATCCCTGTTTTGCATCACCACTAGGAGGAGAAACAGCCCCATGAAAATCCTTGTTCTCTGCCTGCTTCGTCCTAGGTGGAAAGTTGCGAGAGCAGCTCTCACAGCATGGACGAAGTCTCGCTCAGTGAATTTGGGGAGTGGACCGAAATCCCCGGGGCCCACCACATCATCCCGTGCGGCTTTATGAAGATCGTGGAGATCCTGTCCCGTTCCATCCCGGAGCAGGTCATCCAGCTGAACAAACCTGTCAAGTGCATCCACTGGAACCAGTCCATCAGCAAGGAGATAGAGCGAGTGGCTGACCACAACAGCGACCGCATGGAAGAAGACGACGCGGGCTACCACGTCTTCGTGGAGTGCGAGGACTGTGAGTTCATTCTGGCCGACCACGTCATTGTGACAGTGTCCTTGGGAGTCCTGAAGAAGCACCACGAGAACCTGTTCTGCCCCCAGTTGCCGGAAGAGAAAGTCCTAGCCATTCAGAAGTTGGGCATCAGCACCACAGACAAGATCTTCCTGGAGTTTGAGGAGCCCTTCTGGAGCCCCGAGTGCAACAGCATCCAGTTTGTCTGGGAAGACGAGGCAGAGGCAGAGAGCCTCACCTACCCAGAGGAGCTGTGGTACAAGAAGATCTGCAGCTTCGATGTCCTCTACCCGCCGGAGCGCTACGGCCACGTGCTGAGTGGCTGGATCTGTGGGGAAGAGGCCCTGATCATGGAGAAGTACGACGACGAAACTGTGGCAGAGACCTGCACTGAGGTGCTGCGTAAATTTACAGGTCTGTGATCCTCTTTCCTTTGGGGTCCAGGGAGCTAAAAGGCTGGGCAGGGTTGGGACTGGATGGGAAACGAATGAGTCGCATTTGGCCCTGCCGTGAACTTAGCGGGTGGCTTTGGGCCAGAAACTCTGTCTTAGCCTCAGGCTTCCGCCAGCAGTACGGGGATAATTATAAATGTCTGAAGCTGTGTACTCTGACTGGCAGCGATTCTGCAGGTGCTCTCAGGCAGAGACCTTTCCCGGCCTTGTTACCGAGAATTGTTCCACGGGAGATACAGGGAGTTCAACCTTTATAGACCCTTTATATGCAAAGCCTGCACTTTGATATGCAGCTCTGGCGTCTTCCCATGTCGACTGATCTTCGTAACATATTTGCTGCAAGGATTTCTGAGATTGATTGATTGATTGATTAATTAATTAATTACATTTCTATACCAACCAGTAGCTGAAGCTGTCTGGGTGGTTCACACCAATGAAAACCATAAAATACAACATGATAAAATACAATATCAAAGTTTAAAATGACAGTATAATATAAAAATAAAACCAAAATAAAACCTAGCAGCAGGTTTAAGGCAACAGAAACTAAGGGTGCAATCCTAATGGATCCGCCCTTGATACTCATAAGCCTCTGAAACTGGAGGCTCACAAGCATGCAAAGTGGAATGGGAGGTGTACTGCGCTTCCCACTTTGCCATTTAGCTAGATGGGTGTTTTCACATGTCTAGCTAAGCATCGAGGAGGGGGAGGGAAGGAGGCTGAGATGGGTGGAGATCCAATGTAAGATGTCCCCTCTCCCATCTACCGGCATGCCCTTTCCTTCCCCTCTGAGCTTGTGTTTGCAAGCTTGTAGAGGCAGCTGGCGTGGTTCTGTCCATGCCAGCTGCGAGTGGGAGGGGGCAGGGAGCTCGGATTCCTGAGTCCAAGGTTGAAGTGCTGTCCCCGGCCTTGGATCCAGGAATTCAAAGTGTCCTATGGCCCCCCAGATGCTGTCTAGGGGCCATAGGATTGCTCTCTAAAAGGCTAAAATGCCTGGGAAAATATGAAGGTCTTCACCTGGCTCCAACAAGAGCACGATGTTGGCCCCAGGCGATCCTCTTTGGGCAGCTCATTCCACAGCTGGGTGCACCTCTGAAATGGAACTCGGCCCTCATGCTGAAAAAGGTTCAGCATCCCTGACCTGGAGCATCGTTCCTCGAACATTCTAGCTGCAGGAAGCTTTTGTCTCCATGTTGCAGAGGATTCTAGTCAGGATTCTAGGGAGGGGATGCTTGGTACATGGTCAGTGCCCTACATAAACCCCAGATCTGCCATGCCAAGGGGGAAATACCTTCCGGGGACTTTATTACTGATCTTCTCATTATCGAGGAGCCTTGAGGAGCTTTCCTGGAGCCTGGAGTGCAGTCTGACCATGGCTGCTCTTCCTGCCCTTGGGAGAGTTATCTCATGAACTTTGCAGGCACTCTGAGTTAGATCTGGCTTCTGTGATCTTCGCCTATTCACGATCACTTGTACTCTGTGTCCCTTTCATTGCTGAAATGATTCAGCTATGGGGCTTTGATTTCCCACGCAAGTTAGCATAGTGGATTGTTTGGTTTTGCTGTCGAAACACTCCAGACTTGAGCAGCCTATGAACCATTGGCAACTGCAGCACTTAGTAAATCTGATTAAAGTGGTGTCCCGTTCAAACAACTCGATGCCTTGTACACAGGCCTTTGTCAACTAAGCTCTCTGGGAGATTTTGGGGGAGCCAGAAGCTTCAGGTTCACAGGATTCTGTGGTAGCTTGTGGCCCATGCTCTACTAATGCAGTATTGTCCCCGCCCCAGATGATGTTAGCCGCACTGAAAGTCCCAGACGTCTTTTTGATCTCATGTTGCTGGCGTTTTACAATATTGCTCAGAAGTCTCTAAAATGGAGATCGAGCTTGGGAAACCCTTTTGATTTGGGGCCATGTTGCCAGGCGATACCTTTGCCAGTTGTCTTCGCCAGAAATCATGGGTTGTGGGCCGCAGGGCTCCTGAAATGTGGTCGACAGTGGCGGCCCCATTTCCACGTTTGGCAATCTCCTGTCTCGGTGCAAAGAGAGAGATGGGCACCATGTCACCTCTGGTCTTGCACCTGCCTTTGGAGGCTTTCAGATGTGGCGAGACGTCTTGCTGCTTTTGAGGGCCCGTGGAGCTCAGTGCAATGTCAGGGATAAGTCCTTGCCTTTCTTCCAACCGTGAATTTTCGGAGAAGGGTGTAGTCCCTTCCCCGGCCCTGTGTGGAAGTTTGCAGGCACTTTGGAGGCCTTTTGAAATAGCCATGCTTTTGTTGTTGTTGACATTTTATTGAAAGGTGTTTTTTTTCCAAAAAAAATTTATGTGTGGGTTTTTATCCTGGTTTGGAATACCCAAGTCAGGTTTTGGGTGACATAGCAGAATTCCATACTTGAGCTTGCGGGAGACAAGCCACCTTTTCAGAGAACATCAGACTGCAAATAACAAATAGGAAATGCTCTCGGGCAAGAAGCTTGAACAATATTTTCTGCTGACCAGCACCTTGACGTATTAATTCAAGGATGTCATCAGACATTTTTAATGAGCTGAAAAACAGGTTTTAGGGGAATAGTCTCTTGTTGTTCTCCACAAATATATCTTTGATCAGTGCATGACCGAAGGAAATCTTCAGGTTTCTTCAGAACAATAGCTAGAATAATAACTCTTTTAGTAACCCCAAACCTTTAGCAAACAATATCCCTAGGTAAAATAATCTTTGCTTACAATGGGATCTTGTGTGCTTGACAAAAATTTCAGCTGCTACACCTTATAAGCGTTTTCTGATGGGCAAAACTAGAAACTTCGGGCTTTAGGTCAGACTCAACCCTTCCAAGTCAGGAAATCACACAGGCCTTTAACCTAATATGAATATAAGATAAAAAGATAAAAATCCACATTCACCCTCCTGAAGACAGTTCCACGTGAGGGGCATAACATGTAGAGATGCTGGCCACGTGTCATGGAGTGTCTGTGTGGCAGTGCTACCAATTCCAGGAATATGCATTGTTGGTGTGAAGACCCTCCACAGATTTGAGGGATCCACGTTGTAAGTCTCTCTCTAGGTTACATCCTCTTTGCCCATCAATGGAATTCCCGCCACAAGGATGTATTTCTTGACTGCTTACACATGGCCAGTGTAATGTCTCTAGTTAATATTAATAAGTGTGTGGGCTTTTCTATAGCCAAGGAGGCCTTTGGTTTGCTGCAAACTTTTCAGTAGGGCTAGCAGGACAGCTTATCACCGAGACGTGCATCACAATATGAAAGCATGCTGAAAACAAAGCCATTTGATGTTCTCCATTCGAAGACTCCTTTTAGATAGCTGGGTTTCTGGTGATGTGCGCTGTTTTGGGCCTTCCGTCATGTTTACATTTTCCTAGTGGCTTTGTTTCTCTCTCTCTTGGTTTAGGGAATCCAGACATTCCAAAACCGCGGCGGATCCTGCGATCCTCGTGGGGCAGCAATCCCTATTTCCGTGGCTCCTATTCCTACACTCAAGTCGGGTCAACCGGAACGGACGTGGAGAAACTTGCAAAGCCACTGCCTTATACCGAGAGCTCCAAGACGGTTGTAAGTACTCCCTGGAACGGAGCTTCAGTCAGAAGTTGGAAATACTTTTGCAAGCAATGATTAGTCAGCTTGAGAAACGTGGGTTGAATCTTCTGACCTCTAAAAATGATCCCCATCAAACACATCACCACCTAAATGTGCAGCTGCGGGGCTGGGGGGCTCATGGGCAGTGGATTGGTCAGGGTCATGGGGTGTGGCTGGCCAGCATAATCTTGCTCCTCCGTCGTGCATTCACCAGACACAGAGCGGGATGTGGGGTTTGTCTGCAAAGGGCAGGGGTGGAGAACCTCTTTCATCCGGAGGGCTGAATTCCATTTCGGAGACGTTGTCAGGGGCCAGTGGTGGGTGGAGCTGAAGGCAAAGGGAGCTGGGCCAAAAATAGCAGCATATTTAACTTAAAGGCCTTACTGCCAGTAACTAAGCTTTAGGAGACATTTATAATGAGGGAAAAACAGTGTAAAATCCAGGAAGCCATCAAATGATTGGTGGTGGGACTAGGGAAAGGGAGCATGGCCATTTGGGGTCTGCCAGAGGGTTGGACTGCAACTGCAGGAGGGCCACATTTGGCTCACAGGCCTGAGGTTAAACTTCCCTGGCATAGGCCTATACTCTTTGAAGACTTCTTTGGCTGTAGAAACTTACTTGCAGTTCTATCTACTGTTTAAATTGATTTTAATTGTACACCGCCCTGAGATCTTAATGATATAGGGCAGGATATAAATGTTTCAAATAATTAAATAAACAAACAAATATCTGAATGTGTTAGTTCCTTGCCCTGTTCTCTTCAAAAGCGTCTTTTTAATGTATTTCCCTCTCTCTTTCCCTCCTCCCTTGCTTTCCCTGCCCTGGATCTCCAGCCTATGCAGGTGATGTTTTCAGGTGAGGCCACCCACAGGAAGTATTATTCCACTACCCATGGGGCTCTACTTTCTGGCCAGAGAGAGGCAGCTCACCTCACTGAAATGTACCAAGACCTCTTGCAATGCAGGAATTGAGAGGCCTGGACTATCAGAAGAACCACTAACTCGTGATTCCTTTTACAGTTGCGTGTTTAAAGAATTCTTTTCTTTTTTCTTTCTTTTTCTAAATAAAAACTAATAATAGAAACATTTTTATCTTTTTATATTAAAAAAATGTCTTAACCATTTTAACCTGTAGTTGGTTGATTGTAGTTTTTTTTTCATGTACTGTATTGTTAACGGGAAAGGGTGCTCCTGCTGTCTGGGTGAAAGCTGTTTCTTTTTGTGTCATTTGATTTCTGATTGCCCCTCTGGTGCTTCTTTTGGAGGTATTTCTCTTTCTCTCTCCCCCTGCCCCCCCCCCCCCGGCCGTATTGTAAGTGCCTTCTATATTTCAATAAATGTTGTAATAACCACCATGCTCTTGTGAAGCTTGAGTTCATTTCAGTGGGGTTTGTGCAGAAGACTGTGCCGCTGGATTGTGCTTATTCTGTTTGTCCAGTTGAGTGATGGAATACTCCATGGTGGTCATTGAGGCATTGACTTTGGCCTTGCAGAGAAATTCACAAAACTTACTAGCCTGCAAAAAACTAGCCTATCTGCATGTCACTGTGCTAGTCATATGTGGGCCCCAGAGAAGAAGTGAACAAACTCTTGTAAAGCATTCCTTCCTGTTCTTCTGGAAACATATGACTAGTTAGCTGTTTGCATTTGTTTGCATCTTAGATGTTGACAAAATTTGTGCTTACCTAGTTCAAAATACTAATTTTTCCAGCTTGTAATACTTGCTTGGGTTATGAAGCAAGAACCATTATGAAGTGAACACCATTTTCCCCCAAAAGTTCTTTCCTAGCTTGGATGATAAACTGAGCTGGGCATTCCCCTTTCTCCCTGGAGCCTTGAGCACTTCAGTGGCAGCTTTCCATAAGAACATAAAAGCCCCGCTGGATCAGACCAAGAGTCCATCTAGTCCAGCATTCTGTTCACACAGTGGCCAACCAGCTGTTGACCAGGAACCTACAAGCAGGACACGAGTGCAAAAGAACCCTCCTGCCCATGTTCCCCAGCTCCTGGTGTACATAAGCTTACTGCCTCTGGTGCTGGAGGGAGCACATGGTCATCAGGACTAGTGGCCATTGATGACCTTCTCCTCCAGGTATCTAACCCTCTTTTAAAGCCATCCAAAGTGGTGGCCATCACTACATCTTCAGGTAGCGAATTCCATAATTTAACTATGCACTGTGTGAAGAAGTCCTTCCGTTTATCTGTCCTGAATCTCCCACCATCAGCTTCATGGGATGACCCCTTTGGCTTCTAGTATTTTCAGCGATCCACATTCTCCACACCATGCATAATTTTGAATATCTCTATCATGTCTCCCTTTACCCTCCTTTTTCCCCAAGCTAAACAAGTCAAGCTGTTGTAACATTCCCTCATAGGGGAGATGTTCCAGCACCTTGATCATTTTAGTTGCCCTTTTCTGCACTTTTTTTTTCAGGTGCCAAGGCCCTGGGAAACTTAGTTTTCCCAGGGAACCCAAGTCCTTAGAATGGCAGTCAGGTGCCCTGGAAACTACATGTCCCAGGGCTCCTTGGGTTGGGATGCTAGCATGAGCATGCTCAGGAGTATCCTAGGCATAAGGAGCCATGTGTTAACACATGTACTGGCTAGCCTACTTGAAAGTGGACTCCCAGGTATTAGAGTAATTAGGAAAGGCTTCAAAAAGAAGATGCCATGTATTAAGAATTCAGACACAGGGAGGCATTCAAATAAGAGCCAGTACTTATAGGCTGAACAATAGCTCAAGACTACTATAGATGTTAGCAGTCCTAGAAAACCGTACAGGCAAACTGTTAACTAGCAAAAGAAGTATGTGTGCTGTGTGTTTTACCTAGTGTGAGAGAGATTGAAAGAGAGTCCAAATATGGGAAAGAGGAGGGGGAGAAAGGAAGATAGAGAAGGTTATGATCCAGCCAAGGGGTTTTACAATGGCAGTTTTGACAGTGAGGTAGTTCAAAGGCAGCCTTCCCCAACCTGTTGCCCTCCAGATGTGTTGGACTACAGCTCTCATTATGCTGGCTGGCAATGATGGGAGTTGTAGTCCAACACATCTGGAGGACAACAGGTTTGGGAAGGCTGTTCCAAGGCAATCTATGTAGTGGAGTGAACCATGGGGTTTGGAGTGTAAAAATGGGACAGATTGAAGGGAGAAGTGGAGAGTTTCTAGGGCAAAGAGAAGGATTGACCTAATTTGCAAGATCACCATGAGTTAAACAAGCCGAGCACCATTTGCCTACTCACCTGCCTGGGTGTTGTGTTGCCTGAACCCAGTCCGCGTGGCTTGTTAGAGGGGGAAACAACCCTCAACCCAACAACAGCCCATGGGTTATTTGAGGGTTGTTTTCCCCCTCCAACAAGCCATACCACATGCCCAGGATCAGAAGACGTGACAAGCCACACCTGGGCGGATGATTAGGCAAAGGGCGCCTGGCATGCACCGCGGCTTGTTTAACCCATGGTGACCCTGTGAACCAGCCCACTTTGTAGGTATGGGAGAGAAGATGTCACACAATAAGGTGGGAAATCAGGGAGAAAAGACCCATCAGTGGGTTTCCTAGGCAGATAAGTACGCGTGTGCTTATGTTTTGGCGAGTGCATTCTCGAGATACTGAGAAGAGGGATGTTGCCTCGCAAACTGTTTTCAAACATCCAAAAGTCAGGTTGTCATTCCCCTTTGTCACAATGTTTTTAAAGAGCCAGACAAATCCTCTCTCGGACCTTGAGAATGTACGTGCTTTCCAAATGGCAAGGATTGTGGTGGGGGGAGGCAGTGTAGGCTCACAGTAGCCAAATCTCTCTGCAGCCAACAAAAACTTGGTAAACGAAAGAAAAACCTGGCAGGATCTTGGGAAAAAGCAGAGAAATGGAGTTCAGGCTGGTTAATTGGCCAGCTGGGGAGACAATTGGCAGAAGAGAGATACCTGCCCTAATAGCCTGTACAATTAGTGTTCAATGTGTGGGAGTCAGGGGGGCTCTTCAGGAATGAAAGAAGGGGGTGAGTACGAAGAGAGAGAGCCTACAAGGTTTCCTTTCCAGCATGCAATGACCCTTCTTTTTGGAGTAAAGGATTCCTGCTCACGCCCCACCTTTTATCCCTGAGTTCTGAGTTTAATAATTAAAATGAAGACAATGAAGAGGTCCCCACTCCAAGTGCTGGGATTAGAATGCTAAAAGGTTTTAAGATATACTGGGCAGGAATAACACTGTCTCTCTGTCACTCTGATAAATTGAGTTTTGGTGGGAAAGAAGAATGGACTTCATTAACACCGGCCTGAATGTCTCCCTGCTTAAACTCTTCCTAGGTGGGCACATGAAGCAATTGCAATTTTTAACAGGTGATATGGAGGGAGGAAGATGGGATTAATCAAACGATGGAGCCAGAGGTGATGCAAAGATTATCCTGCCACAGACCATGGAGAGAGCTGGTTGCTTCTTAGCCCTCTTTCTTGGTGGCTAAAATGAAGCCTTTTCTTCCTAGTCCAGTTCTTCTGATACTATATTAGGGTTTGAGAACTTGGCAATACGTGGGATGTGTAGTATGTACTCGGGCACCCTGGATAATTATGTTTCCCAGGGTCTCTGGTCCCTGGGATACTGCCATTGCAGTGTCCAAGGTGCTGGGGTGGGAGGAAAGAGAGAGGCTTCGAGAGAGGTTTTCTTGCTGCTGTCAGGTCAGTTAAGTGGGAAAAGTGTGGTTCATGGAGGGGTATGATGGGAGGGGGGCACCGGAGGCATACAGACCTCGTTGTGCTCCTAAGGATATCATGGGGAGCAGCACTTGCTCAGAATTTTAGAATTGGGCTTGGAATAAGCCAAGCTACTTTCAGATTTATTTCTTTTTTTAAGCATGCAAAGGCTTCTGAGTTCTTTTTCTGAGGAAATGGAGAGAGTATTCTCGATTATAATTAGTGATGGGCAAACTCCCCTAAGCCTGATTCAGAACTGGGCTCGGCAAACTGAGTGTTTTTAGTCCTGGGAAAACCCCTTTAGCATCCAGTGACACCACTTCCCCTACGTGCTGTTGACTTGCTTTATTCCTCTTCCATCTTGGAGACAAACGGACACTGTTTATGCCTGTGCCAGCACCCTGTGCCCTTGAAATGGATGCCTGAGGCCTGTATTTGGGTATAATGTATTTAATATATTTGCGCCTGGAGGATACCTCTTAACAAGGCTTAATCGTTGTAGCCAGACTCGGAAGGGCGGGGGGTGAATGGCAGCTTCTCGAGAAGCTGGATAGCCCCTTTTGGGACGTAGTCCTGTTTTGACTAGCTCAGATCCTGCAGCCAAAACACTGTTCCTTGGGACTCTGCTGTATGATCTCCCTTTCTTGGACTACCCTGCTCCATTTTCTGCAAGGAGACTAAACAGTCCAAGTAGACCTTGGCCAAGGTTGATGGCAATGCTCTTCCTTTTGTTTTCTTTGTTTAGGAAGCAGTAGCTTGAGAACTGCCCACGTGGCTTTCATCAGGGATGTTGGTCACTGGGAAATCCAATTCTTTTTTGGCTCGACGGAGTTCCGTGGCATGTGCAACTCGCTTTGTGAATGCGAGCTGAGCTGTGGCGGTTCCCTGAACTCTGGGAACCCTTTAGCACATTTTTTTTAAAGGTTTCACAATTTGCACAACTTTGGCCATAATTTGCCTGATTTGCACAAATTCGAATGTAATTTGTAGGGCTCTGCAGGACCTCCCAATTTGCCTCAGAGAGGCCACTGCAGGGGTGCCGAGGTGGCCCGGATTCGCTTCAGGCTGCTTCGGGGGGCTCCCAACCCACTTGGGCCTCCGGAGCCGAAGTGGGATTTGGATGGTGGAATCCTGCTTCAGCGCTGCCCCTGCAGCACTGCACAAACCCCCCAGCTCCTTACCCAGGCCTTCAGGATGCGCACTGGCAGTTGTCCTCCTGTTCCAGGTAGCTGCTGCTGCTGCCAGCAGTTCCTGGGACCTCGGGACATGTGCCAGCAGCCTTCTTCTGGTTCCAGGGAGTCGCCATTTTAAAAATGGTGACCCCCTGGAACAGGAAGAAGACTGCTGGCGTGTGTCCTGAGGACCCAGGTAAGGAGCTGGGAGCTGGACGGAGGCGTCGGCGTGGCTGGGATTCTGGATCACTCTGAAGCGCTGCCAAAGCCCTTTGGAGCAACCTGACCCACTTCATGCCCCCTCTGCCTCACCTTGGAAGTGCCCCAAAGTGCCGTGCTTCGACTCAGAACTCAGGCTTCGGGCTGAAGGGGTGCATACCCTAGTAATTTGCACAAATTTGGCCATAATTTGTGCAAATTTGGCCATAATTTGTGCCAATTGCTTGGAAATTTGTGCAAGCTGCAGAACCTCCCCCCCACCCCAAATGCACAAATTTCCCAGAAAATCCATGAACTTGCCCGACCCGGGCACCGCAGCAGGAACCAAAATCCTGTTGAACTTCATCCCCTTCCTCCAAACAGATTTCTCCAACATCCTTAGCCTGGTCAGAGGCAGCCCTGCTTCAGGGCAAGCTGAGGTAATCTCTTCAAGAATAGAGCAGTGCATGCCATACAGCCTGTCCTGCAGCCTCTAAACTAACCTGCTGCCCTCAGCCGTGGTGGAGGGCCCATAGCTCAGTGGTAGAGCACCTGCTTGCATGCAGAAGATCCCAGGTTTGACCCCCAACATCTCCAGGCAGGGCTAGGAAGGAATCCTGCTGGAAACCCTGGCGAGCCATTGCTGCCAGTCAGTGTCGACAATGCCAGGATAGATAGACCACGGGGCTGACTCCCAATAAGGTGGTTTTCTATGTTCCTAATCCCATTGCATTGCATCCCATTGCCAGCATTAAAGTAAGATTCAACTGCCAGCCTGGTTGGCTTCTGTACATGGAATGGAGAGTGGCACCATCTTGTCCTTTTTCTCAGGCGCTGTCAGGGTTGGATTGGGGCCCACAGAGCGCCAAAGCAGTTCTGATTCTGAGGAAGAGACAGAAACCGTGGGAGAGGAACCTGTGCGCTGTTCAGAGGTGCCGCCGGAGGCAGGTGAGCGCCCTGCTCACATTCATGACAGTGGTAGCGACCCTGGCAGGCAGGGGGAGGGACAATTGGAGCTTCGGGACACTAGGCGCTGGCAAAGGGACAAGCGGGAGATGGAGGGCACCAAGAGTAGGCCCTCAGCCTGCTTGGCGCGACATCAACAGCTGTGCCCCGATGCCCCACGGGAAAGGGGCGGACTTTTGCATCCTAGCCCTTAAGTCCAGAGGTTTCCCGCCTCTGCCTTCCAAACGGAGATCAACTGATTCCCTAAGGCTAGAAACCCCAGGTAGGCAGCTCTCTTAAGTTTCCCTCATTAGGCTCATGCAATGAGCATCTGAAAGTGTCATTAGGTTGAATGAAAATAAAGCCTTGGAAAAGAGCCCTATCGTCTGTGTGTTGATTCTGGCTACTTGAGGATTTCAGAAGGCAGCAAGGGCACACCTGGCAGGGACCAAATGTCTTGGGATGGCCTGCTGAACTCTTTGGATAGAGGATAGGGTTCAACTGCAATACATCAGGTACACAATCCATGACCCCGGGGGTGGGTGGGGTGCAAGTGGCCCACCACGACGCTCTGGCCGTATGCCCCCGCTCTCAGTGAGTCTTGCTCCTCGCCACCATTGTCACCAGCTGCTATTGCTCCACATCCTCTCTCCCATCATTGCCACCACTTGCTTGCTTGACCGGCGGGCAGCAAGTCGGCCGTGGCATGTACTCCTCCTCCTCCTCACCACCACCGTTGTCTGGGCCAGAGGGAGAGGCAGGGGAACACACAGATTGCAACGGTGAACAGGAAGTGCAACTCCAGGGCGGATGCCCAACCATGCCTATTATTATTATTATTATTATTATTATTATTATTATTATTAAATTTATTAATCGCCCATCTGGCTGGTCACCCAGCCATTCTGGGCGATGTACAACATACAATAAAAACAGTTTAAAACAATAAAATTCTACAATAAAAACATTTCCTAAAATACCCTAACCCACCCCAAATGCCTGCCTGAACAACAACGTTTTTAATGCACGACGGAAGCTCATTAAAGAGGGGGCATGACGGAGTTCCCTAGGGAGGGAGTTTCACAGAGTGGGGGCCACCACAGAAAAGGCCCTCTCCCTCGTCCCCACCAGTCTAGCTGTCCTGGCTGATGGGACAGAGAGAAGGCCATCCGAGGCTGATCTTGTTAAGCGGCCTGTCTGGTGCTGCTGGAGGCGCTCCTTAAGATAGGCTGGGCCGGAACCATATAGGGTTTTAAAGGTCAAAACCAACACCTTGAATTTGGCCTGAAAACAACTGGTAACCAGTGCAACTCCTTCAGCACTGGAGTGATGTGATCTCACCGGCGGCTGCCTTTAATCAGGCGAGCCGCCGCGTTCTGTACCAGCTGCAGTTTCCGAACCGTCTTCAAGGGTAACCCCACATAGAGCGCATTACAGTAGTCTAAACGAGAGGAGACCAGGGCATGTACTACCGATGGGAGCAGATGGCCGGGAAGGAAGGGGCGCAGCCGCCGTATCAGATGGAGTTGATACAGCGCTGTCCGGCTCACAGCTGACACCTGAGCCTCCATGGACAGCTGGGAGTCCAAAATGACCCCCAGGCTGCGGACCTGGTCTTTCAAGGGTAGCCGTACCCCATTCAACACCAGGTCAACATCCCCCAGCCTCCTCTTGTCTCCCACCAAAAGTACCTCGGTCTTGTCAGGGTTCAGCTTCAGCCTATTCCTCCCCATCCAGCCACTCACCGTCTCCAGACATTTGGACAGGGATTCTACGGCCAACCTTGGTGAAGATTTAAACGAGAGGTAGAGCTGCGTGTCATCCGCATATTGATGACACTGCACCCCAAACCTCCTGATGATAGCCCCCAGCGGCTTCACATAGATGTTAAATAGCATCGGGGAGAGGATGGAACCCTGTGGCACCCCACAAGTAAGTGGCCATGGGTCCGAAACCTCCTCTCCCAGTGCTACCCTCTGGTACCTGCCGGAGAGGAAGGACCGGAACCACCGCAATACGGTGTCCCCAGTGCCCAACCCCTCCAGGCGGTCCAGGAGGATACCGTGGTCAACGGTATCAAAGGTCGCTGAGAGGTCGAGGAGAACAAGGAAGGAGCATTCACCCCTATCCAGAGCCCTCCTCATATCATCTACCAAGGCGACCAAGGCCGTTTCTGTCCCATGCCCAGGCCTGAAGCCCGACTGAAATGGGTCTAGATAATCAGTTTCTTCCAAGTGTGCCTTCAACTGCACCACCACCACCCGCTCAATCACCTTGCCCCAAAATGGCAGATTTGAGACTGGGCGAAAGTTGTTCAAAACTTGAGGATCCAAGGAGGGCTTCTTTAAGAGCGGTCTTATCACTGCCTCCTTGAGGGCTGATGGCATCACTCCCTCCTCAAGGGAGGTGTTCACCACCGCCTTGATCCCCTCACCCAGTCTCTCTCTGCAGCTCATAATGAGCCAAGATGGGCAAGGATCAAGTAAGCAGGTGGCCGGCCGTACAGATGAAAGCACCTTGTCCACTTCATCAGGAGGAAGAAGCTGGAACCGATCCCACAAAACCGGTTTGCCACAGGCCGCCTCTTGCTCACTAACTGTATCCACAACGTGCAGAGTAACACACCTAATCTGATCAATTTTATCTGCAAAGTGCCTTGCCAAGGCCTCACAGGAGGCCTTAGAATGCTCCAGTGGTTCCGGAGCCACAGGACCGACCAGGCTCCGGACCACTTGGAACAGCCTCCTGGGACAGCACTCTGCAGACGCGATGGAGGCAGCATAATATTCCTTTTTTGCTGCCTTCACCGCCACGTGATAGGCTGAAGATACAGCTCTAGCCCGTGTCTGATAGTCTTTGGAGCGAGACTTCAGCCACCGGCGCTCTAGCTGTCTCACCTCCTGTTTCAGAGCTCGTAACTGCGGATTGAACCATGGTGCAGTCCGAGCCCTGTTCAGGGGGAGAGGGCATTTCGGAGCCACCTGATCTAATGCCCCAGTGATTGTGGCATTCCAGCCACCCACCAGGGTCTCGACCGAGTGGCTGTTGGCATGCCCCAGAGAATCCCCAGGCGCGTTCAGGAATCCATTCGGATCCATAAGACGCCTGGGGCGGACCATTTTAATGGGTCCTCCACCCCTGCGGAGGGGTTGTGGAACCGAGAAGTCCAACGTCACCAGATAGTGATCTGACCATGACAAGGGGGTGGTGGATATACCCCCGACTTCCAGATCACTCCCCGCTTCTCCAGAAACAAACACAAGGTCTAGTGCATGACCGGCTACATGGGTGGGCCCAGTTAGAATATGGTGCAGCTCCCAGGAGGCCATGGTCTCCATGAAGTCCCGAGGTGCTCCTGTGAGGATGGCCTCCGAATGTACGTTGAAGTCCCCCAACACCAGTAAGTTAGGGGACTGTACACGCACATCAGAGACCACCTCAAGCATCTTGGCCAGGGAGTCAGTCGTGCAGCGGGGTGGACGGTACACAAGCAGAATCCCCAGACTGCCCCTCGGGCCAAACCTCCAGTACATGCACTCAGCAACCTTGGTCTCCCGGAGAGGGGGTCTGGTGAAGACCAAGGACTCTCGGTAGATAACAGCCACTCCCCCTCCCCGATCCCCAGCCCTCGGCTGCTGTGCATACGAAAATCCAGCTGGACACATGGCTGCAAGGGTTGGAGCAGCAGCCTCGGCCAGCCAGGTCTCCGTAATACATGCCAGGTCTGCACCCTCATCCAGGATCATGTCATGGATGAGGGAGGTTTTCTGGGTAACAGACCTGGCATTGCAGAGCAGCAAACGAAGGCCAGAAGATGGGGTCACGCCTCCCCCAGCCATCCTTTGGCTCTGGACAGGCCCGGAGCAGGGGACAGATACTACACATCTCTCCCTTGTTCCCCTTACCTGGCATGGCCTGCCCCTAGCGCTCCGCCAGCGCCTGCTGCCCAGCCTCGGTCAATACTCAATGCTGGCGCTGTGAGTATGTATGTGTGTCATTGGCCCCTGACTCCAAGCCAGCATCACATGTGGACCTCTGGGCCAAAAGAATTGTGCACCTCTGCGATAGATAGAACATATCAATAGTCAGCCCCCCCCATCTTAAGCTTGTCCTGCAAACCACTGGGCCATGCTGCCCTCCCCCAAGTAGTTGAGTTTGTTTATAGCATCCCTGTCCACAGTGCAGTTAACTGCACCGTCGCATTCCGAAAGCAGAGCCGTCTGCCCTTCGGCTCCGGGTTTGTATTTCTTCCACTGCACTAAATTTAGCAATTGTTTACAGGCAAGTGTGTGAAATTAGATGTGTTTACAGTCTGAGGAGGAGGGTGTGTGTGCCTGAAATACATAGATGACCTCAGGAGGCAGCCTCTCAGCCTCACTTCTTTTACTCCATCTGTCTGGGAGGTTATGATGATAATACTTAGTATTTATAGACCGCTTCTTGAAATGCTGTGAGCACTCTGCACGATCTCAGTCATCCTCACAACAATCCACAGAGGTAGGTCAGTATTATTACACTGCTCTGGAAGATGTGGCTAGTCAAGATGAGGCTGTGAGAGAACTCCTGGCCTTAAGGCCACCTGGTGAGTTCATGGTCGCAATGGCATTTCAGCCTGAAACTTACTGGATCACAGTTCACACTCTTAGCAATTACAATACACAGGCTTGCTTGCTTTATTTATTTACAACTTTTATATCCTCTCCTATATCATTAAGATCTCAAGGCAGTGTACAGATAAAATCAGTTTAAACAGTATAAAACAATACATTGTATAAACAGCTAAAAACATATTACACATTAAACAAGCTAATGCCAATTAAAATCTAAAACAATAGAACAGTTAAAACAGTGTGCTACTTTAGGGAATGCATTTAGCCCTCAGAGGCTTTGGTAAAATACTAAAAAGCCATGTTTTTACTTGGTGTCAAAATGAAACCAACCTCTGTGCCAATCGGGCTTCCAAGGGGAGGGCATTCCACAACTGGGGTGCCACAGCAGAGAAGGCCCTCTCCCACGTCCCACCATAGTGTATATCTCCTGCTGGTAGGAGGCAGAGAAGGGCCCCGCCAACAGACAATGTTCTCATCTTAAGGAAAAGCTCTATATAATTACTCTTAGCATTACTCAACAAAATTCCTTAATAATAACAATGGATTTTTATTTTTATTATATCAGTTTTACTGAAATCTTAGGGAGGGACTGTGGCTCAGTGGTAGAACTTTGCAGGTAGAAAGTTCCAGGTTCAAGTTCTGGTATTGCTAGTAAACAAGGAAGGGATTTCAGGGTTAGGCAACCTGGCACTCTCTGTATGTTTTGGACTCCAGCCCATAAACTCTAGCCAGCAGGGCCAATGGTCAGGGATGATGTAGTCTTCCCTGGAGGGCGTCAGGTTACCTACCCCTGGATCCTTCTTTAAGCAAGGCAGATGCTCTACCACTGAGCAACGGCCCCTCCTGACAACTCCCAATTGCCAGTTATACACACACATGTATAGAGAAATTCCAAAATCCATATAGCATCATACCTTTATTAGGCAAAGTCAAGGATCACCAAAAGCTTTTGAGATCTCCAGTTCTCTGCATCAGGCAAGATGTTACAAAAAGCAGGATGCTGTGGTGAGGGAGATGGGCAGTGGGGGAAACAGTTGACTGGGTCTTGTGGTCAGGATATCTGCATAGTAAGAATCTTAAGGGGATACCGGGGAGGAGGGTTTGCAGACATTCAAACTGGGCTCAGCTAGGTGATGTGATGGTTTTAGTTTCAGTCCCCCTAGGACCACTAGGAGAAGAAAGTCTCAGACAATTGTTGATCCTCCATTTTTGAAAATATAAAATCCAGCTGTTAACTCAGAAGTGTCTCCGTCTTCAGTGCACCAGACAGGTTCCTTGGCTGGTGGAAAACAGCAGTAGAGATCACCTAGGCAGTCTTTAGATTAACAAAGCTGGAGGTCAAATCAGATGCTGTGCAAGGCACGAAAGAGTCAACAGAAACCAAATGGGGTAGTTTTACCTAGTAGTTGGACGGGATGAACCTGCAGAGAATAAAGTCCCAGCTTCAGGTGGTGTAAAATCCTCTTCCTCCAGTGTTGGGTCCCACAGCTGAATGGGTAAATCTGGCATTCTTCTACTCATGCAAAAAACAAAGGCAGCTGTCTTGGCCAAAAGAAAAATTCCAAAATCCGCATAGTGTAATGCCTTTATTAGGCCAACTCAAAGATTGCCCCCAAATGTGCAATTTGAGATCTTCAGACAGGAGGTTTTGGCCCCACAAAGAAAACCGTGGGGGCCAAAATGGACCTAAAATGCAAGCGGTACAAGCCCCATTCAGGCATTTCTCCAAACTGGGTAGAAATAATGCAAGAAGGGCCCCCTGGTTACGTTTCTGCATTCAGTGCAAAGGCCTTGAGGTGTTCAGTGGAATGTGCTCAGATGCTTCCCTGCAATTGGGGAAACCTTAAAACAGGGCCAGCATCAAGGGCAGGGACACTCGGGATCCTGCCCAGGGCCCACACCCAGCAGCGGCCCACCGGCAAGAGCCCCTTGGACTTGCTCCTCTCTTCACCACGGCAACCTGCCTGTTCACCTGCCTCTCGCTCTGGCCCAGGCAACGGCAGCGGCGAGAAGGGGGAGCAGGAGATGCTCCAACAGACTTGCTCTCTGCCGGTCAAGCAAGCAGGTGGTTCAGTGCCAAGAAAGAGGCGGAGCAGCACGAGCAGCTGGTGACCATGGCGGTGAGAAGGTGGACTCGGGGAGGGACGGAGAGGGCCCGTGGGGGGTGTCTTCCCAAGGGCCCTCAAAAACTTGGAGCTGCCTGGCACTGCCTTAAAATGCAAAGGCCGGAGGTGCTGATGGCAGGTCTTGTGTTGGAGGCGCCACATGTGATTTCCACATGGATTGGACCCATGCCTCAGTACCTTCCTGTCTCTGACACTTCTGTGCCTGCCACACACTGCACTTCTTGTCCCTTACAGTTTCCCTCCTTCTGCACACATGCATCTATTTATCTATCTGCCAATTCAGGGTAAACATTTCAGGCATCCGAAGTAGCGTGCTCTTGTTCATGACCGTTTCTGCCCTAATACATCCACGAGTCTTTACAGTTTTCAGCAAGACCCTTTGCAAAGAGCTGTTTCTATGCTCTCCTTTCAGCAGCTGCTGGAGGAGGCTGAGCTTCAAAAGTGGTTCGAGCCTGCCCTCTTGTGTGTGTGCGTGTAAGAATGAAACGACGGCGCATCGGAGCTCATGTCACTGATATACGGACTTGTGAATGGCTTTTTGTGATTATCAGTCCATCCTAAAGGAAATCAACCCTGAGTGCTCATTGGAAGGACAGATACTGAAGCTGAAGCTCAAATATTTTGGCCACCTAATGCGAAGAGAAAACTCACTGGAAAAGACCCTGATGCTGGGAAAGACTGAAGGCAAAAGGAGAAGGGGACGGCAGAGGATGCGATGGCTAGATAGCATCACCGATGCAATGAATATGGACTTGAGCACGCTCCGGGAGAGAGCGCAGGACAGGAAGGCCTGGCGTGCTATGGTCCATGGGGTCACGAAGAGTCGGACACGACTGAACGACTGAACAACAACCTCATCCCAAGGTTACAGAGCCTATTAACAATCACTTCATGTCAAATAAGACAGTCCCAAAATAAGGTTGCCACTTTTATAACTCCAGCCTCATGGCCGAGCAAAGGATGGTTTAACTTGATGGTTTGGCCTTCAGTGTGGGTTGTAACACAATATCTCCCTTGAACACTGAGCTACTGGATTTATTCTCAGTGTGCATGGTCAATCAGGACTCAATTCTATACATCATGTTTCAGCACCAGCTTAATACACACATTCAAGAGGAGGAAGAGGAATAGCAAAATATATTGTAATGCAATCGATCTGCCTTAGCTTGAGCTTCTGGAGTAATCAAATACCGCCTCAGTCCCTGCGCCTATTTCCAAGGGACCCAGGAAAGATATGAAAACACTGTGATTGATCAATCAATCGATCGATCCATCTATCCATTGCTTTTCCCCTCCTGCAGAAATTATTTTTAGAGCCGGTCTAACTGCTATTTAACTATTATTTAATTGATCATTATAGGGTGGGGTTTTTTTTTTGCTTTTTAAAATGATTTGTTATAAACCTCCCTGGACATTTTAAATTGAAGAGAAGTATTAAACAATGTTTGAAATAAATAAATACTGTGGAATTTCCCTTGAGCATGCACTGAGATACCATGATGAAACTTGGCTCACAGGTTTGCAACAAGTCTTTGAGCTTCTCCACATGAGACTGTTAATCGGCTGTACCTAATTTCGGTTTTGTTGCAGACCTGAGATCCGAGCACATGAACAGTGTTTCCTTTCCTGCTTTTCTGCTATATAACCTCTAGGTGGCACTGTGGCTTAGCAGAATAATGCAAATACACACCACGAAAGTGGGTTCTTTTGCCTTAACAATTAAATGCCACATATTCCCTGTTCTAAAAAACTCACTGAAAGTGCTCTTTAGATATAGAAACAAAACTGGAGAGTCTTGATGTCATCTAAAGAACCTGCAAAACAACCATGAGTAGGGAACAATAAATGCACGATAAATCCCTTGTGTAAAAAAGCTCTTTGCTTTAAGCTAGAACAACTGCCTGACCCACACTGCCATTTTCAAGGGGTGGAGAAGAGGAAAAATACATTGTAATGAGGTATCATAAAGCAAGACCTTGACTTCTGTGATTTACTAGTTTTTATTAAAGGAACATTTCCTCCCATATGTACCTGCTTGGATGCTTAGGTCATCTTTGGAGGCCCTCCTCTGGGAGCCCCACTGAAGGAAGCTAGGCAGGTGGCTGCAAGAGAGACGGCCTTCTCAGTTGTGGCACCCTGCTTATGGAATGCCCTCCACAAAGAGGTTCACCTGATGTCTCCATTGTTATCTTTTCACACCGTGAAAAGAGCTTTCCTTTCTCCCAGGTATTTTAGAGACCTGGTTCTAGATTTTCATGGCTGTTCTATCTATTCCTGTGCTGTTTGTTGTCTTTGAATTGTGTTTTATTCTTTAAAATATTTGTACTATATTTTATATTTTTTAACAGTTTGCATGGTATTTGAGTCTTTTAGCTGTCCATTATCTCCCCAGAGGATGTTGGTTACTGGGTGGCTTAAAGATACAACAAATAAACTGGTGTGTGTCTGCTCAATCTGCTGCCAGGTGCTATCTGCTGATGGGCAACTTCAAGGCACCTAGTCTCGCCCTTCTTATGGTTCTTTATCTTTGAACCTGGACTGGACAGCCATTCGAATAGAGGATGGTCCTCTGTAGAATAGGACACATTGCCACCTTGTTGCTGCATCAGGTGCCTTCAGGGTTACCTGAAAAGGGCCACTTGCTCGGATTAGAAAGTTGACGTGGCAGAGCAGATGGGGTGCCCTAGGGGAAAGGCTGTAGCTTCATGGTAGAGCACATCCCCTGTAAGCAGAAGGTCCCAGACTCATTCTCTGGTATCTCCAGGTACGATTGGGGAAAGGCTCCTGCCTGAAACGCTGGAGACCTGCAACCAGTCAATGTAGGCTGAGGGTGCACAACCATTTTGGCTCTGAAGGCCACATCTGTCATACCCCCACTGGAGGAAAAGCTTGCAAAAACTGAGGGCACCCCAGACTAGTCACTGTCACCAGACCAGGAGGACCCTGGGCCCTCAGGGGAGATGACTGCAGGTCCACCACTGTCAGGGGGAGGGGACTCTGCCTCCGAGGCAGAGACTGAGCAACCCCCTGGCCCCCAGGGGCATTGTCACCTCAAGCACCAGGCCAGTAGGGCACCTGTGAGAAGGAGTGCTCGCTTGTAAGGAAGGATTCCTCAGGAGAAAGCAATGCCTCATGAGCAGGGCTCTGACCAGAGAGCTCTAATGTACTGCAGCTGAGCCCTGGGTGGGGCTCAGCAGGCTTTAGTATTAAAAGCCTTCAGTGTCTACCTAGGCAGTACTGGAAGTAATGTCTTTATGGACTTCTACTGCCTTGTATGATTTTTTTGTGATGCTGCCTTATGACTGAACCTTAGAACCTTGGACTCATGTTTGGCTCTGGCTTTTTGACTGTGTACTGTCTCTGACTGTTTATGTGTGTTTCGATCTTGGCTGCTCTTCAGCCCTCTCTTTTAGATGGCTCCCTCTTGCCTGATAAAACTGTGCTTTTGACCATTGCCTGCGGATTGGCTTGCTTTTGGGGTGCCCCTTAGTTTAACCTGCGCCTGATCCAAACATAGCAGGACAGTATCAAGGGCCGTGGGGGTGCGTATGCATGCAGGAACACACAGACACTGGGGTGGGGGAAAGCTCAAGAGTGCTGGGGCGATGGGGAGGATGCTTAGGGGTTAGTGAGGGAGGAGGCGAAAGCCTGCATCATGCCCCAGCAACTTCAACTGGGATCTCTGCTTCCTCGCTGCTGTTAGTGGTGCAGAAGCAGCAAATCTGAGTGGGGGTGGGCTTTGGATCTGGCAGCAGTGAGGCGGAATTATGGGGGCTGCACAGAAGGCCTCAGGGAGCTGCATGTGGCTATGCCTGGTGCAGACAATACTGAGCGAGATGGCTTCATGGTCTCACTTGGTATAAGACAGCTTTCTTCTTTATATCTGTTCTCAGTATGAGACAGCTTTCTTACTATTTGGTAAGAAATATTGGTTATTTGGTTAGGCGTGGCTAGGGAAATCAGCAGATTTGGTGGTGGAAGTAAATATGGGCTTAGATTGAGTGCTTAACTCCTTGTGCAGATGTGGTGAGGGGAGCCCGTTTAAAAGCAGGATGAAAGGGGTAAAAATACTTCACAGGTGTTGCTGTACCGTAGGGCAGGGGAAGGAGTTGGGGAGGGGGTGCTATTGGCAGCAGGTGTGTGTTTCCTATAACAGGCAGTTTTGCTCTTAATTGGAGAGAAGCCCCAGCATATTTGCTTCTAAGCGTGAGAGCTGGTGCGGTGTAGTGGTTAGAGTGTTGGACTGGGGCTTGGAAGATCTGGGTTCTAGTCCCCAGTTGGCCAAGAAACCCACTGGATGACTTTGGGCCAGTCACTGACTCTCAGCCTAACCGACCTCACAAGGTTGTTGTGAGGATAAAATGGAGAGGAGGAGGAGGACCACGTGAGCCATCTTGGGTTCCTTGGGAGAGGAAAAAAGGCGGGATATAAGTGTAACAATAAAAAATAAGTGGGTGTTTCTGATTCATTCTTAAAAAGCGCATCAGAAGCGCTGCCCTAGGTCAGATCAAAGGCCTACCTAGTCCAGCATCCTGTTCCCACAGTGGCCCAACCAGATGCCCCCAATGGAAAGCCCCAGAGCAGGACAGAAGTGCAAAAGCGCCCTGCTGCTCAGCTTCCCAGCAACTGGCATACAAAGACATGCTGCTTCTGATGCTGGAAGTAATATATAGCCATCGATAGCCTACTCCTCCATGAATTTGTCCAATCCCCCTTTAAAGCCATCCGAGCTGGTGACCATCTTGTGGTAACAAATTCCATAGTTTATGCAAACTATGTGGACTGAAAGGCTCTGCTCATGGAAGGTCCCCCTGCCTGGTTTTGGGGGATCTCACCCCATTCAGCAAAGTCTCTTGTCCATCTGTGTAGCATTTTGGGCGGCGTTGCGGGGAGGCTTCCATGGGAAGGAGGGGTGGGCGAATTCGTGTCTGCCAGCCCAGTTTTACCCACCTAAAGTGGGATCTGACCCCATATGTCCCTCAGCAACTAATATTCTCTAGTATCTGCCTCTAATTCCATATAGCCATCATGACCTTGGAGATCTGGGCTTCCATCGTAAAGGTCAACTGTTTTAGAATCTGTGGAATGTTCTTTTGAGGCTATAGAACAGGCTGGGGTTGGGGGGGGGGGACAAAAATGATGCAAGCCGCCATCCATGAAGAAAATTCCTCACGTAATGCTCTGTTTCAAACAACACCCCCAAATTAATTTGCTGCCTTAAAGACAATGACATTGACGAAATACCAGTGTTGGAGGGGAAACAAGCCCGACTTTCCCTGGCATCCCGCTGTCACGGTTCCAGTAGCAGCAAAGCAGAAACGGGGCTTTTGGCATTCCACTCAGGAGGTGCTCTCACTTAATTTAACACTGTCCAAACGATTTTGTTAGGTTCATCTCATTTCGCGCTAACAATCTTTTGCTCACTGTTACTATTGGCCATGGCAGCTATGGATCTATGACTCTTGGCCTGGCAGTGGTGAAGGCAAAGGACAGGCGGTGATTTTCATGCCATAATGAATAGCCTCATCTCAGGCAGACTGTAGTTCCCTCTTGACTTCAGTGAGCCTGGCAGGTCAGCATCTCCGCTCAGTTTTTTTCTACAAAGAGTGTGGGATCGGTAGGGCCACTGGAGACAGCGAGGCCACCAGAGAAGGACTTTGGGGTTAGGGTTACGTAGCAGGGCTAGCTGACCCCATTTTGAAGTAAGTGAAGTAATACACATTGGGTTGGATCCAGGTTCTGCTTTCTGCTCGTGGAAGGTCCTCCCTCTACCTGATTTTTGGGGATCCCCCTGACACACCACAGCTCACCCGTTCAGCGGGTTCTCTCTGTGTAGCATTTTCAAGGTCCTGGAAAGCCTGACATGGGAAGGAGAGGAAAGGGGAAGTCAACTTCTTTCAGCACAGATGCATGGGTAAATGTTTTGCTGAAGAACCACCACACTGAAATCTGGCTCAAATGACATAAAATGAGGTGTTAGACTGAGGTGCTTGACTGTAGTACTAGATTACTTGTGTGCATAGTGGGTGGAAGTTCTCATTTTCAGTGTTCACCCATGTAAAATAGAACCTCCTTGCATGTAATGAATTAGCACATCAGGGGTAAAGATTGAGCACAGTCCTCTTCCTGATGTGCTAGTTTTCTAGATGCAAAGAGATTTTTTAATGCGGGGGAGCATTCCAAAATGACCCCACCCCACTTGAATATGGTGGGACTGTCCAGAGCTATGCAGAACATCCCCCCTCATGACATTTCACTAGTATTATCAAAATGCTTTTGGTTTTCTTTGATAGTCCTTTAGGATGCAACCCTATGCATGTTTAGACAGAAAAAAGGCCTACAACTCCCAGCATGCCCCAGCCATGCTGGGAGATGTAGGCCTTTTTTCCTGTCTAAACATGCATAGGATTGTGCCCTTAATGTCTTGCCTGAGGAGGAAGTTTGCTTTGGATCTCACAGGCAACTCTAAGTGAAGGAGCCACTAGAGATGTTAGGCCCTTCTGAAGGTTGAATGAATAAAGGAAAGGCACCACACGTCTTAAACAATGCACTTTCTTAGGCAGATTTGTGCGTGTATTTGGTACAAATAAACAAAAGATAGTGTGCATTCTGGTTTTGCAAAGGTATACATAAATCAATCCAGCAGAACCATGTGACAGGAAATAGAACCCCACTCCAGCTAATAAATACACTTGCAGATTTTAAAAAGGAAGTGGACAAAAAAGAAACTAGACATGAAATCTCCAAAGATTTGTTAAAGGAAATGTACACCTATGTACACATCTGTAAACAATACAATAGAAAGTTTATAAAACGTCAGTCTGGTATAACTGCAGATGAAGTCTTCTTTCTTCTTTTGTGTCAGCAGTGAGATTTGGCTGATTCGTGGAATTCAATCAACGAATTGATTGAATTGAGCATAGAGGTTCATGTAACAGAGAAGGTCCAAAGTGGGCCCTTCACTTGGTCTTTTTTGTAATTCCCACTGTCAAAGAGGCAAGTCTTTTGAATGATGGAACAGTGACTTGTCTCAGCAGCAGTGGAAATGGCTGCAGCAAAAGGACCGAGAGAAGCTCTTACTATGTGCAATGTTCTCTCCTACATGTGCATGCCCCTCCCTTGGATCAGGGCCATAGTCACACATCCTTATGCATACCCACCATACATGATTCTGTATGAATCTAGATTCAGTTCTAGAATCTAGATTCAGAATCATGTATGAATCTATGACTCTAGATTCAGAGCTGATTGACACCACTCTTTCTTGTAAACCTGCTGTGGTTGTTGACTAGAGTGGATTTTCTCAGTAGGTTTGGGCGGTCTTATGTGGAGTGGACCCTTTGATGGTCCACCCAGATTGCAGTTCAATACAGCCTGGTACCACCAACCACTTTGCAATGATTTCTCTGTATGTTGGCCACTGGAACCATTTTGGGGGCATTTACAAGGCTGGCTAAACACACTGGCATTTCAGCAGAAGCTGACCCTTCTCATTTTTAACTATTAAAAACAAACCACAATTCTATTTATTAGTTCTAATCTTGGAGGCCCTTGTGATCTCCCAGTCATGGGTTCTCCAGGTAATCCTTTGGGGGCTGTGATAACTGCACCTGAGTTTGGCCACCCAAGGCAATGGAGGCATCTGGTTACCAAAGCTTCTTGACAAAATCCAAAGGATGCGCTTGTGAGGGATCATTGAGAAAACCTGATCCAGAATTTGCAGCCTGTCCATCTGAATGCATGAAGATACTTTGCTCCTGCTTTTCATGGGAATGCAAGCTGTCATTTCAACTGCTCCATAGGCACAGGACATGGATAGGCCATGGGGCATTTGGAATGGATGAATCTCCTAGTAGGGATCCACAGAGAAACCAGTGGGGGTGCAATTTGACCTCTCTGGATACTCTCTCTTTTCCTTTTCTCTCAATAAAAGGAGAACAGCAATGGGAGACAGCAGAACAGGATTTCATTAACACAGGGCTGGGGAACCTCTTTCAGCCAAAAGGCAAAAGGGGTGGGCCAAAACACCAATTCGATTTCTTCTGCCAATAATCCTTACAAGAGAAATGTCAACCTTTTAGATGGAGGAAAAACCTGTGCAAAAACTGGGAAACTACCAAATAATCAGCAGCCAGGTGAATGGGGTAGAGCCAGGGAAAAGGGGTGTGGCCACCTGGGGAACCTCAGAGGAGGCTGGATTTGGCCCGCAGACCCAGGGTTCCCCACCCCTCATGAACAAATTAAAAAGTGTTTCTTGGAGGCTGGACAAAGCTACAGATGGTTCTTCATTACCACAAAATGGTAATGAAGTGTACATTTGTGTACGTCTTGGAATCACAGTACACTCAGTGCTCCAGGATCATGGGTATGTTTTGACAGCTTCCCACGATGCTCTGGTAGTGGAGGAACCATGGGAGCAATCCAGGACGCACGGCCCTTGGGAACGTAATCACATAGCCGAATCTGATTGGCTGCATAGCGTTATGACATCATCCTGCCTGCAGCACGATCCCTTTGGCTGCATTTGATTAAATGACTGGAGATTTGTGCAGTGTTTTAAAAGAAATATTTCCAACCCACCCAAATGGGTCGTTTTAGCCTGCAAATCAAAATGAGAGAATATTCATTGCATTCCTAGCTCCTACTATGATGTCAGTGCCTACGAAGCACCAGGCCAGTGCATTGCATGGGCTCCATCCACTTTGCCCCTCAGTTTACAGAATTCCACTGATTTTAGTAGTCCCTTAAATTAACCATGAAAGAAAAAGGTATTCTCCACATTCAGACCTTCGCAATGGCTTCAAGTGGAATTTTGACCGTGCGCCAGTTGGATTTCGATGGCCAGTCAAAAATTTGCCTATGAAAACATCTACAGGCGATGTTCAGTGACTATGTTGCTATTTTCAGCTCTTGGGTTCGATTCACAGTTGTTGGAGAACTTGATTTGCTGGCTTCTGCCCATGTCCAAATAAACAAGTGGAGGGGAAAAATACATTTCCCACCAAGATGTCCCATTGGGAATGTTGCCATTGACTTAACAAATTTGGGGTTCAGAGGGTTTACTCACCCACTGGTTGTTTCCAAGTATTATTTGGCAAACCTGCCTGTTATCTCTAAAACACATGCAGGAACAGCAGACCAGATGGGGTTGTGTCAGTTCAATCAGGGCCAGTTTTGCTTGATACTATTGGCTGCCTGTGGCGGGGGAAATATTTTGACAAACACCAGAATGGCTGCCTGTAATTCATCCCATGCTTTGACAGCAAAGAGAAAACGGAACAGAAAATAGACTTGCAACCCTTCCTAAATGTCCCATCTTGTTAGTCCCTTTCTTCCCTCCTTCCCACCTATGTCTGTTTGCCTTTCTAAAAGATCACATTTATGCCTGGCACCAGCACTTGGCATGGTAGGGCAAATGCCAGGGCCCACCAGTCCCAGAGGGCTCACAGAAGTGGTCACCAGCATCCCCCTCCCTCCCTCCCTCCCTCCCTCCCTCCCTTCTTCTCTCTTTCACTTTCTTTCTCTTTTTTTTTTTACTAGGGTCGCTGGTATGTTGCAAAACAAAGAAGCAGCCGAGTCTGCAGCTACTTGCCATTGTCATTTTCCAATAATGCTTCTGGGCCTGACTATGTCATGGCAGCCCAGAAGCATTCTGGGAAAAAGAAGTTGGCAGGAAGCTGCACCCTTGGCCAGTGCATCACTCTGCAGTGTGCAGCCAGCCTAGACAGAAAGTCAGAGAGCGAGAGAGACTGAGAGAGAAAGAGGATGGGAGAAAGAAAAAGAGACCACCTGGACCGCCTGGTAACCTCACTGGAAGGGCCACCCAGGAGGTGCAAGGTGGTGGTGCTGGAGCCCACCTTATCCAGGACCCCCTCCAAGCTGGCCCTGGCCCTGATCACTTTAATTAGATCTGAAATGCATTTTTCAAATGTGTGAACCCAGTTTAGAGGCTGATTCAAACTGGAAAACTTTGAAATTTCCCCCAGTGTTTTTTCTTGGTTCAGCGTGAAGGGCTGTGTGTATTCTGCTGTTTTGGGCAAACACAGAATTTGAAAATGGGGTAATCTCCTGAGAGAGTCTTCAAACCTCAGGAAGCTCTGCTGGTATTCTAGGCAGATGTGCCTTCTTTTCTGGTTGTTTCCTCAAAACAATAATTGAAATCAAATAGCTGTCTTGTACTAGACCATCTTTCCCCAATCTAGTGCCCTCTACTTGCCATTTTCATTTTCCAATTTCCAGTAATGCTTCTGGGCCTGACTATGTAATGGTAGCCATGTTTTGGACATGTTTTGGACTTCAACTCCCATCAGCCCCAGACAGCATGGCAAATCATCAGGAATGCTGGGAGTTGTAGTCCAAGACATCTGAAGGGCACCAGACTGGGGAAGGCTATGTTTGACTCTATTTCTCCTCACAAGCACAACAACTTGATCAAGGGAGTGGAGCCCCTGTATTCTGATTGGCTACCTGCTCCTACCCCATACTCAAACTCTCCTACTCAAACTCTCCCAATCTGCTACCACCTGGCCCATAATATCCAGAATTCTGCAAAGAACTGAGCTCAGAATAAAGATTGCTGTTGGGCGAGTTTATGCAACACCCCCCTCTATTTACTTGCATAATTTATTTCTGAACCTCTTGGCCCGTCGTTGGAGTTTCTTTGGTGCCAAATATTTTTTGGCACAGCCTATACGAAGAGTTTGGCCAGTAATAGCATGACACCGCCCCTTCCTATTGGAGAAACAGATATTTCTCAGTGCCTCTTGGAAAACACTGGCCAACATCTCTTCTAGAATTCATGGTCCATTTAGCTCAGTATGGCCTACAGTGACTGGCAATGGCTCTCCAAGGCCACAGGCCAAGAAAGGTTCATATCCAGGCTTGCTACTAGAGATCCTTCTATGACTGGAGATGTTGTAGATTGAACGTGGGGCCGTCTGCATGCCAAGCGTGAGCTCTACCACTGAGCAATGGCTTCTCAATGGACTTCCATCAGTTTACCCATCTCACACAGGGATTGCATCCACCGTTGACAGCCAACTGCACACAAGACAGAAACAAAACAAAATGGAAACCCCTCCCCCAAAGGGTTGTTGTTGTTGTTATCCCTATTAGCATCAAATATCTGTTTCTTTAAGCCCACAGGATTCAGAATCTGTTAGATCCTCATACATGTGATAGTCGATACACTCCATGAATTCATTGGGGATCCCTATGGAGACCGATTCCACCTCTGTCTTGTACGAGGCCGCCATGGCGCCTTTGACGGACCCTGCCCGTATCTTGTTTGAGAGGCTGTTCATTTTCTCTTTGAACTGCATCGTCGGTTTTTGGAAAGGGGAGAACATTCTCCACCTCTTGAAGTTCACAGTTCTCCTCTTGCTGGGTCTTTCCAAGCTGCCAGAGTTCAATATGAAGGAGCCGTTGAGGGTAGACATCTGGGGCCTTGGCTCCTTCTCGGAATCCTGGCCAGAACCATTTATGGAGGCTCCCCGCCAATGGTTGTCATACACCCTCCAGATGGGCCTTCTCCTCCGGCGACACTGACACTTCAGGAGCCGGATGAAGGCTCTTTTGAACTCTTTGCTCGAGCAAGGGTAGATGATTGGGTTCACGCAACTGTTGAAGTATCCCAGCCAGAAGATGATCTTGAAGGGCATTCCCTCGGGCTTCACAGAAGGAAAGAAGGAACCTGAAAGGAAGATGCAAAAAGACACGTGAATATATGAACAGCCTTGCTGGTCTATCATTCCATTAGTGATGTATGGGCGTGAGTGCCGATCCTTCAGTTGCCAGACCAGCACCATTTAGTTGCAAGAGGGAGGCTCGGGGAACCCCAAGGTTTGTAGAAGTACAAAAACATCTTTAGGAGAAAAAAAACTAAGTGGGGGGGCAACCCCCAGAAACAGCCCAACGTGGACTGAGCATGTTCGCAGCCCCAGAATGCTAACGGACTGTTGCTGGGGAGAGGCTGAAAACCAGGTGGGTGGGAGAATGGAATGGAGTTTCCTGGGAGGGCATGGCTGACTGGCTGGCATCCTGAACATGAGCACTCCATGCTGGAACATTTTGTTGCAGCTCCCTCTTAATATTGTGTGAGAGCCTCTTCGTCTAGTCTTCTGGGTGCCCAAGGCCACCCAGTGAGATTCATGGTGAAACAGACATGAGCCCAAGGTTCTCCCAGCCCATGGCAAATGCAGAATCCACCTATATCTATAGAGGTGCTGCTACCAGTTTCTTCTACTAGTCAAATGTTGCTGGAATGAAAGGTGGTGGCAAATACCAGATTTTAAACCTGGAATTGGGGAGCTCTGTTTTATATTGAAGCTCAGACCATCAGGGTCCAGTCCAAAATGGATCTGGACTGGACCCCTTGAGGTCTCCCGATCCTAGCACAGCAGGGGTGTGGAACCTCAGCCACCATTAATGTATCACATTTGTTTTAGGAAACTGAGAGCCGCCCCGTGGAGGTATGTAAGTGCAGCTGGTCTGCTGTGGACTCCAAAGGTCAGATTCTTTGGAATCTGGCCTCATTCGAGTCCGCCGCAGATTTCCCGAGCATCCCTAGTCCGGTCCAAGCCCAGTTTAAAGATAAAGAACCATAAGAACCATTGCCCGTCCACAGTGGGCACCTGAACAAGCAGACGGAACAGGCAGGCACACAGGTCACCTGGTCACAGTCTTCCACAGCACGTTGAGATGCACGGTATTTCTGTTTACATTGCAGTAATTATTTCTAAACTTGCATCTACACATATCAATCAGCATATGCAAATTTTATGCAAAGCGACACCCTCTTTTATCCTCTTTTTGGTGATGCATTTCCTCTTTGGGGGCGATTCAGAAATGGCCAGCCTACCCAGACATCTGGCGAGCATCAGCCTGGGGAAGGGTGCGCTGGATTATTTCCAGAGTGGACTCTCTATGGGTGCTGAAGTGTGCCAGCCCATCCTTAACTGAGAGCCCATGGAGAGATTTGTCGGTGAAATCATTCTGAACCTGAAGGCTCAACCCTAATTCCGTTATCCTTCTGGATCATCAGAGATAGGAAAGGGAAAGTCTGAAAACAACCCGGGACAAATCTGTTGATTGTGGCATGGTGTTCACGCATCACTGGAAATGCCTTTCTTTGCAAAGATTAATCCCCCATTAATCCCGGATTTCTTTCCCTCTCCAGGTCTACCGCATAACAGTTCCTCGCTCTTGTCAGCAGATGGCCTCATCGTCCTCTCCTGGGCTGGATGGGCCATTGCCCAGGGAACTCTAAGAATAACTTTCTGACTCAGCCTCGGTGTCTTTTAATTTCAGATGAATCACGGCACGGCGTGACTGCGGTGTTAATTTGTATTATGGGTAAATAACATGGGCTTCCAAGCTATTGGCGCTAAAGGCCGGTGTCAAAACAGCTCGGAGGGGAGCATTAGGCATTGTGGGCATGAAAACCTTAACGTCCTGAAAGTGAGAATGAAAACGCACAGACACACGCCTATTGTTTGCCCGCCGATCAAGTTGCTTCCGAAACCTGTTAATAGAAAATGGCATCATGGTTTCCGGCACCCCACGTCAGCAGGGCCTGTAATTTACGAGCCGCACTTTCAAAGAGATTCCAGGGCAAGTGTGTCAGAGCCGTCAGGAATGGCGGATCCTCGGGGAAGCAGCCGGCCGCTAAGATCCATTTCCCCTCCCATTGCAGCCCATGTGGCTGAAGCTGGGAGTATAATGAAGTCCCAAGTAGCTGGGAATCTAAACTAGAGCAGTCTTCCCCAACGTTGTGCTCCCTGGATGGGTTGGACTGCAACACCCATCATTCCCAGCAGTGCCAGTTGCAGATTTTGAAGGGCCTTTGGGCAAGACACCTCGATGGGCCTGTCACTCTGTGAATCCACCTTCTCACCGCCATGGTCACCGGCTGCTCTTCCTCCTTCTCCTCTTTCTCATCATTGCTGCCACTCCTTCGCTTGACAGGCACAGGGCCAGGCAGCAAGCAGGCCATGGCATCTCCTGCTCCTACTCACTACATTGCCTGGGCAGGAGCAAGAGGCAGGTGATCGAGCAGACTGCAGTGGTGAAGAGGAGGGGCCAGTCCGGGGGGCTCTTGTCAGAGAATCCCTGGTTGGGTGTGGGCCTTTGGCAGATGCCCAACCATGCCTACCTTTGATGCTGGCCTTGAGTCCCAGCCATGCTGTCTTGGAAGGATGGGAGATGCAGCCAAATACATCAGGGGGCACCAGGTTGGGGAAGGCTGAACTAGCTATAGGACCAGCTATAGGACTGGGTGGTGAGGGCTAGGCAGGAAGCAAGACCAGTTCAAGTCCCAATGGACCCTCATGGGGTGGGTGTCCTTTCTCCCCCACCCCATTTGTTCAACTTTTGAATATCTTCCTTTCTGTATTTCATTCAGCCCATTTCACAACTTTGATGCATGATTAGCAGGTGTGATTTTATCCCTGTTCTGTAAGAGGAAGAATCCGCATGCACCTATATTCATTCTTGCTATATGCACTGTTTGTGCTCTGTGTTTCAGCTCTGGAGTGAGTCGGAACCTATGAAGCTTGTCTGAAGCTGATCTAGATCTCTGGTCCATCGACTGCAGTATCATTTCTGCTTTGATTGGCAGCAGCTCTCTGGGATTTCAGATGGGAGAATTTCCCAGCCCTACAGGGCATGGCTGGTAGCAAGAATCTCCTGCTGCTGAGGCCAGCTGTCTATCAAGGGAATAGACTATTTTGGAAAGTGGTGGGCTCTCCTTCATTAAAGGTATTGAAACAGGGGCTGGATGACCGCCTCTCAGGGAGGCTGTGGCAGTAGATTTCCTGGATCAGCCGCGGGTTGGACTAGATGATCTCTGGGCTTCCTTGCAGCTCTATGATTCTATGAAGCTGGGACCTTCTGCATGCAGAGCATGGGTTTCACCAGAAAGCTGCAGTCCTTCCCTACTCTAGGCTGGTGCCCCAGCCCTTGCTTGGGCAGCCTACCCCTGCATCCAGCCCTGATCAAGAGCCACTGTTCACCAGCAAAAGGTACAGCATGCAGAGTGCCCAGAGTTCTTTGCAGGTGCCTCATGCTGGCAAGCCATGGCACTGGGCCATCTCCAAAGGGTGGCGAGTTTGCATACTGGCTGAGGTTGCCAGTTTGGTGGAAGACCTCCCCAATGAGGCTTGCATGGGAGAAGTTCCTGACGGTTTGTGCTTGCAGGCTGCAAGCTTTGTTCAGTTTAATTGGCAAATCATTCAATCAACTAAAACTCTCATTGATTAATTGGGGTATGTGTGTGTGCACATAGGCACGCATGCGTATGGGAAAAAACTGGACAGCAAAGTCAAATTTAACTGGTAAGGATGTGAGCGAAGGGCACCCTTGTGTAAATTTTGAAGCTATTTTGCTCCTGGTACGTTACTGTAGTAGGGAATGAAAAAAGAAAACATTAAAGAGGGCTTTTCCTGCTAACAAAAGAGTGCTCTTTTTTGCTTATTAAATTTTTTTGTTCTAGAGGAGAGGGCATCAGCCCCGGCACCTTGTTGGGTTCTGGGTTCAGCTCCATGTGTCCTTCAGCCATCCATGGCAGCCAGCGCTTGGCCACACTTGCGATGGTCCAAGGTTTATTTAGGGGGAAGAAACCATGACAGCGGAACTGGTTCAAGCTGGTAGGGATGGCCACCAATGTGGATGGATTTAAAAGGGGGTTAGACAAATTCCTGGTGGAGAAGGCTATCAATGGCTGCTAGTCCTGATGGCTATATGCTACCTCCAGTACCAGAGCAGGATACCTATGTACGTCAGTTGCTGGGGAACATGGTGCTGTTGCACTCATGTCCTGCTTGTGGGCTTCCTGTGGGCAGCTGGTTGGCCACTGCGTGAACAGAATGCTGGACTAGATGGGCCCTTGGTCTGATCCAGCAGGGCTCTTCTTATGTTCTGGTTTATGCTGGCAAGTGTAGGTGTGGCTTCAGTTAATTGTAAGGGAAGGGATACCTCTTGGATGGGCAGTGAAACTGATAATTCCCCAACTGCAGGAGATTCATTCATTTAGCCATCAAAGCCTTGTGTGATCCCAAAGCACCCATCATCAGAGGAATCCCCCTGTTGCACCTCTGCATGAGTTACTGATCCAGCCTCATCTTTTTCCAATCAAACTCCACTGGAGAGGGTGAATCTGCCACATTCTATCTCAGCCATGCTTGGATCATTCTAGCTTTCCAAAGGCCAAGAGGCAGCAGAACTTCCTATCCGCTGATGAGGCTGCCCATCGCATTTTGGTACGACTCCCTGCTCTGATCTTCATAGATGGCCTTCTCTGAAGAAGGATCAGTCATTCCTCTTATATACTCTACAGCTAAACCTGTTGGACATAAGAATGATGTGTGCCTACAATTTTAATTCAGGAGAAAAGAAAAGGAAATAAAAGTGTGAGTCAGCAATCAGAACTTTGGAAAACACTGCATGAGGTGGCTTGGGGAGATGTCAGATGCACATTAATAATAATAATGAAAGAAAAATGCTTTCTCTCTCTCTCCCTCCCTCCCTCCCTCCCCCACCCCTCTCTCTCGCACACACAATAGCCTGACTTTAATTTTGGAAACTGATGCAAAGATGCGGCCAGAATCTTTATGATACTTTTGCTGAAATTGGCAAGAGGCAAATCCTTTTGGAAGGGTATTTGTTTCTCACTGAACTTGAATTCTGCAGTGGCCTAGAACTCAGCCCCAGAACACCTTTGTGACACTGCCTGCCTGCCTTCTCTCTCTCTCCTTCAAATATCACTTTTTCTCTGAAATTAGTCCATGAGCTGCCCTTTAAAACTTCTCATGATGCCTCCGAAGCAGTGTAATTCTAGACCATTATGGGAGATTTAAAATGGTGGCTCCCAGCTGCCCAGCTAAACTCGCCAGATACTCATTCCGGCTGAAGGGCTTGATTGAGTCTGCTCTTGAGTTAGGGATTTTTGCACCCCTGATTCTTCTGGCTGTTCCTCTCTGCTTTGCAGAGGGGCTGTGGCTCAGTGGTTGAGCACCTGCTTTGCATGCAAAAGGTCCCAAGTTCAATCCCCGGCATGGCTAGGTAAGGCTGGGACGGACCCCCTGTCTGAAACCCTGGAGAGCTGCTGCCAGTCAGCGTAGAGACAGCTAAATGGACCAATGATCTGACTCAGTCTAAAACAGTTTCCTACGCTCCAATGTCTCACGGTCAACATGCGGGTAGGAGGGCAGAAAAAAAGAAGAATTTGCATCTGGCTCCTCTGCGCGGAAGACAGGAGGGATGTCCGAGAAATCTGCAACGGAATCAAATGAGTTTGGACTTCCATGAATCTGACCCATGGATTCTGCAGCGGACAGTCTTTTCCCCGGTCAGGAAGATCCCGTGGACTTTTCTAATTTGCCCGGATTTTGTGCAAATTTCGTTGTAGAAAAATACGCAAAATTAAAAAACCCTGGCCAAAAATGCACATTTCCCCATAAGCTTAAGTGTGAAAATGCACATTTTGGGTGGAATTCGAGCATCTTCACACGTGCACATTTGCGCACATTTGGAAACAAAAACATTCCGATTCCGTCCATAAACAGATGACGAAAGGAAAGGCGCCTGACAATCCATGAAACACAGACGTAACAGGTTTTATACAGTCCATACATCCCTAGATTCCCAAAGCCTGGACACTGAGGCAGTTATTTCTTACCTTGACACAGTGCTGGCTCCAGGCTTTTGAGGGCCCTTTGGCAAGTCACCTCCATGGGCCCCCTCCGTCCCTCCCTGAGTCCTCCTTCTCACCGCCATTGTCACCAGCTGCTCGTGCTCTTCATCCGCTTTCTCATCATGTCTGCCCCTTGCTTGCTTGACAGGCAGAGAGCCAGCAAGGCAAGTTGGCAGGGGCATCTACTATTCCTCATTCTCACCGCCACTGTTGTCTGGGCCAGAGCCAGGGGAACAAGCAGGCTGTAAGGGTGAAGAGGAGGCACATCTCTGAGGGAATCTTGTTGTTGGGCCCCTCCTGAGGTGTGGGCCCTTGGCAGCTGCCCAACCATGCCAACTTCTTACACCAGGCCTGCCTTGAGATGCCTGCAGTGGAGTAAGTTTGGTAGCAGATAATGGGCTTCCCAGCCTGGCTGGTGCTGTCAACATACAAAGCAGTGGCAGGGTTGCATTTTCAGGAGAAAAGAGGATGGCAGGGGTGGCTGGAGGGGTGGGAAGTGCTTAACCCCTCCCCTATCCACCACTTTTTCTCTGCAGCCAGTCCTATCAGCTACTCCTCCTCCCACCCGCCCAGCTAGGGAGGAAGGAGCCGCAGAGGAAAAGCAGTAGGCCCAGGAAAGGGTTGACCTCCCCTCTCTAACCCTCTGCTTCTCTCCGGCAAAATGCTCCCTGGCCACTCCGGGAGCTGAGAATCCCATGTTTGATCTTGAATGCGTCATTCAGCTGACAACAGCAGCACATTTGGAGGCAAGTTCTAAGCAGCCCAGGTGCGATGCTGAATGCAGGAACTTAGCCCGGAAGATAGAGCCCCTGCTGCTGCCAAGACAAGGCCCAAACTGGACGTGCTGTGGGACATCCGTGAACAGAATCTCCCCCACTTTTGAGCCAGTGTTGATGGCAGTCGCACCTTCTCCTCGCCACTTGCCCATTCTCTTGTCCCCCTCTCTCGCTTTCTGGGCCCAATCCACACCACTGCCCAGAGACAGGGAGGACAAGGTGTGAGAAAGGTAGTGCTTTGTCTTCTCTCCCTGCTTGCTTGCTCGCCCGGAGCAGTGATTGCAAAGATGCTGAGCAGCTGAGCCAGGAGGCTCTGGGGACTAGCTGAGGGTCCCTTACAGAGATGTGGGCCTTTTCAGATTCCTGGTGAAGAAGGACGTACAGACCTTCCTAGTTAGTAGCGCAGTTGGGTGATTTTAGGGTCTGGACTTCATGATTTTGCACCCTCCCTCTACTGCTTTAGATGGTCACGAATGTTACTTCATTTACACCAAAATGTGGTTAGCCAGCCCTGTTGTGTTTGGGGCCCTTCTACTCATTTTTTTTTTTCTGACTGAGGACCTAGACATCTTCCCCAAAGTCCTACCCCGAATGCGCCACCGTTCCCAGACGGTGCTAATATGCAAATATGGAGAGCAAAGTTTACAAACAACGAACCGGGCTGTGCGTCAGGCCGGGATGTCCTTCTCCCTCTGCGCCATTGCCGCTGAACATATTTATGATGATGCGACTTCTCAGTGACCTGCTAAATGTCCTGTTACACAACCAAATGGAGATTTATTCCTTCTCCACCTCCCAATTCTGCCAGAGAACGGAGCTGTGCCGGTGTCTCTGTGTTCCTGCCTCGTGGCTTGCGAATCAGAGCGCTCGTTGATGAATTACTTGCGCGCTACAGAGCACAATGACGGCCCGGCTGTGTGAGCTGCTATTCTCGGCTCCATTCATCTTCGGGGCCGCATCCATCCTGAAAGCAACCCCTCTGCGGTAAATGAATTTGCACCTGGGGAGGAATTGGCCCCTGCCCTCCGTGGGCCTGAGAGAGCCATTAAGCGCTTCCGTAGATTAAAATGTCTTAACGGCGGGACGTGGCCAGAGATATTTATTATCTGCTAAAGTGGGATCAACTTAGCTGCCTGATCGTATAAATACAGTTGCACTGTGGGCCATCAGGTGCTTGCAGGAAGGATGAGAAGCGGCTCCTTGGGGCTTCCTTTTGTCCCCCATGCCCCAGGACACAAGGGATGCTTCCTCCCCTCCGAGCCCAAACAAGAGCCCAGAGCCAAGCAAATGGCAGGTTTATTACCGCTCTCACATACTGTTACCCAGTGGAGGCTGGTGGATCCAATGTCAGCGGGGCAGTGCATCCGATCCGGGTTTCCATCAGAACCAGTCTTTGCACCTGGGGTAGCTCCTTCAGAGTTCTGACTGGTTTGGACTTAAACCCGGAGCGGATTCACCGCCCACTGACATCGGAGCCACCAGCTTCCACTGCTGTAACCGGCTTTCGTCTTACAACCTTCCCCGAGTTTTCCACAGCATCTTTATTATAAATGGTATTAAAAGAGGCAAGAATGGAAGACAATCCAAGGCTTACCTCAAGGACTTTGTTGCCCTGCTCACCTAGGGTCTTTCCTAGATACCTTTCCTGGCTGGCTAGAGATTTACCAAAGTCTGGGCTTGATTTTTTTCTCAGAAGTGCTGTAAGATCGGGGGCGGGGGGGAGGGCAGGGGGGCAGTGTGCTCTATAATGGTCACGCATAAGTTGGTTGATGGTTACTAGAGCTGAAACAGGTATCTACAAGTATGTGAAGCTGACCAAAATTTCCAGTTAAAGCCAACACATGATATGTGTTTAGACAGAAAAATGTCCTACAACTCCCAGCATTCCCCAGCCAGCCACTCTGGTTGGCATCTCTTCCTTGTTTTGGAAGACTGTCAGTTTCAGCTGTCAGCCATCCATTTCAAAGCCTGTCAGAGGTCAAAATCACATTGTATTTCAACAAGGGATGCTCTGATCTCCTAACTCCCATTGCATGTCTCCTATCGGATGTAATAAAATACCAAATACCATCCTGTCAGATATTCAAGTACTGCCAAATAGCAACTGGCTGGTATCAAATATGATGGCATATTGAGGATGGATATCAAATATGAGGCTGACGTTCGGCAAATATTTCAACAGACTAGAGAGTCTCTGGAGAATATTCAACACTAAATCCATCAAGGGGAATTTTGGGGTGCAAATCAATTTCAATCTCTAGTGACTGATTTTGTATCACTCTGCACCCTATTCTACTATGGGAACATAGTACTGCTGGATCAGAGCAAGGTCACTCTAGTTCAGTATTCTGTTTCTGATGCTGGATAGCCAGGTGCTACAGAATAGTCTGCAAGCAGGATAATCTATGCAGGAAAAGTAGAAATAGACTTCAGTCTGAGCATGAATCACCTTCTGGACTGGACGAGGTAATCGAGGGTAAGATTTCACCTACAAAAGCTATACGGAGTAAAAAAACAACAGTCCTGTGCTCAGTGCTTAGATGAAGTAATGTATGCTGGATTAGGTCTGCTCTCACATCCCCTAACACAGTGGTTTTCAAACTTTCTGTCCTCAGGGATTCTTTCCCACATTGATTTGTGTGCCAAGGAACTCTATCCTCTCTGTCACGGTACTCTGCACCTTAGAGGGGATTCTGGGGAATATTTTAAGCCTGTTGGGGACTTTGTTCTGCATGGACCACTTGGCACCATCAACTGCCCACCTCAGCGAGTGATTGGTGCTCTCTCTCAGTGCACTAAACATTTGTAAGGGTGGTGGGTTTCAAAGCTGAATGGATTATTTTCCTCTGCCTTTACTGCAAAAGACATAGGACAGATATCAGTGCCTGAACTGATGTTTTCAGGAAGGGAATCTGAGGAACTGAGGCAAACAGTGGTGACAAAAGATGAAGTTCTCAACCTTAATGAGAAAATGAAAGTTAATAAATCACTGGACCCAGATGGTATCCATCCTAGAGTCCTTAAAAAACCCAAATGTGAAATTGCTGATTTTCTAACAAAAGTATGCAAGATGTCCTTAAGATCAGCTTCTGTACAGGAGGACTGGAAGATGGCCAATGTAGCATCCATTTTTAAAAAGGGATTCCGGGGGATATGGGAAATCACAGGCCAGTTAGCACAACGTCTGTTCTGGGTAAATTGGTTGAAAGCATTATTCAAGATAAAATTAGCAAGCATCTAGAAAGAGCCCTTACTATGAGAAGGGAGGGAAGAGCTGACTGCCCTGTTGCTAAACTGCACGGGTGCTCAACTCGCTTGTGTGCTGATGCTTTGTCACTGGAGCTGAGATGCTTCGTCACTAGGGCTCCTTGCGCTCAGAGAGCCGGCTCCCTCACAAGCCTGCCTCCTTATATAACTCTAGCTATATGTGCACGCACCTCTCTTGATGGCTATGGCATCAAGTGGCAGCTTCTGTGCAAAATTATCCAGTACAGCTCAGAACATCACTGGCATGAACTTTCATGGTGCACATGCCTCACGGTGCACATGCATGCACGGGCCTCGACAATGCATATAGGGGTATTCCCATCGGGATCCCCCAACCTCTGACCCTCCCTTTCCCCTCAAAGCTGGCTGAAGTCTGAACTTTGGCCCCATCTTGGAGGTCACAAAACTTGGGCTTGTTTTGTTTAGGCTGCCTTTAAGCAGCCTGTGATGGATGTCTCTCCTTTTAGTTAATTGCATTGCTGCTCTTTTTTATTGTGACTTTTTATGGCTGGCTTTTAAAAACATGACGACATTCCACTTGTTTTGCCCATTGCCTTGAGTCTTCAGAATGGCAAGATAAAAACACACACGCACACAAGTAAAATATATATTTTTTAAAATTATGAGTAGGTTTTTAATCAAGTCCTGGATTTTCTTTGGTTGACTGTTTAAAATTGCTTAGATGTGTGTATGTGTGTGTATGCGCAGTGTCTGTCTACATATACATGGTTTTTATACTACTTACAATATTGTATTTTTAAGGTTTTTAATCTTTGTAAAGTGCCCAGAGAGCTTCAGCTATTGGGCAGTAAATAAATTTAATAAATGAAATGAACAGATGTCTTGCCTCCCTCCCTTTCTTGAAGTGTGTGTGTGTGTGTGTGTGTGTGCTGCCTATTTCTAGCAGGGAGAGAAGACAGAACTTCAGCTGGTAACTGCTGAACCAGGTGGCATTTGTCAAAGGCCTGGGGACTGCCAGCTGTTACCCCCTAGCAGGGAGCATGTCCAGACTTGATCTTGATGCCCTGCCTTGTTGTGAAGTGATCCATATGTCTTGCATTTTCAGTCAGGAAGGTTGGGCAGGCGAGGAAAGATGTTGTTGTGGAGCAACTAAGAGACCGGGTCCTGGGTTTGCATTTCACCTCTGCCACGAACTCTTCAAGTGGTCTTAGGCAAGGCATTCTTTCTGGACCTCATTTTCCTCTCCCCAACAAATCTGATTTACCTTACAGGGTTGTTGTAAGGATGGTGTACATTAAGGGATTTGAAAATTCAAAAGTGCTATGGCAATGCTAAATGTTATCATATTGGAAAGGGGATTGTATTTTGTCAGCCTTCCCCAACCTGGTGCCCAGCCAGCATGATGGGAGTTGCCATCCACACATCTGGAGGAAACCAGGTTGCGGAAGGCTGTTTTGCACAGCAGCAGCAGCACTTTGGAAAGCCCCTTCCTCCCTCAGCATTCCATCCGGACCTTGTTTTCTTGCTGTGCATCCTCCTGGTTAAACCAAACCATCACGTTGACTCAGAGTGTTTGTCTTCACCCTTCTCCGGGGAAGCGCTTCCTGCTAAAGAGTTAAGATGCGACCCTGGGAAATGGCAGAGATGGGGTGAGGCAGGGTCAAGAGGTCCACGCAGATGAAGAAAAAGGCAAAAACAGCAGATGCTGAAGCTCTTTGCTTGGAGACTTGGAGAAAACGAGAGGAAGGCTGCATCTCTCCCAAGCCTATTTTTTGTTTGTTTTTCCAGCTTCCAAGTTCTCTCTCCCTTGTTTTTCTAAGAATGTGAACTTGGAAGCTAAACCAAACCCTGCTTCAAGTCTTATGCGTATGCAGATAGGACCTGACCACGGACGTCTCTCCCCCCACCCCCGCTGCCAAATGACAGGAATACTTGGAATACTCAGCTGAAGTCCCATGTTATTCATTGTTATTTATACCACACCATCAGAGTCTTAGAATTACATAGGCAACAGAGAAAGCTCTCCGTTCCCAAGGAGCTTACAATCTAAACCTAAATGTAAATCTAGTTGAGATAAGGTTTGTTAAATCTGAGCTGCTACATAGTGCAGAACTACAGCCTTCCAGTAATGCACCCTTAAATATTTTTTGTAGCTTAGCATTCATTGTGCATCAGGCAAAAGGAAAGGTTTTGCAAGTCAGAGGGCAGACATTTAAATCTTCCTGTTTTGAATTTCTGAATGTTGGCAGGTATGGAGGGGCATCTCTGCTCTACAAACCTAAATAGATTAAACTGTCATGGCACATACGTGTGTGTGTGCGTGTGTGTGTGTAGCAGAAACTTTTCCATAACTTTACAAACCTCGAGTTCCTAGGACTACTTTAGGGAAGTTATGCTAAGTTGAATTAATTTCAATTTCCAGTATAAAGGAATCTTGTGACCTCTGATCCAGCAGGCTCTCTCCTGTGGACTCTGCTGGGAATATTTCAGTGGATTATTTTTTAAATCTCATTATTACATTTATATCCCACCTTTTTTCCTCTTGCAAGGAGCCAAGGCAGCTTACATGGTCCTCCTCTCCATTTTATCCCCACAACAACCCTGTGAGGTAGGTTAGGCTGAGAGTCAGTGACTGGCCCAAAGTCACGCAGTGACCTTCATGGCCTGAGTGGGGACTCGAACCCAGATCTCCTAAGCCCCAGACCAATACTCTAATCACAACACCACACTGTTGAAAAAACCTCTCTGGGTCCCAGTCCATTTCCAAACACAATTCAAAAAGTCCTGGGTTCAAACCTTTTAAATCTTCAGTGGCCTGTTTGCACATGAACTGGTCCATCTGCACAGATCTCCTTTTCTGGCCCTTCTACCATTTCCTCCGCTTTTGCCCCATGCTGACTCTTACGTCTTTTTGGCAGCAGGTGGAGACCTTTTTTATTTGCCTGGGCTTTTTAGATCTTTTTAAGCTGATATTTCTGACTGCTCAGCCAGCTTAATAGATGGCGTTGCGTTATGGTTTTATCATAGTTTTGAGCTGGCAAATGCTGCTCTGGAGGCAGAGTATGGAGTGACTGCAATCCATCGATCAATCAAGCTAGAGAGTGGAATTTAGATAGCTTTATCCTTCCAGATCCAGCAGGAAGAGAGAACAGAAGCCCCCCAAAGGAAAGGCAAGCGGGGAAAGCAAAGTCCCCTGGGCATTTAACAGCTGCTGGCTGAGTAGGATCCCAAGTTGTTCCTTTTCAGGCTCAGCTGTGGTCACTTGCCAAAAGGAACAGGGGTGACTAGCCAAGTCCCGGCCTTTCCCCAACCGATTCCATGCGAAAAAATGCACATAATTTCCCATAAATGTTTGACAGCAACGAGGGACAGCTCCTTATCCTGTGCTTCCCACCCCCCAATGTCCTTGCTGGATCTCCCTTCCCACTTTGACTACCTTGAGTGACCCAGAGACCAGCTAGATTCCCTGGATGCTTTCAGACGAGGAGACTGGTGTTCCCCACTTCTGGCAGTTACAGCTTGAGAAGAGTCACCCCATTTTTGTTTCAGAAGAGGGAATGGGAGGGGGGTAAAACCAAGATGCTGGGAATGGGATCTGGCTTGCTACATATTGCCCATTTGCTTCCTCCCCCAAACGTCTATGCAATGGATCTACACTTTCATATACAATGACTGATTTCCTCTGGGATTCTTCAGCTTTGTCCATACCAGATCGCCCTTTGTCTCTTTTTTCCAGCTGCCGCCTCCTTTTTGGGGGCTATCTGTGTGCTGCTCTTGATGCATTTTTATCTCACTCAGCACAGCTGACCTGCAAGATGGCCAATTAACCGAGTGGGGTGGGGTAGGGTGGGGCAGTGGAGGCTGGCGGCTCCGATGTCCGTGGGGCAGTGAATCCGCTCCAGGTTTCAGACAGAACCAGCCAGGACTCTGGTGCACACCTTGGATAGCTCCTTTAGAGTTCTGACTGGTTCTGACTGAAACCTGAGGCAGATTCACTGCCCCATTGACATAGGAGCCACCAACCTCCACTGGACAGGACCTCAAATACAAAAATATTGTATACTGAATATTGTAGCTTCTTCCTGCCAAGAACTCAGCCTTAGGAGAGGCATTTCAGTCCTTTAGAATTGAGAAAAGCTGGGAAACCACCAAACGATTAGTAGTTGGGGGAGGGAGGAGAGGGGGTGGCATAGGAAGTGGGTGTTGTCATCTGGGGAGCCCCGGAGGGCCAAACGGAGACTCCAGGAGGGCTGCATTTGGCCCATGTGCCTGAGGTTCCCCACCCCTGGCATATCTACACTACAGACTTCAGCTGTGTAAACACTTATTCCCGTTCCCCAAGGACCTCGAGGAACTTTGTAAAGGCAGCCAGGGGTCTCTCACAGAGCGGAACAGTACTGTCATCAGCCAGTACTGGAAAAAGTGCAGAAAAGGGCAACTAACATGATCAAGGGGCTGGAGCATTTCCCCTATGAGAGAAGGTTAGAACGGCTGGGATTGTTTAGCTTGGAAAAAAGGAGGGTAAGGGGAGACATGATACAGGTCTACAAAATTGTGCATGGTGTGGAAAATGTGGATAAGGAGACATTTTTCTCCCTCTGTCAAAATACTAGAACCCAGGGCCATCCTATGAAGCTGATTGGTGGGAGATTCAGGACAAATAAAAGGAAGGACTTCTTCATACAGCACAGAGTTAAACTTTTGCTACGACAAGATGTAATGATGGCTGCCAATTTGGATGGCTTTAAAAGGGGGTTGGACAAATTCCTGGAGGAAAAGGCTATCAATGGTTACTAGTCTGGATGGCTATGTGCTACCTCCAGTACCAGAGCCAGTGAGCCTATGTACACCAGTTGCTGGGGAACATGGGTAGGAGGGTGATGTTGCATTCATGCCCTGCTTGTGGGTTCCTGGTCGACAGCTGGCTGGCCACTGTGTGAACAGAATGCTGGACTAGATGGGGCCTTGGTCTGATCCAGCATGGCTCATCTTATGTTCTTATCAAACTACAATTCCCAGGATCCTTTCGGAGGAAAGAGATGAGAGTTAAACTGAGAGAGGTTTGTAGCACACATCTGCCATAAAGGCAATGACAACCACCACACAACCCTGTTGTTCATCTGTCTCCATCCTTTAGTTCAGGCTTTAGGAGGGAGGAGCAGCAGATGGTAAATGTCTGGCTTAGAAAAAACACCCTTGAATTGTGTCTCCACTTAAGTACCCTGGACACACACACTGGTCCCGATCACCCTGACTTGACTTTAAAGATCAATGCCATGACACAGCCACAAAACATCATCTAAAAGCACTGTCCTGTTGGCCTTGGGGACTCTTAACGGCCTTTTTGGAAGGATCTGTTGCTGAAAGAGCTGCGATTGCTCAGGCCGATGGAATCCGGGCCGAAGCCCTGTGCAGGAAGGGACACTGCGTTCCTTGCGGGGCTGAGGAAGCTGTGCATCTGCCCTGAGGTACCTCTTTGAATGACCCCATTTGCCGCCCCTGTCGCCGCCACTATCAGCTCGTTCCTGGCTGGCTCCCCATTATGTGCTGCAGTGCATGAATATGGGAAAAGACCCAAAAGACACATGTTGTGCCTGAGACGGTGCCCAGATGAGAGAGAGCGATCCTGGGGCAGACTGCGGCTGCCATTGGCTGTTGACTGTTCCTTAGCAGGAGAGACGACAAAGAGCCTTGTGCCACCTTAAAGCGGGGTCGGGAACTTCAGCCCCCCAATTTACCCCCCTGGAGCTCCACACATGGACACCCCCCTTCTCCTAGCCTCATTCCCTTTCCCCCAACCACCAATCCAGCCAATTTGATGGCTTCCCCAGCTTTGGCACAGTTCTATATACAGCTGTGTGCAAAAAGCCTCTCAAAATTCTCCAGCCTATTTGTGGGCAGAGGAATTGGGGGGATAATTTCACCGAATTTCTCCTAGGACAGGAGAAATTCTCCAACAGTTTTTCATCGATACGGCTCACTATCGGCAGGGGTTGTAGCACAGCTTCTTTCTTTTTTCCTCGGGGTTTTTGGTTTATTGCACTGCTCCTGCAGCTAGCAATGGCATCAGCTGTGTTGAGGCTTCCACTTTTCTGAGGCAGAATTTTCAATTTCTTTCGGTGGTATTTTTGAGCTTGCCTCATCCTTGCGAGGTGGCCGAGGTGCTGTGTGTGTTTTCTCTCTCTGTTCCCCATCTTCTCATTGCTCTGCAGCCTCCCAGGCCGCCTGCATTTCCTGACCTGAAAAAGCCCCTTGGGAGGAATGACCTCACGATGTCTTCCTCAGGATGGCTTCAACTGAAGTGCAGGAAGCCGAGGAGACTACAGGCTGCCACAGGGATTATTCACTGTACAATGACAGGCAGGGCACTCACGTGCACGCCTCAGCCACCTCACGAGTAAGGTAAGCCCAAGAACCCCACATCCAGCCCATGAGAATTTCTCCCAGATTTCTCCTCCTTTGAATTTCTGTTCAAAAGCAATTTCTTTTCTATCACATTGAATAAGAATGGTCGAAAAACATGTGGGAGAAATTGTTGGCACAGCACTGCTTCTCTTTCCACCCCGGCCGCCTAATTCTAGAAAGGTGAAATGCTCCTTCTGAAGCTTTAACCACAATATGCTGGCGTTGTTGTTGTTGTTGTTGCTGTTTTTGCATTTTTGGCCCACCCCTTCTGCCCCACCCACCACTGGAATGCAGCCCCTGAGAGCATCTCCCTCAGGCGGAAAGAAGTTCCCCACTCCTGCCTTAAAGACGAACAAACTTGTTCCAGCACAAGCTTTCATGTACTAGAGCCATGCTTCATCAGATCCACAGAGTGGTTGCAAGTACAGGGACCAGCTGTGGTGTGTATGCGTGTGGAGAGGCGGCATGTCCCCAAATTGGGTGGAGGTGTCCTTCTGCAAGTGCAGCCCTCCCTCTCATGGAAAGTTCTGTCCTCTCATGGGAGGCAGGTCCTGGATCCAAATCCAGGTGGATATATATACCTGCAGCTGAGGATAAGGACTTCATGCATCTGATGAAGTGGGCTGCAGTCCATGAAAGCTTATGCCAGAATAAATGAGCTAGTCCTTAGGCTGCCACAAGACCCTTAGTTGTTTTTGCCGCTGCAGCTACCCCTCTGTTAGCAGGACAGAGTCAAGTGAACTGGCCTTCTTTCCCATGTTGGGTGATAGACGTTAAATGGAGCCACCTTCTGCCACTTTGCAGCAGCTTCATCACTAGGGCTACCTGGACAAACGTATGGACCGTTAAGGCAACCTTGGAAAGAGTTCAGCTTGTTAGAACATAGAAAAAACTTATCACAAGGCCTCCACCCTTCTGCAAGCCCATTCCAAAAAATCTTGTGATGGTACGTGAGGTGCTGGGTAAAAATGGAGCAAGACTTTCTGCTCCTCGGCAATCAAGTTACAACCAGTGTTGCCGAACTTGAACTGCTGACTTGGGAGAAAAAAAGACCTTCTGGAAGAGTGTAGCTCCTTTGCTAAGAAACTAACCAAGATATGCCTTGAAGATGGTCAACTGCAAATCCAGGACTATTAGACTTTACTTACAAAGCCACATAGACAGGCTTCAATCTGCTGTTCAGCCATAACATGGGAGGTCTTAACATTTTACTTTTGTGCTCATTTGGGAATATTTGTTCTGAATGTACAGATAATACTTGTAACAGGGGCCCAAACAGGGCGTTTGTTTGCCTCCTTCCCCTCACTTTGGGGAGCAAAGAGATAGCTGCTACTATACTCCCACCAGGACAGCCATCTATGAGCTTTTCTACATGAGGCTCTTAATCTGCTGTATCTACTTTTGGTTTTGTCACAGAATTGAGATCCGAGGACTACAGAGGAGCATTTCCTCTCCTGCTTTTTTGCTACATAACCTCTACATGGCACTGTGGCATTGTGGAATAGCACACGTACATACACAAGAGGAAATTATGCTTTCTTTCACTTTCATAATTAAATGCTGAATTTTCCCTGCTCTAAAAAAACTCAAGTGCTGGTTAGACACAGAAGCGAAACTGGAGGGTTACAACATTATCTAAAAAACCCCTAACGCCGGGTTGGATGAATCACAGGTCGGAATTAAGATTGCCGGGAGAATTATCAACAACCTCAGATACGCAGACGATACCACCCTAATGGCAGAAAGCGAAGAGGATCTCAAGAGACTCTTGTTGTGGGTGAAAGAGGAGAGTGCAAAAGCTGGTTTGAAACTCAACATTAAAAAAATGAAGATCATGGCATCTGGCCCCATCACTTCCTGGCATATGGAAGGGGAAGAAATGGAAGCAGTGACAGATTTTACTTTCTTGGGCTCCAAGATCACCGCAGATGGTGACTGTAGCCATGAAATTAAAAGACACTTGCTCTTTGGGAGGAAAGCTATGGCAAACCTAGACAGCATAGTAAGAAGCAGAGACATCACCTTGCAGACAAAGGTCTGCATAATCAAAGCTATGGTTTTCCCAGTAGTAACGTATGGCTGTGAGAGCTGGACTATAAGGAAGGCTGAGCACCGAAGAATTGATGCTTTCGAACTATGGTGCTGGAGAAGACTCTTACGAGTCCCCTGGACTGCAAGGAGGTCAAATCAGTCCATCCTAAAGGAAATCAACCCTGAGTGCTCATTGGAAGGACAGACACTGAAGCTGAAGCTGAAATATTTTGGCCACCTAATGCGAAGAGAAAACTCTCTGGAAAAGACCCTGATGCTGGGAAAGACTGAAGGCAAAAGGAGAAGGGGACGGCAGAGGATGAGATGCAATGAATATGGACTTGAGCACGCTCCGGGAGAGAGCGCAGGACAGGAAGGCCTGGCGTGCTATGGTCCATGGGGTCACGAAGAGTCGGACATGACTGAACGACTGAACAACAAATGGAATGATCAGTGCATCCTAAATGCCTCATGTAGAAAACCCCTATATGGTGGATTGAGGGGATGTTGCCTATTAAATACTAGATGAGGCCCTATGAATGGGCTAATTAGTCAGTACTATGTTGCTGAGGCTAATCAAGTTCAGATCTGGTTAGTATTTTTGGATGGGTGGCCACTGGAACCCATATGTATCACGCATGCACACACGCACTCAAGGTACAGGGCTTCTCAATCACTAATGGATATCAGGAGCAAACCCTTTTCCCACCATGGAATGGAAGGGGCGTCTCCACCTTTTGGAGTAGTGGTATCTTGGACACTGTGCCACCTGTTTAATGCACAGATCAGCCAATAATGTTACTGATTAAGACTTCCTGACTTTGCAACAGGTTTTTTTGTTTTTTTGTTCAGCAGGACATTTCTTCAAAATGAGGTAGCAAGCTTCTCCCCAATCCAAGAAGTGATAACCTGGTGTGGAGGGAAATGGATTCTGCACATTCTCAGAGAAATAATAGTAATATTACTAATACGAATACTAATAATATAAGCATCTATGTAGTGCTTTCAAGTGTTCCAGACACTTTGCAGGCATTATCTAGTTGTCATCCTTACAACAGCCCTGTAAGGTAAGTCAGTATTATTATCTTCCATACTGCAGATGTGGAGATGGAGGCTGAGAAAGAGAGGCTCACCTGCGGCCACTTAGTATGTAGCAGATGCAAGATCTGAATAAGGCACTTTCTGATTCATAGTTCAGTTTCTTAGTCACTACGCTACACCAGCTCAGGGCCAAAGTAGACATTATTTTAAATCTGTATCTAGCAGCAACGGCTTTTAGTTATTATTATTTAACTTTAGAATAGGTGCAGAAGCCCCGAATCAGATCTTAAAAGCCCTGATTGAGATCTTAAAAGTCTCCTACCCCCTGATGCTAGGGTCCCAATCCAGATTGGGTCTCCTGTGCTTATTCTAGTGTTAAACTGGAAAAAAGGCATTGCTGTTAGGGATTTAAAGTAAAGTCTGTTTTGGCACTTTGTACCACCGGGCATGATAAAGGACAAAGAAGGCAGGGACCTAACAGAAGCAGATGAGATTAAGAAGAGGTGGCAAGAATACACAGAAGAACTATACAGGAAAGATCTGAATGTCCCTGATAGCCATGATAGTGCGGTCACTGAACTTGAGCCGGACATCCTCGAGAGTGAAGTCAAGTGGGCCTTAGGAAGCATTAGTAACAACAAAGCTAGCGGAGATGACAGTATTCCAGCCGAGCTATTTAAAATCCTAAAAGATGATGCTGTTAAAGTGCTGCATTCAATATGCCAACAAATCTGGAACACTCAACAGTGGCCACAAGACTGGAAAAGGTCAGTTTACATTCCAATTCCAAAGAAGGGCAACGCCAAAGAGTGTTCAAACTACCGCACAATTGCGCTCATTTCACATGCCAGCAAGGTGATGCTCAAAATCCTACAAGCTAGGCTTCAGCAGTATGCGAACCGAGAACTACCAGAAGTACAAGCTGGGTTTAGAAGAGGCAGAGGAACTAGAGATCAAATCGCCAACATTCGCTGCATCATGGAGAAAGCAAGAGAATTCCAGAAAAACGTCTATTTCTGCTTCATTGACTACGCTAAAGCCTTTGATTGTGTGGATCACAACAAACTGTGGCAAATTCTGAAAGAGGTGGGAGTACCAGACCACCTTACCTGTCTCCTGAGAAACCTGTACGAGGGTCAAGAAGCAACAGTAAGAACCAGACATGGAACAACCGATTGGTTCCAAATTGGGAAAGGAGTACGACAAGGCTGCATATTGTCACCCTGCTTATTTAACTTATATGCAGAGTACATCATGAGAAATGCCGGGTTGGATGAATCAGAGGTCGGAATTAAGATTGCTGGGAGAATTATCAACAACCTCCGATATGCAGACGATACCACCCTAATGGCAGAAAGCGAAGAGGATCTCAAGAGCCTCTTGTTGAGGGTGAAAGAGGAGAGTGCAAAAGCTGGTTTGAAACTCAACATTAAAAAAACTAAGATCATGGCATCTGGCCCCATCACTTCCTGGCATATAGAAGGGGAAGAAATGGAAGCAGTGACAGATTTTACTTTCTTGGGCTCCAAGATCACCGCAGACGGTGACTGTAGCCATGAAATTAAAAGACGCTTGCTCCTTGGGAGGAAAGCTATGGCCAACCTAGACAGCATAGTAAGAAGCAGAGACATCACCTTGCCGACAAAGGTCCGTCTAATCAAAGCTATGGTTTTCCCAGTAGTAATGTATGGCTGTGAGAGCTGGACTATAAGGAAGGCTGAGCGCCGAAGAATTGATGCTTTCGAACTGTGGTGTTGGAGAAGACTCTTACGAGTCCCCTGGACTGCAAGGAGGTCAAATCAGTCCATCCTAAAGGAAATCAACCCTGAGTGCTCATTGGAAGGACAGATAATGAAGCTGAAGCTCCAATATTTTGGCCACCTAATGCGAAGAGAAAACTCCCTGGAAAAGACCCTGATGCTGGGAAAGACTGAAGGCAAAAGGAGAAGGGGACGGCAGAGGATGAGATGGCTAGATAGCATCACCAATGCAATGAATATGAACTTGAGCATGCTCCGGGAGAGAGCGCAGGACAGGAAGGCCTGGCGTGCTATGGTCCATGGGGTCACGAAGAGTCGGACACGACTGAACGACTGAACAACAACAACAACCACCTATTATTTATGCCAAAGTTCCAAGTGTCAGGTGTGGCATTAAGAAAAAATTCCATGGCTCAAATTAAGCGAAGTGTTTGCCCTTTTCCTGGACAAGGTGGCTGCCATGTTTGGGCTCAGGAAGGTATGATTAGCTTGCAGTGCTAAGCATGCCTTGATCATTTATAAATGGCTCTCTCTCTCTCCCCCCTGCCGTTTATACAGAAATAGTTTTTCAGCAGCCGGCCTGTTCTCTGCTCTCATCATGCAGGAGCTAGATCGGGGTTGCTGAACTAAATTGTTGGGAAGGTCAGACCATCTGCCAGGCTACTGTCCTGGAGAGATCACCTGGCTGATGCAGCTGCTGCTTATGGGGGCTTTGGACGATCACCTTCAACGGTCCGTTGTGCTTCCTTCCGTGGCTGCAAAAAACTATGTTTTCCTCTGCAGAGTCATCCTAATGGGGTCAATGGGGCCGGCTCATAAGATTCACTGCCAGTGGCAAAGAAAGAGAGGTGCTGGAGCAAAGACAATGGGATGGAAAGAGCCAGAGGGCTTATTTGAGAGGTTTGGGGGCTTGAGATGGCCTGCAGGTGTCTGCTGAGGGAATGTGGGTCTCAGCTAGGGCTGAGACCCCCAAAAGGGGTGCTTCGTGCAAACATTTCAAGCAGTATCAAAAATCCCCCCCAAATTTAAAAATTTTCCTTGCTGCAAAAGCTTCAGCACCAATGGAGGCTGGTGGCTCCTATGTCAGTGGGGCAGTGAATCCACTCTGGGTTTCAGACAGAACTCTAAAGGAGCTCTCCACCTTGGACAGCTTCTTTAAAGTTCTGACTGCTTCTGGCTGAAACCCAAGGTGGATTCACTGCCCCACTGACATCGGAGCCATGAGCCTCCACTGGCTGGCACTCAACCACTGAGAGGGAGGAAAAGGCAAATAAAGAAGAAAAAAAGTATGTGTGAGGAATGTGCCACTTTCCCCCTGGGTGAAGGCTTCAAAATGTCTATTCTCCCTAGAAACTGCAGGAATGCCCCTTTTTGTGTGTGTGACACGATGCCTTTGTGACACCATCAGCCATTGCATCTGTCTCCACATTTTTCTCAGATCTTTTTGCATGCCCAGCAACTGAGAGATGAAAATGTCCATGCTTCAGAAGCCTGGAAGCAAAAGGTCATGAAGTAACAACCACTCATCTACTGGCAATCTGGATGGTCCTGTTTCCATACAAATTCTGCTCATTTAGTGAGGATTTCGTTAGTCCTACATCTAAGAAGAAGTTGCTGCTTTTAACCTTTAATGTCCTAAATGGCCTGGGGTCAGGGGTTCTGGAAGGAACTCTCATCCCATCCACGCACCCGGTTCTGTGAGCATCAGAGAAGGCTCTGCTTTGAGACACCCCCCCTGCCCCTGCTGGCAAAACGTTAAATGGGTGGCTCCAAGGAGCAGGGCTTTAAAAAAACACTGTAGCTCCCTTTTCATAGAATTCACTGCCTAAACAGGCCTATCAGGCAATCTCACTTGCACATTTTTGGGAGCTGTTTAAGACCTTTCTGAATAGTCAGGCCGTTGTGATACATCAAGAACATAAGAAGAGCCATGCTGGATCAGACCAAGGCCCCATCTAGTCCAGCATTCTGTCCATACAGTGGCCAACCAGCTGTCGACCAGGAACCCACAAGCAGGGCATGAATGCAACAGCACCCTCCTACCCATGTTCCCCAGCAACTGGTGTACATAGGCTCACTGGCTCTAGCACTGGAGGTAGCACATAGCCATCCAGACTAGTAACCATTGATAGCCTTTTCCTCCAGGAATTTATCCAACCCCCTTTTAAAGCCATCCAAAGGGGTGGCCATCACTACAGTTTGTGGCATCAAATTCCATAGTTTAACTATGCTCTGTGTGAAGAAGCCCTTCCTTTTACCTGTCCTGAATCTCCCACCAATCAGCTTCATGGGATGACCCCACTGTGTTCTAGTATTTTGAGAGAGGGAGAAAAATGTCTCCCTATCCACATTCTTCACACCATGCATCATTTTGTAGACCTCTCTCATGTCTCCCCTTATCCTCCTTTTCCCCAAGCAATAACAACAACAACAACAACAACAATAGTGATGGTAATAATAATAATAGCTGGACTGCTGCTGCTTTAGATGGATGCATTTTGATGACCACTTTGATTTTTAGTTTTATTTTCTTAATGCCAATTGTATTGTGTATCTTGAGTCAGCTGCTTTCACAGGTTAAAAGGCAGGGTGCCAGTTAAAAAGCATCCATACGTCTGAATGGCATTTACATCCCATCCCACAGAAAAATAGAAAGACTTGCCAATTCTCCAAACATAACTATGATGACGCATTTGCTCAAAGGTCTGTCTCCCGATGGCAAAGAGAAACGGTTGCAGTGGGAGATAGCTGTGCTCTTTCAATATTTGCAATTCTCTTACAGAGTTCGCGACCTGAGTAAGTAGCAATCTTTGCTAGTTATGTACTATGCTGTGTATAGATGAATGGCCTTCTTTGAAGCACCCATATTACCTGGAAGCAATTCTTATTTCATCTCAGAGAGGTTTTTCTACCTGAACCAAATCATTCCCCTTTTGACTTCCCTCGCCAGGCCTCTGTGCCGATATGTGAGTTTCTTCAATTATCTGCCTTTTAACTAATCAATTTTGAAATACATTTGCCTATTACCAATATAACCTCAATATTCCCGATATTGTTCGAGATACTGAATGAAATGAAAGAGAACTTAAGGGCACAACTGAGCCAAAATTAAGCATCATCAAGTCTAAATTGACTTCACTTGGAGATAATTAAGCACATGTTCTCCCATAGAACTCAGCTGGATTGGGTTGTGTCTGTTCAATTTAAGAAGCAAAAGCAAACTACACAGTGGAAGAAGGAATATTCTCTTTTTCATTTCCTATTACAGTAACACACCAGAGCCAAAGCAGTGTGTTTTGCAATCCCTTTGATTAAAATTTGCATGCATCAATTAATCCACCAAAGGTTTATTAACAGTTTATTCCTCCCCCTCTATTTTTCCTTCTGCTCTTCCTAAACACCAAGCCAAAGCTTAGGGGTGCAGGGAGAAGGTTCAGCCAAATCCCAGGGTTTACACTTTGCATCTGCTGACCAGACAGGAGTTTGCACCTGTGTTGTCTGTGAATTCTGATCACTGATTCAGGTTTTGCACAGGGCTTGATAACTAAATAAGTTTAATAACATGGGTTATATACAGTCCCTGGGAGGCTCTAAAATACAGGCCTGCAGCATGGTTTCTCCTAGTCCAAGGGACGGGGATGGGAGTCGGGGGTAGAGGTGGGGGTACTTAAGGGGCTCTCTAACCTGTGCCTGAACAACACAGCACCTTGAGAGCCAAAAACACACCTTATATACTTAGCAAATGTGGCACAGGCATCTTGCTGTGTTCCTTTGAAAGATCCCTCAAGACTATGGGGTTAAGGTTGCATCCCTCTTTTTGGCAGCAAATCCAGTTTCCCAGGGGGCATAGAGTAAAATGGCCATAAATAGGTCTAGTGTCTTCTTTTTTTAAAAAAGAAAATCCTCTGTCAAGATAATCCCCAAATCCTGTGACATAACATTCCACTAGCTGCATTAATCATTGCAGAGTACATACATTTGCACGGCAACTCTTATTTTGCTTAGTCGCCAAGGCAGAGTTGATTATTATTTGGCATAGTTTGTTCCCTGTTTGCTTCTGTTAGTCATAGGGAGGGGCTAGGGCGTGAAGCCTCCCCCACTGTCCAACGGAAATAGTATTCAGCAATTTTGCCCGGCCCTGCTTGCACCCTTTCAAGCCTAACTTTGGAAGCATAAGGGCTAGAAACTTATTTAAAAAGAAAAGAAAAAGGAAGTAAAATTCTACGGCTAATACCACATTCCGCTTTTCTGCACTTCCTTGGCTGCAAGGAAGGGATTCCTATGTTGGCTTCCTTCGCCTTGTAGTTCAGTACAGCACCCTTCAAGTCCCCGTTACTTCTCCTCCAAAAAACCTTAGCATCTTATTAGCACAGCACCCACAAGCAGCTGCTTTGGCTTAAGTGCATTCATGTTAATTGAATGACACTGAAGTGCATTGTGCAGCTGTTTTATTTTCAACAGGTGGCACTATTGCATCACTGAACCACTGCATGAATAATTGGAATAATGCTCTGGAACAGCTCTGAGGCCTGGTTCAGACGTTACTGGAGACTTGGAGGGGGTGGAGGACTGCAAGTCACTTTAATAATGGTTGAACAATGGAACTATGTGGGGATCGGCTGCACTAATGTTGAAATTTCCCACATGGTCTGTGCATCCTAAGTAGTGTTATCTGAGCCACAGATGACCCAGTCATGGGGAAGCACTTTCCATGCCATACTGGTAACATATGACTTGGGTCCAAATTAGGGGTGTTGAACCGCAGGCCAAATCTGGCCTGTTTGGGGGCCAAATCTGGCCTTCTGCAGTTACTCAGATGGCCCCTTTCCCCAAGCACTGATTGTTTGGTGGTTTCCCAGCTGTTGTGCAGTTTTCCCCAACCCCATTCTCAAAGATTGAAATGCCTCTTCTAGGGCTTAGCTACTGGCAGGAGGAGCTTTTAGCTAAAATATGCTGGTATTTTTGGTACTTTGCCAATGGCCCTTTTGGCTTGCCTTGCCCATTACTAGAATACAGGCCCCAAGAACCTCTCCAGAAACTGAATTTGGCTCTCAGGCTAAAAGAGGCTCGATACCTAAAGGCGCAATTCTGTGCATGTTTAGCCAGAAAAAAGGCCCACAACTCCCAGCATGCCCCAGCCAGCCACAGCTGGCTGAGGCATGCTGGGAGTTGTAGGCCTTCTTTCTGGCTAAACATGGAAAGGCTTGTGCTTTAAATCTAGGTCTTTACCACCATCACCACTCTGCTCTCCTGAACGAACATCCCGTCTGAGATGTGGTAATGCTTTGCATGTTTCTGTTACAAAATACAGCGTGTAGGCTGAGGGAGAGAACTGCACATTGCAACATGGGATATGCCAAGCTTAACAATAATAGAATCATAGAATAGTAGGGTTGGAAGGGGCCTACAAGACCATTGAGTCCAACCCCCTGCTCAATGCAGGAATCCAAGTCAAAGCATCGCTGACAGATGGCTGTCCAGCTTCATCTTGAAGGCCTCCACTGTGGGAGAGCCCACCACCTCCCTAGGGAATGGGTTCCATGGTTGTATTGCTCTAACAGCCAGGACGTTTTCCCTGATGTTCAGCCACAATCTGGCTTCCTGTCACTTGAGCCCATTATTCTGTGTCCTGCACTCTAGGATGATCGAGAAGAGATCCTGGCCTTCCTCTCTGTGACGACCTTTCAAGTCCTTGAAGAGCGCTATCCTATCTCCCCTCAGCCTTCTGTTCTCAAGGCTAAACATGCCCAGTTCTTTCAGTCTCTCTTCATAGGGCTTTGTTTCCAGCCCCTTGATCATCTTTGTTGCCTTCCTCTGAACCCTCTCCAGTTTGTCTGCATCCTTCTTAAAGTGTGACGCCCAGAACTGGACACAGTACTCAGGATGAGGCTTTTGTCATCGAGAGAACAGGACAGCAGCAAATGTCCACGAGCTAACGCTAAAAGCTGGGGTCTACTGACACAAAATTTGGCTGCAGCCAAGGGCTGATACGTCACTTACTCAAAACAAAGTTCAACGCCTGAATCTCATACTCTGTGGATGCGGTTGCCACCTTTTAACCTGGATGCTCTTGTTCAACCTTCCCCAGCCTGGTGCTCTTCAGGTGGGTTGGACCACAACATGCATCATCTCCAGCCAGCACAACCCATGGCTAGGCTGTCTGGGGATGATGGGAGTTGTACTCCAACATGAATGGAGGACACCTCGTTGGGAAAGGCTGGGGCTGGCATCAAGGGTAGGCATGGTTGGGCACTTGCTGAGGGCCCACACCCCAGCAGGGGCCCACTGACCAGAGCTCCCTGGCGTTCTTCCTCCTCTTCCCCCTTGCAAGCTGCTTGTTCACCTGCCTCTTGATCTGGCCGAGACAATGATGGTGGTGAGAAGGAGCAGCAGCAGATGCTACTCTGCCTGTCAAGCAAGCAAGTGGCAGCAGTGATGAGAAAGAGGAGAAGCAGCAGCAAGAGGAGCTGGTGACAATGGTGGTGAGAAGGCCGACTCACTGAGGGAGGTGGGCCACGGAGGGTGTCTTGCCCAGGGGCCCTTCAAAGCCTGGAGCTGACACTGGAGAAAGAGGACAAGAAAGAGGACACTGAGGGCTTATTGGGACAAGAATATCTTTAGTTGTATGGTGTGTGTGTGTGTGTGTGTGTGTGTGTATGAACTACAGAGATGGACAAATGGTCTGTTATGGCCAATGTTCATTAGAGAGCCTTAATTTGGAACAGGACTATTTCCATTTTCAGCATCAGTACAACAAGGAAAAAAATACTAAACATTATGTTCCACAGAATAACTTAACACTTATTAGACTGGGATTTTAAACTGCTTATTTGATGCTGCTCCTTGGTGTCTCCAAAATACCTCCCCTCTCCCATCCCAGGCACACAATTCTGCCCTCACAACAAATATGGGAAAACTCTGTCTGCTATGCATTTTCCTTTTATTATAGACACAGCTCCAGAAATATGAATGAGTAATAACTGCAGCCATGAATGCCTCCATCTTGAATTAGTTGAACATGCTGTGCTCATGAGTGGACAAAACCCAAAATGGTGGCCAAATTCTGTGCCAAGAGAAGCAAAATGCTCAGACCTGTATCTGTTGTGCACAATGAGCACATCTGCATGATTTCTCATCTTTTGCCTAACAGATCCTGTATTTTGTGCAGTGCTGCTGACTGTATAGGGCTGCAATCTTTACAAGGTAATCCTCTATGTGTCTACTGAAAAGTAAGTCCTATTCAGTTCAATGGGACTTACGCCCAGTAAGTGTGTATATGATTGCGGCTGTAACCAATTAAGCAATTAGAACAAGTGACTAAAAAGCCTTTAAAAGCACAGTCAAATGCATGTTTAGACAGTAAAGAAAAGTCCTACATCTCCCAGCATTCCCCAGCCAGCAAGGGAAAGCTGGGAATTGTAGGACTTTTTTCTGTCTAAACATTCATAGGATTGCACTCTTAATTGACTAAAAAGGCATCCCCGATGAACTGCAAAAGACATTAAAAAACAAACAAACATATAAAACATTTCTTACACACACACACACACACACACACGTGTGTATGTGTGTGTATACATACATAAGTTATATATATTCATTGGCCTTCCTTTATTTTATTACACCAGTAATTAACTACGCTAGAAATATTGCTGCTGGTTTGTGGATGTGTGTATCAGGGGAAGGGGGGGGGGCTTTGGATCCACATCTTTCGTGGCATGCCCCCTTTTTGCTATCTCTGAGGTTGGAGTATCAGTGTCAGAAAGGCAACGGCTGTGGAGATAACCGAGTTCACAACAGTGAGGCTTGCAAGGGAGGATTCCTTCTCCAAGGGCAGATTTCTGGTCACACAGAGTACTGTAACTGCATTCAGCAAAACACAGCTACCCTCCAGGTTGGGGGAGGTTGGGGGTGGAGGGGGCAGGGGTGGAACGTGCATCCCTCTTCTCCGTGCTTGGATACCCCATGCCTAAATAGGAGCTTGTCTACACGAGGCTGTTAATCGCTGTATCTACTTTTGGTTTTGTCACACGATTGAGATCTGGGCTCTACTCGTAGAGCTTTTCCATTCCTGCTTTTCTACTACATATCTATCTATCTATCTATCTATCTATCTATCTATCTATCTATCTATCTATCTATTTCATTTCTATACCGCCCAATAGCCGAAGCTCTCTGGGCGGTTCACAAAAATTAAAACCAAACAACACACAATAAAACAATTTAAAATATATAGAACATTAAAACCACAATATAACAATACAACCACAATAAAACCTAGCAGCAGTGCAGGAGTTTAAAATACAGATTTAAAACAGCAAAGATAAAAATTTAGAAAGCTAAAATGCTAAAATGCCTGGGAAAATAAAAAGGTCTTCACCTGGCGCCGAAAGGAATACAATGTAGGCGCCAGGCGAACCTCACTAGGGAGCTCATTCCAGAGCCGGGGTGCCACAACAGAAAAAGCCCTCCTCCTAGTAGCCACCCGCCTCACTTCCTTTGGCAGGGGCTCACGGAGAAGGGCCACTGACGATGATCTTAAGGTCCAGGCAGGCACATATGGGCGGAGGCGATCCTTCAGGTAACCTGGCCCCAAGCCGTTAAGGGCTTTGAATGTTAACACCAGCACTTTGAATCGGGCCCGGAAATGGACTGGCAGCCAGTGCAGCTGGAAAAGTACTGGCGTATTATGAGCTCGCAGGCCAGTCCCTGTTAACAATCTTGCTGCCCTATTTTGGACCAGCTGAAGTTTCCGGACCGTTTTCAAAGGCAGCCCCACGTATAACGCATTGCAGTAATCCAGACGAGAAGTTATCAGAGCATGGATAACTGTAGCTAGGCTATCTGTGTCCAGATAAGGGCGTAGTTGGTATACCAGCCGAAGCTGATAAAAAGTGCTCCGTGCCACTGAGTTCACCTGTGCCTCAAGTGACAGTTCTGGATCCAAGAGCACCCCCAAACTATGAACCTGATCCTTTAGGGGGAGTGCAACCCCCTCCAGAACAGGTTGAATATCACCTCTACTAGGTGAAGCTGTGCTATAGTGGAATGGTGCAAATACACAAGTCGTTCTTTCACTTTCAGAAATAATACCCTATTTTCCCTGCTCTACCCCCCCCTCCCCAGAAAGTGGTCTTAAAAAACAGAAGTTAAACAGGAGGATCATGACGTTCTCAAAAGAAATTGTAAACAACCGTGAGTAAGGAATCACAAGTACACAATAAATGCCTTGTGTAAAAAAGCTCTAGGGATTCAGGTAGCAGGTATCTTTGGCACCGGCTCTGAAAAGGAGTCAGAGAGCTGACTTTGCTGTCTGCGGGAAATGCCACAGCAGCACTATGGGTTCCACCGCTGGAGCGTTAATGCTGTATGCTCAGCCTGCATATATAGAAAAATAAACCTGCTGTCATAGAAACAGTATAAGCCTCCTGTGACATCCTTTCCACAGAAACTGAACCCAGGTGAGTGCTGGAACCCTTGCATCTTCTCACACTCAGGGTGCATGCGCTATACAGGATGAAGGGCGCCTTGTCCTGCCCTTCCATGCAATGGAAGCTAAGGAAATCGGATACTCTTTGACATAGCGTCCGCTGCTTGAGTAAGTCTTGAGTGTCTAATTATGTGTCTGCTGTGGTGTCTGTAATTAAGATGGAGCACAACTTTGCAAATGCAGACTTGTTTCCGATGCCCCGTAGCCTCGGTGAACTGCCACGCAGGTTGCCCATGCGACGTTAAATATTTCCCCCTTAAAATGGAGAACCTGCAATTATTTCTCTCTCTCAATCACTCTTTATTTTTTTGAATGGAAACAAATTCAAGGATTGGATGAATAACCTTCATGCGAACAGAAGCAGCTGAGGGGGTAGAACAATGGCTGTACTTTAAAAAAGAAAAGAAAAAAAATCATTTAAAAGACAGGGAAGATAAAGCTTCCTCATCGGGCATTTTCAGGTTAACATGAAGGGGAATCAGAGCCTGGAATATCTGGAGGAACTTCAAAGAACAATGAGGCAAACTGATGCAGAGGTTTAAGTTGGACTGCCTGTCAAGATTATTTCCTGAAAACAGTGTAGTTTTCTTGAAGCTGCCTTTACGTTTCTTGCAAACTCTGATCATTCACCGATGCATTGGAATTAACTGCCACATTCAATGTAAGCGGGTGTGGTTCTGCAGGGGTTCTAGTGGCTGTCTCCTGGTTGTCTGAAGCTGAAGCATTTGCAGCCGGCCCGGTTGCCAAGCCAGTTCTGCTTTGAGTTGGTCTCACTCATGCTGGATCAAAACATGCGGCAAAATGAAGTGGAAACAAAGTAGTACAGTCTTGACATGGCACAGTGGGTGTACCAGTTCAAAATGCAGGTGAAGTACCATTGTTGAATGTTCCTCAAAACAAGTAAAAAACAATAAGGGCACAATCCCATGCATGTTTAGTCAGAAAAAAGTCCTACAACAACTGCCAGCATTCCCTAGCTAGCATGGCTGGCTGGGGAAAGCTGGGAGTCATAGGACTTTTTTAGACAAACTTTTTTTTCTGTCTAAACATACATAAGATTGCCCCTCTAGCCCCCCTTGTAAGTAGGAAATTAGCACACCAGGAAGAAGGCTGGGCTAGAACCTTTCCCCTTGAGATGCTCATTCTTAACTTGTAGGTTTCAAAAACACACACAACAAAACAAAAGCAACCCCCGCCATGGGTTTGTTAAAAATAGCACCTGCCACTTGCAATCCAAAGTTGAACTGTCCACTCTGCTATTCAGAATCCTACCATCCCATTCTGTTCCATGTCTAGAGCTGACTTATGAGTTGCGAAGTCACCTGCATGCTCGTAATAGGCTGAGTTTCTGTGAGGTCACAGAGGGTTCCCAAACATTCTAACTGCTGAGGGAGAGGCAAGAAAACGAAGATGTGCCTGCTTGGGAGGGCCCAAGACACTCTGCAGCCACTGTGCACCACATCTCTACCTAATACCATGTCAGCATGCAACGCAAGATAAATAAGAACAACAAAAAAATCTTGTGGTAGCTTAAAGACTAACAAATGAATTATGGTAGAATCTTTCACTGTTTTTTTGATCAATACTAATTCAGAAGTTTTGTTGGCCTCTGCTCCCACATAATGAGCCTGCCTCCCTCCTCAGATTGCATCAGCAGCCCTTCTATTTTCCCTGTCATTACAGTGGATGAGAGGCAGGGCCCTTTTGGTGCTGGCATAATATACTGGAATACCCTTCCTGTGGAGAACTGCTGGACTCCTTCTCTTGCTGCTTGGAAATGTTTTTATTCCAACTTGCCTTAAATAAGTAATCTGACTTTTTAAAAACCCTTTGTTAGGTTGTTCTGCTCTACATTGTATTATTTTTAAAAACTTGTTATTCCAGTGCTGCTTTTAAATATTTTATTGTTTTGTACCATTTCATTTTTTTTAGGACACAAGCCTATGCATGTTTAGACAGAAAAAAGTCCTACAACTCCCAGCATTCCTCAGCCAGTGATGCTGCCTGAAGAATGCTGGGAGTTGTGGAAGTTTCTCCTGTCTAAACATGCATAGGATTGCACCTTTAGGATGCAATCCTATTGGGATAAGCAGCCGCCTCCGAACTCGGAGGCGACCACCTATCCAATGCAGGCCAGGAAAAGCGAGGAGGGGATTGTCCCCTTCGCACTTCAGTCACCCTGCATTCGTGTCTAGCCGCGAGAAGTCGGAGCAGGGGGGCAGACGCTGGACGATGCATAGGAAGCGTTGGAACGGCACTTCTGCCCTCCGCGCCCTGGCACACCCCTAGGAACGCCCTGTTTTCACCGCTTATGAGGCAGCGTGGGAGAGGGTGGAGGTCAGGTTCTCAGGGAACCAACCTTGGAGTGCAGGCTCCGAGGTTAGTTCCCAGGAACCTATCCTACCGCCGTCTAGCTGCTGACTAGCGGCCATAGAATTGCGCCCTTAATTGATGTATTTTATCTTAGATTGTTGTTTTGTTTTGTAAGCTCCTTTGGTTATTTATTTATTTATTTAAATAGAAAAGTGGGGTAAAAATCATAAATAATTATAACAGTATAAGATAGTAGACTTTGTGCTTGGATCTGGCCAACCCATACTCTCTCAGGAAAATGTTTCCCCAGAACAAATATTCTTGAGCTACCTGGGCCCTGTGTGAAAATTTCTCCCCACAACTTGTTCCTCATTGACTTCTTTCTTCAGCTTCCTGTACCCCACAGTTGCCTATGCTTTCTGCCTCAGCTTTTCCAGCTGTCTTTTCCCTGATTCCTGCCTCTCAGCCCATCACCGATCTCTGCTTCCTGCTTCCTTTAGCCAGCCACCTTGGCGCTGGGTCTTTCTTCTCACTCAGCTTCCTACTCCTCCTGCTTTCTGCCTCCCTTGAATCCCTGCAGCTGTCTTCTTTTTCGGCCAGCAGAATGCAGGCAAAACATTTAGTTTTTCTCCAATCACAGAAACTGCAGCGTTGACATTCTGTTGCTCCCATCGTTACTCTCGGCAGTTGGAATGTTTGTGAATATTCAGTGATAACACAGCGAGTCAGCCAATAGCTGCAGGATCCAATAGTAAGAACAACCAATTTTGAACTATATGCACTTGAAGGGTGGAGGTAAAACAACAGGTCTCCACTAAGCAAGATGTTTATACTACAACACTTCATGGGAACAGCTTGGAATTCAGCACATCCTGGAGAAAGCAATTAGCAAGGATCACTTTGCTGTTGAGGTTTCTATTCTTGGTGCAATCTCCTGTTATTGTAGCCAAAGCCGCTGATAATCTCCAGCTAAGAATGTAAAATTGTATATCAAAATGGCTAAAGGACACCCAAGAGGCTGGACTCCAAACTCTCAACCACATCACAACTCTCCACTAAGTGGAATCAACTGAATTATGGTGCAGCTATGTTATTTTAGACCCTGAACTCAGGGGTCCCCTTTAGATGGCCAGGTGTGAAGCACTCCAGCTGTGAACACACAATGACATCCCTCCTCTTTACCATGGCTGCCATTCCATGCCTTATTACTACTTCTACATTCCTGATATATTAGAGCAGAAAAGAAAAGAAATCCTGTTGGCCAACCCTGATAAAAAGAAGAAATACCCTGAGCATGTGTAGTTTCACTTTTTAAACTCACTTATTTCATAGCACCATCATAACTATGAGAATAAAATGGAGTTTGCTTCTGCTGCCCTGATGCTCAACACATTTACTTGGAAATAAGGGCCATTTTGTTGTAGAAAAAAAAGATAATATTAGGGATGTCAGAGAAATCTGCAACGGAATCAAATGAGTTCGGATTTTTATGAATCTGACCTCAGGATTCTTCAGTGGACCAGCTTTTCCCCTGTTGGGCAGATTCTGCAGACTTGTAGACTGTTTTTCTAACTTTCTGGAATTTTGTGAAAAGTTTGTTGTTGTTGTTGTTCAGTCGTTCAGTCGTGTCCGACTCTTCGTGACCCCATGGACCATAGCATGCCAGGCCTTCCTGTCCTCCGCTCTCTCCCGGAGCGTGCTCAAGTCCATATTCATTGCATCGGTGATGCTATCTAGCCATCTCATCCTCTGCTGTCCCCTTCTCCTTTTGCCTTCAGTCTTTCCCAGCATCAGGGTCTTTTCCAGGGAGTTTTCTCTTCGCATTAGGTGGCCAAAATATTGGAGCTTCAGCTTCATTATCTGTCCTTCCAATGAGCACTCAGGGTTGATTTCCTTTAGGATGGACTGATTTGACCTCCTTGCAGTCCAGGGGACTCGTGAGAGTCTTCTCCAGCACCACAGTTCGAAAGCATCAATTCTTCGGCGCTCAGCCTTCCTTATAGTCCAGCTCTCACAGCCATATGTTGCTACTGGGAAAACCATAGCTTTGATTAGACGGACCTTTGTCGGCAAGGTGATGTCTCTGCTTCTTACTATGCTGTCTAGGTTTGCCATAGCTTTCCTCCCAAGGAGCAAGCATCTTTTAATTTCATGGCTACAGTCACCGTCTGCGGTGATCTTGGAGCCCAAGAAAGTAAAATCTGTCACTGCTTCCATTTCTTCCCCTTCTATATGCCAGGAAGTGATGGGGCCAGAGGCCATGATCTTGGTTTTTTAATGTTGAGTTTCAAACCAGCTTTTGCACTCTCCTCTTTCACCCGCAACAAGAGGCTCTTTAGATCCTCTTCGCTTTCTGCCATTAGGGTGGTATCGTCTGCATATCGGAGGTTGTTGATAATTCTCCCGGCAATCTTAATTCCGACCTGTGATTCATCCAACCCGGCGTTTCTCATGATGTACTCTGCATATAAATTAAATAAGCAGGGCGACAATATGCAGCCTTGTCATACTCCTTTCCCAATTTTGAACCAATCGGTTGTTCCATGTCCGGTTCTTACTGTTGCTTCTTGTCCCTCATACAGGTTTCTCAGGAGACAGGTAAGGTGGTCTGGTACTCCCACCTCTTTCAGAATTTGCCAGAGTTTGTTGTGATCCACACAATCAAAGGCTTTAGCGTAGTCAATGAAGCAGAAATAGACGTTTTTCTGGAATTCTCTTGCTTTCTCCATGATCCAGCGAATGTTGGCGATTTGATCTCTAGTTCCTCTGCCTGTTCGAAACCCAGCTTGTGCTTCTGGTAGTTCTCGGTTTGCATGCTGCTGAAGCCTAGCTTGTAGGATTTTGAGCATCACCTTGCTGGCATGTGAAATGAGCGCAATTGTACGGTAGTTTGAACACTCTTTGGCGTTGCCCTTCTTTGGAATTGGAATGTAAACTGACCTTTTCCAGTCTTGCGGCCATTGCTGAGTGTTCCAAATTTGTTGGCATATTGAGTGCAGCACTTTAACAGCATCATCTTTTAGGATTTTAAATAGCTCAGCTGGAATACTGTCATCTCCGCTAGCTTTGTTGTTAGTAATGCTTCCTAAGGCCCACTTGACTTCACTCTCGAGGATGTCCAGCTCAAGTTCAGTGACCACACTATCATGGCTATCAGGGACATTCAGATCTTTCCTGTATAGTTGTTCTGTGTATTCTTTCCACCTCTTCTTAATCTCATCTGCTTCTGTTAGGTCCCTGCCTTCTTTGTCCTTTATCATGTCCGTCTTTGCACAAAACCTTCCCTTGAGATCTCCAATTTTCTTGAAGAGATCTCTAGTCTTTCCCATTCTGTTGTTTTCCTCGATTTCTTTGCATTGTTCATTTAAGAAGGCCTTCTTGCCTCTCCTTGCTATTCTTTGGAAATCTGCATTCAGTTGGATATATCTTCCCCTTTCTCCCTTGCTTTTCACTTCCCTTCTTTCCTCAGCTAATAGAAAATATGCAAAGTAAAAACAAAACAAAAACACAGTCCCAAAATTCCTCCATAGGCTAAAGCATGAAAATGCACGTTTTGGGGATCGGCGCAATTTGGGGGGGATTTGTGCATTTTCGCAAGCACAAACTTGTGCAAGTGTGACTTTGCGCAAATTTGGAAAGTCAAAATGAATCTGAGTGGGCGACGGAATGAAAGGCACCTGACAATCCATGAAACACAGATGGAATGAATTTCATACAATCCTTACAACTCTAGATAATATATTGTTAGTAAAAATAATAAAATGAGGCTTGGGAACCATATACATGCCTGGCTGGCCGGTGGATTACAAAGTGGTATAAAAAACAAGAAGAAAGAAATGATGCTGTGGTGAGCAGCAGCAGACCCCGGCATGCCCATGCCAGCCCAGGTGCTGAAATAGGTCCTGTCTGCTGCTGCTCACGATAGCAGCATTGCTATTGAATAGGACTGGAGCGTATCCCTCCATGGCTTTCTTAGATTTCAAGGGCACAAAAAACAAAATATGGGCCCAATAGACCTCTGCTTCTCCACGTTGCATCTGATTAGGGGCTCTAGATGGGGATTTGCAGCAGCATCAAGAGTTGCATCCTTCAAGTTCAATGGGGCCCAGATGTGTGTGGATCTGTATTATTTGAATGGCTGGGTCTCCCTTCAAGTGCAGCTGATACAGATGTGCGGCAGGGCTAGGAATATGTGGACCAGAAGCCAACTATAATGCCACAGTCAGCCAAACTACAAGAAAGCCATGGATAGCCAGAAGGGGCAGGATAATATCTTAGAGTCTGTGGCCCACCCTCTATAATTCCCAATATAAGAGCATGCCACAAAATACCTTCTGCTTCTGCCATTTGTATGCTCAAGTGCACATAATTTGAGTATTTTATTTGCACTTTGTAAGTAATGGCCTAACATTTTGCTGTTCGCATTGTCATTTTATATTGTGGCGATACAGTCTGGACCAGAAATATTGGAACAAGGATAACTGTTTTGGCAGTTGGCCTCTGTACACTACCAACATTGAAGTTGAAAGGAAACACACCAAGATGGGAGTGAAGTCAGGACTTTCAGCTGTAATTCAAGGGGTTTGACAAAAGTGGGGCACTAACCATTCAGGGAGTACAGCCAGTGGCACCCCCCTCCCATCGTTGGTGGCTCATAAGTAATGGAACGAATGGCTGACAAGCAGCTGCATGGCCAGCTGTGGCCTGTTTCCTGGGTACCCCATGACCAATCAAGCAGATAAAAGGCCTGGAGGTGGTTCTGAGTGTTACATTTGCATCTGGTAGCTGTTCACTGGAGCTCCCAACATGAGGTCTAATGAGGTGTCCCTATGAGTTAAGGAGGCCATCATTAGGCTGAGGAAACAAAATAAACCCATCAGAGAGATAGCAAAAAAATTGGAAGTGGCCAATACAACAGTCTGGAACATCCTGAAAAAGAAGGAATTAACTGGCAAGCTCAGCAACAGCAAAAGGCCTGGCAGACCACGGAAGACAACTACAGTGGATGACCGCAGAATTCTGCTCATGGTGAAGAGGAACCCTTTCACAACATCTAGCCAGGTCAAGAACGCTCTTGAGGAGGTAGGCATGTCATGTCAACATAGACATGTCAACATCGACAATCAAGAGACGGCTTCATAAATGTAAATACAGAGGCTTCACAACAAGGTGCAAACCACTGGTAACGCTCAAGAACCAAAAGGCCAGATTAGCCTTTGCCAGCAAACACCTTAAAAAGCCTGCCCAGTTCTGGAATAAGATTCTTTGGACTGATGAAACCAAGATTAACTTGTACCAGAATGATGGGAAGAGAAAAGTATGGAGAAGGAAAGGAACAGCTCATGATCCAAAGCATACCACATCATCTGTCAAACATGGTGGAGGCAGTGTTATGGCATGGGCATGTATGGCTGCCAATGGAGCCGGGTCACTGGTGTTTACTGATGACCTGACTGCTGATAAAAGCAGCAGGATGCATTCTGACGTGTATAGGGCTATACTTTCTGCTCAGATTCAGCCGAATGCTGCCAAACTGATAGGACGCTGCTTCATATTGCAGATGGATAATGACCCAAAACATACAGCAAAAGCTACCCCAGAGTTTCTCCAGGCAAAGAAGTGGGATGTTCTCCAATGGCCAAGTCAGTCGCCTGATCTCAACCCAATAGAGTATGCTTCTCACTTACTGAAGACAAGACTGAAGGCAGAAAGACCCACAAACAAGCAGCAGCTGAAGGCAGCTGCAGTAAAGGCCTGGCAAAGCATCTCGAGGGAGGACACTCAGCATTTGGTCATGTCCATGAGTTCCAGACTTCAGGCAGTCATTGACTGCAAAGGATTTTCATCCAGGTATTAAAGGCAATCCTTAAGTTTGAGATTATGTTGGTTTGTTCCATTACTTATGAGCCACCAATGATGGGTGTGTGTGTATGCCACTGGCTGTACTTCCTGAATGGTTTGTGGCCCACTTTTGTCAAATCCCTTGAATTACAGCTGAAAGTCCTGACTTCGGTCCCATCTGAGTGTGTTTCCTTTCAACTTCAATGTGGTGGTGTACAGAGGCCAACTGCCAAAACAGTTATCCTTGTTCCAGTATTTCTGGCCCTGACTGTATAGTTATGAACAATAAACTCGACTTGACTTGAATTATTAAGAGCCATCCTACGTATTACATAAAAAGAAGTGGGCAGAATTCTGGACTGTAGCACTTCAGGAGGGATATTTGTGTATGTTTTGCTTTCAGGTGCTCCCCTAGGTTAAAAGAACAAGAAAAAAGAAATTTCCCACGAGTAGAAAATGAACACATCAGGGAGAACAGCTGTAGCTCAGACCTATCCTTGCTGTGCTAGTTTTCTACTTGCAAGGAGATTTTACGCAAATGTGATCATCTCCATATGAAGTGGTATAGTCCATTCTACCATGTTAGGCCTCTGCCACTCCATTCTCCATAATGTGTAGATCCAGCTTAAGCCAGATCAGGCTCAGGGTGTTGCAACAGAAGCAGAACTACTACACAATACCAGAGACCTGGATCCAGGATTTAGGACAGGGGTGGGCAATACACGGCCAGTATGCACCCCCTTGGCCTCTGATGTGGCCTCTGTCACCTCCAAAATCTGAAAAATGTTGCATTTAAGCACTCATCCCTGTAAAGGTTACAACATTTTCCAAACAAACTGAATGTGTCCCTTTCAAGCCTTCATTGCACTTTGCCACTGAAATTCAGTGGCAACCCATCGTGGTTCTTTTTTTTGTTGGTGGTGCAGCAGCGGCAGGAGTGTGGCCTGCGGGGGGGGGGGGGTTCCGGAGTGGAAAGTGCCCCCCCCAAGTTGCCCCCCCCTAATTTAGGCCTTCACCCACATCCCTCTATTAGGGACACCAAAATGAAGTACCTTTCCATTCTTTACCCTCCCCTTCTAGAGAATGTGGTTCCTTCCACCCCCTCTCCACAGGGGCAGTTAGCAAGACACAAAAGAAAGAAAGAAAGAAAGAAAGAAAGAAAGAAAGAAAGAAAGAAAAGGCTTTTTCTCCCAGCTGATGTTTCCATGTGCCATTTGACCTAGTCGCCATGGCGACAGCGCCCATTGGGACTAGGCAATGCAATGACTCACCAGTAAATGGGTTCTTGGAGCCACACCACCGAAATGGAGCAATCTTAGAACCTCCCATCCATCCCAGCAAACAGGGACTCGGAGATGTTATGATGCAGATGCAGGCAACTTTAAGTGGCCTCTCTAGCCTGTGTTTTAATATTTCTTGTCTTGATTGGCAGGGCTATTTTAATAAGGCTGAATGAACTCAGAGAAAGCAGCTCATCAGAGAAGCATTACGCCCTATTAAGGAGCTACACTCACAGGCATGAGGCACCCACACAAAGCAAACTTTTTGGGGTCTTGTAAGCAGCTGGGGAGTGAAGGTGCGTTGTGCAAGGCTGCGGTGATTTCCTTTTCAAATCACTTCTTGGGTATGGGATGGGATTTGTTTCTTTTTAATTGGGGTTGTGTCAACCCATCAATTGGACCTGAGGCCATATCTACCAGTCCTATTTATATAAAGCAGTGATAATATGGCAAACTTGTTTTGGGTTGAGGTTTCCCCCCCCAAGCGGACAAGGTTCGGCTATTGGGCAATACTGAAATGAAATGAATGAATGAATGAATAAGTAAATAAATAAAGGTGGACTTGTTTTAAGAGTCCTGCAACATGTGTTGAGATCATTGAAAGGTCGTTTAGACACCCCCCTCCAATTCATGAAAATATGTTGATCCTGTTAGCAGAGGTTGCTGAATAAAACTTGGTGCGGGGGGGGGGGGAGGGACTTCACTTTGCCATCTTCCCAGTTAATCTTTTTAATTAAATAAATCTTAACACGAACATCATGGTTAAAGAATCTGAGCGAGTGGTTCAGCTGTACTTCTATACAACTGTTCAGAGTAGCAGCATCAAAAATAAAAAAAGCTGTAATGATAGCTAACCTGCGATAGGAGATGGCACCTTAAGAAGAAGAAATCTTAAGAAATCAGGAGGGGCAAGGAACCTGGCGGACACCAAGAGAGGTGTCGTGTGGGTACATTGGTTGCCATAGGCACCACACTGGAGACCCCAAATTTAGCAGAGTGTCTTGCCCCTTATCCTATACTAACCCCCCCATGCTTTACCCCAGCATTTCCCAACATAGTGCCCTTCAGATGTGTTGGACTATAGATCCCATAATTGCCAGTCAGCTCTCTTAATCCCCAGCCAGCTACTTTAGCCTTTCCTTAGAAGGAGTGCATTCCAAATCCTTGGTACTTTTTGTTGTCCTTTTCTGAATCTTTTCTAGCGCCAGCGTTTCCTTTTTAAGATGGTGCATGTGACCAGAACCACACACAGTATTCTAATGTGGGCGTGTCATGAATGTATATAATGACATTCAATTTGCTTTGTCCCTTTCCTAGTAAGTTTGCCTGGTTCATTGCTCTTGCAGACGGCTTTGATGTTTTCTGTGTTCTCTCCACTGCAGCCCGTTTGGCTCTTTCCTTGGCAGCTCTACAGCACAGGGCATTTTAAAAGGGGAGACCAATTATTTCAGGGGCATCGCTCTCCGAGACCAACGGAAGGCCTAAACTCAGCACTCAGGGTTGAATTGCTCCTGGCCCAAGCCAATTTTCACGTAAGAATTCCTTCCTGAGATATACATCTGTTATCCAGCCCTAGCCCTTGGGCACACCCCAAGCTAAGCACACGATGCCTCCACTGTCAGTGACCAAGTGGTCATAAGAACTTAAGAAGAGCCCTGCTGGATCAGACCAAGGGTCCATCTAGTCCAACATTCTGTTCACACAGTGGCCAACCAGCTGCCCAGGGGAACCCCACAAGCAGAACATGAATGCAAAAGCACCCTCCCACCCATGTTCCCCAGCAACTAGTGTACCTAGGCATACTGCCTCTGACACTGGGGGTAGCATATAGCCATCAGGACTGGTATTCATTGATAGCCTTCTCCTCCACAAATTTGTCGAATCCCTTTGTAAAGCTATCCAAATTGGTGGCCATCACTACATTTTGTGGAGGAGAATTCTATAGTTGACTATACGCTGTGTGAAGAAGTCCTTCCTTTCATGTAAGGCCCACATGGCCGAGTCCCATGATGCTTCTGTAGGTCAGCTGCCCACACGGCGGCATGACTCTTAGACAAGAGGCTTAAATGACTTTAAGCTTTAGGTTTCAATCACTAATTCTCTGTTAGGGCCAAAGTTGATGGGACTGCAACATTTCCTGGATCTACCCCAATCATGTAAGAAGAATATGGGCGCCCTATTTTGGCAGCAAAAAGGGTATGTCAACAGCCAGTCAAATCCTCTCCCCACCTATGGTTTACCTCCCTGCACTCTATTACCCCGGGAGCTTTTCATCTCAGCCAAGCTCCAATAGTGGAAGTTGGCTTCGCTGCGAGAAAATTAAAAACGATGAGGTGGCCAAGTCTGTTGACATCACCAAATTATTTAGGGTGGTTAAAACAAAAAGGGAGAGCAAAAAGCTCCCAAAGGATCTCTCCAAACTTGGGGGAATGGGCATTAAAATAGCAAATCACTACACCAGGCTGAGGACCAAATTAAATTATCTCAGCTCCACAAGCCACACTGGGCTTCCGCGCAGCCCAGTGCAAAAATGTGCAAGCTTTTGAGATCTCCAGAAGTCCTCACTACAACATCTAGTCAGTCTTCCTTCCTCTTCTATTTTCCCCCTCCCTACCACCACCCTGATGAAGAGATCTGGAGATTTTGGAAGCTTGCATATTTTTTTGGGGGAAGGGGGTGATAGTGGAGTTGGCCTACTAAAGTATTACACTCTAAGGATTTTGGAATTTTGCCCATCACTTCTGTTCCTGAGATAAGAACCCCTTATCATTAAACTCTTCCTCTCCTCAGTTCCTGTGTAAAAAGAAAAAAAAAAGCAGGTCTCCAGAAGCTGGAGCAATTTCAAAACCCCAAACTTGGATTTTTTTACCTTGATCTTTAATTTTGACATTGGAAGTGTTGGAAAACATGAAATCTGTTTGGATTGGAGGCAGTCTCACCTGGATGATTGCTATTACAAGTTTTGAGGGCTTTTCTCCACTGATTAATTGCATGCGTTTGGTCTGCAAATGTCAGCAGCTGCCTCAATCCTTTCCACAGGAGAATCAAAGCTGGAATATCAATCATCGATCTATATCCCACTTCTGAGCTCAGTCTGTCTGCATGTGGAATTGCATTTGTGCATGTAGGTTCATGTGATGGAATACTGCCCCATGGGAAAAAAATCCCTGCAAATAGAAAACCAGCATGTCAAGAAGATGGCTGGGTTAGAGCTCTTCTCTCTGGCATGCTAGTCTTCTGTGTGGAGATAATATTTTTTATATGGAGGAACATCCAATCAGCCCCCACCTGCAGACTGAAGTGACACAGCCCAGAATCAAGCATTATCATCTCAGCGAGAATGAGGCAAGACATATTCAAATGGACAGCCAGCTTGACCTAAGACTTCCTATGTTCCTAGGCCTCATTGATGTCAATGGGACAGAAGAGAGTTTCACATGATATATAGCAAGCAGCTATGTATATGCTTCCTGTTAGTTAATTAATTAATTACAGGCATTGGGGGATATTTTTTTGGAATGCAGTAGCAGGGAAGGGAGGCTTATATCTTGTCACCCCAGCATAATTTAACCTCCCCTGCCCACCTCCCAGATAGAACACAATGAGCTTTTCTACATGGGCGGTTAATCTCCTGTACCTACTTTTGCTTTTTTTGCAGAACTGAAATCCTAGCTCTACACGAAGAGCATTTCCTTTCCTCCTTTTCTGCTGCATAACATCTAGGTGGCACTGTAGTATAGCTGAATAGCGCAAGTACACAAGTGGAAAAAGTGCTTCCTTTTGCTTTCAAAAATATTACCACATTTTCCCTGCTTTAAAAAAACCTCATCAAACATGCTCTTTAAAAACAGAAGCAGAACTGGAGAGTCATGTTATCATCTAACAAACCCATAAACAACCATGAGTAGGAAATGACAAGCACACAAGAAATGCCTCGTTTAGAAACACTTAATACCCCATTTCCCCCGCTCTAACCCCCCCTGAGAAAGTGCTCTTAAAAAACAAAAGTGAAACTGGGGGGTCACAACATTGTCTGACAAACCCATAAACAACCATGAGTAAGGAATGAGGAGTGCATGATAAATGCCTTGTGTAGAAAAGCTGTTAGATAAAAAGTTCCCATTGCATTCCTGGAGGCTTCCCAGGAGTGTGCTTTTGCTTTCAAAATCACCACTCCTTTTGCTAACCCCCACAAGTACTAGATATTGGCCAGCACTACCTATCTTAGGCATATAGACAGCATTTATGCAGCATATTTTCCATGGGCCCCAGCAATATAAATTGCTGGGGTTTACTGCCAGGCAGTGTCCAGGTGCCATAATTGTTAAATCGCAAGCATGTGTAACTCTGTACTCACCTGTACCCATTCAACTGTCTAATCCCATCTTTTAATGCACATGTGGATATGATCCTCACTAGCTGCTGTGCATCATGACTTCACACTGGATTGGGACCCAGTTCTATCACCTCTAGTTACTTGCTCTTTAGAGCATTTTGGGTTGACCAACCCTTTTTTGAGAACAGCCCTTCAAAAAATTAAAAACTGCTCCGTTCTTATTCCTGACTCACTGACAGCTCTTGTGTGACGAGTTACGACCTCTGCAGCCAAATTGACCCTCATTCTTCCCGGTATTAGGGATGGCAGAGAATTCCACCACGGATTTTCCCCGAAATCCGTGGCGGAACGGCCTGCCCCCCCCACGTATCCCCCCCAGGACAAGACTTACCTGGGGCGGATGTTCTGGACGGCAGCGGCTGCAGTGGCGGCGGCAGTGGCAGCTGGTCTTCCAACCGGCTGCCGCCGCTGCCACCATTTGCAGTCTGGTCTTTTTTTTTTTTTTACATAGACATGATAGACTACGTAAAGACTTACATAGCCTATCATGTCTGGGTTAAAAAAGAAAAAAAACACGTACGCAAATGGCGGCGGCTACGGCGGCTGCCATTTGTGTTCCTTATTTTTCACCGTCTTAGTCTACGTAAATATTTACATAGACTATTAAGGCGAAAATAAAGGGGAACGCAAATAGCATAGTGGGCGCTATTTGCATTCCTTTTTGATTTGCTGTTTTAGCCTACGTAAATATTTACGTAGACTAAGACGGCGAAAAATAAGGAACGCAAATGGTGGCCGCCGTAGCCGCCGCCATTTGCGTATGCGTTTTTTTTTTTAACCCAGACGTGATAGGCTATGTAAGTCTTTACCTAGTCTATCACTTCTATGTAAAAAAAAAAAATTTACGTAGGCTAAAACGGTGAATAAAAAAGGAACGCAAATAGCGCCCACTACGCTATTTGTGTTCCCCTTTATTTTCACCGTAATAGTCTATGTAAATATTTACGTAGACTAAGACAGCGAAAAATAAGGAACGCAAATGGTGGCCGCCGTAGCCGCCACCATTTGCGTACGCGTTTTTTTTTTTTAACCCAGATGTGATAGGCTACGTAAGTCTTTACATAGCCTATCATGGTTGAATACAGGGACGCAAACGGCGGCAGCTATGGCAGCCGCCGTTTGCATCCCTGCTACCCAGCAGCTGGATGTCCGGCTGCTGGCGGAGCCGGCTGGTGGCTCCGTGGAATCCCCGCGGAGCGGAGCCAGCCGGGCAGGACTCCGGGGGGAGGGATGGAGCGCCTCCCCCCGTCGAGGATTCCAGGGGGAGGGACGGAGCGCCTCCCCCCCCACCGCGAAGCAGATCCGCGAAACGGTAAGTAACTTTCATACATTTTTGTATACTGACAAAAAGTCTTCCCCCCACCCCAACTCCCGCATATTGTCAAGGAGAATTAGATCAAAGGCTTTAAACGGGCATGCAAAGAAGATACTTTCCAAAACATCCAGTCCAGTCTGGCTACAGAGGCAGGCTGAGGCACTGGGCCAGCTCAACGAGCCAGCTAGCCAGGCACTGAAGCATCGAGTGAATTCTCTTGGAAAAGACCCAGAGAGCAGAAATGGCACAGAGTTTGGGGCAACTTGCAAAGGCTGGTGGTGTAGTGATAAATTATGAGGTGTAGGCACTCAACATGATAGTCCCTCACGAAAAGGCCACAAATGCAGGCAACTGTGTTGATCCATTCGTCCTTCTCTCCCTCTCCTTCTCTCCCCCCTCTCTCTGTATTATGTATGTCTTGTGTAAAACTAATGGTCTTAATTACCCATTCAAGATCAAACCACCCCAAAATACTTTGCATTACAACAGGGATAGCTCACAACATTATATTGGTCTGGGAAAATCAATTTCCCCACCAGTTACTGACCCAGTTCACACCATCACCACAGCCCACTGTGGCTTATTTGAGCTATGGTGGGTTGTGGCATGCGCCGGTGTGTGCCAGGCGACTTTTGAATATTTAAGCCGCTTGTCATGATGTCCGAACCCATTAAGGGTGGGTTGTTAGCATGGGTAACAAACCACCCAGAACTCATGGGCTGGGTTCACATGATCAGCAGGTGAAACTATGCAGTATGGGTTGTTTCCCCTGTCCCCACGTGCGCTTGCCTTTTGCTTAATTATCCGCGCTGAGTTGCGGGTTGCCGTGTCGTCTGAACCCGGAGTGTGGCGTGGCGGGGGTGGCTTCTAACCCAACCCACAACCTGTGGCTTGCAGTAGAGGTTGTGGGGTGGGTTAGGAGTCACCTCTCTGGTGCCATGCACCAGATTTGGACGACATGGGTAATGCGATGTGGGTAATTAAGGAAATGGCAGGGATGTGAGTGGCACACGTGGGGGCATGAAGGGACGGATTGCGTAGCTTCCCCCACTGATCATGCAAACCTGGCCATGGGCTGTTTTAGGGCTGTGGGTAGTTTGTTAATCTCCCCAACCCACCCACATTGGGTTCGGACGTCACAACAAGCCGCGTTGTGGCTTGAATATTCAAAATGGCCATCTGCACCTGGTTTAAATAAGCCATGATGGGCCGCTTGATTGTGCAAACCAGCCCACTGTGAGGGATGCAGCTAAGCTCGGAGGGAGCAGAGAAGTCTGAGGGCGGTGGCAGATGACATCATCATCCCTCCTAATCCCAAACCCCTGGCACTTTGACCCTCCGAGCCCGAGCTCCACTACACCAGTCCATGCGGCCTTAGAACTGGATGAACTGAAGCTGTAGCTAGCATGGCTTCCCTCTGAGAGAATCCTCTGGGTGACCTCTTCTTCACCACCTCTGGCTCTCCCATGCTGCCTCCCAGCCAGTGACCACTTCCTGCTTCCTCTCTGGCTGATTCCCATTCCTGGTCCCCCATGCACCCTGGCTCCCTCATGCCTGCCATTTCCCACAATGCCAGGGGACATGTTGCCCCTAAGCTGGCACTGGCCAGGGGGTTGCCTGCCCCTCCCAGCACCCCACAGCCCGTAAGGAAGGAAATGTGCACTAAATGCAGGGCAGGCGGCACAGATTTTTTCTTTGAGGCAAATAAAATAGTCCATGGGCATTTTCTTTCTCAAGAAAGGTTTCGTAACCACGGTGACTGTTAGTGCAGCAATAAAGACTATGTAAGGCGGTGGTGGGGAGGTGTAAAACTATACAGAGGTGTAAAAATTATGAATGCAAAGGGGCGTGTGGGCATATGTCTTACTTTACAGAGAACGGTCCTATATTTGAAGGCGTCCTCTGTGTGAAAGGCTGTCCAGTCCAAGTCTGGTTTAAAGATCAAGAACCCTCAGGAGGAAGAGCTGACGGGCCTTGAAGTTGCCCCCAAACAGCGCCTGGACAGCAGCCTGAGCAAGGCACACCGGTCACCTCAACTGCAGGCCCAAACAGAAGTAACGCCTGTTTTGGCCTACCACCACCTTCCCTGCTATGGCAAGATGGATTATATTCCTATTTAGATTATAGTAATGATTTCTAAATTTGCATCTCTATAGATAAATTAGCACGTGCACATTTCATGCAGATCAAGTCCTATGTTTTTGGCAATGCATTTCTTCATTCTTGGCAATATGTAAGTGGCTTTTAGAAGTATATCCACACACTCTCACTATACAGAACATCATGGAAAGGCAGAAGGTTGGAGAGAAGAGTACTTCTTCATGCCCCGTATAAGTAGCCTACGGAACTCATTGCCACAGGGTGTTGCGCTGGCAACTGACAAAAAAGCGTTTTAAACATCTTTCAGTGAATATATGGCGAGAACTTTGATTAGTATCTATTATCTCTAAGAGCTGAAAGGGTGATCTTGGTTTTCAGAAATGTCTCTGGAGCTATAAAGTCCTGGGGCCAGATATCACCATCACAGCCTGGGTATTTGTCTGGCCACTTTAGGTAGCCAGAATGCGGAGCTAAGGGACCCTCTGTCTGACTTCAGCATTTATATGTACTCATTTCTCATACCTATATCATCCAAAGACATCAGAGCTGCCTACATGGGGTTATCACCCTTTTATAATCACAACAACCCTGTGAGGTAGGTTAGGATGGGAGAAAATGACTTGAAGTGATCCATTGAATTTTATGAAGGAGTGGAGATTTGAATCCTGGTTTCCTTTGCCCAAGTCCAAAACTCTGGGCATGACACAACAGCACATCGGTTCATCCAGTGCACTTCTCAAGCAAATGAACTGGGACTGGGAGAGGGCATAGTGCTGATGTGGCAGTTCGATGCCTTTGAATGACTCCTTACCGATGTCTCAAAAGGACTCACCAAAAAGCATGTGACATTCTTGCCATTTTACAGATGGAGAAAACTGAGGTCCAGAGAGGCGGGTCAACTTTCTCTGCTCACAGTGCAGAAAAAAGATGGGATGTTTAGCCATTTGGACTTCTTGAGTTCTGTTCTAACACCCTTTGGTCTTCACAATTTCCTCATCCTATTAGCATGCTGTGCAAGATGCTGTCTAAGAAGATGCTATCTCTCAGCTGCAAAGCCGCTTTCTTGGAGGGCATGGCAGGCAAAAGAAATGGCTTCTCTTTTGCTACCTGTCAGTGGGACTCGGTACGCGCGCATATGCGTGTGTTACTCTCGGAGACTGCAGCTTTCTGGCTTTTGACCAAGCGCATTAGTGAAAGACCATATCAACAGACAGCTATCCATAAGGATTAGCATTAAAGAGCTGTTCCCTCCAGTAGAGTCATGCCTGCCCTTTGCCGTGCCAATACATTATGGGGCATTATGAAATGCAGCTTTTTGTGTTTCACCGCAGCTGCTTTTGTCTTGCGGGGACGACGACAGCAAACCGGGGAACGGGAGGCAAAGGACAGGGTGTGCTCCTTCTCTAGACCTTGTGAGCAAGTGGGGTAGTGTAGTGTTTAGTGCAGGGGAAGGCAACCCGGTGCCTTCCAGATGTTTTGAACCACAACTCCCATAATCCCTTACCATTGGCCACACTGACTGGGGCTGATGGGAGTTGTAGTCTGTAATATCTGGAGAGTGCCAGGTTGGATTAGGAGAGGGGATACCCAGATTGAAATCTGCACTCAACTCTGAAGCTCGGGTGGGTGAACACTATCTCTCCCTCAACCTAAGCTACCTCACAGGGTTATTGTGAGCAATAAGAGCATCCTGTGTGTACCCTTGAGCTCCTTGGAGGAAGAGTGGGATATAAAGGTAAAAGGTAAAGGTGTCCCCAACCAGTCGTGTCTGACTCTAGGGTGCGGCGCTCATCCCCATTTCTAAGCCGAAGAGCCAGCGCTGTCCGAAGACGCTTCCGTGGTCATGTGGCCGGCGTGACTGAACACCGAGGCGCACGGAACGCTGTTACCTTTCCCGCCGAGGCGGTGCCTATTTATCTACTTGCAATTTCTTGCTTTCGAACGGCTAGGTTGGCAGGAGCTGGGACTGAAGACGGGAGCTCACTCCGTCACGCAGCACTCGGGTCTCGAACTGCTGACCTGCCGACCTTCCAGTCTCCAGTTCAGCGTCTTAACCACTAAGCCACCGCGGCCCGGGATATAAAGAGGGAGAGGCAATATCTCTTGCAAGAGAGACAAGGCAGCATAGCAGTTAAGAGCATGAGATGTCGCTTGTAAGCAACTGATCAGCCATGTATTGGGGTCCCTAGGGGCTTGGCGGGTTGGTGCTTGGTTTTCTAGACCCAGTTGGTGTATGTGGGCTGCACCCAGCTTGGTGGGTCACAGGCTGAGCAGGCCCAAGTCGGCCCTAGTTCTTGTGCTGTATTCAGACACACAGTGGATTAACTGCATGCTGTCCCCTTCAGTACAACAAAGCCTCAGGACCCTCTCTTGGCCTAGGAGGAACCCTGCTGCAGGCCTGTGTTACGAGCCCTGCCAGGGACTTGTAAAGAATCCTGTTAATAAAACCAAGACATCAGAGCCAGTGTGATGAAGTGATTAGTCTTGGCCTGGGACTCTGGAGATCCGGGTTCTATTCCCCACTTGGCCATGAAGCTCACTGGGTGACTTTGGGCCAGTCGCTGCCTCTCAGCCTAACCTACCTCGCAAGGTTGTTGTGTGGATAAAACGGAGAGGAGGAAGAGGACCACGTAAGCTTCCTTGGGTTCTTTGCAAGAGGAAAACAGGTGGGTTATAATAATAAATAATAAATATAAATTTCATAATCCGGATTCAACAGACAGAACAGTCTGATTCTCAGCTCTGCCATGAACGTGCAGAGTGGCTTACACAATCCAAACAAAATGAAGACAACAGTTGCAAATACAAACAACCAGGAATTGCTGAAGAGGACGCAACTGCTATAATTAAGCCACTGAGCTCTAATATGCACGCAGAAGTCTTGTATACCTTTTGTTACAAAGTGTCTGCATGTGTAGATGGAATAAGACCTTCTGGTGGGGTTTATTGTTCATTACCCTTTAGGTACTGTATATTTGGATCTTATTCCATGTATATTGGAACTTATCCCATGTACGCTGCTTGTATATCCACTTCATAATAAGATATATATATAAGACTTTTGCATGCATATTAGACTTCAGTGGTTTAATTATAGCAGCTGTGTGCTCTTTACACACTCCACTAAGACTCATCCCCCCACCCCACCTCACCATCTGTTATGGAGATACGATATTGGCCTACAGTACACAACAGGGCTGTTGTGACACTTAAGAAAAGTAGTATATAAATAGCAAGCATTATTAGATGTGCCTCAGAAAGCTAGACATGAAAGCTGCCTCCCAACCCAAGGCTTTCCAACCATATTTCTCCATTTCTTGGCTTGCTGGGGTATAATCAGGTATTAATATACCGTGCAATGTCCCCATATTTAATTTAATTACTCCCTGCCAGAGTGAGTGGCTCAGTGTTAAAACATTTTAAAGGGGACATTCTGTTTCTAAAGTGCAGGACAATAAATGGCTTTGACGACAAGCTATATTTCCTTGGGCACAATACTTTGATCAAATGAAAGTCCCTATTTTGCTGGCAGGTTGTAAATTCAGGTTTCTTTGGCCATCGTGAGTCCATCTATTTCTGTTACAACGCTGGGCATAAAAGAGACAGAATATATTCACGGCAGAGAACAGCCAACAATTAAAACTCTGCAGGCACCATCGCTTCACAAGCTCAGATGCGTTATTGTTTGCTGTCCTGATTTTTGGGTGGTGGGGGGAAGGGGAGAATAAATGAGCACTTTGGGTCATTCTATTTGTTCCTGCAGAGTCAATTAAAACTGCATGCCGTCGCATTAATTATGTTGCTTGAGCAATCCAATTATGAACAGAGCAATCTGCCAGCTGGAGGGGGTTTAGACAGGGCAGAAAGTTGCTGGAGGAGAGGGACTCCACCAGTGGGGTGTGGGGACCTCTGCCAGGGAGGCATGATCAAAGGGGCTGGAGCAACTCCCCTGGGAGGACATGTTACGACGTCTGGGACTATTTAACTTAGAAGAAAGGAGAATAAGGTGAGATATGACAGAGGTGTACAAAATGATGCATGGTGTGGAGGAAGTGGAGAGAGAGATGTTTTCCTCCCTCTCGCATAATACTAGAACCCAGTAGCGTCATCCCATGAAGTGGGGAGATTCAGGAGAGTTAAAAGGAAGGACTTCACACAGCACATAGTTAATCTATGGAATTCACTTCCACAGGATGTAGTGATGGCCACCAACCTGGACAGTTTCCAAAGGGGATTAGACACATTCATGGGGGTTAATGGCTACAATGTTATGTTATCATTTTATGAAGTCCAAAACATCTGGAGGACACCAGGTGGGGAGAGGCTATCATTGATCTTGCATCGTGGCAGAGACCTCTGGGTCATGCTCAAGGCATGCAAGGCCTGATCTCAGCCTGTGGTTTGGGAGCACTGTAACCCCCAATGGGACCCTGGATTTGGTCCAGGTTCCAGGACTGGCAGAATGTGGTACCATCCCTATCCCTTCCTTCACCGAGGAATGACTTTACTGTAACCCCTCCCCCACTGCTTCCCAGCATGCTTTTCATCCTCTTGCGATCAAGGCCACCTTTCCTTCATTCTTGGCCACCCATTTAGATGGCTTTAAAAGGGGATTAGACAAATTCACGGAGGAGAAGGCTATCAATGGCTACAAGTCCTGGTGGCTCTGCTTCCTCCAATATCAGAAGCAGTACGCTGATGCACACCAGTTGCTGGGGAACATGGGCTAAAGGATGCTATTGCATTCATGTCCTACTTGTGGCTTTTCCATAGGAAGTTGTTTGGTCACCGTATGAACTGAATGCTGAACGAGATGGACCTACCTTCCCCAATCTGGTGCCCTCCAGATGTGTTGGACTACTACTCCCATAACACCCTTGGCCATGCTGGCTGGGAATGATGGAAGTTGTGGTCCAGCACATGTGGAGAGCATCAGGCTGGGGAAGGCTGAAATAGACGCTCGGTCCGATCCAGCATGGCTCTCCTTGTGTTGTTCTGAGGCCGCTAGTGCGCCTGTGGGCATAAATGTAGCACTGGTGGTGTTTCTGTTGGCAGTCAGCCCTGAAATGGGGCATCCCAGGGGACTGTCAGGGGCCGCCTTGGATCTGCGGTGTCCAAAGCCCCTGGATCAGCCTCCTCAGCTGGAGCGGGAAACCAATTCTGGGAGGGGATTAAAAACAATCAGGAAAGACCTGCCGGTGAAACTGCAAATAAAAGCCGCCCCCTTCTTCCTGTTCTGGCTGGCATGAGCTGGGGTAGGATTTTGGAGCGGTGGATTGACTGCCACTTCATGCCCCTCCCACACTTAGGATTGCTTTCTTAATCAACAGAGATCCATCCAGGCTGAGCTGAATGAAAATGGGACTTTTAAAAAACGGATCCCTCTAGCTCAGGTGTGGGGAACCTTCGGCCCCCGGGGCTGAATATTCAGCCCGTGGAGTTTCCCTATTTGTTCCCGCCAAGCTTCTTTCCTAAGCCCCCCGCTCTGCCCTGCTGCAGCACCAGAGAGAGAGAGGAAAGGGCTTACCTCGAATCTGCTGCAGGTCAGAGATAAGCCCTTCCCCCTGCTCAGTGCTGAGCCAGGCTCCTTCGTCACCGTTGTTCTAAGTCCTTCCGGGCATACCGTTCAAGCATTGCAGATAAAAACAAGCCCAGTCCACAAACCAAACTGCCTTAGGCAGGTGTTCTGATCACAGAGTCCGAAGCCCATGAAAAAGCAGACAGCTTTTGGGGCAGGGTGCTGGACGATGGTAGAAAGGGTCATCGGCAGGCTTCTGTGGCTGCTCTTAAAGTCTGTGGAGCCCACTCAGCTCTTTCCGATGCCCCAGGGGTTGCTGGCTTTCAGGGTCTGGCCCAAAGTGACCGGGGGTTTCACATCCTTCTCAGGGTCTCCAGCTAAAGCTCTCTGGGCCAGGAGCACTAAACCAGGGTGGAAGGCTGTGTTCTGCCTGGCTCAAATCCTTTTGCTATTAGCTCCACCCCATTTCCATCAAATTCCACTCCTGATTCACTAGGCCAGGGGTGCAGAAACGGAGACCAAATCCAGCTGTCCGGGGTGCCAATTCAGCCCTGCAGGGTTCCTGAGAAGGCCCCACCCTCTTCCCCTGGCCACACCCCTCCCTACCTGAACACCAACTCTTGGGTGGTATCCTGCATTTGTGCAGTTTTCCCCCCATTCTGAAAGGTTGAAATGGCTCTCCTACTTTAAGCTACAATACTCTGGTGTTTTCTGGGTGGTGGTGCCCATTTTGGCTTCAGCCCTGCCCACCACAGAATGTGGCCCCCCAGAGCTTCTTTGCAATTCGGCCCCCAGGGTGAAAGAGGTTCTGCACATCTGTACTAGGCAAAGCCAGGCTTTGTCCTTTGACCCATGAGGCATCACCTTCTACTCCTGCCAGTCACAGCTAGGCTCCTCCCTACCCCCTAGGCCCTGCCCCCTTATGCCCATGAGCTCTGTTAACTCTACTTCAAAGCTCTCTGGTTGAGTCGCCTTTTTTGTACTTTAAGGGAGCCTGATGGTTTGTGAGATGTCAGTAAGATGCATCACTCCCTTTGCGACTCAATGTGGTGAGGCCAGGGCCCCGTCTACATGGCACCGCTTTCACCCCCGACCCTGTCACAACTGCACAGCATTGCAGCTTCGAATTAGCTTCTGGTGGTATACATTCGCGATTTACTGCGTGCTTCCCTAACAGATTCTGCCGTGCTCTTTTTTTGCCTTTATACATTAATGCGCAGCTGTGCAGCCCTGTGAGCATGGGGGTGTGACACTGCAGTGGCTGTTTTGTATGTTAGGGGCTCTGCTGTGTCTTTCTGTCCCTCGTTGGGTAAAAAGTGGGTGTTCTGTGCTCCTTCATTTCCACGCCATCTGTTTGTCGGTTCCCCAGCCTGAGACTCTCGTGATGGTTCGCGTGAGCGGTCCGTGCCTACCCATCACTCCGAAATGGTGGCCGGAGCAAAGTTGGTCCTCCCCCAAGAGCCCCCAGGCCCTTGGGCACTGAGTCCCCAAGCAGCCGTTGTGAAGATGCAAAGCTGCAAAATTGTGGGAAAGTGTGATTAAATAAATGAAAGTGCCTCTCTGTGCCTCTGTAACTGCGCAGCTGCGAAGGGATGGGGGGAGTAAAGGGGTGTCACGGAGCGATGCAAGCACTACGCACGCCTACAATATGCCCACCGCAAAATGCGAAGTCGGTTTGAGGAAGGGACAGCCGGCTCACAACTGCGGGGAAACCCACAACAAACGAAAAACATCGCAGCAAAACGCCTCCTCGGAAATCCGCATTTTCCGGGAGCAAACCACAGATGGCTGTAAAGTGGCGACTGCGTCATCTGTCCTGAGGGACCTCGACTCGCAGCCACCCCGGAGTAAAAGGCTTGCATAGATGGGGCCCTAAATTGACCTCTGCCCCACCGCCTATAGGCAAGGCAGCATCGACTCCTGGCTGAAGGCGCATCCAGCTCACATGCTCGAACTGAAAAGATATTTTGTGCAGGTCTGAAAGTCTGCAACATTTCAAAAATCCAAATGTAAGTTAAAAAAGGAAGAACAAACTATGAACCTCTTCAAATTCTGCTTCTTTCAGGGATGCTTTAAACAACAACAACAACAACACTTAAGTCTCAGCACTTCCAGTATGAACCCACCAATACACTACAGTCCGGATCTGAGGCCCTCTTCTGAGTGCATCCTCTGAGGAAGTTTTGAAGAATGACCACAAGGGAGAGGGGCTTTTTGGCAGTGGTCCCCCAGTTGTGGAATGCTTTCCCTGGCAAGGCCTGCCTGGTGCCAACGGTGTCTGGGGGGGGGGGCATTTCTTAAGCCTTTCCTCTATTCCCAGGCATTTGATGGCATATGATGGGCTCTTTAATGCATCAGTTGCTCTTAGAATCATAGAATCATAGAATAGTAGGGTTGGACAGGGCCTACAAGACCATCGCATCCAACCCCCTGCTCAGTGCAGGAATCCAATTAAAAGCATCCCTGACAGATGGCTGTCCAGCTTCATCTTGAATACCCCCAGTGTGGGGGAGCAGACTACCTCCGTAGGTCATTGGTTCCATTGTCATATAGCTCTAACAGTCAGGACGTTTTTCCTGATGTTCAGCCGGAATCTGGCTTCCTGGAACTTGAGCCCATTATTCCGTGTCCTGCATTCTGGGATGATCGAGAAGAGATCCTGGCCTTCCTCTCTGTGACAACCTTTCAACTACTTGAAGAGTGCTATCCTATCTCCCCTCAGTCTTCTCAAGGCTAAACATGCCCAGTTCTTTCAGTCTCTCCTCAAAGGGATTTGTTTCCAGGCCCCTGATCATCTTTGTTGCCCTCCTCTGAACCTTCTCCAGCTTGTCTGTATCCTTCTTAAAGTGCGGTGCCCAGAACTAGACACAGTAATCCAGATGAGGCCTAACCAGTGCTGAGTAGAGGGGAACTAGTACTTCACAGGATTTGGAAGCTATACTTCTATGAATGCAGCCCAAAACAGCATTTGCCTTTTTTTGCAGCCACATCACATTGTTGGCTGATATTCAGCTTGTGATCTACAACAATTTCAAGAACCTTCTCGCTTGTAGTGTTGTTGAGCCACGTATCCCCCATCTTGTAACTGCACATTTGGTTTCTTTTTCCTAGGTGCAGAACTTGGCATTTATCCCTGTTAAATTTCATTCTGTTGTTTTCTGCCCAGCACTGTTTATGGCTATCACTGATGTTTTAGTTGTATTATTGGGGTAGGGATGTTTTAGTGGATAATTAATTTTAGCTCTTTTAACTTTGTATATTTTAATTTTGTTGCAAGTTGTCTTGAATATGTTTTGAGAAAGGCACCTAATAATAATAATAATAATTATAATTATTATTATTATTATTATTTTAACAGCAACTCTTGTTGATTAATTTTTAAGGCAATACCATTAAGTAACCCCTTTCTAAATGCAATACATGCTTTCTTACGCACCTCAAAACCCCCTAAAGGATGGGAAAACCCAGAATGACGGTCGGGAAAATAAACTTGATTTAGGAGAGCGGGAACTCAGATTGCCAGAAGCATATTTCAGCAGGCGGTATTTGCTTGAGAAACTCCCAAATCCATTCCAGCTGCCCTCACCCATGAAGGCTGCTCTGCCCCGGGCTCTGCTGCTGGCTGTTGGCCTTATGGACAGCAGGAGATCACTGCCAGCGCATACTGATGGGAAATCAGGCCTGTGGCGTGGCTGCAGCTGATGTCCCAAACGTGCCTATCAGGACTGGAGGCAAGTCGGTCACAAAGTCCAGGGCCCGAGCATGGGGGGTGGGTGGTGCACTTGACGGGATTCCAGGGGAGTCTGCCCCAGGCTGCAAACCCATTACCATGGAGGAAAAGAGGAAGCTTTATTCCATTGGTCTTTATAGACCAATGGCGTATCTAATGCAGCATTCCCTTTCCACAGTGGCCAACCGGATGCCTATGGGAAGCCCCCAACAGGAGATGAGTGCAGTAGCCCCTCCTGCTCATGTTCCCCAGCCCCTGGCATACAGAGGCGTGCTGCCCCTGATATTGGAGGTAATATGTAGCCATCGTGACTACTAGTAGCCATTTGTGGCCTTCTCCTCCATGAATTTGCACAATCCCCTTTTAAACCCATCTGGGTCGTTGGCCATCACTACATCAAGCGGAAGTGAATTCCATAGTTCGACTATGTGCAGTGTGGAGGCCTTCCTTTCATTTGTCCAGAATTTCCCAACATTCAGCTTCATTTGAATGATTCCTGGTCAAGCGCCTGGTTTCGGGAGTGCATGGAGAGTGCCCCAGGGAACAAGCTCTAAAGAGCGTTCGTTGGTACACCCATATAAAATTAATATGCAGCCAAGCTCTGTTGTGCCTAGAGGCCAAACCTGCCACATCTGGGGTCCCAGCCCGACCCACCAGAGTCCCCACATGGCCACACACCCTTCACCTGCCTCCCCTGCCTTTCCCTCAACCACCAAGGGTTTGGTGGTTTCCCAGGTTCTGTGCAGTCCCTCCCCCCTCTTCTGAAACACCTCTTCTGAAGCTTAGGGCTTCCCCACACCAGGCTTTTTTTATCCTACAAGTTACTGTGGCTTCTGCTTCCAGGTTTTTTGTGGGATTAAGATCAGCTCCTTGCATGGGCTGACACAGACTGTTTTTTGTGGGATTAAGATTGGCTCCTTACATGGGCTGACATGGACTGTTTTTTTCGGGGCTGTCTTTCTCAGCAAATTCTCTGCAGCCCCTTTGCCACCTCCTCAGAATTTGCTGACTCTCTTTGCTTGGTCTAGGAATTGGGGGGGGAGAGAAAATGCTGAGAGGGGGGATGCTTTATCAGAATTTGCTGTGCCTTTTTCTCCTCATCCAGCTGACTCCACTGAGGTAGCAGAGAGGGCACCCCAATTCACCCAGTCAGAGAAGATCACCCAGAATATGTAACATCAACTCCATATTACATGTTTATCCTGCCGTTCTTCCAAAGAGCTCAGAGCATACATGTCTCCTTCCATTATAGAAAAAACCTGCAAGGTACCTTAGGAAGAAGAGAGAGAGGAGGAGGTGGGAAACTAGCCCAGAGTATCTTCCCTTCTTCCATGATGGAGTAGCTTATCATACGGAGCCACCCTATATTACCTCATGAAGCTGTGGTTATAGTGGTACTGCGCAATTTCACACAGCCATCAAAGCGGATTTACATTGAAATACTGCATTATCTCCAATCTTTTAAAAAGTGGGATAAAGGTAAAAAACCATGGGAGACTCCCTGGAGGTTGATGATGTCATGTAAAGGATCCGCAAATGTCTGCAAGTGACCAATCACAAGCGTTCAATAAAAGCCTTGGGAAGAAATGCTCTTAGTTATTGGCAGTAAGTGCTTTAAGCTAAATTAGGCTGTTTTTTTAAAATCTTGGCTCCGCCCCGTTCCCTTTGGCCCCACCCACCCCTGGAATGTGGCCCCCGGGAGCTTCTCTGAAATTGAATTTGGCCCTCAGGCTGAAAGAGGTTCTGCACCCCTCCTCTATTGCCTTGTCTGGCTACCAATAACAAATCAGGAAGCCAAAGATGCACTCCAATGGCCATGCTTGCTGTGGATGACCAGGATTGTAGTCCAACACATCTGGAGGGCACCAGGTTGGGGAAGGCTGAGCTAAAGGATACCAACCATTTTTTCAACACAATTGGGGTGTGTTTGGGAGGGCGGGGAAAGGAGTGGCCGGTATTCTCAGTTTGTAGCAGGCTTGAAGCAGGAAGCAGGCAAGCAATCGAGGACAGTTTGAGAACTGTGGAAGCAGGCCTGAATCAGCAGTTTTATAGGAACTGAGTGGAAGCCAGTTGGGCTGCCCAACTGTCACCTGTTCCCTGCTGGCCTGGTGGCTGCAATATCACCATTTGACCACCCCCAGTGATGGCACTGCAGCACAGAGATGAGCAGGGGAGTCGCTTTTACCCCTTCTAAGGCATCAAGGCGATGCAGAGAGAGAAGTGCCCGAGACCCGGGTGCAACAGCAGCGAAGGCTATTTGGCCCCTTCCGATTCCCTTCCTGTTTGGCTCTTGGTCAGGCGCAGCAGCCTCATTTTTCCAGCTCAGATCCTTCAAGCCTTATTCAAGATGGGTAAACGCTGAGTCATGTCCGCGGAGCCGGACTGTATAAAAATAGCCGAGTCGTTTTTATCTCTTTTCAATCAGATAAAATGTCTATGTTAAATATATCTTGGGAAACGCCAAATGAAGCAATAAGATTCTGGACAATCTGGTTTCCCCAGTGTTTGGATTAAACTGTACACAGCCTGGGGGTAGCAGATGTTTGGCCTCCTGTATTTGCTCCTGTATCATACCCGGATAGGACACTCTGCCCCTTGTTTAGAGAAGGGAATGGTCACATTCCTTGGAGATTTACAAGGATATCTAGAAATTTAAGTGCACAATTCTGCATAATTAGTTCACATCACATTGACATCGTCATCTGCATAATATGTGGCTACCATAGCCATTTTGTCACCCGTCTCCTCCAACCTCTCCCCAGGTTTTCCACATTCAGAGACATCTTGCATCTAGAAAACTGGCACATCAAGGAAAGGGCTACGCAAAACCTTTCCTTCTGCTGTGCTAGTATTCTAGATGCAAGGGAGTCATCCCCCCACCCCTGTGTGTGAGCATGCAGAATTATGATCCACCTTATTTGCAGTCTGAAATAATGCAATGCAGAATTCCACTGTTAGCCACCTCCTTCTGCTTAATATGTGGATCGCATTCACCTCTAAATGTTAAGGCAGGCTCAAGCGCCTTAACCATGCATCCTCCCTGACCCCCGCAATGATATAAATCTGCTTTGTAAACACATTCGAATTGCCTATGAGCAAACAGATCTGGAAGCTTTTGTAGACTGGATGTAAATTTTAAATCCAGGAGAAAGGTTCACCATAATCCTGTCCCTGATGTGCTAGTGTGCTACATGCAAGGCAATCACACACATGCAATCTGAAGCTGAATGACCTGAAACTCTACCACCTCATTGCGAGCAAGGTGTAGGCTGTAGATGTGCCACAAACAGATGGATTAAAATGTCCTTTTTGTAGACCAGTGGACTGATTTGCAAGGCCGATATAGAAATAAGTAGCTTCAAAGCAGGCTGAATGCATTGACTCAGGTGCCACGTAGCATGGGCGATGAGCTCATTATGGGGTGCTGATCAGGGTCTGTCAGGACAGGATGATGATTTCAAACGAGGCATTTCACAGGTACCCCTAACTGAAAGAACCCCTTACTGCAAGTATTCAGCCCATAAGGCAGGGGAGGGGGGCTCTCCTCTAATCAGCATTTTCCTTCTTGTTGAGCAAACAGCTTTTCCAAATTGCCTCATTAGCCATGCAAACATGTCCCGATTAATTGCACAGGTATTTCTTGATGACTGCATCATTACATTCGCAGCCAAGAATCTGTGGAGCTGGAAAGGAAACGGTTGCTCAGCGCCACCCCCTGATCTGAAGCAGGATGCCTGACGCGCTCAGGCGTCCCACACAGGTGGTGTTTCTTCTAACCTTTCCTCGAAATGCACCAGGAAAGATTTGGCAAATGCTCCAGCCAGCTCAGTCCCTCCCTCCTCCACTTTCCTTACCTGGGTGATGCCGTAGCCCAGGTTCTTCCTGACCCTGTGGGGTAACATGAGAAGCCCTGGGTCAGGGATGTGGAACCCAGTAGAGGCTGGTGGCTCCGGTGTCAGTGGGGCAAGGAATCCGCTCCGGGTTTCAGCCAGAACCTGTCAGACCGCTAAAGGAGCTCTCCAAGGTGCAGAAGCACCTTGGAGAGCTCCTTTAGCGGTCTGACAGGTTCTGACTGAAACCCGGAGCGGATTCCCCACCCCACTGACATCAGCGCCACCAGCCTCCATCGGTGGAACCTCTTTCAGGGCTCAAAACAAAACAATACGAAAATGTTTTTCTTGAAGCTCTTGTGCCAGTAACGAAGCCTTAGGAGCAGCATTTCAACCTTCCCAAGTGGGGAGAAGACTCACAAGAGCTGGGGAAACCCGAACCATTGGTGTTTGGGGGCGAGGGGGTGGGAAGGGCATTTGGGGCACTTCAGAGGGCCAGAATGGGATGCCAGTTGGGCTGGATTTGGCCGCCTGGCGCTGAGGTCTTGCACCCCTGCCCTGCGGCTCATCCTTACCTCAGCATTGCTCCTCGCAGAAACTGGGGCGTGGCAGATGAGGGGAGGAGTTACAGCATGGACTCTGCCCCCCTGCCTTGCAGCTTCTTCTGTTACCCAGGGTGGCCGGGAGGGAGCTGCTCTGAAACGACTCCTGTGCTGCCCGTGTGATCTCAGAACGGGTCTCTTCAGGGCCTCTATCTGCTCACCACACAGAATGAGGCGGTAGACGGAGATGGGAGAATGTTTAAATATTTGGCCGTGGATCAAATGCCTGCTTTGCATGCAAAGGTCCCAGGGCCAAGCCCTGTTATCTCCAAGTAGGGCTGAGAAAGGCTCCTGTCTGAAACCATGCAGAGATGCTGCCTGTCAGTGTCGACAGCCTTGAGCTATATGGACCTATGGCCTCACTTGGTGTAAGGCAGCTTCCGATGACTGTACTTCTTCAGGACATATTGCTTCAGAATGAAAGGTTCAGCAGAGCTCAGTGCCTGAACAGCTAGTTTCCTACATGCAGGGACTGATAAAAAACGACCACTCACCTGGGCTAGGTCTACACTAGTGCTTTTTTTAATTGATATTGAAATGCCCTGATAACTGTTGGGGCACATTCCTCATTCTGCATACCGCTTTTCTAGCATTATGTCCTGCTTTTTATTCCACATTATCCAAAATACCACAACAGATGTCGTTGTGTGTGCTACAAGGTTTAAAAGCACAAGAGGGATATAGCATCACTGTGATGGGATCGTACTGATATGACAATGAGGTATAGATCTGGTCCTGGTGATCTGAAGTGGTATTGTGCAAAATTCTACCATCTCAATCTACCGGTTCATGGTAACATGTAGATGGGTTCTTATTTCTTCAGTAGGAACTTCTTTGATAGATTGTGCCCCCACCCCGTGTTTAACTCAAATCATACCTTTTTATTGTTTAAACCTATTGCTTCTTTTTCTATCTTCAATGGACGTGATGAACACTTCTTTCCCCTTTTCTATCAATACACCATCGGAATCTTGTATACAAAAAAGGAAAGAAAGGCTGAGCTAATCGAGTTTCTCCCATCCCGCTTCTGCAGCTATTACAGGATTCCTTGAAGAAGCACAACATTTGGTAATGGGCACACAATTCAGCATCCAGATAATCTCCACTTTCTTTCTTTTTAAAAATAAGTTTCTAGTCCCTATGGATGCAACAAAAGGCTTGAAAGCTTATAGGTAATGCCCAGTGAAATCTCAAAAGCTAGAAGAGGGGATGAGCAGGATTTCCAGGCACCATGAACTGGATGCCTTTTTGCCTCCCCCATAATAAAAGGAGTGGGGAAGGTGTGGCCCTCCAGATGTGAATGCTCTCAGCCCTAGCCAGCATGGTCAATGGTCATGGATGATGGGAGTTGTAGTCCAACATCTAGATGGCCACAGCTCCCTCACCTCTGCCATAACTAAATTGTACAAAAGGAAACAAACATTCGCAAGCTGCCTTGATTACATTTTATCTAAAAAGGTGTAGTAGAAATGCTGTAAATAATCTATAAATATGCAAATATGCATGATTTGCATATAGGTTAAGAATATAAGAGTGCACTAAGAGTCCTGCTGGATTCAGATCCATCTAGTCTAGCATTCCATTTCCTACATTGACCAACCCGATGCCTTCAGGAAGCCCAAGACATGAAGGCAAAACCCTTCCCTGGTTATTCTGCAACTTCTGCTATTCTCCTGTATGAGTTCCCCTGTCACTGAAGGTCTTCCACTTATGTCCAGCTCTGAATTCCATCCTATGAGGAGGGTAGGTTAGCCTCCAATAGGAGCAGGGCCTTCTCAGTAATGGCTCCAGTGTTGCAGAACTTGCTACCAAGACAAATCCACACAGACTCCTCCCTGCTAACTTTCTGAAAATGGGCAAAAGTTGTTTTGTTCGAAGTGGCTGTTTAGCTACTAACCTGGGCAATTGCCGACGATAGGCCTCTATCCTCCACTGATTTGTCTAAGCCCTTAAAAAAAGCTATTGAGGGCGGTGACCATCCCCGCACTTTGTGGCAGCAGTGTGGGGTCAATTGATGATCTGTTGAGTGAAGAAATTATGTGCGCGGCATTGCTTGGTCAGGCTGCCTAAATGTGTTTTTTTTGCCTCTGCAAGCATGGGGTGTCTGGGATGATGGGGAGAGGACTTTTCAGCCATCCGCATTTCAGGCCCGGAATGGCCATTTTGGAGAGGGATCTTTGTGGGGGGAGCGGGCTGGATGCAGCCCCTACCTCTGTCTAGTACTCAGTTGGTATCATTGGGCTGGTCCCTGTGCGTCTCCATCGGATCTGCAATAGTTCTTCCCCTGTCGTCGTCCCCAGACTAGGCTGAACAACAAAATTTACCCACTAAGTGGCTTCCATGGGTAAAGCTGGGCTGAAGCCAGGAGGAGGAGCTTTTGACAGGTGGATCTGAGAACGGCTGACTTGACAGGATGGTGGGGGTTGTGGCATCCGTGGTGTAGGGGGACACAGCACCAGCACTTTTTGATTAGCGGGGCGCTGATGATATCCCCCCCCCCGTCCCGCCCAGAATTCCCTGTTCCCTCTCACTTCACCACAGTCCTCATCTGTTGTCATGCAATGTATTTTTGGGTGGCTTGATCTTGAATGTGCGATTAAGCTTTACGTCAGTTTCACACCTGCTTCTGGTGGAGAGAAAAACTGCTACAACTGGATCAACACAGCTCCCGGAATTTTTGGACTCTCCTGTGGGGTGTGGTTTTGGGGCCTTTCATGATGAGCATCTGCACTGCAAAATTTACCACCATACCCCTGTGTGGCATTTCCCCCCCCCCACACCCTTTTTTTTTGGTGGGACCTTCCTGACAAGTTAAAATCAGCTCTGTAGTGTGTAGTGTGTGTAGTGTAGTGGCTTAGCTTTGTAGTGTGTTGTCATGCATGTATCAGCCCAAGAAAGCGACAGCTGCCTGTACCAAATTACTTTAAGAAGACTTCCCTTAGTCAGACAGTGAACGTTTGTCGCCATACTAAACAGGACGAGAGGAATGGCTTGTTGCCATTCCACAAGGGCCAGCTTTGCTGCACGAGTAACCCAAGCAGTCATTTGTGGGGTAGCAATATATGTTGGGGTGCCAAGAATCCGTTTGCAGCTTGAGAGGTGCCTCCCAGGATCCCTTGCAAAAGAGATGCCTGGGAGCATCTCTTGGATTGGTCGCTGCAAGGGATCCTGGGACAGACCTCTTGTACTATGCAGTGCAGTTGCTTGGGGCAGCAAAATGCTGTGCTCAGCGGCGCTGTTAGGGTAGGACTCTGGGGCAGATGGTCAAGGCCCCATTCAGTGGAATGAATGATCTTAAAATGACCTAACTGTGCTACTGGCTGTGTCCCAGTTTCTATTCCACCGTAGGCCTCAGGGCAGTAAGCATCAAGGGGTCCCAAACGACAGCACAGGTTGATTGACCCTTCACCTTTCCAACTGAATGTGGCCAATGGGATGCTGACCAATCCTAGGCAAGTGTAGCTTGCTCCATAAGGCTGCAGAGGTAGAGAATCACATCCATTCTGCATCATAATCCTACCACCCAAAGGGCAGGTTTCAAATGGGACCTGAAAGTGAGGACTGGATGCCACTCTAGTCTTTTCTTACTTTCACGATTAACATGCGTTTTATTGTGTTTTTATACATTGTACACCACCTTTGGAACTGTTGGCTAGCAGGCAGGATGCAAATATTTTAGAGGAGGAAATGTATCTATATCTATCTCCTCATCTCATTCAGCCTCAGAGCAATAGTATCACAACAACTCAGTAAGGGAGACCACTGCTGGTCCCATTTGACAGATTAGGTGGCAAGACTGAGAGGGAATGACTGACCAAAAGCGATCCACTATATCTATAGCTGAACTGGGATTCAAAGCCAGATCTCTCATGACCACAGGGTGGCCCCATATTGGTTGGCGATGTTCCCCACTGCTGAAAGATTCGACTTGGTGAGAATCCTATTTCTAAGGAAACCTAGAAAAGCAAGTCACCGCAAGGTCGTCACATTGACCTTTCTCAACCACCTTGATGAGAAATTGGAATCCCCCACTCCACGCATGAACATCACCCAGGGGAGCCAAGACATCCCACTTACCGAAAGACAGTACGAAAAAGAAAGGCAGCCAGCAGAGAATGAAAACTCCGACCACGATGGCGAGCGTCTTGGCGGCTTTCTTCTCCCTGGAGAACTTCAAGAGGCGCACAGAAAGGGAGCTCCGGAAAGTGTGCCCTTTGCCCTTGGTGCTGGCCAAGGAGTCCTCGAGGACGCTGCGGCAATGGATCCGGAGCACCACCTCCATGGACTTGCCCCGCTCCTTCTTGACTCCAGCCTCCAAGCTCTTGGTGGTCCTCCTGGCCACCACGTAGATGTTGAAGTACATCACCAGGATGACAAGGAGTGGCAAGTAGAAGGAGAAGAGGGAGGAGAAGAGGGCATAGCCCGGCTCCTGAGTGATGTTGCAGTGTTGCTCATTGTCCGGCGGAGGCTCCTTCCAGCCCAAGAGGGGCCCGATGGAGATGACCATGGAAGAGAGCCAGACCACCACCAAGATGATCACCGCCTTCTTCTCGGTCATAATGGTGGGGTATTTGAGTGAGTATTTGACCCCAATGTACCGATCCACGGAGATGATGCACAGGCTCATGATGGAGGCGGTGCAGCACAGGACGTCCACTGCTGCCCAGATGTCGCAGAAGATGCGGCCAAAGATCCAGAGGTCCAGCACCTCCAAGGTGGCTGAGAAGGGCAAGACGGTGGTGCTGAGGAGCAAGTCGGCGATGGCCAAGTTGATGATGAAGTAGTTGGTCACCGTCTGCAAGTGGCGGTTGCAGGCCACCGAGAGGATGACCAAGATGTTGCCCACGATGGCTGAGAGGATGAAGATGGCCAGGAAGACCCCCACCCCCACGGACTGCAGGGTCAGACTCAGGGCCAAGGAGGAGCTGCTGTTGGAAGTAGCATCCTCTCCTGCCCAGGACCCGTTAAACCCGCCAGACTCCTCTCCCGTGTGGTTCCCATTCAAGGTGGCATTGATCCGGTCAGAGAAAGTCATTCTTTTTTAAAAAGGTCTGGTCTCCATGAGGGGGGACGGGTTCAGTGTGACAGGGGTGCTGAGGGATGCTGACCAGCGCCACCTCAGCTCCTGTCAGGATGTTGACTTCTGCCCCTCCGATGTCCACACTCGCAAAACGAAAGTCTCTTTTGGGATACAGGGAGTGAATTCCCACCTCTCTCCCCTTCTCTGCAATCCGCTTTACGCAATTGATCCCTGAAAACGTGGAGCATCTCTCCTCACGCTTCTCTCAACGTCACCCCCCCCCACTACACCATCAGGGATGCTGTTCGGCACCTTCCACCTCCACACTTCTCCCCCCCCCCCATGCACGCACAGATTTCTTTCGCAAAGATGCTGGATCTCAGTGAACCCACACCTTCTTTGCCTCCCCGCTAGAGGCAATACAAAGCTTCAGGAGGTGTGTGTGTGTGCTGTCCCCTTCCATCTATTTTCCTTTCTCAGCCCCTCGCCCATCAGGTGTGTGTTCCACCTGGGCGGCTCAGCAAACTCCTCCTCCACCCTGTCCCCAACCCGCAATATAAAAGTATTTCACAGCCAAACAGTGCCTGTCTCTTCCTTCCTTGCACCACTCCAATGTTTGTGTTGGCGCGTTTTTTTTTTTTTTTAAAGTCCCTTATAAAAGGTGGAACAACAATAAAAGTACAATAAAAAAAATTGGGGGGCGGGAAGAAATAAATAAACAACCCGCTTTTCTTTCCCTCCCCCCCTGTCAAGCGCCCTTCATCCAGGCAGATGGGTCGGCTGCGGATGCTTTTGGAAAGACGCACCTCTCCGCGATCGTCGCCTGGTCAGTTTCAAACGCCGGCGTGTCAATTTCACGGACATCCTTCTAGCTTGTCAGTCCGGCGGTTGCAATGCAGGGGGAAACTCACGTTAGGGAAGGGAGCCGGTGCCTTTGCAGCGAGATCCGAGTCCTCCAATAGGGACGAGACAGGCGAGCGGGGGGAGCAGAAGGAGCAGCCGTTCCAGGTGTTCAAACTTTGCATTCGGTTGATGCGGGGCTCGCCAAAGCGACGCAGGCGGAGAGGACCCCCCCCCCCACCCTTGGGCGTCCCTCTGGCGCGTCTCTCCCTAGCGAGAGCTCCGGCAGCCGCGATCACCGGCAACGCGCCTTCCCAAACTCCTCCTCGAGAGGGCTGGTGACATTCTCCCGCCTGGCGGGGTCCGGAGGGGGCTTGGCGAATTTGGCAGAGCGAAGGGATGACTCCGCGGGCGGCTCAGCGATCGGGGTGCGCGGCGGAGAGGCGAGCGCTGAGGGATGCAAAGAGGAGAATCCGGCTCCCCCCCCCCCCCGTCTTTCTTTCTTTTGGAGGGAAGCGCATCGGGGAGAAAATACGTTCTAGGTCGTCGGGGGGGCGGCGGGGGGGGGGCGGCGCGTTCGAAAGCTACCCAAAATAGATTCATTGAAGGATTTCCAGTTTCTTAGCCAGGCGCCGGAGAGACGCCAGAGGGCAGCAAAGGGCTGGCTGCGTCCCTCAGCCGAGCTACTGCAAGGGCAAGACTCTGGCCAATTACTGTACTTTCCTGTATATTATGGGAACAATTATCCTGGGATGATACCCACCCCTTTAACCTGTTTGATTTGTTTACCCATTTGTGGTATGGTCTGGGCCGGTTTAAGCCTGACAGTGCCCACCTTTCCAAGGGAATGCTTGCAAAGCGATGTTAAAGTCAGGGCTGGCGTCAAGGTTAGGCATGGTCGGGCCCGCTGACAAGAGCCCCCTGGCGTTGCTTCTCCTCTTCCCCCTTGCAAGCTCAAGTTCACCTGCCTCTGGCTCTGGCCCAGACAATGGTGGAGGTGGGAATGAGGAGAAGGAATAAGAGCAGCTGGAGACAACAGGCATTTCTACACCATCCTAAAATCCTGCATTTAAAACGGGGCTTTCTGCTTCTGTTTTAAATGCAGGATCACCACTGACTCCCTTTACATGCGCTTCCTTCCCCCGCACCCGGCCCTCTTCTCCCCATATCTGAGTCTTCCATTATCTTTCATTGATCTCGCTCCTCTTCTCCCCGCTTTAACTCTTTTCATGCAGGAAACGGAAGCGGAACACAACGGGGTAATTTGACAGCTCATTATCTGCGATCTATTTAAAAACAGAACAAAGGGCATTTAGTGCAGGAGTGTCACGGCAGGGTCACGGCGTCATGTGAAGAGCCCGCAAACGTCCGTGAAGGAGCAATCTCAATCGCAGGATAAAAGCTCCGTGTGACGAAGCCCAGCGAAGCCCAGAGAAGGGAGACTCACTGGGGGAGGGGGCCCACTGAGGGTGCTTTGCCCGAAGGCCTTTGAAAGCCCAGAGCCAGAACAGGTTAAACCGCCCACCCAAATCCAGACCCTGTAAGTGAACCCTTCTTGTTTGTTGCCAGTCCAGTATGTCAAGCTGGACTCGGGAAAAGATGGACTCTGGAAAAATGTATTTAGTACATTTATATCTCACCCTTCCCCTACCTCCGTCATGGAATTCATGGCTTTCTGTACAGGCACTGACCAGACCAAGATCTGTTTCTGCAAGCTGCTGCATCACCTGTCCCCCGTTGCTCTGTTGGAACCAATGGAAGCAGATCTCAGCTAATCGTTAGGAGAACTGTCCTGATGGCAAGAGCTGTTTGACAATGGAACAGTGTCTTGGGAGAGGGAATGAACACAAGGAGACCCCTGCTGGATCAGACCAAGGGTCCATCTGGCCCACCTTTCTGTTCACAGAGTGGCCAACTAGATGCTTATGGGCATCCCACAAGGGGAACATGAGTGCAGCAGCACCTTCCTGCTCTCCTTCTCTGGAGATATTTACACAGAGCCTGGATGGCCACCTCTCAGGGATGCTGTTCTTGGATCTGATGTCGTGGATTCTGCATTGACCAGGGGGTTGGACTAGATGGCCTTCAAGATCCAGTCCAACTCTCAAAGTCTATGATCCTATGTGTCTTCAGATCATAGCCCTATGGATGATATTGTTCACCCCACCTGAACTCATTACTGAATGAATTAATTTAATTTAGTTAGAGGGACATCATGCATGGATATGTGAAGAGCCCTGCTGATACTGGAAGGAGCATAGAGCCATCAGGACAAGCAGCCATTGATAGCCTTATCCTCCATGAAGCAATTCAAGCACTTCATTCCTATGGGACAGGTAACTGCCTGTGAAATTTCACAGTGGTGGAAGGGATTTGGGGAGATGGAGGGCCTCTTTCCCCCTTGCAATGCCTGAGGCGAAGGGCAAAATGGTGCCCCCTCTCCATTCCACATACAGAAGCGGACTGGACTCCCAGTTGAATCTGCCAATGGGATGGCACCCTCCACCATACTTGAGGGAAACAGGACAGTTTAGGGGATAAGGCAAGCTATGTGACACACACAGCTGTGTGACTGTGTCCTCCAAAAGAGGGGAAAAGACCGGGGGCTCAGGAGGAACAGCCAGGGGCCTCCTGCTGCTGCATTACAGCATTTGCCATCTGAGGCAGTTGGCTCACTTTGCCTAATGGTAGGGCTGGCTCTGCCCTCCTGCACTGTGAACTCCATACCACTGCTGCTGCTTCCTCTTCTTTGCCTTCCCCTACCACCAATGCTCCTAGTAAAGATGGCTAAGGAGGGAGGAAGGCAATGCTCCAAGAGTTTGTTGGTGTCACTCCCAATTCAAACACTGCCTTCAGGAAAGTGGAAGGAAGCAATGTGTCTCTGAGATCAGACTCATTGCCTCCCTCCTCCCCTTCCTGAAACAAGATCTGATGGTCATGCTGATAAGAGTGTACCAAAGAGATGGGAAGAGGCGATATTATATATCAGTGTGGGGGGATTTGGAGCAGCTAGGCCTTGCTTAATAAGAAAGTTTCACACAAACGGGAACTCTAGTTTTTGCAGTGTGTCTTATAAACCATTTAGAAGGAGATTAATGATTTGTGTATTCTTTCATTTGAAAGAGGAGGAACGAAGCTGTAGAATTCCTTTGGGATGATTCCAGTCACATTAAGCCCTGACAAAGAATTCTCGTGACTCAGAATGTCAAGGCACTTTTGTAAACAAGGCTTTCTGATATTAAAGCCACGTTGGGTATTGTTTTGCTATCAGTTCCTCCCCCACCTGGCCCCGGTCTGCCAATACTTGCTCCTTTGGACACTGGCCATGCAGTGGTTTGGGCCTGTCATCTTACTACAACATTGTGGCTTGTATTGCAAACGCTCTGTGATATAACGCACATGCTGTGCATGCGGAAGGTCCTGGATTTCATGCAGCTGAAAGGATCATGGGTGTCAAGGCTGGGAAAAACTTCCTGGAGAGTCCCTGCTAATTGGAGTACATGGCCCTAGAGCAGATTTGTGTGGGAATGTGAATGTTTTGGAGCAGGGGTGCAGAAGCTCTTTCAACCCGAGGGCTGAGTTCCATTTAGGAGAATCTCTTGAGGGCTGCATTCCAGTGGTGAGCAGGGCCAAAGGCAAGAGGGGCAGGGCCAAATGTAAAAACATACCAGCCTACTGTAGCTCAAAGCTCTGACTGCCAGTAACTCAGCTTTTGGAGAGGCATTTCAACCTTCTTGAATGTGAGGGGGAGGGCACTGCATAAAAGCTGAGAAACCACCAGTCGGTCAGTGTCTGGGGGAAAGGGGCAGGGAGCTTGGCCATCTGGAGGAACTCCAGGAGGGCTGGATTTGGTCCTCAGGCCAGATATGTTGCACTCCTGTTTCAGAGCAATGCAGAATTCCTCTACAAGCCTGTACAGAGTTGCAGAGCATCTCTAAAGGTAAAGGTAAAAGTGTCCCCAACCAGTCATGTCCGATTCTAGGGGGTGGTGCTCATCTCCATTTCTAAGCCGAAGAGCCGTGGTCATGTGGCCGGCATGACTGAACACCGAGGTGCACGGAACGCTGTTACCTTTCCCGCCGAGGCGGTACCTATTTATCTACTTGCAATTTCTTGCTTTCGAGCTGCTAGGTTGGCAGGAGCTGGGACTGAAGACGGGAGCTCACTCCATCACGCTGCACTCGGGTCTCAAACTGCTGACCTGCCGACCTTCCGGTCTGCAGTTCAGCGACCAGCCTAAAATCCCACATTTAAAAGGGGGGCTTTCTGCTTCTGTTTTAAATGCAGGATCACAACGGACCCCCTTTACATGGGCTTCCTTTCCCCCTCTCTCCTTCCTGCCTTCTCCCCCTTATCGAAGTCTTCCATGTGTTTCATCGGTCCAGCTCCTCTTCTTGCGGCTTTTCCTTTTTCACAGAGGGAACTCAAGCGTGGTAATTTGATAGCTCATTATCTCCGATCTGTTAAAAAATGGAATAAAGGTCATTTACTGTGGGAGATGCCCTGGAGGATGACGAGGTCATCTAAAGGGCCGACAAATGTCTGTGGAATGAGCAATCTTAATAGCAGGATAAAAGCTATGTGTGAAGAAGCCCACAGAGAAAACTCCATGAGCATCTCTACACCTGCCTAAAATCCTGTATTTAAAACGTGGCTTTCTGCTTCCGTTTTAAATGCAGGATCACAACGGACTCCCTTTACACGCACTTCCTTTCCCACCTCCCCATTCTCCCTCCAGCTCCCCCTTATCTGAGTCTTCCATGTGTTTCATTGGACTAGCTCCTCTTCTTGCAGCTTTCCCTTTTTCATGGAGGGAACTCAAGTGGAACACAAGCAGGGTAATTTGATAGCTCATTATTTCCAATCTGTTAAAAAATGGAATAAAGGTCATTTAATGCAGAGATGCCCTGGAGGTTAATGGTGTCTTCTAAAGAGCCCGCAAACTTCCGCAAGTGACCAATCTCAATAGCAGGATAAAAACTCCATGTGAAGAAGCCCACAGAGGAAACTTCGTAATGTTGTCAGCTGCTTCCTCCTTCAGCTTCAGAATTTATTAAATAAAAAAGATGTTATTTTGCATCTTTTGTCTTTGAAATTAAAGGAGAGGAGGAGAAAAATGCACCTTTATGAACAATTCGTGCCTGAATTGACTTGTTTTCCTGTTCCTCTTCCTTAAACCAACAAAAACCATTGCAATCTGTTGACTGTTCAAAAGATTAAACCACTTTCATTGTTGCTCAAACTTCGCAGAAGCTTCCGCCGTGCATTAAAAACGTGGTTGTTCAGGCAGGCATTTGGGGTGGGTTAGGGTATTTTAGAAAACGTTTTTATTGTAGAATTGTATTGTTTTAAACTGTTTTATTATATGCTGTACATCGCCCAGAGTGGCTGGGTGACCAGACAGATGGGCGATTAATAAATTTAATAAATAATAATAATAGTCCTGATGGCTATATGCTACCTTCAGTAACAGAGGCAGTCTGCTTATGAACACCAGTTGCTGGGGAACATGGGCAGGAGGGTGCTGTTGCACTCGTGTCCTGCTTGTGGGTTCCTGGTCAACAGCTGGTTGGCCACTGTGTGAACAGAATGCTGGACTAGATGGACCCTTGGTCCGATCCAGCATGGCTCTTCTTATGTTCTTATGGAATTTACTACTGCAAGATGTAGTGATGGTTACCAACTTAGACAGTTTTTAAAGGGGATTAGACAGATCCATGGAGGACAATGTGTACTATTTTATTTTATTTAAGTCCAAAACATTCGGAGGACACCAGGTGGGAGAAGGCAGTCCTAGGTCTTGCATCACAGCTGAGGCCTCTGGGCCGTGCTCAAAGCATGCTAGGCCTGATCTCAGCATGTGGTTTGGAAGCGCTGTACCCCCAACTGGGACCCCGGAGTTTGTTCCAGATTCCAGAGGGGTAGAATTTGGTACCACCCCATCTCTTCCTCCACCAAGGAATGACTTTACTGCCCCCCCCCCTTCCTGCCATGCTCTTCCTCCTATGACACCCAGGGCCACTTTTCCTTCTCTCTTGCATCTATAGCCTTTGACAGTTTATAACCGGCTGTGAGACTTCATAACAACAGACTGGAATGAAAATGGTTAGGCATTAAATCTGAGCCTTGTTTACACAAACAGCTGCTTTCCCCACAGATAGAAGCTAAGCTTGCGAAGAGTGATTTCTTTCTAATGAGGTCTCTTTGCCGCTTGGGGCTGTGGGCCTGTCCCCTTGCGGGTGAATTCACCACTAGGGTTTCTAAGCCCATTTAAAGCACTTTCAGCCCTTACACTAATGCTTCTTGCCAGAGGGTTTTTTCTTCACCCGGTGAATCACTCCCCCTGCTAAATCTTGTCTGTGAACCAAGGAATCTCAACTCCCGTATTTAAAAGACATGATGCAAATGGAGAATAATTATGCACACTCATTTTGCATTCATTTCACTGGTGTTGTTCAGAATCCGAGATGTGGATTTTTTTTTCTTTTTCTTTCTTTTCAGCAGTGGGATATTTGGGGCAAGAAAGCAGAAGTGTGATGAGGACTGACGTATGCAAGGCCTGTCAGGAGCCACCGGGCGGAGGGGCCTCCAATGGCTTCACAGCATGACTTGGCCCAGCTGGATATAAATGGAGCCAGGCCAGAAGTAATGGAGGGCTGTTGGCGCTCAGACTTGGACAGCCCTGTGCAGTCCCAAGGGCCCTTTAAACCCCAGCTGGTCAGCAATGAGAGGAACCAATGATCTGGTCAGCACTGGAAGAGAAATGCTTCAAGGAATGCTTTGCTGGGAGTAAAAAGGCAGAGAGTAAAAATTAGCATGGGACATAGTCGTGTGGGTTGCTTAAAGGATGGGGGGGGCATCTTTCTCCATCTTTCTTCATCAGTTTGAACAGACCCAAGAGTGCACTTAAAACACTCCACAGAGGAAACTAACCAAAGCAAGTAGAGTTTCCAACGACCACTAATGAGGCAAGTCCAACAACATCTGGAGGACCACCCATTCCCCACTGCTGGTGTAGACCAGGCTGGGGAAAGTTAGGCCATGCACCAAATCTGGCCCTTTATGGTTCCCAAGATGGCCACTCCCCCTTCTCCTGCCCCCATCCCCTTCCTCCAACCACCAATCATTTGGTGGTTTCCCAGCATTTGTGTAGTTTCCCCCCTTTTCTAAAAGGTTGAAATGCCTCTCCTAAGGCTTAGTTACCGGCAGGAAGAACTTTAAGCTAAAATAGGGTGGTATTTGTTTTGCAATTTTTGGCTCCAACCTTTTTGTCTTCAGCCCTGCCCATCACTGGAATGCAGCCCCAGAGAGCTTTTCTGAAATTGAATTCAGCCCTCAAGCTGAAATAGGCCTGTGTCTACTGACGTAGACAGTACTGAGGGCTTCTTCACACAGAACTTTTATCCTCCTATTGAGATTGGTTAGTCATGGAAGTTTGTGGGCCCTTTAGATGACGTCGTCAGCCTCCAGAGCATCTCCCGCACTAAATGACCTTTATTTCATTTTTTAAAAGATCGGAGATAATGAGCTATCAAATTACAGCGCTTGAGTTCCCTTGTGAAAAGAGGAAAACTAGCAATAAGAGGAGCTAGACCACAGTGCCATCTAGTGGCTGAATAATAAAACATATGGAAGACCCAGATAAGGGGGAAAAGGAGGGGGGAAAGGGGTAGGGATGAAGTGCGTGTAAAGGGAGTCTGCTTTGATCCTGCATTTAAAACAGAAGCAGAAAGCCCCATTTGAAATGTGAGATTTTAGGCTGGTGTAGAAATGCTCTGAGTTAGATAGACCAATAGGATCAGGCAACTTCTTATGTAACTTTACAGCTACATTTTCAAACACCTTAAAATACGAGACCCAAAATAATTTTCCATAGTGATTTCCATAGTGAACTTTCCAAGGTGATTTTTTTTTTAAATTGCATCCTACTTTGCTTTCGGTAGAAAGGCTTCATCCCTTTTTCCTCTGAGGCTGAAGAAGAGTGAGTGCATAGAGACCAGGCTGCCTGGTTTAATTTTAAACTCGGTCTGCACCATCCTTTTCAGCCCATTGATTTGCGTACGTTTGCATCTAATATGCATTCAATCAAATAGCCACCATCTGAAGTCTCCATATGTTCTCATAAGTAATGGGACACAGAGCTGCAGGATGTTGACAAGAGTTGTTATTTTTATATAGTTACGATTTGTCATCAAATTTAATCAAACATGATGCCAGCTAAAGAAGTGGGTCCTCCCAACCCCAACTCACTGGTGAGATTCAAGTGGCTTGAGTCCAGGGTGTCCACTTCAGTTGCTTTGTGGGATTACAGTCTTTGCAGGCTGAGCCAATGAAGCAGCTGTGAGGGCATCCAGAATGGTTTCCCGCACCTGGGCAGTTTGGCTAAAACAATGGCTTCTTTCTGCTCGCTAGCTAAGTCCGTTAGTAGCCTTTTAAGGGACAAACCAGATAGGGCATTAATAGAAGGAAAGCATCCAACATGCACTTAAAAAATGAACGAGGTGGTGTGCTTTTCACTGGGACTGCAATGTGTGAGGAAGGAGGTGTTAACCCAGGGGTTAAAATCTGGTCCACCTGGGGTACCAACTCAGACCTCTGGGTTTCCCCAGCTGACTACGGCCCCTACCCCAGCTTCACTCCCTTCCCCTGACCACCAACCATCTGGTGGGTTTCTGGCTTTTGTGCAGTCTTTCCCCCATTTTAAAAGATTGACATCCCTCTCCTTCCTCGGGGTTCCTTATCTTTAAACTGGACTTGGAGTGGGCAGCTCTTCAAATAGAGGAGTCCTTCCAAGAGAGGCCTGTCCTGTGGTGGCCCTTGAAAGAAGGACAATCCTCTGTCAATTAGGACACATGGGCACCCCACTGGAAAGACACCAGGTAAAGGGGATGGTGTTGGGCTGGCCCAGAGTGTTTCTCTGTATGCCAGGGTTGGGCCATTGGCTGGCTGGCTAGGACTGACGGGAGTTGCGGCCAAAACAACTGGAGGGTCACCGGTCTCTCACCCCTGATTCAGACCTCAGGGTAGGGGTGCAGAACCTCAAGCCCAATCTGGGGACCCAATCCAGCCCTGTGGGGTTCCCCAGAGGACCATGCTGCCTTCCTTGGCCCACATCCCTTTTCTTCAGATCACCAATTGTTAGGTGTTTTCCGGGCTCTTGTGCAGTTTTTCCCAGATTCTAAAACGTTGAACTGCCTCTCCGGCTCCGTTGCTGACAGTAGGAAGAGCTTTAAGCTACAATATGCCAATATTTTGACCCTGCCCCTTTTGTCCTTGGCCCCGCCCACCACTGAAATGTGCTCCCCCCGAGAGCTTCTCCAAAATTTAAAGCTCTAAGCAGCTTGGGATCTCGATATTTGAGGGAGCACCGCCCCCTATATATGCCTGCCTGAGCACTGAGATCTGCTGGAGGATCCCTCCTCTGCGTCCCACCAGTGTGAGACATACACTATGGTGGGATGTGGGAGAGGGCCTTCTCTGCTGTGGCACCCCGGTTGTGGAATGCCCTCCCCTTGGAGGCCCGATTGACACGTACATTGGTTTCATTCTGGCACCAAGTAAAAACATGGCTTTTTACCAAAGCCTTTGTGGGCTAAATGCATTCCCTCAAGTAGCATGCTGTTTTAACTGTTTTATTGTTTTAACAATTTGAATTGGTATTAGCTTGTTTAATGGCTGAATGTGTTTTCAGTTGTTTAAACTATTTATTGTTTTACACTGTTTAAATTTATTTTATCTGTACGCTGCCCTGAGATCCTAATGATATAGGGTGGGGTACAAATATCTTAAACAAAGATTTTTAAAAAATTCTTTATTTTTATTTTTTTTTAAACACCTTGGGCTGAAAGACGTTCAAGAACTGCCTTAGGGCGTGGGCTCTATCGATGTCCAGAGAACTAACACGTCACTGGCCCAGTTCAGATAGTCAGTCTGCAGGAACACCTTTCTCATGGTGAGGAGTCAAAAGCAGGCTGAAGGCCACCCCCATCCAGAGCCATGAGAAGGCTGTCTTGTGTGATCCATAGGAGCTTCAGCTTGGCTCGCATGCTGGTTAGGAAAGCATGCCTGAGACATGATAGAGGTATACAAAATGGTGCATGGTGTGGAGAAAGTGGACAGCGATTCATGTTTCTCCCTCTCCCATAATACTAGAACCCAATGTGGTCGTCCCATGAAGCTGAATGACGGGAGATTCAGGACAGATAAGAGGAAGGACCGCTTCACACAGGGCATAGTCAAACTATGGAAGTTTTGACCCCACCCATTTTGCCTTTGGACGCACCAACCACTGAAAGGTGGTCCCCAAGAGTTTCTCCAACATGTAATTCCACCCTTGGGCTGAAAGTGGTTCAACAGCCCTACCTTAACATTCTCTGCCATGGTACAGGTGAAATCCCCCCCTCCAGTTCCAGACCCATCCTACTGGCACCAATGGATCCATCCGTCCCGGGGTTAATAGCTGCCTCAAGGAGCAGATGTTTGCTAGGAGTGTGATAGGGCAGAAAGGATTACAACTTCCTTCCCCATGTGCCATGCTCCTGAAACCCCCCCCACACTTAAAAGTTTAAAACCACACGCATGTTAACTGCTTTCACGAAATTAACCTCACATCCAGCTTGGCCCTAAAAACACTAAGCATGGGAGGCAATGCAAACATCCAGAGCAGCTGTTTGGTTCCACTTTTGCTGGAGTGTCCCATATCAGATCCCAGGTGGGGGTTTGAATGTTTTGAATGCAAACAAACAAATAAACAAACATCCCCAACAACACACCAAACTAGCATTTGAGGGGAAAGATTCCAACTAGCCGTTCTCCTCCCCAGATACTTGTTTTCTATCTGTGAGAGCCTCTTAGATGTGGCAACATTCAAAATTGCCTACTTGTTGCCTGAAGTGGGGCAATCCAGCAAACGCTCACCTGAGGCTGCTAATAGTGTTTTTTGTTTGCTCAGAACCAGCAATCTTGGTGGCAATCGGTGGGGGGTGGGAATGGGAAATGCTTTTACTTCTCTCTACCCCTCCAGAGATCCCTAGATCAGTGGCTATTGTTGGGGGGTGGGATCCCCAGGTAATTGGGAGTGATCCCTAGATCAGTGATGATGGTTGGGCGGTGGGAATGGGAGATGCTTTCCCCTCCAGAGATCTCTAGATCCATGGCGATCGTTGGGAGTGGGATCCCTAGAGCATTTGGGGGGATCCCTAGATCAATAGTGATCATTGAGAGGTGGGATCTCTAGATCCCTAGATCAGTGGTGATTATTGGGGGGTGGGATCCCTAGATTGTTGGGGGATATGATCTAGATCCTTAGATCAGTGGTGATCATTGGGGGTGGGGTAGGAATGGGAGATGCTTTTACCTCTGTCTACCCCTCCAGAGATCCTTAGATTTCAGTAGGCAGGGAGGGGAGGGATGTGCCTGCATGTGCCTGCGTGGCCTCCGGCTTCCCAGCGGACACCAGATGTGGCCCTCGGGGCCAAACAGATTATGCACCCCTGGATTAGAGACACTACGCCTCTGAATACTCATTGCTGGGGAGCAACAGAAAAATGGGGCGATTACCTTAATGGGGGCTTCCCAGAGATTTCTGGTTGCCCCCTCTGGGAAGCAGGATGCTGGCTGAGATGGTCTGATCCAACAGGCTCTTGTCAAGTGAATGAAAACAGGTGGCCTAGCCAGAGGGGCTGATGAAGGGAGTGTAGGGAAAAGTTGACCCAGTGAAGACAAGTTGATGTTTCAAAGCGTCTCCGTTGGCTTCCAGCAGGGTGGTATTGACAAAACCGTACAAGGGAAGCAGTGCATTGCTGATCAGAGCCATTAGCCGCCTGAAGGGAAATAATAGGCAACATGGTATGAAGGTAAATCCTAACAGAATTGCTAAGCAAAGTGCTTATCCACAGTCACCATCACCGGCTGCTCTCTGCTTTCAACTGCAGCCCTCTTTAGCTGCCCAGTGGTCAGATGCATCAGCCACAAAATCAGCCTCCCGCTGTTGCAGGCAGGTTCGCTTGTTTCCAAAGGGCTCTGAGGCTGCCCTCTCCTCCGGGGCGCATTGCAGCACCTCAGCTTGGCTGGGTCACTCCGATGTGCCTGTATGTGTGGGATGGACCATTAGCAAGGACCACTAGTCCTGATGGCTCTGTGTGACCTCCAGTAGCAGAGGCAGTGAGCCCATGTGCACCAGTTTCTGGGGAACTTGGGCGGGAAGGTGCTGTTGTGCTTGTGTCCTGGTTGTGGGTTTCCCATGGGCAGCTGGCTGGCCACTGTGGGAGCAGAATGCTGGACTAGATGGACCCTTGGCCTGATCCCACAGGGCTCTTCTTATGTTCTGATGTTCTAAAGTCATCTCCCGAATGCCACAATTTTAAAAACACCGAGCAGGGCCAAAACGTGGCGAAGGAGCTCCATTTTGCAGATCCAGCTGTTTCTTTGAAAGTTGGCAGGCTCCAATTCATTATGCCCAAGTTCATTATTTTAAGCCAAGTGTGGTGAAATGTTTATACCTGGAGGCCAGATGCGCAGGGGCTGGTTCACGCAGGGGTAGGCATCGGCTGGAAACAGCATGCCAATGGATAGGAAGCCTCTAGGATAAAGTGCCTGCAGCCAGATTGGAAACAGCAGCCTCTTTAGCACTGCTCTTGCCCCAAATGTGCTGCTCCCCACATAGCCTCGCTTAGGGAATGACACTGCCTGGGCCAAAGTCAGTGGGAGCAAGGCTCACCACAGCTTTTGGGGGCTAAGCCACACATGATGTGAAATGCATAGTGTGCAGATCACCCTATCTTTTTACTTTAGGGCAAGTGCACTGTCCCTGATCTGGATCAGGACCACTGTGTGCAAGTGTGTGTGTGTGGTCAAATGTTCCCATCCAGTCACTCCAGTTCCCTTCCAATTCTCCCTCCTTTCACACACACACACGGTGTGTGTGTGTGTGTGTGTGTGTGTGTAAAAAAAAGACCCTCCCAATTGGCTCCAATGGAGCTTGCTTGCTTGCTTCTTTCGTTCCTTTGGCCACCGGATCTGGAGGAGGGCAATTTTGTGGGGTGGGGGGGAAACATGGTTGTGTGGGAAGATTTAACCCCCCCCCCATGGATCAGGGCCCTGCATGCTTAAACTAAATTTTTAAAAGTTAGGCTCAGCTACACAGTACACTTTTAATGTAGCATGTGGTTTAGCCTTGACAATCCTGCACATGAAATTGCATGAACACCACAGAGGCTTTGAACAATGCAGAGGCCCCTGGGTCAGTCCTTGTGAAGACTGGGCAATAGATGTATCTTGGGAACACTTTCAAAAACTTCTACCCCCACCCCCATCCTTCTCTAACAGATAGAATATAAACTACAGCCTTCAGAACACTTTTGGAGTCACCAGTGAATTTTAGTATATACTTATAAGAATTTCTGCAGACTTTTTATAACTAAGTATGCACAGGCCTATCTGCAATGTGCAATGTTCTATATGTTTCTTAATGCTAAAAATTCTATGCTATTTTAATAATGTGTTGTCTTCTATTATTTTACAGCCCCTTGAGGAAGGCCTTAAAATACAAATAGCCCAAAACACATTAGGCTTTTAAAAAACAAATAAAATGGTTGTTTCATCATCCTGAGATGTTTCTCTTCTATTTCTGGGTCTATTTTGGATGCTCTCCCACTTTTGCACCAGACTGGGTAAGGGGCTCACAAAATGGGCCGATGCCCCCAGATGCTGCCTGCAGGTCACCAGCTGGTCACCTCTGCTGTAAGCTTTGATGTTTTATTGCAGGCGATTTCCCCCGTCAGAGTCATGCTGTGTCATGGCTTTTCTAGCTTCAAGGCTCAGCAGCTCAAACAGGTGTTCCTCTATCTTGCAGGCATGCTGTGCAAGCCAGTGTGAAGATCGTTTGGCACACAAGTGTTAAAAGACCGTGAGGATGCAGATGGCTTGGCTCCAGTGCATGTACATTTCCCGTGTCAGATTGAAGATGCTTTTGTGGGAAATCGTTGAAATATGAGAATCCAGATGGGTTGGCACAAAAAGGTGAAACTCTCACAGGAACACAGATATTGCGAGAGGGGAGTGTGTGTGTGTGTGTGTGTGTGAAAATGTTACCCATCCCTGCTGTATATCAGAGTGGTATGTTAGAAGGGTTGATCTAGTTTAAATCTAGATATTCTCTGTTCCAGGCACTCTGGGAGCATCTCTCAAAGGGAGCTAAATAACGAATATATGGCTGCTGCCTGAGCTCACAAAGCAGGAGTAAGGAATACAATACATCTAGAATGCAAATCTAGTGGCCAGACCTAGTAGGTCTGCTGCCCCTGGGTGCAGGACATTCTTTTTGTCCCAGGATGGCAAGGCAAGGTCAGACCAGGCAGCTCTGTCAGGACCCTGGACAGGTCTATGCTGGCTGGAGCTGACTCAGAACAAGCTGTTGTCTCAGCAACATGCAGAGGTCTTCTGAGGCTTTATGAAGGCTGGCTGATCTGGGCCTGCTGTTAACCCCACCCTCTCTGAGGAACTGTGTCTCTCAAAGGGCCACTGCTTGATTCTGCAGCCACTGGTTCCTCCAGCATGGGAGTGGTGAGGACTGCATGGGGGGGGGGGTCCCCTCAGAGTCTGAAGGGTCTGGTAAAGCTATGTTCTCTGGCATGAAATGCTTTAGGTAACAGATGGCTTACTGGATGATTTCTCCTCCACTTTGGAGTCCTCCTCTGAGCCAGAAGAGGGATCAGGGCCAGAGAACATGACAATTACCTTCTGGATCACTCTCTCTGCCCCATCTCCTGGGTCTCCTCTAGGTCCTTTCCACATCATCCTTCTTGTGATCTAGCCAGAACCAGGCATCATACATACTTGCTATGCTGGGGAAAAAAGAGTGATCACTTCCTTTGATGGCTGAACAGTCCCTGTTATACCTTGGAATTAGTTTTTAAAAACATAACTCCTTCTGATCGATAGAAGGATGCCATCAAGAACAGCAAAGAAGAAGGACCGTGCCAGTTGACACTCTGATGAGGCACTGATGATGTAAACAAATACATCAGTAGACCTGCTGTGCAGAAGTGTGTGGTGGGGATTCAATATGGCATTGCTCGCCTGTGTAGTTTACTATCTGTCAGCCAAGTTGGCATGTAAAGTCGTTAGCAAGACCCCCAAACCCACTCTTTGAATCAGTCTTTCCAGTCTCTGCCAATAAGGATCCCAAGAACTAATGAGTCAATTGGACACAGCCTGACTCTCTAGGGATGTCAGAGAATTCTGCCACGGATCTCGGGGAGGCCGAATGCCAGTGTATTCGGTCCCCCAAAATCTCTGGCGGAACGAAGCCCCCCAACCCCCACCCCGCAAAATGGGCCCGGAACGGAGCACCTACCTGCTGCCATCCATGCTGCATTGCGAATGGCGTCTGGGTCTGCGGCCGCCATTCGCTTCTTCCATATAGCCATGATAGGCTACGTAAATACTTATGTAGCCTATCACAGCTAATGCAGGGATGCCATTTGCGTCCCTGCAGAAGCCGTGATAGGCTACGTAAGTATTTACGTAGCCTATCACGGCAAAACTAAGGGAACGCAAATGGCGGTGGCTATGGAGGCCGCCATTTGCGTTCTTTTTTTTTTGCCGTGATAGGCTACATAAATATTTTTATTTAAATTATTTAAATACATAAATATTTATGTAGCCTATTACGACAAAAGAGAGGGGCGCAAATGTCGTAGTGGATGCCATTTGCGTTCCCCCCCTTTTTTTCCGTGATAGGCTACGTAAATATTTACGTAGCCTATCACGGCAAAATACAGGGACGCAAATGGCAGCCACCATTTGCGTTCCTGTGCAGTCTGCCCAGCGGTCGGATGTCTGGCTGCGGCTGGAGAGAATTTTGGGGGGAGGGACCGAGAGCCTCCCACCCACCGTGAATGTCGCCCTTCGAAAAGGTAAGTGACTTTCGTACATCCCTATGACTCTCCAAATGAGTCACGGAAACCATTGCTGAGAAGACAATTAATAACATGCAGTGTTGGCAAGATGGAAGGAGAGTGAGCAAGTGAGAGAGAGAGAGTGCACAGTTGTCTAGGTAAAATCTCTTAAGATTTCTAGTATCAGCTTGTGCAAGAAGCGCATTGGCATACTGATATTCCATTATCTTCTGAATAGATTCGTCCTGGCCTCTTGGTAAGCTGCAGAGTGGATCTAGCCCCAGAAGGAATTTTATCTGGCCCCTGGAAGCCTTACCAAATTTTAGTCAAGGCCTCATACCCAGGGAAGAAGAGGAAGAGACCACAGAGAACACCGCCCCAACTCTTGGCTATTACCAGCTGTCCTATCTAGCTTGGCTCAAGGTTCCCATGGGAGCTGATCTGAAGCAGTTGCGCTTACTACAAGAGCAGGGCAGAGTCAAGTTTGGCTATGCAAGATAGGAAGGGCAGGTCTGTCAGGACCTTGTACAGATCTATGCTGACAGGAACTCACTCAGGAAGAGCTGTTGTCTCAGCAACATGCAGAGGTCTTCTGAAGCTTTATGAAGGCTGGCTGATCTTGGCCTGCTTTTACCCCACTCCCTCGTAAAGGGACATTGCTCAATTCTGCAGCCACTGGCTCTCCTGGCATGGGGTGTGTGTGAGGACTGCACCGGGGGGTGCTCTCTGAGTCCAAAGAGTCCAGCAAGCCACTTCCTCTGGCCTGGAAGGCCCCAGGGTAATAGATGATGGCTCACTGGAAGATGTCTGCTCCACCTCAGTGTTCTCCTTTGAGCCAGGGGGTGGGATCAGGTGCAGATAACATGACAGCCAGGCAGGCACCGGAGTCTTTACTGATCCTTGCTTTCTTCCCTGGCAGCCCATTACCGGTTTCTCTTCCCCATGCTCTGCTCCACAAGAGCGATCTTTGCTGGTGGGTGCTGGGATGCCTATATGACAGTGCTGTGGAGCCACAGAAAGTCCCCCAGTGGTCTAGCTCCTAATAGAATGCTGTAAGATCTTAAGTGTGCCAAAGCCAGGATCTGAAACATACCACTGTGGAAGTCAGTTCCAGAAATCTACTGTAGAAATAATTCCCGTTTACTTTCAAGCAAACCTGCTTAAGATTGGGATATCCTATATATATATTTTTTGCCCTTGGAAAATGCAGGAGAGTTTGGGACTTATGTATTCTTTAAAGCAAATGAGTATATCCATCCTGGCAGCAGGAGCAGCATTTACGGCAGGGATGGGGAACACGTGGCCCTCAATATGTTAGTGGACACAACTCCCATCAACCCCAGCCAGCATAGCCAATGGTGAGGAGTGATGACAGTTGCAGTCCAACGCCATCTGGAGGGCAACATGCTCCCCATCCCTGATGCAGATCAGGGGTGGGCAACTTGTGGCCCTCCAGATATTTTGGCCTAGACCTCCCATCATCCCTTGCAAGTCCTCAGTCATTGCAACCTGGCAAGTCCTCAGTCATGGGCCAAATCCTTCAAGGCTCTGTGGCTTTCCTCTCTCCTGGAGGGGAGACATCAGCCAGAGCTTTACAGATAGGATGGCTACTTACACATCACATCACCCCAAAGGTGGGCAAAAGAGGGCACAGATCTGCATCAAATTTGCATATGCTAATGTCAGTGGAGGCTTGTGGCTCTGATTTTGGTGGAGCTGTGAATCCATTCCAGGGTTCAGTCAGAACCAGCCAGAATGCCAAAGGAGCTATCCAAGGTGCTGAACCATACCCCCCAAACAGAATAAGCCCCTTGGATAGCTCCTTTAGAGTTCTAGCTGGTTCTGGAATGGATTCATGGCTCCACCGAAATTGGAGCCACCAGCCTCATAGAATCATAGAATAGTAGGGTTGGAAGGGGCCTACAAGGCCATTGAGTCCAACCCCCTCCTCAATGCTGGAATCCAAGTCAGAGCATCCCTGACAGATGGCTGTCCAGCCTCGTCTTGAACACCTCCAGTGTGGGAGAGCCCACCACCTCCCTAGGGAATTGGTTCCATTGTCGTATTGCTTTAATGGTCAGGACGTTTTTCCTGATGTTCAGCCGGAATTTGGCTTCCTGTCACTTCAGCCCATGATTCTGTGTTCTGCACTCTGGGATGATCAAGAAGAGATCCTGGCCTTCCTCTCTGTGACAACCTTTCAAGTACTTGAAGAGCGCTATCCTCTGTCCCCTCAGTCTTCTCTTCTCAAGGCTAAACATGCCCAGTTCTTTCAGTCTCTCCTCACAGGGCTTTGTTTCCAGTCTCCTGATCATCTTTGTTGCCCTCCTCTGAACCCTCTCCAGCTTGTCTGCATCCTTCTTAAAGTGTGGTGCCCAGAACTGGACACAGTACTCCAGATGAGGCCTAAACAGTGCTGAGTAGAGGGGAACTAGTACTTCCCGGGATTTGGAAGCTATGCTTCTATTAATGCAGCCCAAAATAGCATTTGCCTGTTTTGTAACCACATCACATTGTTGGCTCCAATTCAACTTGTGATCTACCACAATTCCCAGATCCTTCTAGCTTGTAGTGTTGTTGAGCCAAGTATCTCCCATCTTGTAACTGTGCATATGGTTTCTTTTTCCTAGATGCAGAACTTGGCATTTGTCCCTATTAAAAGTCATTCTGTTGTTTTCTGCCCAGCGCTCCAGTCTATCCAGATCACTTTGAATTTTGTTTCTGTCTTCCAAAGTATTAGCTATCCTGCTCAATTTTGTGTCATCTGCAAATCTGATCAGCATTCCCTGCACCTCCTCCTCCAAGTCATTAATAAAAATGTTGAAGAGCACTGGGCCTAGGACTGAATCCTGCGGTACCCCACTCGTCACCTCTCCCCAGTTTGAGAAGGTCCCATTGATAAGCACTCTTTGAGTCCGATTCTGTAGCCAACTGTGGATCCACCGGATCGTTGTTTCATCTAGCCCACTTTGAGCTAGTTTGCTTATCAGGATATCATGGGGCACTTTGTCGAAAGCTTTGCTGAAGTCAAGGTATATTATGTCTACAGCATTCCCATGGTCCACAAGGGAGGTTACTTGATCCAAAAATGAGATCAGATTCGTCTGGTAGGATTTGTTCTTGACAAATCCATGTTGGCTTCGAGTAATCACTGCATTGTTTTCAAGGTGCTTCCAGATGCACCTTGAAAACTTTATTTGCTTTATTATCTGCTCCAGGATTTTCCCAGGGATTGATGTCAGACTGACTGGTCTGTAGTTCCCAGGTTCCTCCTTTTTACCCTTTTTGAAGGTAGGATTGAAGACAGGATCTTTTTGAAGATTGGCCTCCATTGGCCAATGTAGAGGAAATGCAGAAGACAATTGTTATTTTGAGGAGTTAGTGGAGCACAAATGGCTCCTTCTCATGTCTAGACTTCCAGTTGGGCTTGTTGCTTATAGCGGTTAGCTGTGATTCTTCTTCCCAGGGCCAATTATCTGCTTGAGACTGTAGTGGTTAGCAGAGTAGGTGGGATGGGAGTTATCAATGTTGGCTTACTGCCAAACATTCTCAAAGTCAGTCGAGTAGAGCTTCAGTATAGACAAGTGGTGACTATGAGCATAGGAGTGAATATGAATCCCTGAACACTCCCAGGGCAGGGATCTTGATGCAGGCTGATCTGGAGAGATGCTGCGAAAGAGAGTCCATTATGGGGGAGTTGCATCCATTGTTATATTTTGATGGGATCCCCCGACAACTGTAGGGACATAAGCTTATGATCTAGATTGTTGCAGTTATCATGGTCTGCTTTCTTAGTGGTTTTGTTAATTTGCTTCTGTTTAATAGCATCTTTAGCCTTCACCCATTAATGTTCATTGTATTCCGAATCCTAAAAAGGACTGTTGCTTTTGAGCAACACAGCTAATTTATATTTATGGACACAAATTTATATTTGTAGACACAGAGTCTGCTGCCCAGGTGTGAGGTACTGATGGGCAATTTCAAGGCTCCTGACGCTCTCCCACCTTAGGGTTCTTTGACTTTAAACCAGACCTGGACTGGACAGCCCATCAAATAGATGACTGTCCTCTGTAAAGTAGGGATGTCCATCATGGGGAAACTGGGCCCTTTTGGGTGACAGTCCTCCCCATGGTGGCCCCAACTCCACGGGTTAGTTCCTGAAACCTACGAACTTTATCGGATTTTTTTTTAATTTGTGGAAATCATGATTTGCACAAAATTGTGGCTGTAAATAGTGCAATTTGCACAAAATTGCAGGTGTAAATGGTCTAATTTGTCCAAATTAGACCATTTATGCCTGCAATTTTGAACAAATTGCACTATTTAAGGACATGGTTTTGCACTAATAATAAAAAACACCCGAAAATCCATGAGCTAGCCTGACTTGGTGAGTGCTGAGTTGGGCCAATGTACAGATGAGTGAGCCACAGTCTGGGGGGCTGAGTTGGCGAAAACCTGTTGAGCTCCATCCCTGAAATGGATGTCTCTGACACCCTTACTGTAAAGTAGGACACCTGGCCACCCTGTTCACAGAAGGCTCTCTTCTGTAAATGGAAGAAAAGTTTATCTATGGCAACAAGTCATGATGGCTATATCCTGCCTCCAGGTTCAGAGGCCTCTGAATTACCAGTTCCTGGGGAACAGGAACAGCAGAGGGCTATTTCCCACGTGTCCTCCAGGGACATCCGATTGGCCCTGGATGCTGGACTAGCTTGGTTTGATCCAGCAAGACTCCTCTTATGTTCTCTCAGAACACATATCTACACAGCCAGTAATAAGCTCCCAGCAAAAGAAGTAAATATACAGACGGACACATTTCCTTCCCATGATGCAAAGAAATTGGCTAGGACAATATCCAGGGGCAATTGGCTAGGACAATACCCACTAAATCAGTCTCCCCCAACCCAGCGCCCTCCAGGTGTGTTGGACTGCAAGTCCCAGCATCCCAGCTGGGGATGCTGGGAATTGCAGTCCAACCCATCTGTAGGGCCCCAACCTGTGGGGTGGGAGGCTGCACTAAATGGAGTAAATGTTGGGCCTTGAACTTGAGATTGTAATGGCCTTAGGGTATATAGAAATGTGCACACCCATTTATATATCTAGTACAAAATATATTAGTGATTGTTGTAGGGTTGATTTTTAGCTTTATTATTATACAACAATATAAAATGTATTAGTGCCTTGTTATTATTATTTATCTTTCCTAATTTCTTTCCTTTTTATTATTATTACTATCATTATTATGAGACTGGTTAGTAATATTTCAGGCTGGTTAAATTGTTACGCTCTACTATTATATGTTAACTGAAGGGCAATATATGGTTATTGGAAATGAATTCTAGGCCTGCTTCCTTGCTTCAAGACTGATGATATTGAAATGTAAGGTTGATTATCTATGCTGTACTGAATTGTAATATTGCCAATGTTATAGGTATAACTTTTAAGTAGAATGGTATTTGAACTTTGTTCAATGGAGTTTAAAGTTAATTCTTTTAAGTAAGTGTTTTATATTTTTTCATTTTCTTTCTTGCTTTCTTCTTTCTTCTTCCTTCTCCTTCTGTTTTCTGTTTTCTTTTTTCCCCCTCTCTTTTTCGTTATTGCTGTGTCCTCATAAGAATACTGTATTGTTGGGAAACTCTAGATACCAATTAGGTTGTTGGTACTGTTTATTTCATTTATAAAGATAAAAATAGAATAAAAAGTATTTAAAAAAGAAAAGAAAAAAGAGATTATAATGGCCTGCAGTAATAATGAGACTTTTGGAGTTGTTAAGGCTATGGCATTCATTGCAGCTGAGAAGGAGGGTTGGTTGAAGGAGAAAAAGTTATCTGTTGCTACACAGCTTGAAAGTCAACCATAACACCCAGCACTGATGATGCAAAGATGGTGGATTTGTCACATTGAATACTTCCCCCTCTGCTGTTTCGGCACGTAGCCATGAAATGAGATTTGGATGTTCAACGCAATACGGAACGAACACTTCCTTACTGCAGCTGCTCTTATTAACACAGCTCCTCAACATTTACGTAATGAAAGCTCTTGTGGAGAGAACATAGGGGGTGAGCACACTGAGTCTTTGGGACTGGCTGGGTTTAGAAGCATGGCCTTCTTTCTTTCTCTGGTCAGAGGATGCCCAGCACAGGGTTGGCATCAGGGGTCATCACTATTGGGCAGTTGCTGGTGCCAAAAGCCTTCAGGAAGGGCCCACTTCTTATACTGTGACTGGCTCCGAAGGTCATCTACAGCCACCGGGGCCTGTGCTCCTCTCTCAGTGCTGGAGCCCAGGTGGCTGTGGACCACCATTTTAATTCCCTCACAATGCCTCTGGGACCTCCATGTATCATTGGCTCCAGAGCGACATTGCGTCAGGGCCCCAGAGCCCTCATGGGGCATTAGAATTGTGGGCCCCAGCTAGGCAGGCTTTTTGTCCCCATTGCTGCTGTTGCTATGCCCACCCACCACCACCAAGGTAAAAGGGCGGCCTGACTTAGCCCCACCATCCCAGTTGGTCCCTCGTTCACCTCCACAGCCTTGGTCATAGTCTCTCTGTACACGCACGGGAATTCCAATATTTTAGTTGCGTTTTTTGTTTCTTTGGAATTTGTATTCCCCCCTCGAATTTGGTGCCCCACTTAACTTGGTGCCCTGTACAACTGCCTACTTTGTCTATTGGACGGGCTGCCCCTGCCCCAGCCGTTGTTTGGAAGCCTGCAGCAAATCACAGCAGGGGACCTATGCGGAGAACAGATATCTTGGTTCAGATATGGCCGCCCACATTATACATGACGTGAATTATGACTTGTCTAAGGTCACCTAGTGAGTTTATGACCAAGGTCTGAGGCAGGGAGTTCTCTGCCCACATGCTTAGCCACTAAGCCATGCCAGTGGGGTGCTAAGTCCCTGATCTGAGTGGTCAAGTACATCTGAGCCTTTAATCCTTTTTAAAAACAGAGAAAAGAATTCGAGTCAGTATTTTTTTTCGACCTGCTATCACTGCTGGATTTTAACAATTAAAGAGTTGTTTGGATAATAAGGCAATCACTTTTCTTTTAACTGGCACAGCCCAAACCAAACACACGCACACAAACATTGGAAGCAATCAGGCTTATGACAAGGGTGTCTAGATGGAGCCATGCAGGATTAAGAGAAATGCTCGAGGAAGCCAGAAGGTTGGATCCTGCCAATGTGCAAGTCACTTATTCATTTCAGTGTGGCTGCTTGCATGAGTAAGGAAAGCCAGTAAACGGGTGGTAGGAGGACTGGAGTTGACTGGTCTGAGGAAGCAGTGTGGTGTAGTGGTTAGTGTGTCAGACAAGGTCTAGGGAGGTCTGGGTTCAAACCCCCACTCAGCCATGCAGCTCACTGGGTGACCTTGGGCCAGGAACTATCTCAGCCTAACCTATTTCTCAGGTTTGTTGTGAAGATAAAGGCAGCAGCAGGGGAACACAATATATGCTGTCTTAAATCAATGTGATAAATGGATAGGTAATGAAGAACAGCACATGAACCACCTGCTGAGCATATTGTTACACTCACCCCATTTTTCCACGCAGTGAGAAGTTCCAGCACCCATTGCAGGGAGAGAACAGCGCTCCAGCCAGGACAGCGCATGTGTCAAGCATGCGCATTGTTCCAGTTGCAATCCCCACCCTCGCCACTTAAAAGACCCCAGCTAGCCTCCACTCAGGATTTTGGAGAGCCAGCCTCATATACTTCACACCAGGAGTAGGCAACTTGGTGCCCTCCAGATGTTTCATACTACAACTGCCATAAGCCTCAGCCAGCATGTGTGATGGTCAGGGCTTCTGGGAGTTGTAGTCCAAACATCTGGAGGGCACCAGATTGCCTGGCCCTGACATTTTACATAAAACAAAGACAATTTGAGGGGGCCTCAGCATTTCACGGCCCAAATCCTTGTTCAAAACCAGCTGTTTGCTTGGCAACCTCCCAGGAAAACAATCCCTGATTAATTCTATTTTCTCTCTCTGCACAGATGCAGATGTAGTGCTTGGGAGGGCATGTCCTAGGCAATGAAAAATGCATGTGTGAAGAGTAAATAGTCTCTAGGCTCATTGACAGATACTATAAAAACAGGGAACTTTCCCCCCTGAGGCTCTCAAGAGGAAAGCGCCATCTGACGAGAAATTAAATGAAAAGGAGACTGTGGAAAGGGGTGGTGCATTTTGAGGCAGGAGACCCCTTTTCTGGTGCCAGGTCTAAATTATGTCTCTGTCCCTTCCTCATAGGGGGTTTGGTTTGCAAATATGAACATTTTCTGATTCACTCCACAGGTTTAGTCCCCCCCTGCAATGGCTTTGTGAAGTGTTGTAGGTAGGGCTGTGCAGGGACCCCCAACCTGCTCTGGAGGCTGATTCGGAGCTTCCGAATTGGCTCCAACCCACCTTGGGCTGATTTGGAACCGGGCCAACCCATCTTTGGCCACTGGATCCAAAGCATGATCCGGGCAGCTCAAGCACCCGCCCCCCCGCCCAGCCCTGTGCCTGCACCCCCCCGCCCAGCCACACGAGCCCCTGATCCTCCTTACCAGGACATGTGGGGAGCATCTGCAGCTGCTGCCATCTTGGAGGGAGTCCCCATTTTCTTTTAAAATGGCGACTCTTCTTCCGGTAGAATTACTACACTTGTAATATTGTGTCGACGGCCCCTTTACGACTGCAATCTACACACCATGTACTTACCAGAAGGAAAAGACTTGCCATGGCGACTCCCTCCGAGACGGCGACGGCTGTGGGCGCTTCCCATGGGTCTAGGTAAAGAGCAGGGGGCTTGCGCGGCTGGCTGCCCGGATTGGGCTGAATTGGCCTGAAGCTCTGTGGGAGCAGTCCAACCTGCTTCAGGCCATTTGGGGCCACTTCCAACTCGCTCCAGAACCAAACCGCTTCAGTCTGAATTACCCCAATTCGATTCGGGGTTTGGGCCAAAGTGGTGCACAGTCCTAGTCGTAGGGTGTCGCTTCCTTTCACTGGGAACCTATCCATGTAAAGCGGGGTTGGGCTACATGCTGCCTGTGTGTTGATTTATGGAATCTTAATGTATTAGGATTGACTGGGACCTAAGAAATTACAATACCATAAGTCAACACATCCCACGTGCAGCATGTGTCCCCCTGTGGCCTTTTCTGGCAACGTAGCCCCTGGACCCCTGGATGTCGCCCATCCCTGAGAGAAAAAATAGAGAAGGGCAGAAGAGTTGTTCACTACCTCTTTCAAAAGCTCTGGTCCGGGGAGCCGAGTAAGTCTATTCAAGGGGACCTATACAGTATGTCTTCCTTTGAAAAAAGGACCTAAGGATAAAGTGTCTGAGCATGTGCAGAGTCTCTTTCCTCTTTGTGAAGGAGAACATTTACTGTTTTGGAAAATAGATCTAAGACACAGGTGGAGAACCTCTGGCCCGGGGACCAAATCTGGACTGGCTGAGGTCCCAATCTGCCTGTTTGGAGTTCCCCAGATGGCCCCACTGCCTTTCTCAGGCCCCACCCCCTTCAACCCTATGAAGCTTTGAGGCCTACAGAGGCAAGGAAAAGAAAAAGGTCAGGCCTAGAGATCTGCAGATTTTTGTTGGGAGGTGGTAGCCCTGAGAGGAGTAGTTTCATTTCCCTGATTAAGCTTCAGTTTCATTTCCTCAGTTAAGTTTCATTTCTTCAGGCTTGAAGCAGTACTTTTAGTTTTGAGGGAGGAGGGTATATAAAGACAGTGAAAGAGCCATCAAGAGCAGAGTCGGGGAGACCAGAGCCTGAAGAGGGAGCAGCCTGGAAAAGTCTAAGTGCAGCTAGAGTAAAGGAACTTGCATTTTGCAATCTTTATTTTCTTTTAATGCCCTTTGTATCACTCAGCTCTATGATGTAACTACCTTTGCTTGAGATTTGCTTGCTTTAATTTCCAGTAAACTGTTGTGCCCCTTCATGGATCACTGCCTTGTTGTGGCGAAGGGGCTTGCGTAACTCAGTGAAGCCATAAGCTATGCCGTGCAGGGCCACCCAAGACGGACAGGTCATGGCAGAGAGTTCTGACAAAATGTGGTCCACTGGAGAAGGAAATGGCAACCCACTCCAGTATTCTTGCCAAGAAAACCCCATGGAAAGTATCACAAGGCTAAAAGAGATGACGCCGGAAGATGAGCCCCTCAGGTCGGAAGGTGTCCAATATGCTACTGGGGAAGAGCAGAGGGTATTTCCAAGTAGCGCCAGAAAGAGTGAAGCGGCTGGGCCAAACCCGAAAGGACACTCAGCTGTGGATGTGTCTGGCGGTGAAAAGAAAATCTGATGCTGTAAAGAACAATATTGTTTAGGAACCTGGAATGTCAGATCAATGAATCAAGGTAAGCTGGAGGTGGTCAAACATGAGATGGCAAGATTGAACATCGACATCTTGGGAATCAGCGAACTAAAATGGACAGGCATGGGCGAATTTAATTCAGGTGACCATCATATCTACTATTGTGGGCAAGAATCCCTTAGAAGAAATGGAGTAGCGCTCATAGTCAACAAAAGGGTGGGAAAAGCAGTACTGGGGTACAATCTTAAAAATGATAGAATGATCTCAGTACGAATCCAAGGCAAACCATTCAACATCACAGTAATTCAAGTCTATGCCCCAACCACTGAGGCCGAAGAAGCTGAGGTTGATCGGTTCTATGAAGACCTACAACACCTTCTAGAACTAACACCAAAAAAAGATGTCCTCTTCATCATAGGGGATTGGAATGCTAAAGTAGGAAGTCAAGAAATCACTGGGATAACAGGCAAGCATGGCCTTGGTGCACCAAATGAAGCAGGACAAAAGCTAATAGAGTTTTGCCAAGAGAACACGCTGATCATAGCAAACACTCTTTTCCAACAGCACAAGAGGCGACTCTACACATGGATGTCACCAGATGGTCAATATTGAAATCAGATTGATTATGTCCTTTGCAGCCAAAGATGGAGAAGCTCCATACAGTCAGTAAAAACAAGACCTGGAGCTGACTGTGGCTCAGATCATGAGCTGCTTCTTGCAAAATTTCGGCTTAAATTGAAGAACGTCGGGAAAACCACTAAACCGTTCAGGTATGACCTAAATCATATCCCTGATGAATATACAGTGGAGGTGAGGAATAGATTTCAGGGATTAGACCTGATAGACAGAGTGCCTGAGGAACTATGGACGGAGGTCCGTAACATTGTTCAGGAGGCAGCAACGAAATCCGTCCCAAAGAAAAAGAAATGCAAGAAAGCCAAGTGGCTGTCTGATGAGGCTTTACAAGTAGCTCACGAAAGAAGGGAAGCGAAAAGCAAGGGAGAAAGGGGAAGATATACCCAACTGAATGCAGAGTTCCAGAGAATAGCAAGGAGAGACAAGAAGGCCTTCTTAAATGAACAATGCAAAGAAATCGAGGAAAACAACAGAATGGGAAAGACTAGAGATCTCTTCAAGAAAATTGGAGATCTCAAGGGAACGTTTTGTGCAAAGACGGGCATGATAAAGGACAAAGAAGGCAGGGACCTAACAGAAGCAGATGAGATTAAGGAGAGGTGGAAAGAATGCACAGAAGAACTATACAGGAAAGATCTGAATGTCCCTGATAGCCATGATAGTGCGGTCACTGAACTTGAGCCGGACATCCTAGAAAGTGAAGTCAAGTGGGCCTTAGGAAGCATTACTAACAACAAAGCTAGCGGAGATGACAGTCTTCCAGCTGAGCTATTTAAAATCCTAAAAGATGATGCTGTTCAAGTGCTGCACTCAATATGCCAACAAATTTGGAACACTCAACAATGGCCACAAGACTGGAAAAGGTCAGTTTGCATTCCAATTCTAAAGAAGGGCAACGCCAAAGAGTGTTCAAACTACCGCACAATTGTGCTCATTTCACATGCCAGCAAGGTGATGCTCAAATCCTACAAGCTAGGCTTCAGCAGTATGCGAACTGAGAACTACCGGAAGTACAAGCTGGGTTTAGAAGAGGCAGAGGAACTAGAGATCAAATCGCCAACATTCGCTGCATCATGGAGAAAGCAAGAGAATTCCAGAAAAACGTCTATTTCTGCTTCATTGACTACGCTAAAGCCTTTGATTGTGTGGATCACAACAAACTGTGGCAAATTCTTAAAGTGATGGGAGTACCAGACCACCTTACCTGTCGGCTGAGAAACCTGTATGAGGGTCAAGAAGCAACAGTAAGAACCAGACATGGAACAACCGATTGGTTCAAAATTGGGAAAGGAGTACGACAAGGCTGCATATTGTCACCCTGCTTATTTAACTTATATGCAGAGTACATCATGAGAAATGCCGGGTTGGATGAATCAGAGGTCGGAATTAAGATTGCTGGGAGAATTATCAACAACCTCCGATATGCAGACGATACCACCCTAATGGCAGAAAGCGAAGAGGATCTCAAGAGCCTCTTGTTGAGGGTGAAAGAGGAGAGTGCAAAAGCTGGTTTGAAACTCAACATTAAAAAAACTAAGATCATGTCATCTGGCCCTATCACTTCCTGGCATATAGAAGGGGAAGAAATGGAAGCAGTGACAGATTTTACTTTCTTGGGCTCCAAGATCACCACAGACGGTGACTGTAGCCATGAAATTAAAAGACGCTTGCTCCTTGGGAGGAAAGCTATGGCAAACCTAGACAGCATAGTAAGAAGCAGAGACATCACCTTGCCGACAAAGGTCCGTCTAATCAAAGCTATGGTTTTCCCAGTAGTAATGTATGGCTGTGAGAGCTGGACTATAAGGAAGGCTGAGTGCCGAAGAATTGATGCTTTCGAACTGTGGTGCTGGAGAAGACTCTTACGAGTCCCCTGGACTGCAAGGAGGTCAAATCAGTCCATCCTAAAGGAAATCAACCCTGAGTGCTCATTGGAGGGACAGATAATGAAGCTGAAGCTCCAATATTTTGGCCACCTAATGCGAAGAGAAAACTCCCTGGAAAAGACCCTGATGCTGGGAAAGACTGAAGGCAAAAGGAGAAGGGGACGGCAGAGGATGAGATGGCTAGATAGCATCACGGATGCAATGAATATGAACTTGAGCACGCTCCGGGAGAGAGCGCAGGACAGGAAGGCCTGGCGTGCTATGGTCCATGGGGTCACGAAGAGTCGGACACGACTGAACGACTGAACAACAACAACAAACTGTTGTGATTAAAACCCCAGGTGTCTGGAGTGTCAACCACCCCACGTCTACAGCCTAAAGCCCATGTTACTGGGAAGGGGAAGTTTAAAAGAAGGAAGGTGGGACTCTTAAGAAGGCAAGGTATCCTTTAGGGGTTGCTCAAGGGGTCCAGGTCATAAGGGGAACCTTGACACAGGTACCATAGAGCCCATTGCTAACCCTTACACACCTCATCACCAATAGTTTGGTGGCTTCCTGACTTTTGTGCAGCTTTCCCCTCATTCTAAAAGGTTGAAATGTCTCTCCTGAGGCTTAGTTATTGGCAGTAAACACTTTCAGTTAAAATATACTTTTTTACCCCATCGTTTTCCCATTGGAATGCAGCCCCCCAAAGCTTCTCTGAAATGGAATTTGCCCCCCAGGCTGAAAGAAGTTGAACACCCCTGATCTAAGGACATAGTGTCTCTGAGAATGTGCAAAGGGTCTTTCCCTGCTGTTGGGAATAAAACTGAAAAGAAATTAAAGGCTCTGTGTTCTTATATGTGCAGAATGCTCCTCTTTAAAAAAAGAAAAGAAGAAACACATCTTATTGATAGTGAGAACTAGATACCAGAGGCATTTGATTCTCCAGTTTATAAACTACATGACATAATAGTGGTGATGGATAATATGTGAGTGACTTATGGAACATAGGAAGCTACTTTTTATCAGGTCAGACTCTGTCATATGTGCCAGTATTGCTTACTGTCTCTGGCTCTACAGGGTCTCAGGTTTAAGGGTGCAATCTTATGCATGTTTACATAGAAAAAAGTCCTACAACTCTCAGCATTCCCTAGCCAACCATGCTGGTTGGGGAATACTGGGAGCTGTAGGACTTGTTTTCTGTCTGAACATGCATAGGATTGTGCCCTTAAGGGTCTTTCCCACCACTGCTACCTGGTTTTTTGGTGGGTTTTTGTTTTGCCTGAAGATGGCAGGAAGTGAACTTGGAACCTTCTTCATGCAAATCATGTGCTCCACCACTGAGCTATGAGACCCTTATGGTACCTATGGAAATGCAAGAAGATAGATTGTTTACCTTCTTTCCATGCTTCTGGTATCTTGAACAAAATGAAGCATGAATTGTCCAACCACTGGGAGCATGTGAGTCCTCCAGTTTGTACAAGTCCTTGGAAATGTGGATAGGCGAGTCAGTCACATATCTCTCATCATTGTTTTTGCATCATGACCAATGCCATCCCCATGGGTCTTGGGGTACATCTATGTGCGGGGTCCCATGACTTGAATGCTTTGTTTTTGTTCCTTCTTTCTCTATGGGTTTCAAGACTTGTTCTTGAGGCTGCAAGCTACATCTCAAGGGCCCAGTTTGGGTCTACTTGCAGACTAGAAACTGAAAATTAAACTAAACTAAATGTTGGTTGGCACTTTCGAGAGATAAATGCATCTGGAAAACAGAGCGAGTGTCTAAATATCCTCAGAATTGTATGGTTGTCTCTAATGAGCATGGAATCCTTCCAGATGATCACGCAAGTCTGAGGACACATTTAATAGACGTGACAAGGAACTTCTCAGATTCCATATTTTTATAAACCATTTGCTGCTGCAAATGTGGATTAAGATCTGAGCCTCCCCTGTTCATTTCAAATCTAGTTTCAAGAGGGTGCTTGCAGGGCTGGTGTCAAGGGTAGGCATGGTTGGGCACTTGCCAAGGGCCCACAGCCCAGCAGGGGCCCACTGACCAGAGCTCCCTGAACTTGCTCCTCCTCTTTGCCATGGCAACCTGCTTGTTCACCTGCCTCTCACTCTGGCCCAGAGAACGGTGGTGGTGAGGAGGAGAGGCAGGAGATGCTACAGCCAGCTTGCCCCCTGGCTCTCTGTCTGTCAAGCAAGCAAGCAAGCTTCAGCAATGATGAGAGAGAAGATGAGGAGTAAGAACAGCTGATGACAATGGGGGTGAGAAGGAGCCCACTGAGGGTGTCTTGCCCAAGAGCCCTCAAAACCTGGCACTGAGTGTTTGGCACAGCCACTGAAATGCCCTTTTAAGTGCAAGAACTTGGCAAAGCTGAATGACAGCCCACCAGCAGCCATTTCAAGTCCTTCAGTTGCTTGAGAATGCGTTGGGCTCCATCCAGTTTCAAAGCTTTGCTCCAATTGCCATGCCAGAAAAAGTAACTCCAAGAAAGATCATAGCAGGGTTGTAAGCCATGAGATCATATACACATCTGCTTATAAGTAAGTGCCACAGAGTTCAACAGAGCTTACTCCCAGGTAAGTGTATAGGACTGCAGCCTTAGGACTCTAGGGGAAATGTACATCTGTAACCAAATCTCTCTAGTAAAGCTGTAAATTTCTCAGAAGACATTCTTCAGAGAACATTTCTGAGATATTCTTTTTCTCACCCTCCAAGGAAGCCACTTTGCAGAATTTTCACCAAGTATTCTCCGCCATTTTTTTTTTTTTTGAGGTGGCTGCCATTCCCCCCATCTCTCAATGCACTGCCCCCAAATGATGCTAGATCTGGGGCATTTTGGAGAATGCAAAATGGCTGCCAGGCTGCCAACACAGTTGCTGCCACTGTTGTTGCCACTTGCAGCGGCAACAAAAAACAAAACTGAGGAAAAAAAGAAAGAAGGTATGCTACTGCCACTGCTAATGCGGAGTCCCACCCCTGAGACATTTGGTGAAATGGTGCCTCCAATATCTCTGCCCACAAACAGGGTGGATAATTTCTAGGCATTGCTTGTGTACAGCTCTAAACCAGTAGAAAATTAGAGCTGTTCCTGCCCCCCCCCCAGTACATTAGGATTAAATGAACCTGAAATACTTCAATTTAGTTAAGCATCCAAACGTTTTTGCTGCTTCTGTTTTTTTTAGCCCATAAATTAGCTGGCAAAAGCAGCTAGGATCATGTTTCCCTCTCCCCTTTCCCCCTCCCAGGATGGTTGGATAATCCCATTGCTTATTCTAAGATGAAACTAGAAAGCTCTGCAGCATAATTAAAAGAAAAACGAGACGAGAAAGAGGAAGCTGCAAGTAGTAATTAGAGAAGTCGCGTGTACTGATTTGAACGTTGAGAAATGAGAGAAAATGATGACAGAGCAGAAAATAACATGAACAGTGAGGAATGGAGGGTAGTTATTTGAGCTGCGTGCAAATGGCCCCTTGAAATTCTCCACCTGACTTGTGGGCAGAGAAATTTGGGAGACAATTTCACCAAAATTCTCTAGTGGGAGGAGAAATTCTCCACAGTTTCTCCTAGGTAGGGCTTCCCATTGGCAGGGCTAGCACAGCTTCTTTCTTTTTTGGTCAGGGTTCTGGGTTTTTTTGTGCTGCAACAGCATCAACTGTCTTGGCAGGCAGGCCCCGGCCCCCAGTTTGCAGCCCGCACAATGCAGGTGGGGGCAGTGTTGTGTTTAGCTCCAGGGATGCGGTGGAGTTAGTGCTCTGTCAAAATCTGTCCTCCAATTTCCTGAAAGTTTTCTCCCCCATGAAAGAGGCTTTGATTGTTTTGCCTCATTCAGGATGTTTTAGAATATATTTCTGTGGTGTTTTTGAGCTTACCTAATCACAGTTAGCCTCCCAGGCTGCCTCCACAACCTGATCTGAAAAGCCCTATGGGAGGAATTACTCCCATACTTTAATTACACTTTAATCGAAGTGTAGGAAGCTGAGGAGGTCACAGGCAGCCAGAGAGATGATTGTACAAAGAAAAACAGGACACTTGTACTCACTCCTCAGCCACCTGCTAAGAAAGGTAAGCCCAAGAAACCCAAACCCAGCCCAGGAGAATTTTTCTGAATTTTTTTCACCAGTGAATTTCTTTTCAAAAGGAATTTCTCTTCTGTCAAATTGAATGAGAATGGTCAGAAAAAATGTGGGAGAAATTTTTGGCACAGCAATAGTAGTTATGCCTTTCAGTGGTTTGGGCTTCCAAACAGAACCTGGCAACTGGGTCGATGCTCTTTGGCCCTGTGCAAGGCAGAATCCAAAAGTTTTTGCTGCCATGTTCTGCCTTCGACTGAGATTCTCGGAGCCCTTCTGCTTCGCTTGAGAAGGTCTCTGAGAGAGGACAGGGCCTTTCCCCAGCAAAACGATACATCTAACGTCATTTTCTTTCTGTTTCTCTATCGATGGATGATATGGATGAATGTTACTTCTTTCTTAATAAAAGTCGTCTTTAATATTCTAAGTTGTTATCAGGGTGACTCAGTGTGTCGTCAAGACAGCCATAACTCTTAGCTTGAGCCAATGACTTTATCTGACAAGGAGTGGGAAACTATCATTAATTGGGAAGGTGGTTACTGCTTAATCCTGTTGGGAATAGTGCAACCACGTCTGCAAGTTACAGGAAGAAGGCGCTGTTGCAGTTAGCTAGTTATGCATGGGAATTTTGGGCATACCTAGCCTTAAGATCTCTACAGCCTACAGTGTGGCTTCCTGAGTGCCACCCCTTCCTTCTCCCCGCCCCCGTGCCCCAATCTCCATTGCTTGGAGCACATGGCTTGTTGTCTCACTCCTGCCTGTGTAAAGGAACACAAAATGGACTGAACAAACTCTCTTGAAACCCTACGCTGTGCCTGCATTTGTATGTGCAAGAATACCTGTGAGTAAAGCTGTTTTCTTGCCTTCACTCAAGGAAGACTTTGGTCTTTTTTTAGCCTTTTGTGTGCATGTGGGACTGGTAAATGCTTATTCTCTTCTGTCTTTTGTCTTTTCTCTGTAACTGCCTTTTTAACAGGAGGAGGCAGCAATACCAAATAATATCAGCAAATCTGAGCGAATCTGAGCGAATCTGATTTTAGCCCAGGGAGTTTGCCTGTTCCTCAATGCAAAAGCAGGGGTTTCGAACCATTGTCAGCCCAAAGGTTGAATTCAATTTCTCAGAAATTCGTGGGGGTCACATTCCAGTGCTGGGTGAGGATGAAGGCAGAAAATCGGTGGGGTCAAAGGCAGTGCCCAAATTACCAAGAATACCTACACATTTTAGCTGGAGGGTGCAATCCTATGCTAGTTTAGATGGTAAAAAGGACTGCAACTCCCAGCATGTCCCAATCAGGCTTCGGAGAGGCATTTCAACCTTTTAGAATGGGGGAAAACTGCACAAAAGCCAGGAAACCACCAAACTATCAGTGGCGAGGGGAAAGAGGGCATGGCCGGGGGAGGGGGTGGCCCTCTGATCTAGGGCTGGTCCTATCATTCCTCTCTCAAAAGGGGTCATCCCTCCCAGTGGGGTCATCCTATGAAGCAGGAGGGGTGGGGGTGGGAAGTTTGCTGTTATTAATATCGAAAGGGGTGCTTGGGTTAGAGAAGCTGAATCTTCCCTCTCTCCTGCCCTACCTCCCATGGTTCATTGCCTGAGGCATAAGAACACAAGAAGCTCTGAGCTTAGGGTGGTCATGAGTCCTATATTACAGAGCACGGTCCTGTCTTTGGAGGGCTGACAGTGAACAGTCCTATATTTGAAGGTATCCTCTATTTGAAATTGCCCATCAGCTGGTCCAGTCTGAAGCTGCCCATAAATTTTTCTCATAATACTAGAACCCAGTGGGGTCATCCCATGAAGCTGATTGGTTGGAGATTCAGGACAGATCAAAGGAAGGACTTCTTCACATAGCACATAGTTAAACTATGGAATTTGCTACCACAGGATGTAGTGATGGCCACCAATTTGGATGGCTTTCAAAGGGGATTAGTCAAATTCCTGGAGGAGAAGGCTATCAAGGAGAAGGCTCTCTCCAGTACCAGAGGCAGTGACCAGTTGTACACCAGTTCCTGGGGAACATGGGTGGGAGGGTGCTGTTGCACTCCTGTCCAGCTTGTGGGTTTCCTGTGGGCAGCTGGTTGGGCACTGTGTGAACAGAATGCTGGACTAGATGGGCCCTTGGTCTGATTCGGCAGAGCTCTTATGTTCTCTGCGCCACTGCCTTTTCCGCTCTCCTTGCAAAGGATAAGACTGGGCTGTTGTTTTTGAACTTTCTATTCCGTATCATTTTTGTTTTAATTAGCTGGAGAGCGAGAAAGCGAGACATGCCACCAGTCTATTATTTCATCCACACATTTTGGCATCCTAGAAACAGTGTATTGGGCCAACAAAGTGACATTGAAATGAATTATTCCTGAACCAGAGGGAAAGAAAGTCCTGAGAGATGCTTAGCTGAAAAAAGAAAAGCACACTGTAACTGCACTTTTGATTTTAAGTTCAAGTTGTATTTGCTGCTTCACCCTGTTCCTGATTCTGATCCTGCAAGGGTGTAATCCTATGCATGTTTAGACAGAAAAAAGTCTTACACAACTCCCAGCATTCCCCAGCCAGCATGGCTGGCTGGGGAATGCTGGGAGTTGTAGGACTTTTTTTCTGTCTAAAGGTGCATAGGATTGCTCCCTAACTCAGGCTTCCCCAACCTGGCACCCTCCAGATGTGTTGAAGTCAGGGGAGGCTGGTGGCCCCAATTTTGGTGGGGCAGAGATTCGATTCTGGGTTTTAGCTAGAACCAGCCAGAAGTCCAAAGGAGCTATCCAAGGTGCTGGAACCAACTGGGGATTGGTTCAGCACCTTAGACAGCCCCTTTAGACTTCTGGCTGGTTCTAATGAAAACCCAGAATGGAATCTCTGCCCCACCGAAATCAGATCCCCTGGTTGGAATACAACCCCCATTGTCCCCATCAAGCATGGAAGCATCAATTGTGTTGGCATTCTGGTCCCCATTTTGCACCCTCTACAATACCCCATTCCTAGTAGCATTCCAGAGCAATTGTGGGGAGGGGGGAGGGAATGCAGTCACCACAAAAAATAACGGTGAAGAAAATTTGGAGAAAATTCTGCAACGTGGTCTTTTATTTCCATAGCAGCGGGTGGGTGGGTAAGAAAAGAAAAATCTCAGGCTTTTTCTGAGGAAAATGTCTTCTGACAAAGCTTGGCTTGGCTCTAGTTGCCTTTCTTCCAGATTCAGCACCTTCCCCAGGGTCTTCCAAATGTTAAATTCTGAGGGGTGAACATGGATACCTCTTGCCTCTAATGCAGGTGCTGATAATACCACTCCTTTTCTGCAATCCCTGTAGTGTGTGTGAGTTGGCAGTATTGTATCCAGCTCTGGGGAAGACATGGAGGCATGGAGCTAATACTGTGCCAAAATCTGACCTCCAATTTCCTGAAACTTTCATTCATCCATGAAAAAGTTTTCTGGTTTTTTTTTTTTTGCCTCATTTGCAGGGCATTTTATAATTCATTTCAAATTTCTTTTGGTGGTGTTTTTGACCTTGCCTCTTCAATGTGAGGCGGCTGAGGGTACTGTGTTTCCCCCTGCTTTCTATCACACATTTCTCCTTTGCTCTGCAGTCTCCCAGGCTGCCCGCACTTCTTGATCTGAAAAAGCCCCATGGGAGGAATTACCTTATGCTGTCTTCCCCTGGATGGGAAGTGTGGGAAGCCAAGGAGGCTACAGGCTGCTGGAGATATGACTGTACAATGAAAGGCAGGACAGTTATGCACAGAATCATAGAATAGTAGGGTTGGAAGGGGTCTACAAGACCATCGAGTCCAACCCCCTGCTCAGTGCAGGAAGCCTGATTCCCAGGTGGTCTCCCATCTAAGTACTAACCAGGGCTGACCCTGCTTAGCTTCCGAGATCAGGTCATCAGGCACATCCAGCCCATACTGATGCCTTGAACACCTCATAAGTAAGGTAAGCACAAGAACCCTGAACCAAACCCCAATGACAGTTTCTCCTAAACTTCTTCTCCTTTGAATTTCTTTTGAAAAGCAATTTCTTTCCTATCAAATTGAATGAGAATGGTTGAAAAATAGGAGAGAAATTTTCGGTATGGCATTAGCTTCTGCACCCCTGATCTGTAGAGAGCTTGTGCACAACTAGAAGGACAAAGTTGCCCAATCTCAAAGAGGGCTGAACTAGTCATCATGTTAAATGTGTCCTTGCATTTTCATGCACCGTTTCACAAATGCAAATAATATTCCCAAGGAGGAAGGCTATTATTGGGATTGCAGCAGTCACAGAGTGGGGGATGTAACCCTTTCCTTCCCTCCAGAGGGAAATCTCCAGAGGGAAATCCCTCTTCTGAAGCTGCTACTAGGAAGAGGAAAATCCCCCCCACACTTTTGGCAAGTGAAAATGGCCCCCGTTTTTCCCCATTTGAGGGAGGTAGCATTACAGCAACTCAATTAGGCTGCTAGGAAAACCTGGAGTGGGAGAGGGGTTTCCCCTATTAAGCCAGCAAACCTGGCTGCCAGACCCTTCTCCTCTCCTCCATCCTCAGTTTAGACCTGAGAAACTAGAAACTTTGCAGCAACTCACTCTAGTTGCCCTTTTGATCTTGCCCAAGGGGCTGATTTTAAAATTGTTTGTTTAAAACAAACAGACACAGGCTGCCCTTACACTAAAGAACACCCCCCCACACAGTCCTCCCATTCTAGAGCCTTTCTGCATTTATTGGGGCTCCCAGACAGGGACCATGTGACTGCTGAGAGGGGAAGCTTTTAATTTTCAACGTTCCATAGAACTCGGTGAAACAGCACCATCTAGTGGCTGTTTTAATAGCGTAACAATCCGACTTTAAAAGATGGTTCATTAGTTCTGGATCTTTTTGGAGCAAAATAACCAGGAAATACCTCTGGATGTGCTGTGGAGATTAATGACATCATGGAAAGGACCCACAAAGTTCAGTGAGTGAGCAACCTCAACAGCAGGATAAAAGCTCTGTGTGAAGCAGCCCACAGAGTGAGAATGGCTACAAGGAAAGAGGGGAGACCTAAGTGAACTCAGGTGGAGGGAAGGATTGTGTTCACTGGCCTTTTGACCTGGTATTGACAGTGGATTTCTGGTGGGCTGCACTCAGGCACAAAGGAAGACCTATGTAGGAGTGTGGGGCTGAAAACAGAGCTTGTCTAAATTGGAGAGTTGTGGGGACAAATATGTTTCTCGCAAGATGCTGTATGAGACTGGGGACAAACTAGGAGGGAGTATTTGGTAGGAATGTACGAAAGTCACTTACCTTTTCGAAGGGTGACATTCGCGGTGGGGGGGAGATGCTCCATTCTTCCCCCCGAAATTCTGCCCGGCTGGCTCTGCTCCATGGAGATTCCGCAGAGCTGCCGGCTGGGGCCGCCCGCAGTTGGACATCTGGCCGCTGGGCAGCCTGCAGGGATGCAAATGGTGGCTGCCATAGCCACCGCCATTTGCGTCCCTGTATTTTGCCGTGATAGGCTTCATAAATATTTACGTAGCCTATCATGGCAAAAAACCCACAAAAAACAGCGAACGTAAATGGCGGCGGCTATGGTGGCTGCCATTTGCGTTCCCTTTTTTTTTTTTGGCCGTGATAGGCTATGTAAATATTTACGTAGCCTATTATGGCAAAAGAGATGGGCGCAAATGGCGGCCACTATGCTATTTGCGCCCCTCTCTTTTGCCGTAATAGCCTACATAAATATTTATGTAGGCTATCACGGCCGGAAAAAAAAGGGAATGCAAATGGCGGCTGCCGTAGCCACCCACCATTTGCGCTCCCCTTTTTTTGCCGTGATAGGCTACGTAAATACTTAACGCAGCCTATCACGGCTTCCGCAGGGACGCAAATGGTGTCCCTGCATTAGCCGTGATAGGCTACGTTAGGGATGTCAGAGAATTTCGCCACGAATCTCAGGGAGGCCGAATGCCAGTGCATTCGGCCCCCCGAAATTGGTGGCGAAACGGTCTGCCCCCCCCGGGACGGGACTTACCTTGGGCAAATCCTCCTGGTGGCGGTGGCTCCGGCGGTAGTTCGGCGGTGGCGGCGGCTGCAGCGGCCGGTCTTCCGACCGGCTGCCGCCGCCGCCATTTCCAGTAAAAACAACAACAACAAAAAAAGTGATAGGCTACGTAAAGATTTATGTAGCCTGTCACGGCTAGATTTTTAAAAAATACCGTGATAGGCTATGTAAATGTTTATGTAGCCTATCACGGCTGAGTAAAACAAAAAACCAAAAACCGCGCGTACACAAATGTTCCTTATTTTGGCACGTCTAGTCTACATAAACATTTATTTAGACTACGGCGAAAATAAGGGGAACGCAAATAGTGTAGTGTCTACACTATTTGCGTTCCCCTTATTTTCGCCGTAGTCTACGTAAATGTTTATGTAGACTAGATGTGCCAAAATAAGGAACGCAAATGGCGGCGCCCATGGGTTTTGTTTTACTCAGTACAGTAAACCTGTACGCGCGGTTTTGTTTTGTTTTACTCAGCCATGATAGGCTACGTAAACATTTACATAGCCTATCACGGCTGACTGCAGGGACGCAAACGGCGGCGGCTACAGCTGCCGCCATTTGGGCCTGGCCGGCCAGGATTCGGGGGTGAAAGGACGGAGCGTCTTCCCCCCAGCCAGAATTTCGGGGGGGAGGGATGGAGCGTCTCCCCCCCCGGCCAGAATTTCGGGGGGAGGGACGGAGTGCCTCCCCCCCCCCCACGAATCAAATTTCGTTACAGGTAAGTGACTTTCGTACATCCCTAGGCTACGTAAGTATTTACGTAGCCTATCACGGCTATAGTGCTGAAGCGAATGGTGGCCGCAGACGCGACCACCATTCGCAAGTCAGCGTGAGCAGCAGCAGGTAGGTGTCCTGTTTCACGCGCCTTTCGCGGGGCGGGGGGGCGGGGGGGCTTCATTCCACCATGGATTTTGGGTCGGTCCTATGGCTCCTGAACCACTGGAGTATTCTAAGGCCTCCTGTGAGGCCTTGCAAGGCACTTTGCAGATAAAATTGATTGGATTAGGAGTGTTACTCCGCACGCTATGGATACAGTTAGTGAGCAAGAGGCAGCCTGTGGCAAACTAGTTTTGTGGGATCGGTTCCAGCTTCTTCCTCCTGATGAAGTGGACAAGGTGCTTTCATCTGTAAGGCCGACCACCTGCTTACTTGATCCTTGCCCATCTTGGCTCATTATGGGCTGCAGAGAGAGACTGGGTGAGGGGATCAGGGTGGTGGTGAACCCCTCCCTTGAGGAGGGAGTGATGCCAACAGCCCTCAAGGAGGCAGTGATAAGACCGCTCTTAAAGAAGCCCTCCTTGGATCCTCAAGTTCTGAACAACTTTCGCCCAGTCTCAAATCTGCCATTTTTGGGCAAGGTGATTGAGTGGGTGGTGGCGATGCAGTTGAAGGCACACTTGGAAGAAACTGATTATCTAGACCCATTTCAGTCGGGATTCAGGCCTGGGCATGGGACAGAAACGGCCTTGGTCGCCTTGGTGGATGATATGAGGAGGGCTCTGGATAGGGGTGAATGCTCCTTCCTTGTTCTCCTCGACCTCTCAGCGGCTTTTGATACCGTTGACCACGGTATCCTCCTGGACCCTCGAGGGGTTGGGCATTGGGGACACCGTATTGCGGTGATTCCGGTCCTTCCTCTCTGGCAGGTACCAGAGGGTAGCACTGGGAGAGGAGGTTTTGGACCCGAGGCCACTCACTTGTGGGGTGCCACATGGTTCCATCCTCTCCCTATGCTATTTAACATCTATGTGAAGCTGCTGGGGGCTATCATCAGGAGGTTTGGGGTGTGGTGTCATCATTATGTGGATGACATGCAGCTCTACCTCTCGTTCAAATCTTCACCAAGGTTGGCCGTAGAATCCTTGTCCAAATGTCTGGAGACGGTGAGTGGCTGGATGGGGAGGAATAGGCTGAAGCTGAACCCTGACAAGACCGAGGTACTTTTGGTGGGAGACAAGAGGAGGCTGGGGGATGTTGACCTGGTGTTGAATGGGGTACGGCTACCCTTGAAAGACCAGGTCCGCAGCCTGAGGGTCATTTTGGACTCCCAGCTGTCCATGGAGGCTCAGGTGTCAGCTGTGAGCTGGACAGTGCTGTATCAACTCCATCTGATACGGCAGCTGCGCCACTTTCTTCCCGACCATCTGCTCCCATCAGTAGTACATGCCCTGGTCTCCTCTCGTTTAGACTACTGTAAAGCGTGCTACGTGGGGTTACCCTTGAAGATGGTTTGGAAGCTGCAGCTGGTACAGAACGCGGTGGCTCGCCTGATTAAAGGCAGCCGCCGGCGAGATCACATCACTCCAGTGCTGAAGGAGTTGCACTAGTTACCAGTTGTTTTCCGGGCCAAATTCAAGATGTTGGTTTTGCCCTTTAAAACCCTATATGGTTCCGGCCCAGCCTATCTCAAGGAGTGCCTCCAGCAACACCAGACAGGTCACTTAACAAGATCAGCCTCAGATGGCCTTCTCCCTGTCCCATCAGCCAGGACAGCTAGACTGGTGGGGACGAGGGAGAGGGCCTTTTCTGTGGTGGCCCCCACTCTGTGGAACTCCCTCCCTAGGGAACTCTGCCATGCCCCCTTTTTAATGAGCTTCTGTCATGCATTAAAAACGTGGTTGTTCAGGGAGGCATTTGGGGGGGGGTCAGGGTATTTTAGAAAACTTTTTTATTGTAGAATTTTATTGTTTTAAACTGTTTTATTATACGCTGTACATCGCCCAGAGTGGCTGGGTGACCAGCCAGATGGGTGATTAATAAATTTAATAATAATAATAATAACAACAACAACAACAACAACAAAATACACTGTTATTTTTGGCCCTACCATATTGTCCTTGGCCACACCCTTTCATCCTTCAGCTCCACCCACCACAGAAATGCGCTCCCTGAAAGTTTTTCTCAAAAATGGCATTCTGCCCTTGGCCTGAAGGAGATTCTGCACCTCTGGCCTACATAGTTCACCATTCTGTTCCCAGACTGGCCAACCAGATCCTTGTGGGAAGCCCACAAACAGTGTGATAGCATCCTCCACTCACTGGCATGCAGTGTTTTCTCCCTCCTTGCCAGTCTCTGGTTTGGAACAAGGCATTCTTTTCAAAATGGTGGGCAGATAAACTATAGGTAGGCTGTGAATTTACTTTTAACTCTTCAGTTGATGACATGACTGTTAAATATCTGTCAGGACCTGAGATGAATTTTCTGCTGCCCAGGGCAATGCCTTCTCTGATTTTCCCCCAATATATTATGCAGTCTGACTGAGAGGACAGCTTAACCTTCAGCTTCTTGGGTCAAGATATTTCCATGTGGCTAACTTTTATGGATAGGCATTTGTCTCTTCAGAAGGGTGCTGAGAATCCTACTACTTTTCTACAAATGTGTCTTCCCAGATTGCTGAGAAAATCCTTCTGTGCCCTTGCTTTTCTCGTCAAGAGTTCCTTCCTATCCAATGTATCAATGGATGGTTCCAATATGAAATGTCGTAATAATAGAATAGGTCACCATGGTAATATTTCTTCTTTAACTTGACCCTGTGGCCTAATCTTGTTCCAAAACCTAACAGGAACTGAGAAGCTGACTTACACCAGGTCAGTCAAATCAAATCAAATAATTAGTCCCTGTAGGCCAAAGGAAGTGAGATGGGCGGCTACCAGGAAGAGGGTCTTTTCTGCTGTGGCACCCCGGCTATGGAATGATCTCTCTAGAGAGGTTTGCCTGGTGCCTATGTTGTACTCCTTCCAGTGCCAGGTGAAGACCTCTGTATTATCCCAGTATTTTAGCTTCCCAGTCTGTTAGCTTTGATGTTTTAAATTTGTATTTTAAACCTCTGCATTGCTGCTAGGTTTTATTCTTGTTGGACTGTTACATTGTGGTTTTAAGTGTTCATATTTTACATTGTTTTATGCGGTGCTTTGTGGTTTGAATTTTTGTGACCCACCCAGAGAGCTTCGGCTATTGGGCAGTATAGAAATAAATAAATAAAATAAATACTAATGTCTATTCCACAGGTGGAAAACTTCCCAGCCTGAGTTCTGAAGTCAAGTGAGGAGAACCTCTCGGGGGCCGCATTCCAGTGATGGATGGAGCCAAAAGGGAAAAGATGTAGGGGCAAATACCCCAAACACCAGCATATTCTCACTTGAAGCACTTACTGCCAGTCACTAAGCCTTAGGAGAGGCATTTCAGCCTTTTAGAATGGGAAAGAAAACATATGGAAGTTGGAAGACCACCACGAGGAAAGGTCATGTGGCCATCTGGGGAGAGCTGGACTGGGATCCCAGGGGAACAGACTGGACCTGCAAACCAGAGGTGCCCCAGCCCTGAATTCAACAAAATGGGAAGCTCCCAAGTAGGTTACCCGGAAGTAGAAGGCAATGGGGTAGATAAAAGAAGCGTTTTATTTCAGAGAGGTTAACTGCTCCAATGCACTGAGGTCTGAACTGCATTGGAACAATTAACCTCTTTGAAATAAAATATTTTATTTTTGTCTACGCTGTTGCTTTCTGGTTTTGAGTTCCCTGGCCCTGGCCTACTCAGGTTAGCAGAGGCCCTCTGGGTTTCAGGTAGAGAAAGGTCATTCCAATCACCTGCTATGTGATCTTTTTACCTGGGTATACCAGGCATTATGAACTTGAGCACACTCCGGGAGAGAGCGGAGGACAGGAAGGCCTGGCGTGCTATGGTCCATGGGGTCACGAAGAGTCGGACACGACTGAACGACTGAACAACAACAACAACACCAGGCATTGAACCTGGGGATTTCTTTTCATGCAAAGAATGTGCTCTACCACTGAACTAGGGAGTCTCAGACACATTTCCAGAGTCTGAGCCTAGTAACTGCAAGTTCAAGGGTCCAAGCATTCCATGGTGGTCAGCACAAACAGGGATCAGGTAAAAGGCAAGGACTCAGCAGTCGAGGTCACAGGCGACAAGGTTCCAAGGCAACACAGAAGATAAGGGGCAGGCAGCAGGAGAAGCAGAGTTCAGACCAGAAATACTCATGCCAGGAATTCATAAAGGAGGCACTCTAGAGTGAAGGCAAGGGAAGCTGGGGTCAATGTTATTTCTAATAACTCTCTCAGCCTTACACTGCTGTTTTTATGTAGAGGCTGTCAGAGCCACACCCAAGCCTCAGCTGGGGACTGTTAGTGACTGCAGCTGAAAAGGTTCTCCTTGTGAGCAAGCCTCCAATGTGCAAGTAGACCTTTCCTCACAAGGAGGCCTTTGGCTCTGTCTAGCACTCTTCCCAAGTTCCTGTCTTTTCAGGTGATGTCTCTCCCGAGGGCTTGGGGGCTTCTCTGCCTCCACTCCTGAGGCAGAGTCCTTGTCCTCCACAGGTGATGCTATCATGGTAGTCACCCCTGAGAGTCCAGGCTCCTTGTCTCCTGGCAAATCCCGGGCATTGCTGGTGACAGGTGGTTCTTGGTCCTCCAACTCATCCTCTGAGGAGAAGTCTTCCAGTGGGGGGTGACACCCTTGCCAATAAAAGGTTGCCACCAGTTGTATCTGATCTCCCCCCCCCTCCCCAGCTTTGGAAGCAGTTTTGTTTAGTTATGCTTTGTTTAGGAGGATAATTTATGATATCTACTTGTCTTTTTCTTTTGTATAAATATATTTATTTGTTAATATATCCTTTTTATGTGCTGTGTTTTTCATATTAGGAATTATTTAAAATGTACGTTACTGAAGGATATATAGCTGGTTGTAAACAAAGGAGGAAGGAAGGACTCAGATCCTGGAATACGGAAAGCTGATTTAAGAGCTTTGTTGTTGGTGGAGGAATTTTCATTGATGCCAGAATGCAATTATGCCATTATTTTTCACCAGTTTTCATACACTAATTTATATGTATTGATGCAAATTTAGAAATAATTATTATAGTTTAGGTTGAAATACAGTAAATCTCACCATGGTGTGGAAGACTGTGGCCAGGTGACCTGTATGCCTTGCTCAGTCTGCTGTGCAGGTGCTGTCGATGGGCAACTTCAAGGCCCAGCTCTTTCTCTGAGGGTTCTTTCTCTTTAAACTGGGCCTGAACCAGACAGTCCTTCAAACAGAGGATGCTTTGAAATAGAGGACAGTCCTCTGGCTGCCTTTCAAATTAGAGGACTATCCTCGATAAAATAGGACATATGGCCTCCTAGGCCCAATTCAGAGTGCTGATTTTGACCTTTAAAGGCCTTAAGCGCTTAGGAGGACCAGTATACTTGAAAGACTGCCTGTCATAAGAACACTGGAAGTTGCCTCATGCTGAGTCAGACCCTTGGTCCACTTAGCCCAGTACTGTCAACACTGACTGGCAGTAGCAGCTCTCCAAGGTTTCATGCAGGAGATTTTTCCACCCCTACCTGGAGATGCTGGGAATCAAACCTGAGAACTTTTAGGTGCAAAGCAGGTTCTCTACCACTGAGCTACGGGCCTTCCTCTTTCATAGGGTCAAAATTATGGGTAGGGTACATTTGCTTCCATATGTATACTATCTATACTCAGGTCTTCAGAAAAGAGGCTCCTGTGGGTCTGAGGCAATGCAGATGGCTACCAGGGAGACGGTCTTCTCAGGGGCGGTGTCTCATTATGTAAATGTCTATCTAGAGAGGTCCACTGAGTACCTACTTTGTTGTCCTTTCAGCATCAGGCAACAAACATCCCTTCCCGAAGGGGCTTTTAGTTCACCTGTTTTGTTTTTATCTGACTTCTGCGCTCTTGCTGCCTTTTAGTTCTTGTGTTTTAGGATCATTTAGGTGTGTTTCCTTTGGATTTTAATTGCATTTGTATTTTCTTTGTATGCAAACCAAGTACGTAAAACAAACATGCAAACACATTTGCCATTGGAGGAAGACCGCATGGCTTCCGTACTGTATTTGGAGTGGTTGAAAATGGCCTCCAACTACATGAAACCCTCCAAGAGTGTGTTGAGTGGCTGGAGAGAAACAGCCATTGCTGACTTGGCCAACTAGCTGTTAGCATTCAGAGGTGACAATTTATGAGCCTTTCCTCCCCCCTAACGGCATCTCCCAGCAGGAGAGTTTTCATCTTGTTGCACTTTCAAAGTTCCTTGGGTTGGCAAGGGGAAGAAGACAGAGAGAGAGAGAGGGAGAGAGAGAGAGAGGGAGAGAGAGAGAGAGAGAGAGACTGTGCCAGGCACCACACAAAAAGATCACAAGGCAACAGCCCTCTAAAACATGAGCTGGGAGATAAACAGTGCTTGGGGAGGAAGCAAAAGAAAAATGCAAGCTTAGCTCTTTCACTGAAGAAGTGCTTTGAACAGTCCCGGATGTTTATTCTGGCCCTCAAAACAGTGGCTTCATTCTGTCCCTTCTCTGGTTGCCTCTGCCAAGACTGTCCCTCCAGTGATGGGATGGGAAAAACCAGTTCCCCTCTAATTAGGGAGGATGCATGCTATTCCATAATATAGGTGCCTTGATTTCTACGAGGGATGGATGAATCTGTCAGTTTTTCTCTGTTTCTCATTTTCTCCAGTCTTAAGTCTCAAATGTTAAGAACGTCTCCCGTCTTCTTCTCAAACACGGAGAATTTGTTTTTTAAAAAGTTCACCTGAAAATTCATAAGTGGTTTTGCACACATTTTTCCTAATACATGCATTCTTGTATTCATTTTTGCCTAACATACATGTTTTTGCCAGCAATTTTCCTAACATAAATGCTATGTTTGAGTCCTATTTCCCCTAATATACACATTTTTGCACGCATTTGTTTATTGGAGAAGTCCATTGCTAAATTCAGAGAAGTGTGAATTTTGAAGGATAATTGAGCTTCGGTTTGCATAAAGGTTTGAAAGTACAAAATTATGCAAGTTTGCATTAAAATGTGAACTCAACGAATTTCTCCCCTATCCCTTTATTTTTACTGGTTAGGGAAGACAAGCAGCTAAGAACAAGCCACCTTCCCTTATACATAACCAAGTGACCTCTAAGATCATCTGAGGAGGCCTTGCTGGTCATTGCAAAACTAATGGAATGTCGCCATGCAATACTCAGATGGCCGGCCTTCTCAGTAGCGGCACCCACCCTTTGGAAAACTCTCCCTCATGCAATTTGGAAGGCAGAAAATGTTGCATCTTTGAAACTCCTCCTGAAAACACACTTGTTCATCCAGGCATTCCCTGGGCTGGAATTAAATTAATCATGCTGCTCCATCTTACTGCTCCTGTATTGCTTTTGTAAAGTCATGAAATTTTATTTTATTTTGAAACAAGGTTACACACAGTGCATACTTCTTCACACAGCGCATAGTTAAACTATGAAATTCACTACCACAAGAAGTGATGATGGCCACCAGTTTGGATAGCTTTAACAGGGGGCTGGACAAATTCCTGAAGGCTATCAATGGCTACTAGTCTTGATGGCTATGTGCTACCTCCAGTACCAGAGGCAGTGAGCCTATGTACACCAGTTGCTGGAGAACATGGGTTGGAGGGTGCTGTTGTGCTCATGTCCTGCTTGTGCGTTACCCGTGGGCAGCTGGTTGGCCACTGTGTGAACAGAATGCTAGACTAGATGGACCCTTGGTCTGATCCAGCAGGGCTCTTCTTAATTATTTCATTTCATTTTTTCAAGTACTTGAAAGGTTGTCACAGAGAAGAAGGCCAGGATCTCTTCTTGATCATCCCAGAGTGCAGGACACGGAATAATGGGCTCAAGTTACAGGAAGCCAGATTCCGGCTGAACATCAGGAAAATCTTCCTGACTGTAAGAGCAATACAACAATGGAACCAATTTCCTGGGGAGGTGGTGGGCTCTTCCACACTGGAGGCCTTCAAGATGAGGCTGGACAGCCATTTGTCAGGGATGCTCTGACTTGGATTCCTGCATTGAACAGGGGGTTGGACTCGATGGCCTTGTAGGCCCCTTCCAACCCTACTATTCTATGATTCTATGATTCTATACAGCCCAATAGCCGATGCTCTTTGGGTGGTTCACAAAAATTAAAACCAAAGAGCACACAATAAAACAATATAAAATATATAAAACATTAAAACTACAATATAACAGTAAAACCAGAATAAAACCAGAATAAAACCTAGCAGCAATGCAGGGATTTAAAGTACAGATTTAAAACAGCAAAGCTAAAAGTCTAGGAAGCTAAAATGCTGGGAAAATAAAAAGGTCTCCACCTGGCGCCGGAAGGAATACAATGTAGGTGCCAGGCGAACCTCACTAGGGAGCTCATTCCACAGCTGGGGTGTCACAGCAGAAAAAGCCCTCCTCCTAGTAGAGGAGGGAGGAGGCCAACCTTCAGATAACCTGGCCCCAAGCCGTTGGATGTTAATACCAGCACTTTGAATTGGGCCTGGAAAAGTACTGGCATAATGTGATCTCATTGGCCAGTCCCTCTTAACAATCTTGCTGCCCTATTTTGGACCAGCTGAAGTTTCCAGACCATTTTCAAAGGCAGGCGCACGTATAACGCATTGCAGTAATCCAGACGAGAAGTTATCAGAGCATGGATAACTGTAGCTAGGCTATCTCTGTCCAGATAAGGGCGTAGTTGGTATACCAGCCTAAGCTGATAAAAAGTGCTCCATGCCACTGAGTTCACCTGTGCCTCAAGTGACAGTTCTGGATCCAAGAGCACCCCCAAACTACGAACCTGATCCTTTAGGGGGAGTGCAACCCCCTCCAGAACAGGTTGAATATCACCTAGCTGGGCAGACGAACCACCCGCTAACAGTACCTCCGTCTTGTCTGGATTGAGTTTCAGTTTATTGGCCCTCATCCAGTCCATTACCGTGCCCAGGCACTGATTCAGAATAGCCAGTGCCTCTCCTGGGTTTGATGAGAAAGAGAGGTAGAGCTGGGTGTCATCCGCATATTGATGGCACCTCAGCCCACACCTCCGGATAACCTCCCCCAGTGGTTTCATGTAGATGTTAAACAGCATGGGGGATAAAATAGAGCCCTGTGGAACCCCATGGCATAATTCCCATGGCACAGAACAATAATCCCACAGCACCACCTTCTGGAGTTGGCTATCCAAGGAGGAGCAGAACCATTGCAGTGCAGTGCCTCCAACTCCCAACCCAGACAACCTATCCAGAAGGATACCGTGGTCGATGGTATCGAAAGCCGCTGAGAGGTCCAGGAGAATCAACAGAGTCACACTCCCCCTGTGCCTCTCCCGGCGGAGGTCATCCCACAGGGCAACTAAGGCAGTTTCCGTTCCAAAACCAGACCTGAAGCCCGATTGAAATGGATCTAGATAATCCGTTTCATTCAACAGTGTCTGGAGCTGTCCTACAACCACCAGCTCAAGCACCTTGCCCAGGAAGGGGATGTTGGCCACTGGCCTATAATTGTTAACATCCTCTGGGTCCAGGTTAGGCTTTTTCAGGAGTGGTCCAATTACCGCCTCTTTTAAAGCAGCAGGCACCATTCCCTCTCCCAAGGAGGAATTGACAACCTCCTGGACCCAAATGGACATCCCCTCCTTGTTTGATTTAATAAGCCATGAAGGGCAAGGGTCAAGCACACAAGCTGTCAATCGGACTTGGCCAAGCACCTTGTCCGCATCCTCAGGCCTCAGTAACTGAAACTCATCCAATAAAACTGGACCAGACGGTGCTCTGAATGCCTCTACCAATGGAACTGCATTAATCGTGGTGTCCAATTCATGACGAATCTGAGTGATTTTATCTTCAAAATGCCATGCAAACTCATCACAACGTGCAACTGAGGGTTCCACAGTCTCTCTCCCTGGCCCAGAATGTAACAGGCCATGAACCACTTGGAAAAGCTCTGCTGGACGACACTGAGAAGATGCAATGCTTGTGGAAAAGAACTGTCTCTTTGCCACCTTCCTCGCCACATAGTAGGCTCAATAGTGAGCTCTAACCTGTGTTTGGTCAGACTCAGCTGGAGTTTTCCTCCACCTGCGTTCCAGCCATCTCCCCTCTTGCTTCATTGCCCTCAGCTCAGGTGTATACCAAGGAGCTGGCTGGGCTCTGCTCAGAGGGCAAGGATGCTTGGGTGCGATCGTGTCAACCGCCTGAGTCATCTCTGCATTCCACAGAGCGACCTGGGCTTCGACAGGAGCACCAGCCATACCAGCAGGAAAATCCCCCAGAGCCCTCTGGAATCCATCGGGATCCATTAGCCTCCAGGGGCGGACCATTTTAATAGGTTCCCCACCCTGGCAGAGGTGGAAGGCTGCCAAGAGTCTAGACCTCAACAGGAAATGATCTGACCATGACAAAGGGACAGATGTTAATCCCTCCAGCCTCCTGCCCAGTTGAGAAAACCAGATCAAGTGTGTGTCCTTTTACATGTGGGCTGATGACATGTTGGGACAGCCCCATGGTTGTCATGGCGGCCATGAAGTCCTGAGCCACCCTGGATACAGCAGCCTTGGCATGGAAGCTGAGATCCCCCAGGACCATCACCCTAGGGGTCCTCAACACCAAGTCCGAGACCACCTCCGTCAGCTCAGGCAGGGAGTCTGATGGTCAGCAGGGTGGGTGGTACACCAGCAGAATCCCTAATCTGTCCTGGGTACCCAACTCAAGGTACAAGCACTCAAGATCTGCACTTGAATGAGCAGGAAGCCTAGAGAGGGGGATCGAATTCCTATAGACCATAGCAACCCCCCCGACCCTCTAGTCAGTGCTGGTGCTGCACTGAGTACCCAGGAGGGCTCAGCTGGGAGAGAGTGACCCCTCCCAGTTTCCCCACCCAGGTCTCAGTAATACATACCAGGTCAGCCCCCTCATCCACAATCAAATCATAGATGAGGGAGATTTTATTTTGGGCCGACCTGGCATTCAGCAGCAGCAGCACCAGACCCGAGGGCAGGCTGGAAAGGCCGCCAGGAACCATCAGGTTGGGGGAAGAACCAGAAGAGGGGACAGCTGTAAGGTGTCCAGCCCCTCTTCTCCTCAGCTGGCCTGTTAATCCCCCAACGCCATACCTCCCCCTGCCCGTGACCACAGTTATGGTGGCACCTCCCTGACCCCCTGAGTTGCTCAATGGACTTCCCAGGCACATATTAAAATGTGAAGATGTAAAATAGAAAACCGTATAAAAGAATATAAGGGAGAGCAGCAGCTAAGAAGGAGCAGATAAGATCTGTGTTGCCCCTTTCTTCCTGGTCTTTGAAGCTGCTGTCCTCTGCTGCTGCTATTTGCTGGCTGCTGGTGTCTCTGGAGAGGCGGCGGGTGGGTCTTCATATGCTCCTCCATGCGTCACCAAGTGCAATGCTAACTGCGCACTTAGCGTCGCACTTGGCGCAACACCGAGGCGCTTCCTCTGGCAGCCCCGCCTTAAGTACCTGTTTGGCGGGGCAGAAACAGGCTCAGGGTCCACCTGACGCAGCTGGTCCTCTTCCCTTCAGGCTCCTTCCCGAGCTCCTTCTTATGTTTTGAAGGTTAACAAAATGAATGCAACAAAAGTGAGAACTTGCTTTGTATTGCTTTTATTGTAATTGGAAGTGTTTTTAACGTTGTGTTTTCAATATTGTATTTTAAATGTGATTTTAATATTTATTGTGAACCGCCCAGGGATTTTTATTATATTTAGCAGTATAGAAGTGTCACAAATAAAATAAATGAAACATGAGCTGTGAACCATGAAGTCCCCAGATTAGTCTCAAACTCACTAGGCACTTGTAGTCAAGTCCTACTTTTCAGGACCTGCCCCCCTCCATCTGCAAGTATAGGAATAATAATACTGGCCCACCTTACAGGGCTGTTGTGAAGAGAACTAGTGTTGCAGGTAAGGGCCAAATTGCATGTGATTCTGGAGATCCACGAGTGAATTTCCTGATTTTTAAAAAATAAAAAAATGCTTTAAAGCAGTATGATATGGTGTACATATACATGACTATTGTCTCTGTCATCAGGTTGTTTTAAGGACATTTTATGTGATCTCTTCTATAACCTTAGTTTTTAATGGTCTTTATTTGGGAGGGGGTCGGCTTCAAAAACCTGTTTGACCAGAGACAGCAATGGGACAAAAGGAACAAGTTTGTAGTCCATAGGAAATAATGCACCTTTGAACTCTCTTAAAAACCATTGCCTGTTTCTGAAGTTTCTCTATCTATGGCATAGCCTCCAATACTCAATAATGTAATTTTCACATTCCTGTTTTATTTATTGAATATTATGTATTGGATTCTCTCTCTCTCTCTCTCTCTCTCTCTCTCTGTGATACTGCCCAATACAGTAATGCATAATAGTAGGAATCCAACTTGGTTGACCATCTAATACAGTCCAGAGAGTCCAGCTCTGTTTAGCAGGAGGTCACTCAGGTCAGGAGGGAGCCATAATCCCACTGTTGCTTTTGACATTCCACATCTGTTTTGTGGTTCTTGGGTCCTGAAGCTGTGGAGGATACTGATTACTGGGAGAACCAGTAATTTTCCAGCTTGCCTAAATTCTCCAAGCATCACTTTTGGTGGGGAATGTTCCCCACCAAGAACCTCTCCCACTTTTCCCCAAGTGAAATCCTTCTGGAAGCTGCAGAATCACTTCTGGCAGGATGCATATCTCCTTCATGCACTGAGCCATAGCCAGCCTGAGTGCAGGGAGGAGACATGTGCCAGAGAGGGATGTGGCATCCTGCTCTCACTCTCTGGCGGTATGGGTGTACATTGAACCAGTTAATGGAGAAACATTGGGTTCAACATTTTGAGGTCAAATCCTAGCTAAGGGCTAACCAGGCAGCCATGGACAAGACATGAACTCTCTGCCTCAGTTCTTCATCTGTAAAATGGGAATAAAGGTGACCAACATCATAGGAGTGGTGTGAAATAAGAAATTTATTCAGAGCCTGATGCTTCAAGCTGGCAAAGTAGAACTTACAAGTAAACTGGGGAACACTTGATCGAAGGCTCCCATCAATGCCTCATCTTTGTTTTTGAGGGCAATAATCAGAATCATGACCATCCTTGACCTATGCCCAGGATGATTTGGTTTACACATGCATGTTCAGCTCCCAGCTTGCAATGGATGAATACAGGAATCAGCCCTCAACTTATGCTTCTCCTGTTCCTGTTACAAGTCAAGTAGACACTTGAAACTTACTTTACCATGGGGTTGGCTAGATGCGCCGCAGCTTCCCTAAACTTGTCCTTGAGCAACCTTGCTCTGCTTATTTGGTCTTTTTGCTTGCCTCCCTTTCATTTCAGCCTCGGCTGGAGCAGCACTCACAGCAAGCCTTACAAGGCGGCTTTCAAATGCACTTTGAAACGAGCACAGCCCATTCGATGGCTCGCATTCATTCCTGATTTAGTTACACAACATGGGGTCACATCCTGGCTGCAACACAAAGCCCTCCTGGTTCAGGCCTCTTGGTTTTGTAAGTTCCTGTATGCTCCCAGACCCTGTAAGAGACAACAGTGATTTGCACAAAATTGCTACCTGAGGCATTTTGCTGGAGGAGATTCCATGTTTCTAGTAGACACAGGGCTAAGATTGTGTGGGAGAGTTTTTATCTGAGGGTCTCTGAATCCACACAGCATGCTTGGGAAGCTGCTAGGCCCACAGTATCCCAGTGGGACTCACTATCAACACCTACCCTGGGCCCTTATTAATCTTTTTAGGGATGGGGAAGAAATTTGTTCAGTTTGTACTTTTAATGCGAATTTACCAAACTTTGCACTTTTGAAGCACTATGTGAACGGAAACTCAATTTTCCTTCAAAATTTGCACTTCTCTGAATTTTGCAGTGAAGTTCTCCAATCAAAAATGTGCACAGAAATGGCCATCTTGGAGGAAATAGTGTTTTAAAATGTATTATATTAGGAAAATTGCTCACAAAAAGTATATATATATGTCAAAGAGCCATTAGGAGAAATGTATACAAAAAAGCTTAGGAATGTTCATGCACACTTAAGAAAGAATTCTCAGAGTTTGGGACGAACCAAAGACAGGAGAAATTCTCAAAGTTCAAGATGAACTGAAGACTGGAAAATGAGAAACTCAGAGAAACAAAAATTGTTAAGTTCATTCATTCCTGGTCGTCTTCTCAGCTCTTGGCCCTGGGAAGCCAAGTAGCTACCATTTCAATTTCTGCACAATACCCCCAATACAATGTCACTCTGTGGCATTGTAGGAAACTAAAATGGTGGCCCTCATCGCCATTTAAATTTCTCATTGACATGGAGTGGCATTGTTGGGAAACTAAAATGGTGGTTGCCCAGCTCTGATCAGAGGAGCTCTCCCAGCACTCAGTGGAGGAATGTGGGAATTACCCAGTAAGCCTGCTGGAAGATTGCACCACTGTAGGAAGGGGGTAGTGCTAAGTGCCCCCTCAAGCTTGGAGTTTGCCCTGCTAAATACTGACAGATATGCTCAATTTTTATCTAGTGTGGATAAAGATTTTTCAGTGTAAATACATATCATCAGTGTAATCTTTGGGAGAACTGGACCACTCAAATTCAATGTCCTTTATTTCAATATCTCCAGAACAGGAATTTTCTGTCAATATAAGTCAGAGAACATTCTCTGGCGGCTCTGGCCGCTGCCGGGCTGCTGCGGCCGCAAATGGCGGCCGTCTTAGTGGCCGCCATTTGCGTTCCTACTCCGGCCCGTGATAGGCTACGTATATATTTACGTAGCCTATCACGGGCTTGCGTAGGGATGCAAATGGCGTCCCCTATGCAGGACGCCATTTGCATCCGCAGCAGCCCGGCAGCGGCTGGAGGTCCCGCTGCAGCCACGGAGTGCAGCCGGCCAGGCAGGATTCCAGGGGGGATGAACGGATCACCTCCCCCCCCATTGAGGATTCCGGGGGGAGGAATGGATCACCTCCCCCCACCTGCGGAACCTGGCTGATCCAGGTAAGTGGGGTTTCGTACACCTGAGGGCCACCAGAGGACAGGCCTCTCTTGGAAGGACTCCTCTATTTGAAGAGCTGCCCTCTCCAAGTCCAGTTTAAAGATAAGGAACCCTAAGAAGGGAGAGCTACATGGGCTCTCCAGTGGGCTCTCCAGAACTACATGGGCTGTCTTCCAGTCAGGTGCCCATGTGTCCCATTTGACAGAGGACTATCCTTCTTTCAAGGGATGCCAGAGGACAGGCCTCTCTTGGAAGGACTCTTCTATTTAAAGGGCTGCCCACTCCAAGTCCAGTTTAAAGATAAGGAACCCTAAGACGGGAGAGCTACATGGGCCTTGATGTTACCCAGCAGCAGTCACACAGCCCACCTACCCGTAGGTCATCTGTTCACAGTCTTCCCCACCATGGTGAGAAGTACATTGCCATTAAATTAGAGTAATTCTGTCTAAATTGACATCTATGCTGATCAATTAAAAAATGCTAATCTGTGGCCCCTTTAGCCTTTTTTGCCAAATTGTGAGAGGTCACCCTACTTGCCAGCAAAAACTGTTACGCTCCCATAGTCTTGTCAAAGAGAGAGTTCCAGTGAATTCAGCCCCCCGGAATCCGTGGCGGAACGGAGCTCCCCGCCCCACCACCCCGCGAAAGCCCCACGAAACAGAGCCTACCTGGCTGTGGCTCCAGTTCCAGCTCGGCCGCCACCGGCGGCTCTGGCCACTGTCAGGCTGCTTCGGCTGCAAATGGTGGCCATCTTAGCGGCCGCCATTTGTGTCCCTACGCCGGCCCGTGATAGCTTACGTATATATCTATGTAGCCTATCACGGCTAAAGCAGGGATGCAAATGGTGTCCCCTACGCCATTTGTGTTCCCGCTTTAGCCGTGATAGGCTATGTAAATATTTATGTAGCCTATCATGGGCTTGCGTAGGGACGCAAATGGCATCCCCTACGCAGGGCACCATTTGCGTCTGCAGCAGCCTGGCGGTGACTAGAGGCCCCGCTGCGGGTTGGCCCGGCCGGCGGCTCCCTGGCCTGGCCACGCAGTGGAGCCATCCGGGGAGGATTCTGGGGGGGAGGAGCTGTCAAGGGCTCCTTGGAGGCCTCTCTCAGTCTAATCCAGTAGCCAAGTCCAGACACAGACAAAGGGATTCTTTTCAAAGCTTTATTCTTCTTTTACAACTTAACAACTCGTTAGCAACTAGATATGAGCAGCAGAGGACCTATGCCCTAAGTTGGAACAGTTGGTCCCTGTTTGAAAGGGAATCACTGGCAGACCCTGAACTTATGGGCTAGGGAGAGTCCCTCCCCTTTTCCCTTGGATCCTCTGGACGCAACCGTTGTTTGCGCGGCAACCGGGTACTACGCCTCCTTTCCGCACCCTCCATTTGTCGCCGCTCTCTGTGTCGGCGTCGCGCGGCCATCAAGTCTGCTTCCCATGCTCTGTCACTCCCAGGACTGCTATCTAAGCTAGGAATGCCGGTGGGAGGAATCTCCGTCAGCTGTTGGCCCTGCGAAAGATGAGCGCGCTCTTCTCCCAGGAGCGACTCCTCTTCCTCAGAATCAGAACTACTCTGGGATTCTATGGGCTCAGTGTCCACCCTGACAGGAACAGATCACCTCCCCCCGCTTCGAGGATTCCAGGGGAGGAATGGATCGCCTCCCCCCACCTGCGGAACCCAACGGAGCCAGGTAAGCGGGGTTTCGTACAACCCTAGCTATATGGCTGATAGGAGTTGCAGGCCAAAACATCTGGAGGGTCACAGGTTGCCCACCCCTGATTCAGACCTCAGGGTAGGGGTGCAGAACCTCAGACCCAATCCGGGGACCCAATCCAGCCCTGTGGGGTTCCCCAGAGGACCATGCTGCCTTCCTTGGCCCACATCCCTTTTCTTCAGATCACCAATTGTTAGGTGTTTTCCCGGCTCTTGTGCAGTTTTTCCCAGATTCTAAAACATTGAACTGCCTCTCTGGCTCCGTTGCTGACAGCAGGAAGAGCTTTAAGCTACAATATGCCAATATTTTGACCCTGCCCCTTTTGTCCTTGGCCCCGCCCCTTTTGTCCTTGGTCCTGCCCACCATTGAAATGTGCCCCCCCCACAGCTTCTCCAAAATGGAATTCAGCCCCTGGCTGAAAGAGGAACCTCAGAGCATGGGTTCTATTGATGTCCAGAGGAGAGAATGAAGAAATCTCTGGCCCAATTCAAATATTCAGGCTGCAGGAACCTGTCTCATGGTGAGGAGTCACAAGCAGGCCCTAGGCCACACCCTTGTGGTGCCATGCAAAGGACGTGTTATGTGAGGCAGATCAGCATTGTTTGGTTAGGCTCATGTACTGGTTAGGAAGGCATGCCTGAGACATGATGGAGGTGCATATAATGATGCATAGGGATGGTGGAGAATTCCGCCACGGATTTCAGTGAGGCTGAATGCACTGGCATTCAGCCCCCCGAAATCTGTGGTGGAAAGGCCTGCCCCCCCGCGGACCCCCCCCGGGACGAGACTTACCTGGGGCAGATGTTCCGGACGGCGGCGGCTCCAGCGGCAGCTTCGGCGGCGGCGGCTGGTCTTCTGATTGGCTGCCGCCGCCGCCATTTGCAGTCTGGTCTTTCTTTTTTTTTTTTTTTACATAGACATGATAGGCTACGTAAAGACTTACGTAGCCTATCACGTCTGGGTAAAAAACCCAACAAAACATGTATGCAAATGGCGGTAGTTCACCGTCTTAGTCTACGTAAATATTTACGTAGACTATTACGGCGAAAATAAAGGGGAACACAAATAGCATAGTGGGTGCTATTTGTGTTCCTTTTGGATTCGTCGTTTTAGCCTACGTAAATATTTACGTAGACTAAGATGGCGAAAAAAAAGGAACGCAAATGGGCATACACGTTTTTTTTTAAACCCAGACGTGATAGGCTACGTAAATATTTATGTAGCCTATCACGGTTGAATACAGGGACGCAAATGGCAGCGGCTATGGCCGCTGCCATTTGCATCCCTGCTACCCAGTGGCCGGATGTCCGGCTGCTGGCGGAGCCGGCTGGCGGCTCCACAGAATCCCCGCGGAGCCGGCCGGGCAGGACTCCGGGGGGAGGGACGGAGTGCCTCCCCCCCATCGAGGATTCCGAGGGGAGGGACGGAGCGCCTCCCCCCGCACCGCGAAGCAGATCCGCGAAACGGTAAGTGACTTTCGTACACCCCTAAGATGCATGGTGTGGAGAACGTGGACTGGGATAATTTTTCCTCCCTCTCCCATAATACTAGAACCCAATCATCCCATGAAGCTGATTGGCAAGAGATTTAGGATAGAGAAAAGAAAGAGATTCAGGAGAGGCAAAAGGAAGGACTTCTTCACACGCAGCACAGTATTAAACTATGGAATTCACTGCTACAAGACGTAGTGATGGCCACCAATTTGGATGGCTTTAAAAGGGGGTTGGACAAATTCCTGGATGACAGGGCTTTGTTGTCCAGTCATTCAGTCATGTCCGACTCTTCGTGACCCCATGGACCAGAGCACACCAGGCCTTCCTGTCCTGCGCTCTCTCCCGGAGTGTGCTCAAGTCCATATTCATTGCATCGGTGATGCTATCTAGCCATCTCATCCTCTGCTGGCCCCTTCTCCTTTTGCCTTCAATCTTTCCCAACATCAGGGTCTTTTCCAGGGAGTTTTCTCTTCGCATTAGGTGGCCAAAATATTTGAGCTTCACCTTCAGTATCTGTCCTTCCAATGAGCACTCAGGGTTGATTTCCTTTAGGATGGACTGATTTGACCTCCTTGTAGTCCAGGGGACTCGTAAGAGTCTTCTCCAGCACCACAGTTCGAAAGCATCGATTCTTCGGTGCTCAGCCTTCCTTATAGTCCAGCTCTCACAGCCATATGTTGCTACTGGGAAAACCATAGCTTGATTATACGGACCTTTGTTGGCAAGGTGATGTCTCTGCTTCTTACTATGCTGTCTAGGTTTGCCATAGCTTTCCTCCCAAGGAGCAAGCGTCTTTTAATTTCCGTCTGCGGTGATCTTGGAGCCCAAGAAAGTAAAATCTGTCACTGCTTCCATTTCTTCCCCTTCTATATGCTAGGAAGTGATAGGGCCAGATGCCATGATCTTCGTTTTTTTAATGTTGAGTTTCAAACCAGCTTTTGCACTCTCTTCTTTCACTTTAGATCCTCTTCGCTTTTTGCCATTAGGGTGGCGTATCTGCATATCTGAGGTTGTTGATAATTCTCCCGGCAATTTTAATTCCGACCTGTGATTAATTCAACCCGGCGTTTCTCATGATGCATATAAATAAAATAAGCAGGGTGACAATATACAGCCTTGTCGTACTCCTTTCCCAATTTTGAACCGATCGGTTGTTCCATGTCTGGTTCTTACTGTTGCTTCTTGACCCTCGTACAGGTTTATCAGGAGACAGGTAAGGTGGTCTGGTACTCTCATCTCTTTAAGAATTTGCCAGAGTTTGTTGTGATCCACACAATCAAAGGCTTTAGTGTAGTCAATGAAGCAGAAATAGACGTTTTTCTGGAATTCCCTTGCTTTCTCCATGATCCAGCGAATGTTGGCGATTTGATCTCTAGTTCCTCTGCCTCTTCGAAACCCAGCTTGTACTTCCGGTAGTTCTCGGTTCGCATACTGCTGAAGCCTAGCTTGTAGGATTTGAGCATCACCTTGCTGGCATGTGAAATGAGCACAATTGTGCGGTAGTTTGAACACTCTTTGGCGTTGCCCTTCTTTAGAATTGGAATGTAAACTGACCTTTTCCAGTCTTGTGGCCACTGTTGAGTGTTCCAAATTTGTTGGCATATTGAGTGCAGCACTTGAACAGCATCATCTTTTAGGATTTTAAATAGCTCAGCTGGAAGACTGTCATCTCCGCTAGCTTTGTTGTTAGTAATGCTTCCTAAGGCCCACTTGACTTCACTTTCTAGGATGTCTGGCTCAAGTTCAGTGACTGCACTATCATGGCTATCAAGGACATTCAGATCTTTCCTGTATAGTTCTTCTGTGCATTCTTTCCACCTCTTCTTAATCTCATCTGCTTCTGTTAGGTCCCTGCCTTCTTTGTCCTTTATCATGCCCATCTTTGCACAAAACGTTCCCTTGAGATCTCCAATTTTCTTGAAGAGATCTCTAGTCTTTCCCATTCTGTTGTTTTCCTCGATTTCTTTGCATTGTTCATTTAAGAAGGCCTTCTTGTCTCTCCTTGCTATTCTCTGGAACTCTGCATTCAGTTGGATAGATCTTCCCCTTTCTCCCTTGCTTTTCGCTTCCCTTCTTTCCTCAGCTACTTGTAAAGCCTCATCACTTTGCTTTCTTGCATTTCTTTTTCTTTGGGATGGATTGAGTTGCTGCCTCCTGAACAATGTTATGGACCTCCATCCATAGTTCCTCAGGCACTCTGTCTATCAGGTCTAATCCCTGATATCTATTCCTCACCTCCACTGTATATTTATAAGGGATATGATTTAGGTCATACCTGAATGGTTTAGTGGTTTTCCCTATGTTCTTCAATTTAAGCCATAATTTTGCAAGAAGAAGCTCATGATCTGAGCCACAGTCAGCTCCAGGTCTTGTTTTTACTGACTGTATACAGCTTCTGCATCTTTGGCTGCAAAGGACATAATCAATCTGGTTTCAATATTGACCATCTGGTGATGTCCATGTGTAGAGTCGCCTCTTGTGCTGTTGGAAAAGAGTGTTTGCTATGATCAGTGTGTTCTCTTGGCAAAACTCTATTAGCCTTTGTCCTGCTTCATTTTGTACACTAAGGCCATGCTTGCCTGTTATCCCGGTGATTTCTTGACTTCCTACTTTAGCATTCCAATCCCCTATGATGAAGAGGACATCTTTTTTTGGTGTTACTTCTAGAAGCTGTTGTAGGTCTTCATAGAACTGATCAACCTCAGCTTCTTCAGCATCAGTGCTTGGGGCATAGACTTGAATTACTGTGATGTTGAATGGTTTGCCTTGGATTCATACTGAGATCATTCTGTCATTTTTGAGATTGTACCCCAGTTCTGCTTTTCCCACCCTTTTGTTGACTATGAGTGCTACTCCATTTCTTCTAAGGGATTCTTGCCCACAGTGGTAGATATAATGGTCACCTGAATTCAATTTGTCCATGCTTGTCCATTTTAGTTCGCTGATTCCCAAGATGTCGATGTTCAATCTTGCCATCTCATGTTGGACCACCTCCAGCTTACCTTGATTCATTGATCTGACATTCCAGGTTCCTAAACAATATTGTTCTTTACAGCATCGGATTTTCTTTTCACCACCAGACACATCCACAGCTGAGTGTCCTTTCGGGTTTGGCCCAGCCGCTTGATTCTTTCTGGCGCTACTTGGAAATTCCCTCTGCTCTTCCCCAGTAGTATATTGGACACCTTCCGACCTGAGGGGCTCATCTTCTGGCATCATATCTTTTAGCCTTGTGATATGTTCCATGAGGTTTTCTTGGCAAGAATACTGGAGTGGGTTGCCATTTCCTTCTCCAGTGGACCACATTTTGTCAGAACTCTCCACCATGACCTGTTCGTCTTGGGTGGCCCTGCACGGCATAGCTGTGGCTAATAGTCTTGATGGCTCCATGCTACCTCCAGTATCAGAGGCAGAATTCCGATGTACACTGGTTGCTGGGGAACGTGGGTGGGAGGGTGGTGTTGCACTCATGTACTGCTTGTGGGTTCCCAGTTGACAGCTGGTTGGCCACTGTGTGAACAGAGTGCTGGACTAGATGGACCCTTGGCCCGATCCAGCATGGCTCTTCTTATGTTCTCATGTTGAATTGGCTGCCCATGTGAAAACTTGCATTCATGCAAACTCTGTGAGGACTGGTCAGATTGCATTGCTCCAATATGTACAGCAACAGCCAGAGAAAATAAAGTGCAGTCTCTGAGTTTCTGAAATCTAGTAGTGTTAGGAAAGATGGTACTACTTGCTGGAAAAAAAGCAACAGAAGGCTGGAGGAAGGATGAGGTAATTCTACAGTCCACAGAAGCTACGCTTTGCACCTAATCACAGTAAACAGCATACATGTAGACTTAGCAGGTGGTTGCCGGCCATATGTTGCCGGCTAAAATTGTATTCTTGTGATTGTGAATATAGCTGAGTATGCCGAAGAGCTCTCTTCTCATGTCTGACGTCCGCTGTCTTTAAGAGCAGAAGAGCAGAACAGATGGACAAGGTTTTCTTCAAAACCAGAGTGAAATCCCTTGAATAGTCATGCCAAAGTGGTCCCAAAGCAAAGAACCTTATGGAGTTTTAGCAGGCTAGGTGTGTGAAAGAAAGGCATTGCATGATGGCTTCATTCTGGTCCATCAAGAAAGCATCAGCAATCCACCAGAGGTTTGGTATAGTGCTGGGATGTGAACTGCTCAGAGAGCTTCGGCTATTGGGCAGTATAGAAATGAATAAACAAATGTGTGGCCCTCCTGAAGTTTTGGACTGCAGCTCCCATCAGTCTCAGTCAGCATCACCATGGCCACCAGAGTTGCAGTCCAACACATCTGGAGAGCATGAAGCTGAATTCTGGATTAGAGTGTTGAGCTAGGATTGGGAAGATCCTGGTTCAAAGCTCCTCTTAGGTTTGAAGCTCCCTGGATAGCCTACAGTTAGCTGATCTCTCTCAGCCTAACCTACCTCACAGGGTTGTTGTGAGGATACATTGAGCAGGGTGAGAACCTTGTATGCTGCCTTGAGCAAAGGGCAGAAGTATATGTACGTAATGTTTATGTATGTGTGTATGTATTTAATTTATTACATTTCTATACCTCCCCCTACCCGAAGCTCTCTGGGTGGTTTACAAAAGTTAAAACATTAAAATACAACATACAAAGTTTAAAAGCCATTTACATAAAAGCACACAGACAATATACATGAACAACATATAATTAAAAACAACTTTGAACTAAAAACAGCTTAACAAAAAATCCAACAATGAAAACAACACAGTTTAAAAACAACACAGTTTAATAACAGTACACAAGAGTCAGCAAAAGGAACACGAATTCTCAAAAGGGAAGGCCTGCCGGAATAAGAGAGTCTTTAATCCCCGCTTAAAGACCTTCAATGTGGTCAGCAGGCGCATTTCGGACACTCCACAACGGAGGGGTGGTGGAGGAAACGGTCCTCTGGTGTGTGGCTGCCAGTCTCGCATTAGGCAGCCGCAGCAGAGAGCCCTCAGAGGACCTGAGGTGGCAGGCTGGGACTCAGGGGAGAAGGCGCTCCCCAAGGTTCCTTGGACCTAGTCCCCGTAAGGCCTTAAAGGTCAGGACCGGCACTTTATATTTTGCTCGGAAACAAATCGGCAGCCATTGTAAAGATTTTAAAACCAGTGTAATATGGTCTCCACGGGATGTCCGAGAGACCAACCTGGCTGCCGTATTTTGTACCAGTTAGAGTTTCCGAACTCAATATACAGGCAGCCCCCAGTACAGCGCATTACAGAAATCAAGGTTACCAGCGCGTGCACCACCGTTTCCAGGTCCACATGTTCTAGGAATGGGTGTAGCTGGCATATCAGCCAAAGTTGATAACAGGCACTTCTCACCATTGCCTCCACCTGGGGTGCCAGGATCAGGGTTGGGTCAAGAAGCACCCCCAAGCTATGAACTTGCTCCTTCAGGGGGAGTGCAACCCCATCCAGAACTGGTTAACATACCTTAATACCTGAATTAGGACCCTTCACGATGAGCACCTCTGTCTTGCCTGGATTCAATTTCAGCTCTCCTCTCTCTCCGTTCTCTCATCCAGCCCATTACCGACTTCAGGCAGTCATTTAGAGGAATCATACCTTCCTTGGATAGCAATGTCAAGGAGAAATAGATTTGGGTGTCATCAGCTTTCTGCTGGTCTTTATTGTGGTTTATTGATTTTTACTGCTGTTTTATGCTGTCTCTTATAGACATTGATATTTTATGGTGATTTTGTTTTATGAAATATTGTGATTTTATGCCTATGTGATGGAAGCTGCCTTTTGAGGGCTTGGCCCTATAAGGCGGCCAATAAATAATCAATTCTTTGTCTTTGAGTGTTGCTTTGTTGAAAACATACACATTTGCTTGACTTGCATAATCCAGATGATATAAATTGAGTTTCTGCAATGCAGAAACCATTAACCCTTAAATTAACCCTTATGTTAACTGCCCAGATGAAACACCCTGTTCTAGTCACTTTCAGGATGCTGTCTGCTATCAGGATATCTGCCTCTGAGGCCATGATTGACTGTCTTGATTGTGACAACAGCAATATGGAAACAATAACTTTTCTTGCTCTTCTGGCTCTTATATGAGATCTCTTGGTTGGAAGAAGTTTGTAGAAAGTGATAAATTAAGAGATAATCTATGGAGAAAGAATACAATTGAAAATAATCAAATAGATTGATGCAGCACCATGTTAAACATGGTTACTCAGACGTAAGGCCCTCTGATTTTAATAGGACTTGCTCCTGTTGAAATCACAGGATTGCAGTCTTAATCTGTTTAAAGTTAAACTGAAGATACGTACTTTTTGGCATGATCTACAACACAAATCAGCAAATTCATTAGCTAATTCAAAGCCATTTACAGACGCCAGCTAATTCATTCATGATGACATCAGTTCCTTCGACCTGACCCCTCAAGAATGTTAACACAACAAACCAGTGGGAAAATGAAGAGATGGATGGTACAATGGAGATAACAGGGGTGGGATTGAAACAGTAAAGCGATGGCAATAGAAATGGATCAAGAACTTCAGTCTGCAAATCCTTGGAAGAATGTAAGACGATAAAGATGGCAGATTAACAAACAAGAGGGACTTCAAGAAGAAGATGGTGATGGAGATATCTTCCATAGCTGTCCAAAGTGTTTGGGGGCACATTTCTCAAAAAGGCATCCAAAACACTTGGGAGGGTTTCATTGTTCTGCTACAAAATTCTATCTTTCTATCTGAGGAACTCTATTGAAAGACTCACTCAAGACAAATGTAGCTCTGCATCCTAATGTGATTTTGAGAAACTGGAGCAGAAAATCTGAGAAATGTGGCACAGCATGGGGAGAGAGGGGTATGAAGGCATATCAAGACAGCCACAGCACCTGATCCATTGGGAGTTGACCCTTTTTCAGGTGCCCCCTGCACATGTCAGGAAGTTCTTTGCCGAAATCAGTATTTTAACATTCTGCTTTTTCCGTGATTCCCTTTCCCCCTCCCTCTCCTACTAGGGTTGGCTCCAGACTTCGTCATGCTTAGAGCAGACCCATTTAAATCAATGGGACTTACATTAGTCGCGACTAACTTGTCTCACTCATTTCAGTGGGTCTATTCTAAGCATAACCAAGTCTGGATCCAACCCAGAGGTTTTTTTATGTGGTCTCTTCTTGTTGGGGCCAAACTAAGAGGGCTTCCTGACTGGACAGTTTTAGCTCTACAGGTGCTTTTCTACCTTGAACTACATCCCAAATTATAATGGAGAGGCTATACGCTGCAGGGAGAATAGTGCTTTCTTTGTCATGCAGATCCCATTATGTTCCATCCACAAAGCGGGTGTGACATAGCTGGTTTGGTTGTAAATGTCCCCTTTCCCAGACCCCAGGTGTTCTTTACCCCAGGCATACCCCAAACCAGCAGTCACTTCTGTGTATACCTCTGTACACGTTACCTGGTGTGGTGCTCAATAGCAAAATATTGCTCTGTGTCCGTTAATCCCCCGCCCCCAAACCCTGCAGTTAGTGCTTGAGACGTGATGGTGGGAGCCATGTTAGTTTAACAGTGTCATATCCCCATTCATGTGTGAAGCAGGAGGGAGGGTGGGTGGGAAGTTTGCTGTTATTAACATCGAAAGGGGTGCTTGGGTTAGAGAAGCTGAACCTTCCCTCTCTCCTGCCCTACCTCCCATGGTTCATTGCCTGAGGCATAAGAACACAAGACGCTCTGAGCTTAGGTGGTCATGTGCCCTATTTTACAGAGCACAGTCCTGTCTTTGGAGGGCTGACAGTGAACAGCCCTCTATTTGAAATTGCCCATCAGTTGGTCCAGTCTGAAGTTTCCCATCAGTTTTTCTCCCTCTCTCATAATACTAGAACCTGGGGTCATCCTATGAAGCTGATTGGTGGGAGATTCAGGGCAGATCAAAGGAAGGGCTTCTTCACACAGCGCATAGTTAACCTAGGGAATTCGCTATCACAAGATGTAGTGCTGGCCACCACTTTGAATGTCTTTAAAAGGGGATTGGACAGATTCATGGAGGAGAAGGCCATCAATGGCTACTAGTCCTGATGACTCTATGCTTACCTCCAGTATCAGAGGCAGTGTGCCTATGTACACCAGTTGCTGGGGAACATGGGCAGGAGGCTGCTGTTGGACTCATGTGCTGCTTGTGGGTTTCCCATAGGCAGCTTAAGAACATAAGAACATACGAAGAGCCCTGCTGGTTCAGACCAATGGACCATCTAGTCCAGCATTCTGTTCACACAGTGGCCAACCAGCTGTCAACCAGGAACCCACAAACAGGACACGAGTGCAACAGCACCCTTCTGCCCATGTTCCCCAGCAACTGATGTACCTAGAGATACTGCCTCAGGTACTGGAGGTAGCACAGCTTGTTGGCCTCTGTGTGAACAGAATGCTGGACTAGATGGACCCTTGGTCTGATCCAGCAGGGCTTTTCTCATGTTCTTATCAACCATTAGCACCTGGGCAGTCTTCCTCACTGTGGTGAGATGTACCGTTGTCCCATTTAAGTGATATTAATTCTTTCTACATTTGCAATTATACATATAAATGAACATGTGCACATTTCATGCAAAGCTCTATTCTCTTTTGTCCTCCTTTTTGGTGACGCGTTTCCTCTTTTTGGGGGCAATGCAAGTGGCCACCTTAACCAGGTCTGGCATCGTGTTTCTAATGGTGCCCAGACAGATACTTGTGGGGAGCCAACCACCAAGGCATGGAGGCAACAGCCTGACTTCCTGTTTTGACTTCAAGGCCAATAGCGGGGCAGTTTTCTCCCAACCTACTTCACTTCCGGTATCAGAGCCACCTTGGTGGAAAAAATAAGTTTGGGCAATAGGACTCAGGAAGGAAAGGTGGGGGAGAAGAGCTCAGGGAGACGAGCATCACCTACACACACAGTTTTTGATGCTAACATGAGACTGCCACCAGTACTGGGGTGCCTGTGTGTCCTGTTTTACAGAGGACTGCTCTCTATTTGAAGGTGTCCTCTGTTAGAAGGGCTGTCCAGTCCAAGTCCAGTTTAAAGATCAGGAACCCTCAGAAGGAAGAGCTGGACCTTGAAGTTGTCCATCCACAGTTAACACCTGGACAGCCAACTGAGGAAGGCACACAGGTCACATGGTCACAGGCACCCACAGTAGAGTGAGTTGTACTGTGTTTCTATTTAAATTATAACAATTATCTCTAAATTTTCATCTATATGTAGAAACTAGTATATGCAAATTGGCATCTTCTTTTGCCCTCTTTTTGGGTGATTCACAAGTGGCCACCCCCCCCCCCCAGTGGTGCAGCTAGGAGACCCTGGACTTAATGGTTTTACAGGGGTGGGGTGGGGTCTCCTTTAGGTGGCTGGGTGTGTTATTTCAGTTGTGAAGCCCTCAACTAGCATCTCTCTCTCTCTCTCTCTCTCTCCACCATGCTTTAAAACTGCTTCTACATCCCTGAGGTGTTGGAACCACAACAAAAACAAGACTGTTTGCCAAACCTGATTAAAACCTGATTAAAACAACAACAACAACTCTGAGCATGTGCAGTTTTGCATTTTAGATTCACATGAATAATATTTAACATCATGACTACAGGAATACAGTGGAGTTTGCTTCTGTTGCCCTGGTGCCCTCATCAACTGACACTTACTAGGTGGTCATTTGCCCCCCTGGGCTGTGGGACCCTGGACTTTGGCCCCAAGTTCCAGCCCTAGGGGCACCACTGCCACCACCTGCTCTACTGTGCATATCCTGTAAATTTATTTATTTATTTTATTTATTTATTGCATTTATATCCCACCTTGTTTCCTCTTGCAAGGAACTCAAGGCAGCTTACATTATCCTCCTCCTCTCCCTTTTATCCTCACAACAACAACCCTGTGAGGTAGGCTGGGCTGAGAGTCTGTGACTGGCCCAAAGTCACCCAGGGAGCTTCCATGGCCTAGTGGGGGCTAGAACCCGGATCTCCCGGCTCCCAGTCCAACACTCTCGCTACTACACCACGCTGGCTCTCATGTAGATAAACGAACATGGTTGCCATTCTCACAACTAGACTGGCCATTTTGTGAGTGCTTTAAATGTGGTCTAGTGACTGGGACTAGGAAAAGCTGGGTTCAAATCCCCAGTCATCAATGGAGCTCACTGGATGACCACAGGCCAATCACTTTCTCAGCCTAACCTACCTTGCGGAGCTGTTGTTAGAATAAAAGACTGGGGAAGAGAACTATGTATGCCTGCACTATGGTATTTGCAGGAAGGCTAGGTGGACTAAATACACATCTGTACCTGATTCATGCACCCCCCCCCCCAATGCTGTTAGACGCCCTGAGCATTCAGTACAGGAAAATGCTGAAAATCCTTCCACCATCCGAAGAGTTGGGCAACTGTGGCTCTCCAGATGTTCTCACCCACAACTTCCATCAGCTCTAGTCAGCATAGCCAATGACCAGGGCTGCTTCAGAGTTGTAGGCCCAAACATCTGGAGGGCCACAAGCTGCCCATCTAGGTGTTGTTCACATAGCACTCTATCCATGGGAGCAGCCCAGCCTGACACCAGCGCGTCAGTAAGGGAAAATGGAGGCTACAACTCTGAGGCAGCCCTGGCTGTTGAAAGTGGTGCGACTGAGATTGCAGCTGTTTCTGGCTGGGCCGCCCCTTTTGCTTCATTTGGAAACTGGCACAGAGTTTTGTTCGCTGGAGCTGCGAGGGGGCAATAATCACAGCCCTGCCTGTGTGACAGAGTTGACAAAATGATTTTGGGAAAGAAAAGAAAACCCGGGATGCAATTTCCTCTTTGTTTTCCTTGCAGCCGTGACTGAAGCAGAGCTGTAAACACACCAAGGCAAAATTAAGTCATCACCTTTAATGGCAGTCTTAAACTTGGACATTCTTCCAAGAAGTATGCTCCATAATCACACTCCCAATGGCAGCTTATTTATTCCTGATAAACATAAGCTCTTTCATTTCAACACTTCACTTTGATCATATTTTATGTAAGGTGCCAGGCAGTCTCCATTACATTCTTGGGCTTACTTTGGGATCCAATTATAATGGTTTTATACTATACACACACACACACACACACACACACACACTGTTATGGAGTATTCAGTTCAAAGCTCCATTAACCATTAGCAGCTACAGCGAGAAATGGATGAGTTGGTTTCCCCCTTAGTTTTCCATTATTATCGTGTAATTTCCCTCTGCCCAGGGTCACACTCCTCCTTAATTTCAGTTTAACGTTCATTCCGGCAAAGGAAGGTCTTCTTCGGGAGCAATCCTATGACACTGTCTAGTGGGCCATAGGATATGCTCTAGTCAGGAACCGACCTTGGAGCCCGTGCTCCGAGGTCGGTTCCCAGAAATCCGAGCTCACCCCTCATCTGTGCTGCCTCCGAGGAAGTGCAGAGAAGCCCTGTCCTCCACACTCGGAAGACGAGCGCGGAGCGACTGAAAAGGGGCAGGGCTTGGGGCGTTCTGGGGTGGGGAGAGTGGAGCTGTGTGTATGACACATCCTATGTGTCATACGACAGCTTCCTCTCCCCCTGGTTGGCCCCCTGCTGCTAGACAGCTGAAAACGGCTGTATAGAGAAAAAGAGCAAGGCAGGGGAGACGCGGAGGGAACGATCCCCCGTGCCTCTCCTGCCTTGCTTTGGATAGGCAGTTGTCTCCGAGGTCGGAGGCGACCGTCTATCTACTTAGGATTGTGCCCTTAAAGTAATATGATACAGACGGCTGTTGTGTTGTTAGTCTGATTCATGCACCTTGACACACTACAAAGCTAAACCAGTTTAGAGTTCATTGTAACTTGTCAGGAAGGTACTTACATTTTTTTTAAGTGGGGTGTGGGTGGAAGGAAATGCTACACAGTGGTATGGTGGTAAATTTAGAAATGCAGATGCTCATCATGACAGAGCCCATAACCATGCCACCAAGCAGAGACCAAAGATTCAAGCAGCTTTGTTGATCCATATCAACAAACCAGTTCTAGCAGTTTTCATCTCCACCAGGGGCAGGTCTTTTGTGATGCTAATGGGTCTTAATTGCCCATTCCAGAGCAAGCCCTGGCAAAATACTTAGTATTACAAGAGAGAACAACACATTGTTGCTGGGAAAATTCATTCCCCCCAGCTTCTGTGAGGATTGCAGCTAAGCTCAGAAGGAACAAAGAAGTCTGGGGTGGTGGCGGCGGGTGATGTCAGCATCCCTTCTAATCAAAAAGTGCTGGGGCGTCCTCCCTGTGAGCCCAGGCTCTGCTATACCACCACCCATGATGGTTACAAGGTCAGGCTGGATATGAGGCAAACCATGAGATAAAGAACTTGGAATGTTGCCCCAGCAATAGTCTAGAGTCAACTATGAGCTTAGGTAGTCCTGCATAGGGATGTTGGAGGAATCCATTTGTGGAGAGGAGCACGATGAGCTTTCTTTGTCTCAGCCCCCTGGACTTTGGTCCATTTTCTGCTAACTGGCCTGATTTGGCTGCAATTCACACAAATTATCTCTGCAATGTGCACAGATTTGCATAATTTGAGCAAATCTCACCAAGCAAGCGGCAATTTGTGCAAATTATGCAAATCTGCGCAAATCTCACCCACAATTTGTCCAAATTTCTATTTGCACAAATTGCGGCTTGACAAAAAAAAAATCCACAAAAGGCCCCAGAGTTCAGGGGAAGTCCCCGTCTTGGCTCGCAAATGCAAGCTGAGTTGAGTGGGCAGTGGAAGGCCGTCGAGCCCCAAAAGGGCTGGATTTCCAAGCGATGGACATTCCTAGTCCTGCAATAAGGTAGGTGGTTCAAATTCTAACCCACCTGAGGGAAAGTGCTTGGCCTTAAAGAGGCAATGTCTCTTCCTGGAGGTATTGGGTTCTGTGGGCCAGTGTTGATGTACCATTTTATGAACTTTAGAAACCTTTAATATTTTACTTTTTATTTTAGAAACTCTCTAGTGCCGCATAAGCCCTTCCCATGGCATGATCTAGACATACTTTTAATCTGGCAGAGAGTTAGAATCTTTTGGTGGTTAGCCACCAATGACAGTTTGTGTCCGCTGATGTATTCCCAAGTGACATCTCAGAATGCACCACAACACATCCTGTGCCTAAAACAAAATCCCCTCCGTTCTTGGACTGGTTGTGGCACAGTGGATATTTGCATTTCAGAGTTGAGGGCTGACACGTTGGCAAGGGGGCCGCGAGAGGGAAGCCAGCATAACCACAGGCTGTTCCATCTGTGAACAAACAGTTGAAATTGCCAGACAAACAGTGTTAAGCTGGACCTTACTTGAATTCCCTGCATGCCCAATATCTAGGAGAAATTCCATCATTTATGAACAATCCCAAGTAATAAAAGCAGTATAAGCAGCTATGATCTTTGCTCATTTCACTCCCAAGACTCTTGGGACTACTTTGTTTTTATAGGCTGGGGTCACCAATGTGGCATCCATAGGCACTGTTTTGGGCATCTGCCAGGCTGTTGGTGCTCCTGATTTGTATTTGATTTAAGATTTTTGAAATTATATATATTTTTAAAATTTGGGGGTTGGGATGCTACCCACCAGCGCCATCTTTATTTGAATTCAAAAGAATGGTTTTGCGTTTTTGAGATCAGACCTCCAACTCTGCCTTGTATTTTAGCTCTTGGGCAAGTTACTTTCCTTTTAGCCTCACTACTTTGCCTTCTGTGAAATTAGTATTTTTGTGATCAACAATGCCCACCATGGTAGCCATTTTATGAATGGGCAAGCCCCCATGGCAAACCTTTGGTGAGAGTGCCCGCAACACTCTCAAAAGTCTGTATCTGCCTAATCACCCAAACGGGTTGGGGACTCCTGCTCTAGGGTGTGACTTGGGGGTGTGACTTGAGAAGCAAGTCCCCTCATGGCAGCCATTTTGTGACAGTGCCAATAGCACTCTATCAACATTCCAAATATGCCCATCGACCCAAAAATGTTGGGACCCGTGAGTTCTAGGGATGGCCAGCATTCATACTCTCAGAGGCTGCTACGTCTTCCCTTTTGTTGTCTCCTCCACTGTCAAAATTTAGACTATAGGCTCCTTGGGTGAGGGATCTCTCTAGATAGTGATGTCAAAGCACAACATACATCAATTATTTACAGAGCATTACGATATAATGACACATCGTATGTGACTCTGAAAGGTGGCCGAGGATTAAATAAAACAAATTACTTATGTACATAAATACATAAATATTGAGCAAGTTTGATTTGGTGCAGGACTCAGTGGCATGTTGCTTATAAGATTCAGGGATTTAGTGAGAAACTCCATAGCCGAAGGCTTTGGAGCCTGAGGCTAATGACCTACCAGGGATGACGTGTGCTCAAGCCCTCCTTGGTCTCATCTGGGATAAAGGAGGGCCCCCTTGTTCTGTGGGGCTGGCAGACATAGCACAGGGGTAGAGGTGTTTTGCCAAGAGGCCAAGGTTCTTTTCAGGATTCAGAAGCAACACACACATGCACAGGTGGATAGAAGTTTAAGGAGTTTATCAAAGAGCAGGCAAAATGATAACATACGATACCAGTACTGAGCAAAATAGCTAAGCTTCCTTCTCCTTTCTGTTGTTGGGAGCTCCATATAAACAGCAATGGAGAGACCCCAGGTGAATGGCCGGCATGCAACACCTCCGTGGTTCAGGTCTGTGCTGAAGCTCAGCCTGAGTGATGCTCTGCAGTAGGGTTGTCAGAGAATTTCTCCACGAATCTCGGGGAGGCTGAATACCAGTGCATTCAGCCCCCCGAAATTGGTGGAGAAACGGTCTGCCACCCTCCGCCCTCCCCAGGACGGGACTTACCTTGCTCGAATGTCCCTGGCGGTGGTGGTGGCGGTGGTTCGGCGGCAGTGGTGGCAGTTCGGCAGCGGCGGCGGCGGTTCGGCGGCGGCGGCGGCCGGTCTTCCTACCGGCTGCCGCTGCCGCCATTTCCAAGTAAAAAAACAAACAAACAAATGGGATAGGCTACGTAAAGATTTACGTAGCCTATCACAGCTAGATTTTTAAAAAACACCGTGATAGGCTACGTAAATCTTTACGTGGCCTATCACGGCTGACTTTGAAAGAAAAAAAAAAGTGCGTACACAAATTTGTGTACGCACTTTTTTTTTTAAAAGTCAGCCGTGATAGGCTATGTAAACATTTACGTAGCCTATCATGGCTGACTGCAGGGACGCAAATGGCGGCTACGGCCGCCGCCATTTGCGTCCCGGCAGGAGACGCGGTTTCGCGGCCGGAGGGACGGGGCGCCTCCCCCCCGGCCAGAATTTTGGCAGGGAGGGACGGGGCGCCTCCCCCCCCAACCAGAATTTCGGGGGGAGGGACGGAGTGCATCCCCCCCACCGCGAAGCAAGCTTCAGGATCAGGTAAGGGACTTTCGTCCATCCCTACTCTGGAGAGACTTATATACCTAAGATCTCCTTTGGCTGTGTGCAGTTTAGGACAGTAAATTCATCACATCTTGTGGTGGTCTGAGTTTTAGGTCTCATGATGTTTATACATTCCTGTACCATCCAAGCTAGAGACAAGTGGACAGCAGCCAGTATAAGAAATGCAGAGATCCTCCTGTATTCCAAGGCTGTGTCTTTCTAAGCAAGCAGCTAACCTTGAACGACAAAGAACAGTCAGGCCAAAAGGCTTGACAACCCTTAAGGGGACCTGATTCTTAAGGCTGTTCAGGAGATTCAGGCACGGAAGGCATAGTTTGTGCCGTGTAACCCTAACTCCTTGAGAGACAAGTGTCTTCCGGTGCATTTTCCTCTAAAAGAGGACACACTTTCCATACAGAAGGTCCCAGATTTTTCCCCAGGCAGGGTTCAAAAAATTCCATTTGAGATGTTAGAAAGCTGCTGTCAGTTAGTGTAGTAGACAGCACTGAGTTAGGCCAGGGGAGGGGAACCTCAGGTTGTGGGCCAAATCGGCACTCTAGGGCTCCCCAGAAGGCCATGCCTCTTCCCCTGGCCCCACCCCTTTTCTCCAGCCACCAATTGTTTGGCAGTTTCCCAGCTTTTGTGCAGTTTTTCCCCATTCTAAAAGGTTGAAATGCTTCTCCTAAGCCTTAGTGACCTGCAGTAAGAGTTTTACGCTACACTCTGTGGCTATGTTTCTGTATTTTTGCCCCACCCGTTTGCTTTTGGCACTGCCCCCTTTATCTGCAGCTCTGCCCACTATTGGAATGCAGCCCCCAAGAGCTTCTCTGAAATTAAATCCGGCCCTTGGGCCAAAAGACATTCCCCACTCCTGAGTTAAACAGACCAATGGTCTGGCTTGGTATCGGTTGGCTTAATATAAAGCTTCTGGATTGGCCAGGCATGGTATGAATAATATTGGGAGTGTGACCTTCTCCCTTTGGCTGGTCCACACAGCAGGACCTTTTGCTTGCTGCATTTCAGCCCCCAGCCCAGGAACATTGGCTTAGAAAACCAACACTCCATGTCTGGATTTGGGCATCTTGTTCCTTTGAGATCAGTGACATGATGGTACATGTTGCAGGCACGCATCCTGACAGTTCCCATAGCCACACCCCCAAGGAGAGTCCAAAATTGCAGGCAGCTCTGTTGATACATATCAACAAACCAGTTCTAGGAGTTTTCACCTGATAGGGACAGGTCTTTCGTCAAGCCAATGGGTCTTAATTGCCCATTCAAACCAAGCCATCCCCAAATACTTTGCATTACAACAGGGAACAAATATATTGTTGCTGGGAAAATTCATCCCCCCCCCCCGCCCGCTTCTGTGAGAATTGCACAAAGCTCAGAGGGAGCGGGGGCGTGGGGTGAGGAGGGTGGCAGGTGACATCAGCGTCCCTGGTAATAACAAAGCTCCACACCACTGTATGAAATAGCGCGGAAATCATTTAGCAGGGCTGAATAAAAATGCCCCCACAAAATTCAAACCCCATTTGTAGGTGGAGAATTGGGGGACATTTAATGATTTTGAGGGCAGCAGGTAAAATCCACCTAATATTCTGGTCTTAACAAATTCATTATGTTGGTGGTTTCTTTTTCTTTTTCTTTTAATCTTTTTCTTTTTCTTTTTAGTGGAGGTCAATGGGAAAGGCTGTCATTTTCCTCTCTAGAAACTTCCTTGGAATAACATTATGTCATGATGTTGCATCCTTCCAGAAGAATTGTCAGGGACAAAATGGCCATCGCCACCCAGCGATTCTGCGGTGCTGTCACCTGGACAGCAGCAAACAATGTTTAAAAGGAGGAAAAATGAAAATGTCACAGCTGTGGCAGCTACAACAGGTAAGTTCATGCCTGAATCTTTCTGCAATTTCCCCCCCATCTCAAACTCACCTCCATTTTGACACCCCATTTGTTCTTGTGCCCCACTACTTTCAAGCCAATACTTCTCAGCAGAGAACTTTTGGCTAAGTTTAATTCTTGTTCATTTTTTGAAAGAGCTAAATCAGGGTCAAACTACATGTTACATAAATTGTGTAGCGTGTAGCTGCGGCTGATCTTTTTCTTTTACTCTAGAGTAAGTGCAGATGGCCTTGATTCACTGATAGGGGAGGATTACCCCCCCCCATGCACACAGACAATTTCCCCTTAAATCCCCCCCCCGGTTTTTTTTTTTAAATGTCTTCCATTGATGTCAATGGAGACTTTTTTTCTTTTTTTAAAAACCTCTGTGAGGGACGATTTGGGGGAAAATGGTGTGTGTAAGCGCAAATCCTCCCCTGCCTATGTACAGTGGTCTTGATATGAATTGTGGCCATGTGCATTTACTCTAGGGTAAAACAATGAGGATAAGCCTCAGCTATGCACTACACAATTAATGTAATGTGTAGTTTGACCCACAGTTACTGCCGAGGAAAACTCAAAATGCATCATTCAATCAATTTATTTTTATTTATTATTGCATTTATATCCCGCCTTTTTTCCTCTTGCAAGGAACCCAAGGCGGCTTACATGCTCCCCCTCCCCTCCATTCTATCCTCATTACAACCCTGTGAGGTAGGTTGGGCTGAGAGTGTGTGACTGGCCCAAAGTCACCCAGTGAGCTTCCATGGCTGAGTGGGGACTAGAACCCAGATCTCCCAGCTCCCAGTTCAACACTCTTGCCACTACACCACACTGGCTCTCAACCATTCTCTGTGCATCTCTGAGGCCTCCTTTGTGCATTTGTGCATCTTGTGCTCTCCCATTTTTCCTTCTCTCATTTTAGGTATATGCTCCCTCCCCCATAGTCCTGACAATTTTCTACTATTAACAATAATTTCAAGAAAATCTGCAATTAAATTCTCCCAGGTCGTTGTTTGGAATAATAAGTTATCCCAGGACAGGTAAGCAAGTATGCAAAATAGCCAATTAATTTCGGGCTCCAGTGCTAAAAATGGGAATTACAATTAAGCATCTTTTTTCTTTCCTCTTTGAGCATGGCTAGTAGGCATAGTCATTATTTTATGAGCACAATGGTTGTCTCCCTGTTTTTGTGGAAATGTGAAAAATTAAACCAGAGTCTCTGTGCAATTAGATTCTGAAGAGATCTAGCTTTGGAATAACTTTCAACAAGCTGTCATCCCCCCCCCCCTTCTGGTTCTTTCACAGGATTGAGCTGTTCACACACTTCAATCAGGTTGCTAAAACACTGAATTTTACAATGTTGATTTCCTGCCTCTCTGTCTCTCCCCCCCCCCCCCAGTTTGCAAAGCCTTTTGATGAATACCGGTAGTTTACTGTCACTCTTCTGTTTAAATTCTAAAGATAAAATGGGGTGGGCGGGGGAGGGATATGTGTTCAGGGATATATGTTCAAAGCATGTGGATTTTTTTTTGATGGATCTGGCCATAATATTTTTCTCTTACGCAATGCAGAAAACATCTGCTTTACATCAGAACATGTAATTTCTGCTCTTACACAATGCTCTGGTTGAAGAGTTGAGTACTTTAGCCCTTTCTATAGTTAGAACATAACCAAGGGCTTGGAAAGGAGGGGTTGAAATTATGCCTTAATAAAAACCATTAGTAGTGAGGTGTGAGGATAAATAGTTCAGATTATATCAGCTTCCCTTCTAGTATGGTGTTTGGAGCAATAAAAATGGTCCTCAAACATATTTTGAACTAGAATCATAGAATCATAGAATAGTAGGGTTGGAAGGGGCCTACAAGACCATTGAGTCCAACCAATGCAGGAATCCAAGTCAGAGCATCCCCGACAGATGGCTGTCCAGCCTCGTCTTGCATGCCTCCAGTGTGGGAGAGCCCACCACCTCCCTGGGTAATTGGTTCCATTGTTGTATTGCTCTAACGGTCAGGAAGTTTTTCCTGATGTTCAGCCGGAATCGGCTTCCTGGAACTTGAGCCCATTATTCCATGTCCTGCACTCTGGGATGATGGAGAAGAGATGCTGGCCTTCCTCTCTGTGACAACCTTTCAAGTACTTGAAGAGCACTATCATATCTCCCCTCAGTCTTTTCTTCTCAAGGCTAAACATGCCCAGTTCTTTCAGTCTCTCCTCAAAGGGATTTGTTTCCAGGCCCCTGATCATCTTTGTTGCCCTCCTCTGAACCCGCTCCAGCTTGTCTGCATCTCATCTGGACACAGTACTCCAGATGAGGCCTAACCAGTGCTGAGTAGAGGGGGACTAGTACTTCCTGGGATTTGGAAGCTATGCTTCTAATAATGCAGCCCAAAAGAGCATTTGCCTTTTTTGCAGCCACATCCCATTGTTGGCTCATATTCAGCTTGTGATCGACAACAATTCCAAGATCCTTCTCGCTTGTAGTGTTGTTGAGCCATGTATTCCCCATCTTGTAACTGTGCATTTGGTTTCTTTTTCCTAGGTGCAGAACTTGGCATTTATCCCTATTAAATTTCACTCTGCTGTTTTCTGCCCAGCGCTCCAGTCTCTCAAGAGCAACTAGAGCAAATGAAATAAAGAACACACAACCCTATATTATTCAGTGCTTAATATTAAGAAAATCCAGGTTCCTGTCACAGTCTGGTTCAGCCTGCCTGAACTGGGTGCATTCCAGATGTGTTGCTTTGCAACATCCACCATTCCCATCCTGTATGGCCAATGATGACTGTCAGTGATGGGAATTGCAGTCCAATGCATATGGGGGGCACCAGCTTGGTGAAGGCTGATGTATGCAAAGTTCTCTGTACACTCAAAGGGATGTATATTATTAAGAATAAGTCATGCCTAGATACAGCTCCAGTTGAGGGAATCCCTCCCTCCAGCTACCAACAGCCAGTGCTGAGGCCACCACAAGAAAAGAAGCCACAGGCCTTCCATCACGCTTAGATCTTAGCAAATTAGAAAAGGAACTGAGAATAAAACTGCCAATATCACACTGCCCTTATACCAATCTATGGTGTGACCACACTTGGAATACTGTGTACAGTTCTGGTCACCACACCTAAAAATAGGATATTGTAGAGCTGGTAGAAGTGCAGAAAAGGGCAACTTAAATGATCAGGGGGCTGGAGCATCTCCCGTATGAGGGAAGGTAACAACATCTGGGATTGTTTAGCTTGGAAAAAAGGAGGATAAGGGGTAGGGATGTTGGAGAATTCCTCCACGGACTCTAGTAAGGCCGGATTCTTTAGAATCTGGCCCCCCGGAGTCTGTGGCAGAATGGAGCAATCCCCTCTGCCACCCCGTGGAATCCCCCTGGGACAGACCTACCTGGCAGTGGTGGCGGATGTGGTGGCGTGGATTGTCTTCTGGCCGCTGCCGGGCTGCTGCGGCCACAAATGGCGGCTGTCGTAGCAGCCGCCATTTGCGTCCCTGCATTGGGCTGTGATAGGCTACATAAATACTAGCCTATCACGGCAAAGAGCAGGGGTGCAAATGGTGTAATGGGCGCCATTTGCGCCTCTGCTCTTTGCCGTGAAAGGCTACATAAATACTTATGTAGCCTATCACGGTCTAAGGCACGGATGCAAATGGCGGCTGGCATAGCAGCCACCATTTGTGTCTGCGGCTCCGCGGCTTTGCCACAGAGCGGAGCTGGCCAGGGAGGATTCCGGGGGGGGGGGCAGATCCCCCCCCCCGTGGAGGCCCTGGACCAGAACTGGGTGACTAATCTGCCCATCCTTAGTAAGGGGAGACATGATAGAGGTCTACAGAATCATGCATTGTGAGTAGAATGTGGATAGGGAGATATTTTTCTCCCTCATACATAAAACTAGAACCTGAGGTCCTGTCATGCAGCTGATTGGTGGGAGATTCAGACAAATAAAAAGAAGGTCTTCTTCACACAGTGCAGAGTTGAACTAGGGAATTCGCTACCACAAGATATAGTGATGACTACCAACTTGGATGGCTTTAAAAGGGGGTTGGGCAAATTCCTGGAGGAAAAGGCTATCAATGGCTACTAGTCTTGATGGCTATGTGCTACCTCCAGTACCAGAGCCAGTGAGCCTATGTACACCAGTTGCTGGGGAACATGGGTAGGAGGGTGCTGTTGTGCTCATGCCCTGTTTGTGGGTTCCTGGTTGACAGCTGGCTGGGCACTGTGTGAACAGAATGCTGGACTAGATGGGCCCTTGGTCTGATCCAGCATGGCTCGTCTTATGTTCTTATCTACTTCCATGACCTGCCGATCTTTGTAGCCAGGAACTACTGCCTGAGTTTGTTTATTCCTCTTCCCTCCCAATCCCTTTTCCTTTTGTGTTGTGCCTTCTAATTGTAAGCCTACGGGCAGGTACTGTGTTTCATGACTGAGCTTTGTGAGCCACTCTGGGGGCCTTGTTTTGGTTGAAGAGCTGGTAAAGATTTTTCAATTAAATCCATAGTTCTTGCTATCCCCCAGTGCTACTCTCTCTCATCTTTCAAGTCTCGCTGCAAGGCTGGTTTTTTCTGCAAATCATTTACTGAGCCACCCTGCCTGACCTTCTCCACTGACATGTGACTCTCCTCCATCCCATCAGCATGGCTGAGGTGACTATCTTCAGCCCATTCTAACACAGAGAGACTAATGATGCATGTTTAGACAGAAAAAAGTCCTACAACTCCCAGCATTCCTCAATCAGCACCTTGGGTCTCTTATGGTTGTCATTCATGAGATAGCAGCTCATAGCATTTTATGGTTGTCATTCATGAGATAGCATCTTTCAGCTGTCCCTGGGTCCTAGTACTTCTTGATTACTCCTGGCTGTCAAAGCCACTTGCATGCAACTTGAAAGGAAACAACAGCACATCCCAAGAGATAAACATGATAAATGTGACCTCATTCATGCTCTTTGCCAGGGGTGTTCAAATGGTACAAAAGTTGGGAAACCACCAAATGATCAGTGGTTGAGGGAAAGGTGTGGGCCTGGGGAAGGGGTATGGCCATCTGGGGAACTCCAATGGGCCAGACTGAGACCTTGGGCAGGCTTAATTTGGCCCCTGGGCCTGAGTTTCTGCACCCCTGCACTGAGCATATGTGATGTTGGGGACAATCAGGATATTGCCATAGGCAGAGAGGTAAAACACAATCCTTGAGAAATCTTGCTAGTCATAGCAATGCCCTTTTGTGTTTCCTTGGAATCTTTAAGCAAAAGCCTCCAGTCCACACTCAGATTTAGCTGTTGCTAAAACTTGGTAACACCTCCTGCTGTCATCTTTGTGTCTGACAGAACTTCCAGGGGCCACTGTCTGTTTGCTCTCAGAAATAGGATTCTGGATTGGATGGACCTTGGTCTGGTCCAGCAAAGAAACGTTCATAAGGTCTGGTTATCCCTGTCTATATGGTAGGGATGGCAAGGGTGCCCGATTCCATCTGGGAAGCTGGCAGAACCCCCCCGCCGCACCCCCGAGCCCTGCTTGCTGAGCCCCTGCTCCTGCTCACCCCCTGCCTGCACTTGGCGAGTGGCCGCCTCTTACCCCAGCAGCCTCGTCAAGCTCTGTAGTCACCATTTTTTGAAAAACAAAATGCCTGCAAAAATGCACATATTTGCGTATGTGTGAAAATGCACCTTTTGTGAATGCACATATTTGCGTATGCACGAAAATGCACCTTTTGTGAACGTGCATATTTTTATGTGTGCAAAATGTGCATTTTGGTAAAAATGCACATTTTCGTGCATACACAAATATGAGCGTTTGCAGAAATGTACATTTTCAAGCACACACAAGTATGTGTCTTTTTGCGATCAACATTTTATTTTTCAAAAAATGGCAACCGTGAAGCTCGAAGAGGCCATTGGGGCGAGTGCAGGCTGCTCCTCGAGCATGGGAGGGGCTTGAGCACAGTCCGGGGACCAGCAAGCGGGGACAGGGGCTGGGCGGGCACCCAGAGAACCTGGATGGGGGTGGGTTCACACATCCCTACTATATGGTGCCACCCCTCACAGTAGCAAAAAAAATAAGGTTCATCCTGTAAGCAAGTTGCAGCAGTGTACAGATGGCCTGCCTGTGCTAGAAAAGTCATGTTGCCAAGATGGCAAGCAGCACATTTAGTTGCCATCTTGGAATTCAAGATGGCAGCTATACATCCATATTGTGATCAATACTATAGTCCTTATTGGGGTTAGAAAACTAATGTCAGTGATAAAGTCCAGTGTTCTATGTACTGAGAAGATCTGTCATAACATTTCAGTCATGGTAGCTATGTTGAGTTGAAAAATGGCTGACACACTACCAGATATGTATAACTCAATGTGTTTAAGATAACAAATAGTTTTGTGGCACCTTTAGGACTAACAAATTGCATCTGATGAAGTGGACTGTACATCACAAAGGCCATAATAAACGTTTTAGTCTTTGAGATGCCCCAAGACTCTTGGTTGTCTTTGATGCAACAGACTAATTTTATTTTTAGATTTAATTTATATCCTGCCTTTCCACCAAAAGTGGCACTCAGGGGACAGTTACCCCTCTGGAAATTGTTTCAGTGTGTTTTAAAAAACCCCCACCCATTAACCAATATTCTAATATTAAAACGTCACTAAATATTTTTCATCATAGACTTGCATTACTGAAAACGTTAGAACTCTAGCGAGTGTACTGGTTCAATTTATATTAAGAAAATGTCAGAATGCAGATATTAATAATTCATAGCTCAAAAGCAATGAAAACACACAGACACATGTTTGGCTGGAGGCAAAAGGAAACTGTATTAGTCTAAACTACTGCACTATAATGGTCATACAGAGGTATATATAACATTAATACAACTGTTTCCAGAGGGGTAGCTGTGTCAGTCTGTTGCAGCAAACACACACACACACGTTTTTGGCACCTTAATATCTAACAAATTTATTGTGGCATAAACTTTTGTGGAGTAGAGTTCATTTCATTTGATGCATGAAGTGTTATATATGACAGATAGGCACAGAGAGGTATAAAGGAAAAAAACAAACATTGTAAACAATGGTGCCAAAAGTCTATGAAATGCAAGAATGACAGTCCATTATTTTTTTTTCATGCAAAGCAAAGCACAAATGTATACAAGATAAGCACATCGCTCATTCTAAACAACAGTTATTGGTGAGAACATAATCTTCTTAGCTTAGCTAATCTAATTTAACACCTTTAGTGGGAAAGAAAACCTTAGTCTCAGTTGAGTCCTGAACAAATAGAATCTAGCATATTGATAAATTCTAGTTCAGCGATTTCACACTGGAATCTCCTTTTGAAATTTTCTTATTGAGGAACTGTGACTTTCAGTTCTGCAGCAGAAGGTGATGGGAGGTCATAATGTTCTACCACAGGTAGGGATGGTGGAGAAATCTGCTGCGGACTCAAATAAAGCTGGATTCTGAAGAATCCAGCCTGTGAAGTCTGCAGCAGACTGACCCCACTCACCTCTGGGTCTGTTGGATTTCCTGAAGGCTAGCTCTCCTCCATGCTAAATGGCGCAGTTGGCTAATGGCAGCCGCCATTAGCCAATCGCAGGAAAAATATGACTGTAAGTAGCATAGTTTATGGCATTTGTGGCCATAAAGCACTCCTTTCTGTGTTAATTGCGCCAGAATTTACATAGAAGGAACTGCTTTATGGCCGTAAATGCTGTAAACTGTGCAATTTACGGCTGTATTTTTCCCACGACTGGCTAATGGCGGCCGATTGCACCATTAAGAATGGAAGAGAGCTTCCCTGCAAAGTCCAACTGATATAGTAAGGCTCTGGGGAAATCTGCAGGGCCCGAAGCAGCCTGGATTTCCCCGCTGCAGCCCCCCTTCCCCGGACCAGATGTCGGTGGGTTCATACATCCCTACCCACAGTTTTCTGAATATTGCCTTTTTAATGTCAGAATGTAAAAGTCTGTTTGTTCTTTTGCATAGAAACTGACCTTATTGTCTTCGGAGAAGGGCACGGTTGATAGGTGTTTATTTATTTTATTTTATTTATTATTAAATTTATTAATCGCCCATCTGGCTGGTCACCCAGCCACTCTGGGCGATGTACAACACACCATAAAACAATTTAAAACAATAAAATTCTACCATAATTTTTTTTAAAAAATACCCTAACCCACCCCAAATGCCTGCCTGAACAACCACGTTTTTAATGCACGACGGAAGCTCATTAAAGAGGGGGCATGACGGAGTTCCCTAGGGAGGGAGTTCCACAGAGTGGGGGCCACCACAGAAAAGGCCCTCTCCCTCGTCCCCACCAGTCTAGCTGTCCTGGCTGATGGGACAGAGAGAAGGCCATCCGAGGCTGATCTTGTTAAGCGGCCTGTCTGGTGTTGCCGGAGGCGCTCCTTAAGATAGGCTGGGCAGGAACCATATAGGGTTTTAAAGGTCAAAACCAACACCTTGAATTTGGCCCGGAAAACAACTGGTAACCAGTGCAACTCCTTCAGCACTGGAGTGATGTGATCTCGCCGGCGGCTGCCTTTAATCAGGCGAGCCGCCGCGTTCTGTACCAGCTGCAGCTTCCGAACCGTCTTCAAGGGTAACCCCACGTAGAGCGCATTACAGTAGTCTAAACGAGAGGAGACCAGGGCATGTACTACTGATGGGAGCAGATGGTCGGGAAGGAAGGGGCGCAGCCGCCGTATCAGATGGAGTTGATACAGCACTGTCCGGCTCACAGCTGACACCTGAGCCTCCATGGACAGCTGGGAGTCCAAAATGACCCCCAGGCTGCGGACCTGGTCTTTCAAGGGTAGCCGTACCCCATTCAACACCAGGTCAACATCCCCCAGCCTCCTCTTGTCTCCCACCAAAAGTACCTCGGTCTTGTCAGGGTTCAGCTTCAGCTTATTCCTCCCCATCCAGCCACTCACCGTCTCCAGACATTTGGACAGGGATTCTATGGCCAACCTTGGTGAAGATTTGAATGAGAGGTAGAGCTGCGTGTCATCTGCATATTGTTGGCATATATCACATTGGAGGATGAACAAGTGAATGAAGCCCTGATGGTATGGCTGATGCAACTATTCAAACAGTGCACCAACGCCTTAGCAAAGGATGTGCCTGACCTCGTTGGATCTTGGCAGCTAAGCAGGGTCGGTCCTGGGTAGTACTTGGATGGGAGACCGCCTGGGAATCAGGCTTCCTGCACTGAGCAGGGGGGTTGGACTCGATGGCCTTGTAGGCCCCTTCCAACCCTATGATTCTATGATCCCACAAGACTCTATGATCCTGACATTCTCCATTTGTGGGTAGGGAAATTGCCCGCCCCCCCGTTTCATTGCATTTCTCCCAGGGCAAAAGAAATTCTCCAGCAGTTTGTCAGGGGTGGGGTGCTCATCATACAGCAACTTACTTTTTCCCTACGTTTTGTTGTTGCTGTTGCTGCAAGTGGCAACCTGTCGATTGCAGAACACAAGCAGAGCCCTCTGCTAGATCAGGCCACAGGCCTGCAGAGTCCAGCCTTCTGTTTGCACTGTGGCTAACCAGATGTATATGGGAAGCCCAAACCCGACCTGAAGGCACCTTCCTTCTCGTGTTCTCCAGCAACCGGCATACAGAGTCATACAGCTGCTGCTATTGGAGGTAATACGTATATAGCCATCATGAGTAGTAGGCACTGATAACTCTATTTTCCACAAATTTGTTTAATTTCATGGAGGATAAGACTGTTTATTTATTTGCAGTATTTAACCTCCCACACTTTGCATCCCATACAATGGAGTAATATCAGAGTTATAAGCTCTGTACAAGGAGCCCAGGTTTGAAGTCTAGCTGCTGCCTTTTCTACTACCAGTTGAAGTTTCTGAGCACTTTTCAATGACAGCCCCATGTACAGTGCATCGTAGTATCCCAGCCTGGATATTAGGACATCATAACCTGCTGTAGGGTTCTGGGTGGCTTGCTACCCACAGCAACAAGCCACCCTGCCCGGGTTCTCATGACATGACAAGCCACGCTGCTGGGGGTAATTATGTTAATCCCCCAGCACTCGACCGGCATGCACGGGGAGGGGAAATAAGCCACTTATTTATTCTCCTCTGAGATCATGCAAACCCGGCCCATGAATGATTGTCGCTAGGTCTGCTTTTTCTAGGAAAGGGAGCAGCTGCCATACTAGCTTAAGCTAGTAAAATGCAGTCCTGGCCACCACGGCATCCAGGAACAGTGCCAGATCCAGACCCTCATCTTGAGGGCCGGCCCTCCCATGGGGCAGGGAGAATCTCTTGCCTTGGGTGGCAGATGCAGAAGGGTGGCAGATTGCAATCTCCTCCCACCGCCCCCATGTGGAAGGACTGTCTGCCCTCTGCTGCCACTAGTCCTGGTCTTATGCCTCCCTTTGAAGACTCCTCTGAGCAATGCATCACGGAGGGTGGATGCTCCGGAGAACCCTGATGGCTGGGCAAATGCTGAGCGTGGCTGCTGCCGCCTGGCCTACGCCTCACCCCAAGGACATTTTCAGAATGAGGCAAAGGGTGGGGGGCACTGCAGAGCTGGCCTGGCCTGCTGTGACAAATGGAGCAGCAGGGAACTGGCCAGCCCAGCCCAGCCCAGCCCAGCTCTCCCGAGTGGCTGCTCATGCGTCACTCTGAGGACCCTTCAGAGTGAGACCCTGCGTGGGAAGGCTCCCGGGGAGCCCCACCTGGCACTTTTCTGTTGTGCCAAGTGCTGTACAAGGAAAAGCAGCCACCACAGTTCTTCAGAGAGCCTGCCACCAGAGCAAGGCATTGTGGGTGAGGTGGCCTTGGAGACCGGTGCTGTCACGGAACAGGCGGTCTCCAAGGTGGTCAGGATTCCTTGCTTCAATGAAGGACCGCTTCAGAGTGAGGCACTGAGGGGTAGGAGGGGCAGAGGAGAGCAAGAGTTGGCAGGGTGTGAACTTGCACAAGGTTGTATGCAGTGTCTAGTAGCATATTTATACTTGTTTGGTAGAGCAGTTGGCAACTATTATGAAGTTAGAGTTGGTTGTCATAGCTGTATACTGAAGGTCAGCACTGTTTGCTACTAACAAGAGTTAGATAATGCACAGTAGCTGTCTTGCACAGTTTGTACCATCCTTTTGATAAGAATGTTCCTTTTTCTGCTGTGAGAAACTTTCTTTCCTGCCAAGAAATCAAGCCCCCCCCTCCTTCTCCTTGGTGAAGGGAAGGAGGTGTGTGTGTGTTGTGACAGTTTTTAACTCAGTGAGACAAGCCATATAAAATCCTGGGCAGATTGGCTTATTCATCACTAAGAAGAGAAACAGGTTCTCAGAAAAAAGACCACGGACTGAGCTGCTGGTAGATACAAAAAGAGCATCCTCAGACCGAATCAACTGTGCTTTAACATTTGACCATATTACCCACAAATTGCAATGGAGCATAAAAAGATATTGGCATATAATACAACACATTTCAGGTTGCCAAGAGAAACTGCTGATTTCTGTTAAAAGAACCAGGAATATCAGATATTTTCTGATGAGAAGTGCATTTAAAGAACACAACAGAAATTTAGTCAATGTCTTGCTAGGTGCTTCCATTGCTAGGGGCCATCACCCATGTGAACACTGCAGCTACTGTAAGTACACCTCCAAAATTATAGAATTTGAAAACCCCTCCAGCCAACAGACATACAATTCGAAGCATTTCATTGCCTGCAGTAGTGCTTTTGTAGTTTATGTTGTGCAGTGTAAATGCCCTAAGCTTTATGTGGGAAAAACAATAAGACCCTTAAAAAGTCGGATAGGGGAACACCTGAGTAACATTAAGAACAGACCAGGTGCTCCACTTGTAAGCTCTTTCGCAGACAACAGCATTCTCCCACAGATCTAAAATGTTGGGCACTGGATAACCTCGACATTAAGGAAGGAAATATCTGTTGAGGAGAGAAGCTGAGCGGATTTTGAGACTGAACACTCTCCATGTGGTTTACATGAAGACCTTGAATCTTTACCTGTGGGTGATCTACACATACTCCCTGGCTACCACGGTACAGTTCGGTTCTGAGACCTTGGCTGCGCTCATGGAAACACCTGATAATGCTAGAAAAAAAATGGACAAAAGAGTATAAGATAAGATCCGAGAAACATCTTTTCCAGTCGCCAGTAGATTGACACAGGTGACAATCTTTTGCTGAAAAAATTCTGCAGACATTTTTCTCTTGTAAGTATGAACTTATACGTTATTCTTAGTAAATAAACAGGTTTTACATAGTTTCTGTAAGAATGTTATACATGCATAAGCCCCTGTGGCAATTTCTGTTTTAGTAATGTTTTAATTATGTGTGTTGTCCTATTTGTAATTTTTATTACCATTCATGTTGCAGCCCCCTGAAGAGGCTCTAAAAATAAGAAAAAGGCCGAAACATGTTGGGCTTGAATCAAGGTAAGCTGGAGGGGGTCAAACATGAGATGGCAAGATTGAACATCGACATCTTGGGAATCAGCGAACTAAAATGGACAGGCATGGGCGAATTTAATTCAGGTGACCATCATATCTACTATTGTGGGCAAGAATCCCTTAGAAGAAATGGAGTAGCACTCATAGTCAACAAAAGGGTGGGAAAAGCAGTACTGGGGTACAATCTCAAAAATGATAGAATGATCTCAGTACGAATCCAAGGCAAACCATTCAACATCACAGTAATTCAAGTCTATGCCCCAACCACTGAGGCCGAAGAAGCTGAGGTTGATCGGTTCTATGAAGACCTACAACACCTTCTAGAACTAACACCAAAAAAAGATGTCCTCTTCATCATAGGGGATTGGAATGCTAAAGTAGGAAGTCAAGAAATCACTGGGATAACAGGCAGGCATGGCCTTGGTGTACAAAATGAAGCAGGACAAAAGCTAATAGAGTTTTGCCAAGAGAACATGCTGATCATAGCAAACACTCTTTTCCAACAGCACAAGAGGCGACTCTACACATGGATGTCACCAGATGGTCAATATTGAAATCAGATTGATTATGTCCTTTGCAGCCAAAGATGGAGAAGCTCCATACAGTCAGTAAAAACAAGACCTGGAGCTGATTGTGGCTCAGATCATGAGCTGCTTCTTGCAAAATTTCGGCTTAAATTGAAGAACGTCGGGAAAACCACTAAACCTTTCAGGTATGACCTAAATCATATCCCTGATGAATATACAGTGGAGGTGAGGAATAGATTGAAGGGATTAGACCTGATAGACAGAGTGCCTGAGGAACTATGGACGGAGGTCCGTAACATTGTTCAGGAGGCAGCAACTCAATCCATCCCAAAGAAAAAGAAATGCAACAAAGCAAAGTGGCTGTCTGATGAGGCTTTACAAGTAGCTGAGGAAAGAAGGGAAGCGAAAAGCAAGGGAGAAAGGGGAAGATATATCCAACTGAATGCAGAGTTCCAGAGAATAGCAAGGAGAGACAAGAAGGCCTTCTTAAATGAACAATGAAAAGAATTCGAGGAAAACAACAGAATGGGAAAGACTAGAGATCTCTTCAAGAAAATCTGAGATCTCAAGGGAACGTTTTGTGCAAAGACGGGCATGATAAAGGACAAAGAAGGCAGGGACCTAACAGAAGCAGATGAGATTAAGAAGAGGTGGCAAGAATACACAGAAGAACTATACAGGAAAGATCTGAATGTCCCTGATAGCCATGATAGTGCGGTCACCGAACTTGAGTCGGACATCCTAGAGAGTGAAGTCAAGTGGGCCTTAGGAAGCATTAGTAACAACAAAGCTAGTGGAGATGACAGTATTCCAGCCGAGCTATTTAAAATCCTAAAAGATGATGCTGTTAAAGTGCTGCATTCAATATGCCAACAAATCTGGAACACTCAACAGTGGCCACAAGACTGGAAAAGGTCAGTTCACATTCCAATTCCAAAGAAGGGCAACGCCAAAGAGTGTTCAAACTACCGCACAATTGCGCTCATTTCACATGCCAGCAAGGTGATGCTCAAAATCCTACAAGCTAGGCTTCAGCAGTATGTGAACCGAGAACTACCGGAAGTACAAGCTGGGTTTCGAAGAGGCAGAGGAACTAGAGATCAAATCGCCAACATTCGCTGCATCATGGAGAAAGCAAGAGAATTCCAGAAAAACGTCTATTTCTGCTTCATTGACTACGCTAAAGCCTTTGATTGTGTGGATCACAACAAACTGTGGCAAATTCTTAAAGTGATGGGAGTACCAGACCACCTTACCTGTCTCCTGAGAAACCTGTACGAGGGTCAAGAAGCAACAGTAAGAACCAGACATGGAACAACCGATTGGTTCCAAATTGGGAAAGGAGTACGACAAGGCTGCATATTGTCACCCTGCTTATTTAACTTATATGCAGAGTACATCATGAGAAATGCCGGGTTGGATGAATCAGAGGTCGGAATTAAGATTGCTGGGAGAATTATCAACAACCTCCGATATGCAGACGATACCACCCTAATGGCAGAAAGCGAAGAGGATCTCAAGAGCCTCTTGTTGAGGGTGAAAGAGGAGAGTGCAAAAGCTGGTTTGAAACTCAACATTAAAAAAACTAAGATCATGGCATCTGGCCCCATCACTTCCTGGCATATCGAAGGGGAAGAAATGGAAGCAGTGACAGATTTTACTTTCTTGGGCTCCAAGATCACCGCAGACGGTGACTGTAGCCATGAAATTGAAAGACGCTTGCTCCTTGGGAGGAAAGCTATGGCCAACCTAGACAGCATAGTAAGAAGCAGAGACATCACCTTGCCGACAAAGGTCCGTCTAATCAAAGCTATGGTTTTCCCAGTAGTAATGTATGGCTGTGAGAGCTGGACTATAAGGAAGGCTGAGCGCCGAAGAATTGATGCTTTCGAACTGTGGTGCTGGAGAAGACTCTTACGAGTCCCCTGGACTGCAAGGAGGTCAAATCAGTCCATCCTAAAGGAAATCAACCCTGAGTGCTCATTGGAAGGACAGATAATGAAGCTGAAGCTCCAATATTTTGGCCACTTAATGCGAAGAGAAAACTCCCTGGAAAAGACCCTGATGCCGGGAAAGACTGAAGGCAAAAGGAGAAGGGGACGGCAGAGGATGAGATGGCTAGATAGCATCACGGATGCAATGAATATGAACTTGAGCACGCTCCGGGAAAGAGCGCAGGACAGGAAGGCCTGGCGTGCTATGGTCCATGGGGTCACGAAGAGTCGGACACGACTGAACGACTGAACAACAATATATATATATATTGCATCCTGAGAACCTGTTTCTCTTCTTTGTGATTTACTTTGGATACTCATCTCCTTCTATTTTACAGATTGGCTTGTTACCCGTTCTCATCTGAGAGTGGGAAGATGCACCACCTTTTTGATAAACAGCCCCTGGGATGAGGCCTGTCACTTCAAGAGAATCGGAGTAGCTACAGCTTCGAGCTGAGGGGCATGTGTATGCTTTTCTTTGCTTTTATTATCTGCATCCATTTTCCATCAATAAACTATATCATTCTTTCACACAAGTGAACATGAGTCATATTGGTATCTTCAGGTCTGTTTAATGTGGGTCCTGGCTGGATCAGGCCCCAGGTTTGAGACGCTACTATCCAGAGAATATCACGCTATCCAGTGATGCAACTACATTGGTTTCAGGGACACAAAAGATTTACACCTCAAAAAAATGAGAGCAGATAGTCTTAAAATTACCGTCCCCACCCAATGAAGCGGGGAGGCACTGCTATCAAGAGATCTGGAGCTATGGATACCATCTGTGTCAGCTTTAGATGGCTTTACATGGCCAGACAAAGGGGGTGAGGGAGGGAGCCTGAGGGAGCTCTGCAGCCCCAAGGTCAGCTGCTCCCCTCCTCAGCAGGGGAGGAGGGAGAAAAGGGGCACCAGGGACCAAAGCCACCTCCGTCTCCTCGGTGCCCCTTCTCCTCCTCCTCAGCCCTCGGCTTCTCTGCCTTCCACCCCCTGAGAGCCGCCACGCCTCGCAACTCGACCATCCCCAGCCCGCCCCTCAGCTTCCTGCCCTTTCCCCAGCCTGCTGCCCCGCGTCCCCGCTCTGTGCCTGCGCGCCCAGTGGGCTGCGTGAGCTTTGCCGCCGTCCCCTTCTCCTCCACTGCCCTCGTCATCCTGCGGCACCGGCCACCCATTCAGGGCCACTGCTGGCCACACTGACCAGCAGGAGGAACAGGCGCGGGGCTGCAGCCGCCTTTGTCTGTCCCTCGTGCTTCTGCGTGGGGCTTGCTGTGTGTGGGAGCGGGACTCTGGTGGGCTTGATGTGCAGACGTGAGCAGGGGATCATGTTTTAGCACCATGCAGTGGAAAGCTTCCACCTGCTGTTTGTTTGCACATCACGTTTGTCCTTCAAGGAGCAGGAGGGGGCCTGGGGTTGGATCCAACCCCTCTGGTTGACAGTAGGATCCTAGGCTTGCTTGCTCTGAAGCACGTCCCAATGAGTTCAACGGAGCTTATGTTGGAGGAACTGGGGCCACGAGTCACTTAACCTGAACGTGAAGAGTTAACATGTACCTGAGTAAGGTGGGAAGGGATCTCTGAGGGGTCCTTCTGCCTTTTCCTTGTCTCCTCCCTCTGCTTTCCTATCTTCTTCTTTCTTTCTCCTACAAGTGATGCTGATCATGGGGCCGACCTTGAGGTGTAAGTTTGTTATATCTCCAGTAAATTCTGTTCCTTACCCAACACTCGAGTGTGTTTTGTCTACATCCGTGGCTACTGACGGGGGCCTGAATGGACAGTATTATTAACTACAAGTAGTTATGCTTGTAGTAGCCTTGTATGGCAACCCTACTGGTCTGTTCAGAAGCAAGTGCCATTACGTTCAATGGGATTTACTCCCAAATAAGTGTGTATAGGGCAGCAGCCCTAAGGAGCTGTGTGTCCCCACGGACTAAGTTCCATTTATTTTAATGGGGCATTGCTTCACACCTGGTTGCAATGCCTCTTCATAATAATAATTAATAATAATTATACTATGATTATATTATTATTACTACTACGACGACTACATGTTTCTTGAATTGAAAAGGACTAACCAAATAATATTTTCTAGCAAGTTGCTGGGCATGACTTTGTGCGTGTGTGTGTCTTCTTTTCAAATGGACCTTTTAATAATTCCGAATTAGGGTGACCAGATACTCCAAACAAAGAAAGGGCACAATCCTATTCAGGTAGGTGGCCGCTTCCAAACTTGTTGGAGGTGACTGGCTATCCAAAGCAGGGCAGGAGAAGCACAGAGGGGATCATTCCCCCCACACTCCTCCTGCCCTGCATTTTTGGCTAGACAGCCAATTGCAGCTGTCTAGCTGCGTGAGGGCTGAGTTGGGAAGGAGGCTGCTGTATACTTTGGATGTGTTGAATCATAGACTAGTATAGAACTGTAGGGTTGGAAGGGACCTACAAGGCCATCAAGTCCAACCCCCATGGTCTGCAGGCATTTCTGCCCTCCCCGCCCCAGAATGCCCCCAGCCACGCCCTTTTTTGGCCGCTCCGCGCCCCTCTTGTGAGAATGGAGGACGGGGCCATTCTGCGCTGCCTCAGAGGCAGCGCGGAAGTGGGGGGAGGTTGGTTCCCAGAAAACCATATATCCTATGGCCGTCTAGCCACTGTCTAGTGGCCATAGGATTGTTCCCTAAATTACTGAAAGCTGATTTGTATTGTATAATCTTACACGGTTGTATAATTTTAGAAGGGGGCCTGGCTGTGGGGCTTGTGGCTGTGACTATCATGGAGAGGCCCTGCACTTCTGAATTTGCCACTACGCTGTTGGGTGAAATGCATAAATATTGTAAACAAATAAAGAAATACATCAGAAGTGAAAAAACACATTTGTATGTGCCAGGTAGGGGGCATCACTCAGTGGTAGAGCATGTGGTTTGTATGCAGAAAGTCCAGGGTCCAGTCCTTGGCATCTCCACTTAAAGATCAGTGATGGGAGATCCTTCCCTGACCAAGACCTTGGAGATCCACAGACACTCCGAATAGATAATCCTGGGTTAGGTGGACCATTGTACTTAGCCTAAGGCAGCTTCTTATTAACAAATCCTGTCCTGGATTAAGCCTGAACCCTTAATAAGTGAATACAGGCACCTTTGCAGTCTTTGCATATATCACATCATCTGATTAAGTGAAATGGCCAGCCCCCTCTTTCTGCACCTTGGATAGCTCCTTTAGAGTTCTGACTGGCCCTGATGGAAACCCAGAGCTGACTCTCCGCCCCATGACCTCGGAGTCACCCGCCTCCACTGCCTTTACTGCCTCAACCTTCCCTTGCTCTGTTCTCAAGTCCATGCTTGGCAGAAGAGAAAGTTCTTTGACAACTTCTTGAGAGTCCTGGAAGGATGAATAGAATTCCACCCTGAGATGCTGCATGTGCTTCCAGTCAGAGAGAGCACATTTCTCGATATGTGGGAGTGAGACCCGAGAGTAAGGGATGGCGGGAAGAACTTCTCTGCATTATAAATTGGCGAATTTCTACAATAATTACCATTCCCAGAGAATTTGTAACTCCAAGCTGCTCCACTGTGGTTATCTCAAACCGAGTCAGTTTCTGACTCATGTCTGTGGCAGACTGTCTACTGTTGGTACCTCAGCGGCCAGTTCCTCCATGGTGGGTGAATGCTGTGCAATGTAAAAAGAGTATTTTTCATTCTTTCTTTCCTGTGAAGATCTCGGAATAGAGCCCTGAAGTATATGGTGCTAAAGCTCTGTCGCAGTTATCAGGCTCAACAGCTCTTTCTTAAAGCTTGCCATTTCCAACTTGCTCAATTAAAGCTTCTTGATTTTTTTTTTAAAGAGACACTCAAAAGAAGCCCAGCAATGGCTTTTAACCGAGTTTGACGGCAAGTAAATTGCAACCTTTAGGAAGGTTGATATTTAAAGGGAATAATGGGTCTGGGGATGCCTTTCTTCCCAGCATGCCATTCTTTGCTCTTTACGGATAGCGAAATTGCAGCTCCATAGCATACCAGACAAACACATGGCTTATGAAGTCTAATCTGTTTACATGCTGCTTCTCCCCCAATTTTGCCTCCTCACGCACAAGTCACCATCTTTGATGTGAATGATAATGGCTTCTTAATAAGGTCAAGAAACATAGTTTATGGCTTTTCTTTTTGTCTTACCAAGAGTATTTCTCCAGAAGGGGTAATTTGCCAATTGATAAAGAAGCTTGAAGAAACCTATTCTGGATGCAGATGACGTTAACTATTATAGACCAGTGGCTAACATTCCCTTCCTGGGCACAGTAAATAAGAGAGTGGTGGCCGGCCAATATGAGTCATTCTTGCATGAAATTGATTATCTCCATCCATTTCAATTGGGTTCCAGGCCTAATTTTGGGACAGATACTGCTTTTTGTTGCCCTGTGGGATTACCTTTGTCGAGAGAAAGACAGGAGGAGAGCAACCTTGTTTATTCTGGATCTCTCAGTGGCTTTCTATACCATTGACTGTAGTGTCTTTCTGGACACCAAGCCCCACCTCCAAGCCCCACCACTGTTACCTCCTATCTCAGATTCCCCCGTGTGCTACTGTGAAGGTCTGGGGCCTACAGAGGAAAGGAAAAGGGGAAAAAAGGTCAGGTTTTTGTTTTGTTGGGAGGGGTATCCCTGAAAGGAGTAGTTTCATTTCCTTGCTTAAGTTTCAGTTTCATTTCTCCAGTTAAGTTTCATTTCTTCAGGTGTGGGAAGGGGAAGTTTAAAAGAAGGACGGTGGGACTCTTAAAGAGGCATGAAATCCTTAAGGAGTTGCTCAGGGGGTCCAGGTCATAAGGGGAAGAACATGCAAGGGAATCACTGCAGTTATCTCCAATCTCAGTTTGGAGATAACAGTGGGAATGCAGATGGCATAGGACTCAAGTCAGTGCTGGGAGGAGCGGCTGTTCTTCCCAACACCGGCCAGGTCCCTTTCTCCATGCCTCTCTTAGCTGGGAGAAAGGCAAAATGCCCACTGACATCATCCAGCCTGCAGAGAGCCTAGCGGGGGACCATCCATAATGAAACAGTTCTGCACTCCTGCTTTAAAGCCCTAAATGTAAGGATGGACGAAAGTCCCTTACCTGGTCCCGCAGCTTGCTTCGCGGTGGGGGGGAGGCGCTTTGGTTCTCCCCCCGAAGTTCAGGCCGGGGCGGGAGGCGCCCTGCCCCGCCTGGCCGAAATTCAGGCCTGGGGGGAGGCGCCCCATCCCTCGCCGCCGAAATTCAGGCCGGGGGGGAGCGCCCCATCTCCCCGGCTGCGAAATAAAAAAGTAAATGTAAAACACACACACACACACACACCCGTGATAGGATTTCCAAAGTCAGCCATGATAGGCTACGTAAATCGTTACGTAGCCTATCACGGGTGACTTTGAAAAAAAAAAAGCGCGTATGCAAATGGCGGCGCCCATGGGCGCCGCCATTTGCGTTCCTTATTTGGGCCCAGGTAGTCTACATAAATATTTACGTAGACTACCCGGGCCCAAATAAGGGCGCCGCCATTTGCGTATGCGCTTTTTTTTTCTTTTCCCAAAGTCACCCGTGATAGGCTACGTAACAATTTACGTAGCCTATCATGGCTGACTTTGGAAATCTAGCCGTGATAGGCTACGTAAATCGTTACGCAGCCTATCACGTGTGTGTGTGTGTTTTTTACATTTACTTTGTGATGGCGGCGGTGGCGGCAGCCGGTCGGAAGACCGGCCGCCGCCCCCACCCCCGCCAAACCACCGCCGAACCGCTGCCGGGACCCGCCGCCAAGAGGGATATTCGAAGTAGGTAAGTCCCATCCGGGGGGGGGGGCGGAGAATTTCACCGCGAATTTCGGGGGGGCTGAATGCGTTGGCATTCGGCCTCCCCGAGATTCGTGGAGAAATTCTCCGCCATCCCTACCTAAATGGCTTGGGGCCAGTTTATCTGAAAGATCTCCTCTTCCCTGGTGTACTTACCCAAAATGTAAGAACTTCTTCAGTAGACTTGCTCCAAGTGCCCCTTGCCAAATGAAGTGAGGTGGCAACCACTAAGGAGAGGGCCTTTTCAGTAGTGGCACCTCAATTTTTATTTATTACATTTCTGTATTGCCCAATAGCCAAAGCTGTCTGGGCAGTTCACAACTATTAATCAATTACGGAACAGTATCCACTGAGACGTTCAGCTGGTGCAACCCTAGTGGTCTTTTTGGTGAGAGGTGAAGAACTTTCTGTCCACCCAGGCCTTTGAAATAATTTGTGTAGCCTGGATCTGAGCCTCTCAGTTGTTGCCTTACATGGACAAGGCAGCTTATGTCTTCTGTCCCGCTTGCACTGGCTGCCAATTTGCTTCTGAGCTCCATTCGAAGTGGTGGTTTTGATCCATAAAACCCTACACACCTTGGGACCTTGGGAAGGTTCCTATTAGAGAGTGGGACTTTTTGGTGATATCCCCCTGGCTATGAAATACCCTCCCCAAGGAAGCTTGTTTGATGCCAGCATTGTTCTTTTTGTCACTGGGTCAAAACTTTTCTGTTCTCCCAGGCCTTTTAAGATGTCTGTTACTTTAATTCCTATGGTGCTTTTGGTGTTTTTAGCTCTTGCATTTATCAGTAAGCTTTAGCTTTTCAATTTGTACTGTGTTTTATTACGTTGGCTCTTGTATTGTTGTTTTGTAGATGTTTATTCAATTTGATTGTATTATTGACTTGTTTAAAATAACTCTATGACATTTAGAGAACTTTGCTCTGTAGGAGTCTCATAAATAGAAATACTAAACAAACAAACAAATAATATATTTGAATAAATAAATCAGATTCAAATAGAAGCAACGCTCAACACTGTCCACATACTGGAAGGAGCTACACCAATTTGCACCATCTGACGATCTGGCATGAACTTGTTTCAGTCACAGCCAGAGAAGATTTTGAATGGTGGAGGGTGGGAGAGAAGGAAGGCACCCCATTATAGGTTGAGAATTGTTTTTGGTGTGTAAGAACAAACAAGAATACTTCCTGCCAAAGTCCAATATATTTTTGTCACTTTTCTGACAGGCAATTTTCTCCACAGAGTGGATATACTGGGCCTCTGCTAGCCTCAGTAGGAATAAACGGGACTTATTTGTTTTTCAGATGACTGCTGTGGTTAAACACAGCAAAGTGCCTTGAGGCTTCTTCAGGACACAAAGGAACCGAACCTACAAGCTTGGCCCAAGCAAGAGAGCAGAAAAGTGAAAAGTGACAGCTTTCGGCAAGAACAAGGTGTTACTATTTTGGAGGTCCAGGGGTACTGGAGAGAAGAAACTGCTAATCTGCAAAACATGAGCGTGTTGACACTTTCTGAATTCCATGTCAAAGCTTGTTTCGTCTTGTGTCTGTATCGGAGCGCGAACTTAGTTTTTTACTTTGCACATGCAAATTCATGTGTCATTTCATGCACGTTTCCCCAAATGTGAACATCAACGGTGTGCATTTTGAATTTTTTGCCCATTGGTCAAAGCGAGTTTGTGCACATTTTTCAAATGTCTGCATATTTTGAACGCATTTTGTTTTGTTCCGCAAATCGCATTGCAAGCTCAGAAATGTACAGACCTTGACCACAGATTGCATTTGGGTCTGCATTTGGTTCTGGGAGGTGTAAGCTGGGTAACTTCTGGCATTAACAAGCTGAAACAAATTTCTCAAGCATCCCTAATGGCGGATAGGCTTACAGAACAATGGAATTGAATGGAATGGAAGATCTCTTTGCCTTGGCTTATAAACAGTATGACTGTCTGTTTCCTGTTGGAAGGCAGGGCAGAGGTTTTGTCTTGGCCTGGACTTCTGGATTCTGAAATGAGGGGAAAGACAGATAAATGGTTGCTGTGATGATCAGGCCTTGGCCAAGGTATGAGACAATGGAGCAGCATGGAGGAGGTACAAAGCTGGATACTACTTTTGGCCCAGAATATACCCTGATGAGATCCTAGCATCACAGCAGTTGCCGTAAGGCAAAAGGAAAGCTGTTTCTGGGTAGTAAAGAAAAAGTGGTGTAATGAACCTTCTCCCATCACCTGCCATCTGCCAATACAGAGCTGAATTTTTAGTTTTGAGGGAAGAGGTATAAGAGAACGAACCAATTAGAAAGTAGGAAGAGGTTTGGGGGTATTGGGGAACAGAGAGAAGCTTCAGTTCTTCTTCACTGGACTCCAACTTTAGCTGTCCCTCTTTCACATAAAAGGTCCCCCCCCCCCAATGCCTTGTGCATGCTAAAGCTTATCTCTCTTCTCTGGAACACAGAGAGAAGGGAACTTTGCTTTTAGAGCTAATTATTTTTGCTTAGAATCATTTTACAATGGATTGGATCAGTCAGTTCTGAGTTTTCGAGATACTCTTTGCACAGCTCTGATTAATCTTTGTGACTTCTTTGGGGAGATTTTACTCCTCCCTTATCGGAACGGTTCCTGGTGATGTTTACGCAGAGCCAGCTCTTTGTCTTGCGGACAGCTAGATTTCCTAGGAATCCTTTCCTTTCTCCCTTAAAAACAATCCCTCTCCTTTTATTTTCTTTCCTGGTGAGGCTCACACTTCACTATTTTATTTTTTAACATTTTCTTCAATTGTTATGTGGATTCATTTTCTGTTTGGATTCTACTGAATCCTACAATTTGGACTCTGGGACTTCCATCTAAGACTACATGAGCCAGTATCCTCTGCCTGGGCTAAATAGCTATATCAGCCAAAAGTCTTCCTTTCTCAGTCTTTAGGCCAAACGGCTGTATAGCTGGGAATGTAGTAAGCTTTAACTCCAGGGGCTGGTGAAATCTGAAGGGCTGATACAGGAGTTTATAGAGGGCTAACTAGTTAATTTTGCTCTTCTACGTAAGAGCCACTTCATCCTATGCTGTAATCAAGTTTCTCCACTTGCACTTTTCATTTAATCCAACTTATCCAAGGATGGGCAACTATGGGAGGTCTGGAGGCCATTTTCACCCTGAGAAGCCCCCCCCCCCCCCCGGCTGCACTAGGAGGGGATTTTTTAATTTGTTATTTTTTAAATATCGTTCAGTAGCCCTAAAATGAACACATCCGGCTTGTTTGCTACCCACATTTGTCTATTTTAGTACTCCACCGCAGCCCTGGACTGCTAAAATGGAAACAAGCTAAATTGTCCATTCTAGCACTCTGTAGCTGCTATGGAGTCCCATTTTTTACACTGTTTCTATTTTGGGGTCCATTGGGGAGCTGTGGGGGCCAGGGTTTTTTCATGTGGCCTGCAGGCCACCAGTTGCTCACCCCTGGTTTAATCGTTGCATTATACTTCCTCTGAAATGCATTTATTGTCCTCTGATTCCCTGTGCATTGTGCCTTCATCTCATACTTACGAGATGCTGTGATTTAAATAAATCTTTCTAATATATTGCAGCTATGGATAGCCTGGTGTTACCTCTGGCTATCGCCTCTCACCCACCAGGGCAGAAAAAGAACCCCAGTTTCACATGGAGTGACAGGTTGGCTCATGTTGTGAACTCATTTCACCAGGTTGGTCCACCCCGGTGCTTAAGCTGCAGGTGGTCCAGGGGGGCAAACCCCCTACATTTTGGGATGGACCCCCAAGCTACTGTTTGGGGGGGCTACAGGGGGCCCTCTTCATGGTCTGCCATTCCCCCCTCTAGATCTCTCCACCAGGTATCACCACAGCTAGATGCCTGGCTGAGAAGGGCAGTCTGGTTTCCAGTTCTGCAGTGCTTGGTTTACCTTCAGGCCAGTTCCATCCATGTTAGCTTTTCAGTTTCTGTTTTAAATCTGGTATCGTATCCATTTGCACAGGATCTATTTCCAGAAATACAGGGAGTTGACATTTTATTTATTTATTTATTTATTACATTTATATCCCACCTTTTTTCCTCCTTAAGGAACCCAAGGTGGTATACATAATTCTCCCCCTCCTCTATTTTAACCTCACAACAACAACCCTGTGAGGTACGTTGGGCTGAGAGTCTGTGACTGGCCCAAAGTCACCCCGTGAGCTTCCATGGTCAAGTGGGGACTAGAACCCAGATCTCCTGACTCCCAGTCCAACACTCTCACCACTACACCATGCTTGCTATAACAATGGTGACTGCCTGGAAGAGGAAGAGGGCTTCTGGCGTGTGTCCTGAGGGCACAGGAGCTGGTGGCAACAGAGATGGCACCGGCAGTGATGACTCCCTGGAACAGGAAGATAGCTGCCAGCGCATCCTGATGGCCCATATAAGTAGCTGGGGGCTTGCGTGGTGGGGGTGATGGGGCCCCTGAAGTGGGATTCGGCCATCCAAATCCCACTTTGGCTCCAGAAGCCAAAGTGTGTCACCCCCCCCAAGTAGCCCAAAGTGGGCTCTCCTCAGAAGCCCCAAAATGGCCTCCGAGGTGGATTAGGGGGTCCCTGCACAGCCCTAACTTTAGTCTTTTAGCTCTGTTGTTTTAAATCTGTTTATTCTAAATCTCTACATTGCTGCTAGTTTTTATCCCAGTTTTAACTTCATTTTATACTGTAGTTTTATACTTTAGATGTTGATCATGTATCTTATACTGTATTTTATGGCTTGAATTGTTGTGAGATGTCCAGAGAGCTTCAGCTATTGGGCAGTATAGAAATAAATGAATAAATATTCAGTGCTTGAATTAATGTGTGTGTGTGGGATTCGGCTTACTTTAGCTTTTGTTCCCTGCCCCCCTCCCCGCTAAATCTATTTGGCTAAATTTGGGAGAAGTCAGCAGTGAGCAAGTTTCTGCCAAACTCACCGTTGCTGGGGCATGGGGCCATGAGGACAGAAATGGTGGGGGGCTCAGGAATGACCAAGTGTGGGCTGCAGCCACCACCAGCACTTGACATCTGAGGTAGAGATGTGTGAGAAATTGGCTCTGTTGAGTTTTTTTAAATTATTATAATGGATCGACCCAATTCACCTCTCCCACACCTGAACGTAATATGCAGTTGGAAACCTGCACATTTCTGAGTTTGCAATGTGTTGTACAATATAAAAACAACAAGAATGTGTTTACAAATGTATGTGTGTTTCTTTCTGCATTTTTCAAAAGTGTGCATTGAAAAATGCAGAAAAGAATGCAGAAAGAAAAATGAGTACATTTCTAAAATGTGCACAAATTAGGGATGTCGGAGGAATCTGGTTGTGGGGAGGACCTTGACGAGCTTCCGTCAGCTCAGCCCCTGCCCCCCGGACTCTGGTCTGACTTCTGCCAGCTGGCCCAGCTTGGCCCACAGCGAGTCGGGCCAGCTGGCAGATTTTCCGTCTTTTTTAAAAAATGCATAAATAGACATTTGCCCAAATTGCACCTGCAATTTGTGCAAATGTCTATTTACGCAAATACCCCCCCGGCCCCCGTTCCTGGATTTCCAAATGCAAGCTGAGTTGGGGCATTGTGGAAATCCGACAGCTCAAAAGAGGGCCAGATTTCCCAGTGACAGACATCCCTAGCAGAAATACACTTTAGTCAGTGTGTCAAAAAATGTGTACGTTTAAAGATGCACACAGAAAAAATTGTGCATTAATGACTCCACAACGAAAAATGCATGTGCATTTCCACTCGGCTATTTTTTTTTTTTAAGCTTGTGTGGAAACGGGACAGAATGAGCTAAACCTAAATAAACGGAGCATCTTGACAAGACTGACATTGCCAGGACTGTCCATCTCTCATCTGCGGCCTTTGCTTTGGTCCGTGTAATAGTTTGGCAGAGACTGCCAGGGCTGAAAATGTGGCTGGGGGAAGAGGGAGTTCTGGAAAGGGAATGATGAAAAATCACCCCTATAGTGACACACAAAAATAACATAAGGACGGTGAGGGGTGCAAAAAGAGGGCTCCCTCTCACTGTTCAACTCATCCTGCAAGCTATGAGTGTACGCAACAAGCACACATTCACCCTTCCCTGTGTGAGATCAGATGCATGCATCAGTAGCACAGGAGAGCTGTGTGAGACACTGGCAATTAGGAAACATATTAGTCACCTTCCTATGTGAAATGCCCAAGAGGACGAGCAGGAAAGCTGTAAAAAAAATTAAAAAATTCAATTAGAAAGCAGCGCAACAAATGAAAGAAGCAGCAGCAGCAAACAGACCACCGCTAATACTGCAATGGGCCCTTTAGAAACAGTCAAAGAAGAGCATCTTTCTAGAATGCCCCATGAAATGTTTTTACTGGTCAGTGAGAGGAATACAGTGAGGATGTCAGACGCATGTCTTGGTGGTGGGTGGGTGGGTGGGGGGAGAGTTCCCTGGAGTAGGCACCACACCCAGGAAGGTCTTGTTCTGCATTTCCCCTCCCCTCCCATTGGTAGGTGAGGGAATGTGGAGCAACGAAATGCATTTCAGAACCAATAAATGACAAGCAGCACAGCACAGCTTGCATATTTGCTTATTTTACTTCCTTTTCAACATTCGGCTCTGTTCCGCTTCTGAAATTCAAATTTCCTAGGTGGCGGGTTGGGACTTTGGCTGATGTCGAATGAGGTGTGTTTCTGTTTTTCTTATTGCATGGCCTGATCTGACAGAGTGATGACATACGAAGGATCCCACCTTGCTGGGTTATTCCAGGCCGCCTTTCCATCACCTCTGTCTCTTTCGTTCTGTGATTCCTAGCTGCATGTCAAACACAGTTAACCTGGACAGCAATAACACCCTTTCTCCTGCAAGAGTGGCATGATCATGTCTGTTCGTGAGCTCTGAGTTCTCCAGCTGGCTGCTGTTTCATGGTCTGAGGTGGCCCCTCCGTAGAAGGCTTCCAAACTAAGCAATCGTAGGCAATGAAACACAGCGCAGGGGAGCTGCAGACAAACTTTTAGAAGACGGTTCCAGTTCCTACACATCTCTGTCTGCCTCTTCCTCCTCCTGGGCCAGGTTGGAAGGAGATCTACCATCTGGAAGAGAGGCAGGGGGCTTAATAAATTAAGGGCCCGATCCTATGCATATTTAGGCAGAAAATAAATCCTACAGCTCCCAGCATGCCCCAGCCAGGATGGCTGGTTGGGGCATGCTGGGAGTTGTAGGACTCTCTCCTGTCTAAAACATGCATAGGATTGTGCCCTGCATCACCCTTTCATTTGGGTGAGATTATAGGGAAGAATGAATCTCTCAGTTTTTGTTTCTCCCACATGCAATTTCTTTTAATCTCAAGGTCTTTCCATCCTGAATATGAACTTTGTGAATTTTGCTAAATTCTTATCAAAAATGGACTGAAACAAAATTCTCACCCATCTGCCCCAGACAAATTCAATTGGTGCAGCTGTTCCTAGGGATGGATGGACTTGCGCCTGGCTCGTGGGGGTGCTCAATGAGTTGCCGCTGCCACCTGCCCCCACGAGCTGGCCTGCGTGAGCCCTGGAGGGCTTGGCAAGCAGTCTGGAAGAGCCCCACAACAGCAGTGGGGGGGGGGGAGGCAGGCTGGTAGTTTTATGTAAGCGTAAGAGACTTACGCAAAATGAATGGCCTGTCCCTGCCACTCCTGTTTTAGCTTAGCGGGGGGCGGGGAGGAAGAGATGAGGAGCTCCCTTCTGTCTCTCTCGTCCCTCTGCAGTGGCGGCAACGGGGACAGGCTGGTTATTTTATGAATGTCTGTTACACTTATGTAAAATGACTGACCTGTCCCTGCCACTGCCGCTGCTGTAGCTGTGGGGGCAGGGGGGAGAAAGAGATGAGAGGACCTTCCTTCTGCCCCTCTTGTCCCTGCTACGGTGGCTCGCTGAGTGAGTCAGGCAAGCGCTGGGGCCTGCGGACTGGTGTCTGGAGGGCCGAGCTGATGATTTCTCGCAGGGCTTCGAACCCCAGCCGGACGCCCGCACCGTCCCTAGCTGTTCCCAGCATGGAGAGGACCATGTTGTACTTGCCTGCTATGAAGCTTTTCACAATGAGGAGCCTGTCAGGAAAAAGAAGTAACAACCCTAATTAAGCACTGATGTGGCTCAATGCGCAGGGGTTCAAAGCCAGACGTTTAAGAGCAAACCACTCAAAGCCCTGTGCCTGGATGGAAAGATCTATTCATTTCAGTCCCCCCTCCACATGTTTGGATGTCTTAAATCTCAAGATCTTTCTGTCCTGAATATGGAGAAATTTGCAGATTTGGGTAAATTCCTATTAAAAACGAACTAAAACAAAATTCTCACCCATCCCTCGGCAAGAGCTTCTCCCAAGGTCCCTTCCCTTAAGGAGCTGCATTGGAGAAGACCACTGCTGCCACCCAAGTTGGTGAGCCAAGAATTGCCATCTCCACCAATCCCCAACTTCATCTCAAACCTTTTTGCATGCCTGACAAACAACACCTCTCATGCTAAGGAAAGGGGCACAGACTGACTGCTCATTCTCCTTGAAAATGAATGGTCACGGCCAAATGCGGGCCTGGGAAAACCACCCACCCAGCTGCCATGTTTCTATTCATATTCCCCTCTCCTTGTGGGTATTTACTAACTCTTGATGTATTGGGTGAGCATGCAGTTACTGCAAGCCAGAATAGTTCCATGCAGAACTAAAGAAGTCCGCTGGCTTTCACTATCTGCATGCCTCCCCACTATGCACTGAGAATAGATCCTCTTATCTGTCACCTCTGTCTCCAGTAAAACTCGTTTTGGCATATGCAGAGGAGCTGGTAGGGAAAGAACATCAAGGGATTGTTAGTAATTTAATAAGAACAGCAAGGACTGAGTGCCAGTAAAAGCAAAGAATGTTGGAGGCTGTCATTTGGTAGAATAGTTCAAAAGTCTTGGAATACCTCTTATAATATGACTAAGCTTAAACATCTCATAAGCTTTCATGAAGGAAGGAAGGAAGGAAGGAAGGGAGGGAGGGAGGGAGGGAAGGATAAATATAATAAGAATTTTGGAACTTCAGTTTGAAGTCTACTGGAACTGACAGTTCACATGGAATAAAATAAGGAAGCATTTTGGTCTGACATGAACATGCCTGCTGGTTGGTGTGCTTGTTACATGTCAGAACATAATTGTGGTAGGCATTCAAGGGACCTAAACTGGTGGATGAATTGCTGCTCAGTATATTGTGAGAGATGCTTAGCATATGTATAATAATGTTTATATTTGTCATGGCCTGGGAGCCCTCCAAGACCGACGTTTCTAGTGACTGCGACTCCAAGGAGGAGTCAGAACCAGTTCCCAGACCTTCACAAGTTGGGGACTTTCACCTTGGGTCCTGCACCCTGTCTTCTTGTTCCCCTGTGGACACTGTCATCTGACTCCGAAGAGTGAACCTCAGACTCCTCCAGTGAGCAGGAAGACCCTGGGTGCATTCCTTAACCAGCTCCTCACTCCCCCGGCCATCACTACCCAGAAGAAGCCAGAGGCTGAAGGAAAGGACACTGGCCCTTTAAGAAAATCAGAAGCAGCACTTGACAGGGTGGAGCTCCCAGAAGGGCTCTCCCACCCGGCTTGCCTATAAAACCATGTAACCTGCACTGCCCCCTGAATTCAGTTAAAAAAACAACTGAAAAAATGCATTTGTAGTAGCTACGGAGCACAAAATGGGTCAAAATTAGCTCATTTGCAAGCTAATTCTGACCCTCTAGGCACTCTGTGGCCACTATGGATACCATTTTCATTTTTTATTTTTCAGCACTCACAAGGCTGCGGTTGCCTTTGCAGTAAAGAAACCCCCCTGCCGCAGTCCTCCCATTCTGGAGCCTTTCCTCATTTACAGCAGGCTCCCAGACAGCAACCCCATTGCTGAGAGGGGAAGCTTTTAATTTTCAAGGTTCCATAGAACTCAGTGAAACTGCACCATCTAGTGGCTGTTTTAATCATGTAACATTCCGAGTTTAAAAGATAGTTCATTAGTTCCGGAGCTATTTGAGACGAAATAATGAGGAAATAGCTCTGGATGTGCCCTGGAGGTTCACAGCGTCATCTAAAGGACCCACAAACCTCCGTGAGTGAGCAATCTCAATAGCAGGATAAAAGCTCCGTGTGAAGGAGCCCTGTGTGCGTGTTCCGGGCAGGAAAAATGGCCGCCGAAATTCCCGAAGTTGCCCATTCCTGCTATAAACTCTGTTGGTTGCTCTAAGCCAGTGCTGAGGGAACATATTCTTCATTCATTCATTACAGTTCTATACCACCCATTAGCCGACGCTCTCTGGGCTGTTTACAACACAAAGCTTAGAATCATAAAATACCATAACATAGTAAAATGTTAATATAACACCATACTTTTAAAACAGAATAAAGCCAAAGTAGTATATAAGATAAAAGTCAGCAATCTAAAAATGCACACGTTAGTACTTTAGTTGCAGGGCTTCTCTCTGCGGTTCTGAATTCACTCCACGTCCTGGGCTGGTACCTGTGGTTTTGGCTGTGGTGTTCCAGGATCTGTCCCAGAGCAGATGATGGAATCCCAGATGGAGAACAACAGTACTGAGTTCTAAGATTAATTGTTTGTTATAAGTTGAATTAAAATGATTATAAATAGTTGATTTTTTGAAAGCTCTGCTGTTTGATAGGTCCCAGATCTAGACTGAGGGAGTCATCTCTCTCTTTCTCTCCCCCTCTCTCTTTCTCTCCCCCCACCTCTCTCTCACACGCAGCACTATAAAGAGTCCCAGCAACAGAAAATGACACAGACCTTGAATTTTCTGCCATTCTTCAGGAAAAGAAATACTAAAAATAGATAGATAGATGGATAGATAGATGGATAGATAGATAGATAGATAGATAGATAGATAATTTGTTGTTGTTTATTCGGTCAGTTGCTTCCGACTCTTCATGACTTCATGGACCAGCCCGCGCCAGAGCTTCCTGTCGACTGTCGCCACCCCCAGCTCCCCTAAGGTCGAGTCCGTCACCTCCAGAATATCATCCATCCATCTTGCCCTTGGTCGGCCCCTCTTCCTTTTGCCTTCCACTTTCCCTAGCATCAGCATCTTCTCCAGGGTATCCTGTCTTCTCATTATGTGGCCAAAGGACTTCAGTTTTGCCTTTAATATCATTCCCTCAAGTGAGCAGTCTGGCTTGATTTCCTGGAGGACGGACTGGTTTGATCTTCTTGCAGTCCAAGGCACTCAGAATTTTCCTCTAGCACCACAGTTCAAAAGCATCTATTTTCCTTCGCTCAGCTTTCCTTATGGTCCAGCTCTCGCAGCCATAGGTTACTATGGGGAATATCATTGCTTTCACTATGCGGACCTTTGTTGTCAGTGTGATGTCTCTGCTCTTCACTATTTTATCAAGATTTGTCATTGGTCTCCTCCCAAGAAGTAACCGTCTTCTGATTTCCTGGCTGCAGTCAGCTGCAGTAATCTTTGCACCTAGAAAGACAAAGTCTGTCACTGCCTCCACGTTTTCTCCCTCTCTTTGCCAGTTATCAATCAAGCTGGTTGCCATAATCTTGGTTTTTTTGAGGTTTAACTGCAACCCAGCTTTTGCACTTTCTTCTTTCACCTTCGTCATGAGGTTCCTCAGCTCCTCCTCGCTTTCAGCCATCAAAGTGGTATCATCTGCATATCTGAGATTGTTAATGTTTCTTCCAGCGATTTTAACGCCAGCCTTGGCTTCATCAAGCCCAGCACATCGCATGATGTGTTCTGCATACAGGTTGAATAGGTAGGGTGATAGTATACAACCCTGCCGTACTCCTTTCCCAATCTTAAACCACTCCGTTGTTCCGTGGTCTGTTCTTACCGTTGCTACTTGGTTGTTATACAGATTCCTCAGGAGGCAGACAAGATGACTTGGTATCCCCATACCACCAAGAACTTGCCACAAGTTGTTATGATCCACACAGTCAAAGGCTTTAGAATAGTCAATAAAACAGAAATAGATGTTTTTCTGAAACTCCCTGGCTTTCTCCATTATCCAGCGGATATTGGCAATTTGGTCTCTAGTTCCTCTGCCTTTTCTAAATAACAAATAAACCTCCATTGCTTCTGCCTGCAGCAGTGAAGATGATGCATTTCAGTTTGTGTGGCAGCTGGGGAGAGGGGAGAACTCAGCTGGTCATTGCTGGTCACTTTGCCATCTTCTGCCTCAACACCCCCATAGGCACCATGTGATCCCCCCCCTGAACCCTGCTGCTGAACCAGCTAATAGTGTGTTACATTTTATAAATGCATGTTAATCATAAAATGCATGTGCACACTATATACAGCACATGCACACGATCTCTCAGTTGTATATATGTCTGTATATATGTCACACAGCACAAAGAACACCGAGTCAAACAGAAAGTAAAGTATTATAGTAGTCAGAGACTAGAGATACTCACAGACTGAAACACAGAACACTGGACTTAAATCAAAATCAAATCTATATTGACGAGGGCCAAAATTTGGCAGGCAGGGGGATAGGGGATGAAGGTAAAGACGCTGCCTATATAACCAACAACAACTAACCATCAAGGCAGCTTCAAGCAAACAATAGCAAGAATAAATCAGATGTACTAAGAATTGGGTTTTAGGAAAGGATAAGGACAGGAATGGATTAGAAAAGAAAGGATTTTAGGAAAGCATTGGTTGGAATAAGGAATGAACAGGTGCTGGTAAGAATAAGAAATGCAAAATCAAAAACTTCCAAATCTTTAAATGCTGCAATTCAGAAACAGAGAACTAGCAAAGTGCACAGAAAGAGTAGAACCAAGTTTATGTGATTGGAGAGCCCCACTAAAACCATTCCCTCTGAGTAGAAACTACACCTGTCAGTCACAAAACTACACTCCCCGACTCCTCCTCCCCCACCCTCTGAACCCTGGCATTTTCCTTATATGGAAAGCTTGAGAAGAAACGTTGGTTTTTTTCAGCCACACAGACTGTGTCTCCTTTTGCCTGCAGATTGCTCAGGAAGCTTTGGGGGAACCCAGATTTGCTTTGGAGCAATTCGGAGGGAGCCCACGTCACCTTGGACATCTCCTAAATCTCTCCGAAGCAGCCCACTTTGGTTCTGGATTCGTTCAAATCCAATGCAAACCTCCAATAATTACCATTTTTTAAAAAATGTGTTGCCCAATGAAAAAGGGGTTAATCAGATCATCTAACCAGGGGTGGGCCACTTGAAGCCCTCCAGATTTTTCCACCTACAATGCCCAGCATGTCTCACTGTTAGCTATGCTGGCTAGGTCTGATGGAAATTGTAGGCCAAAACATCTGGAGGGCACAAGTTGCCCAACCCTGTTCTCTAGATCCTTCTGCTGGCCACAGGTATTGCTTTCTTAAGGGCACAATTGCCCTTAGACCCTTAGACCCAATCTAGACCCTTAGACCCAATCTAGACCCCTAGACCCAATCTAGACCCAATCTTTCTTATGGGCACAATTGCCCTTAGACCCAGTCTAGACCCTTCTGCTGCCCACAGGTATTGCTTTCTTAAGGGCACAATCCTACACATGGCTGGCTGGGGAGTACTGGGAATTGTAGGACTTTTTTTTCTATCTAGACATGTATAGGATTGTGCGCTAAGGGCTGCAACCCTGTTTAGAAGACATGTCTGGAAACACAGAAAGTGCTGAGAAGGCCTTCTCTGTAGATTTTAAATTGCCATGCAGGAGGTGGAGCCATTTGCAGTCACTAGAGAAAATTCTTCAGAGTGGTCAGTGTGGTCTGAAAAAAAGGGAGGTTAGAGGTTCAACCAGATGGGCAGAATACTAAAGCATCAAAAGGGACATTGTATGCATAGCTAAGCATATTTTTTTTCTTGGGTGGGGCAGTTCAAATGGGGAACATGGGCCCCCTCCCACACAAATACCACGATCCCATCCCATACATGATACATCCCAATCTCATGCATCAGGAAAACGTTTCGATTTTAATTCTGAAATTACCTTTTCTACATTTCTGATAGGACATCATGGCCCACACTGGGGGTTTTCTACCATGCTCCCAAACACTTTTCCCTTTTGCTATTTTTGGTTTATAACATTGAATTAGAATCCTACAAAGCTTGCTGACTATTTTGTAACGTTTTGGTTGGTTCTTACAAAGCTGTTATCCTGCTGATGTGTTGATTTTTTAAAAAATATTCCCAACACGGCTGCAAACATTTTATAAATGGACCAATTCACTGTAAAGCTTTATTTTTCTGACCTTTTTCAGAAAAAAAAATCATGAATTATTTGTTAGGTTTTCAGGCCATGGTCTGGACTTTTGAAAAACTATGGATCATAGTGTATTGCCAGCAGTCCTGCTTTTTGCAAACCTTCTACTGACGTGGTGATGCTAATGCTGATGTTACCCAACTATCTTTTGGAAAGCATTAGACTGGAATTGTGGTGGTGAATCCGGCAGCTTTTCTTCATCACTGGTTGCCGCAGATGCAGTCCCTTTGTTGAAATAATTTCCATCTTGTTTTTGATCATCTACTTCCCAGAGTTATGTCAGTCTGTCAGAGCTGAAAACAACAAAGAATCTTGTAGCACCTCAAATACTAACACATTTATTATGGCTTAAGCTTTCATGGATTCACATTAACTGTGTCTGATGGAGTGGACTCTAGGCCACAAAAGCTTAGACGATAAGAAATGCTTAGCTTTTAAGACGTTTCGAGACTCTTTGTTATTTTTACTGTACCTAGAATTGGAAGGAAAAAAGCTCTTTTCAGCTAAAAGGGTGGAAAATATAAGTGTATACCTATCAGGTGCCAAGGAGAAGAGAATCCCACATTGATCCTACAGAAACTCCATGCTATGTGGGAAAAGTCCAGGAAATGACAGACCTAGTCCGCCTTTACATTAAAGAAAAAACCCGCACTTGTCCTGTTGTGGAGCCTTTCCGTGTTCACTATGGGCTCCACATGATTGCTGAGAGGGGAAGTTTTTAATTTCCAAGGTTCCATAGAGATCAATGAAATATTTTAATGTGCAACAATCCAATGTATTTTAATATTTCATTATTTCCGGATCTCTTTGAGATGGAATAACCAGGAAATACCTCTGGATGTGCCCTGGAGGTTGATGACATGAAAAGGACCCGCAAACTTCCGTGAGTGAGCAATCTCAATAGCAGGATAAAAGCTCCGTGTAAAGAAGCCCCTGGTGAAAGGGCTACCCAACCCACAGAAAATGTAGGGCTCCACTATTAAAGACAAGGGGGAGTCTGCTTTCTCAGTCTACTCAGCCTACTTTCTACTTACTCTGGGATTCCAATTAGTCCAGGGGTGCAGAAATTAGACCAGGTTTCTCCTGAAGGCCATGTCATCTCCTGGCACCATCCTCTTTCCTCCAATCACCAATCATGTGGTGGTTTCCGGGCTTTTGTGCCATTCCCCCTGCCTCATTCTGAAAGGTTGAAATGCCTCTCCCAAGGCTTAGTTATGGGCAGCATTGAGCTTTAAACTACAACCTGCTCATACCTTTGGGTTTTTTGGCCTTGCCTCTTTTGCCTTCGGCCCCACCCAGCACAGGAATATGCCCCCCAAGAACTCCCCTGAAATGGCCTTTGGCCCTCACACTGAAAGCAGTTCTGCACCACAGGACTAAAGCAAATTTGTGTGCATTTTAGAAATGTATGCAGTGTTTTTTGTCCATCTTTCTAATAGGTGCATGTCATCATATTTTGCAGAGTGCATTGTAAGCCCAGAAACTTACAGATTTCCAACCACAAATTGACTCCATTTCTGTTTTTGGTTTCAGGATATGTGGATTGAGTTGAGCTGTAAAAAACATACATACCCTCAGCTGAGTTAATTTCTTACCCATCCCCCTAGACTCTGGAATCTGCCAAGATTCAATTCCTCAAGCATTGGAAGCTCAGGCCAGGCTGTGTCTTAGGGAAAGAATGGTGGGTGGAGAGAGACTGCTTAGCCCTTTCCCCTCCTGACTTTTCTGAAGTGAAATCTGCTCTGCCCAAGGTGTTTTTTCCCCCACCTGTGAGGGGAAAGTTATTGGGTAGATATGGGGACTTAAAGGCATAATCCTATGGTTCTGGGACAGCATCCCAGGGACTGTAGGATTTTTTGAGGTCCCCCACCTGAGGCCATAGACATTGCTATGACCTCTAGAGCGGGCTCTGCGTTTGAATCCATCTCCTTCACCCCCTTGCAACCACTGCAGAAAGAACCATGGCAGCTGCTTCCTGAGATTCCCTGTGATTCAGGGAAAGGAAAAAAAAAAAAGGGTGGGTGGGTGGACAAGGTGGGAAGGAAGTGAGGCTAGGATATCACAAAATCATAGAATCGTAGAACCATAGGGTTGGAAGGGGCCTACAAGACAATCGAGTCCAACCCCCAGCTCAGTGCAGGAATCTAAGTCAGAGCATCCCTGACAGGTGGCTGTCCAGCTTCGTCTTGAATGCCTCTAGTGTGGGAGAGCCCACCGCCTCCCTAGGTCATGGGTTCCATTGTTGTTTCCTGATGTTCAGCCAGAATCTGGCTTCCTGTAACTTGAGACCATCATTCCACGTCCTGCACTCTGGGATGATCGAGAAGAGATCCTGGCCTTCCTCTCTGTGACAGCCTTTCAAGTACTTGAAGAGTGCTATCATATCTCCCCTCAGTCTTCTCTTCTCAAGGCTAAACATGCCCAGTTCTTTCAGTCTCTCCTCATAGGGCTGTGTTTCCAGTCCCCTGATCATCTTTGCTGCCCTCCTCTGAACCCTTTCCAGCTTGTCTGCATCCTTCTTAAAGTGTGGTGCCCAGAACTGGACACAGTACTCCAGATGAAGCCTAACCAGTGCTGAGTAGAAGGGAACTAGTACTTCACATGATTTGAAAACTATACTTCTATTAATGCAGCCCCAAATAGCATTTGCCTTTTTTGCAGCCACATCATGTTGTTGGCTCATGTTCAGTTTGTGATCTACAACAATTCCACGATCCTTCTCGCTTGTAGTATTGTTGAGCAAAGTATCACCCATCTTGTAAATGTGCCTTTGGTTTCTTTTCCCTAGATGCAGAACTTGGCATTTATCCCTATTAAATTTCATTCTGTTGTTTTCTGCCCAGTGCTCCAGTCTTTGAATTTTGTTTCTGTCTTCCAAGGTATTTGCTATCCTGCCCAATTTTGTGTCATCTGCAAATTTGATAAGCAAGCATTCCTTGCACCTCCTCCTCCAAGTCATAAAAAAAACATGTTGAAGAGCACTGGGCCCAGGACTTAGCCCTGCGGTGCCTGTTTTTTCACGCGATAGGCTACGGATTTGTATTTACATAGATATTTGTGTAGCCTATCATGTGAAGACTCAAGGACGCAAATGGCATAGTGGATGTCATTTGCGGCCGTAAAGCTGTTAGATTGACCTAAATGCAGCCATTTACGGCTGCATTTAGCTTAATCTAAGACCTTTACGGCCACAAATCGCATAGCGGATCCTTTGCATCTGGATCCCTTCCTGCAGTGAGTGCTCAGCGATATGGCATGGCAATGGTGGCTGTATCGCTTGCTGTATGGAGCCGGCCGGCAAGGAGGATCCGGCTCCACGTGGGTCTAGTGGGAGGTGGAGGTAGGTGGAACCATTCCACCACGGACTCTGGAGGCTGGATTCAAAAGAACTCAGCCTCAATGGAGTCCGTGGTAGAATACTTGGACATCCCTACTTGTAGCTAGTTTGTTAATCAGGATATCATGGGGCACTTTGTAAAAAGCTTTGCTGAAGTCAAGGTATATTATGTCCACAGCATTCCCACAGTCCACAAAGGAGGTTACCTGATCAAAAAAAGAAATCAGGTTAGTCTGGCAGGATTTGTCCTTGACAAATCCATGTTGGTTTTGAGTACTGCATTGTTTTCAAGGTGCTTACAGATGGATTGCTTTATAATCTGCTCCAGAATTTTCCCAGAGATTGATGTCAGACTGACTGGTCTGTAGTTCCCAGGTTCCTCCTTTTTACCCTTTTTGAAGAGAGGGACAACATTAGCTCTCCTCCAGTCATCCGGCACTTCACCCATCCTCCATGATTGCTCAAAGATAATAGGCAGTGGTTCTGAGAGTTCTTCTGCCAGTTCCTTTATTACTCTAGGATGCAGCTCATCTGGCCCTGGAAAAATGAACTCATTCAAAGTAATTAGGTGTTCCTTGACCATAAGCCTATCAACCTCAAGTTGCAATCCTGCCCCTTCAGCCTGTACTTTGCCTTTGCCAGGTGGCTCATAGACCCTCTTTCAGGAGAAGGCTGATCCAAAGTAGGAATTGAGCACTTCTGCCTTTGTCATCTGTTATCGTTTTGCCATCCTTATTTAATAGCTGAACCACCATTTCTTTCTCCTGTCTTTTGCTGTGCACATAGCTGAAGAAAGCCTTTTTGTTGCTTTTAGCATCCCTTGCTAATCTCAGCTCGTTCTCAGCTTTAGCCTTCCTGACGCCATCCCTGCAATTCTGTGCTACCTGCCTGTACTCTTCCTTTGTTGCTTGGCCTTCCTTCCACTTCCTATATGTGTCCTTTTTTGTTTTCAGGTCATCTCTAAGCTTTCTGTGAAGCCACATTGGCTTCTTCTGTTGTCTTCCACCTTTTCTTCTTGTTGGAATTGTTTGCAATTGTGCCTTTAGAATTTCCTTTTTTTAAAACTCCCACCCATCTTGGATTCCTTTTCTCATTAGAGTCACTTGCTATGAGACCTTACTTATCATTGCTCTGAATTTATTAAAATTGGCTTTCCTAAAATCCAGGGTACGGGTTTGGCTACACTCGGCTTTTGCTTGTTTTGGAACCAAGAACTCATGTGGATATGCTCTATAGTATGGCATTTCCAACCCTGCCCCTGCCAGTGCAACTCCACTAGATGTGCTCAGAGGTCCATCTCGGGGGGAAAATAACAAAAATTGCCTCTGTTGCTCCTCCCCCCCTGTTGGGAGAAGCCTAGCAGGGCATAGGAAACTTAGAAACCTCTGAGATCAGAGACTTCCATCTAGGAGGTAGCAGTCCAATAGGTAAGCAGCCTTAGTATCTTTCTGGTCCCAGGTGAAAAAGCAGATTGGGGCAGAGTCATCTTGCACTGAAAAGGAGGGGAACCAGAGTAGAATGGGTTCAGTAGCATCGTTCTGAGTACTTTTCTTCCTCTGAGAAACAGCCTGATCTGAGCTCCTTGGGCTAAAAAAAAAAAAAAAAGAGGTGGAAAGAATCGTGGAATTCTGCTTCATGTGTAGTTTGAGCTGGAGAAATGTGCTGCATATGATGGGGTTTGTTTGCCTGGACTGGCAAAAGGATTTCAACAGCACCTGCAGTTATTGGAAGCAATTCCTACCTTCTCAAAGTGCTTGCTTGTTTGCCAGTTTCTGTCAACAGAAGAGCTAGGGAAGACATTTTTGGACACATTAAAAATCCATTCACTACGTGCTGCTACTTATTGACGGCTCAGGGCCAGTCCTGATAGGAGAACTACAATCCAATCTCCCAGCATCTTTTTAAACTTTCAAGGTTGCTGTTGGCCCCTGAATTGGCCTAGGGACGTGGCACTGGGAGAGTAGATGCTTTGCCCCTTCCCTCACACCGCTTCTCCAACCCAAGTGCCACCCCGCCCAAGTGGTTCGTGTGTTAATTAAATAATTTATTACGTTAAGGCACAGTCCTATCGGTTGTGCTCCCTACAGACAGAGGGCTCTGAGTTCAGAGCCTCCCGCCTATCGTATGCCGTGCTGGCAAGAGGCTGCAAGTGATTTTGCCTCTGTTCCTCTATTTAAAACACAAAAATCAGCTAGACAGGCCTCTGAGCTCATTTAGCAGACTTACCTTAGGGTGGGCAGGAGGGGACTAGAGAGGCCATAGGATACTGTGCAACCTCTCCTCTCCCCTTCCCGGCCACCAGCATGCCCCCTTTTCTCCCTCTCTGACTTCTCTTATGAGATCACAATTGTGACCTCCTAAGTGAGGCTTTCCACAGAGGCTGGGAAGGTGTGCGGGAGGGAAGATTCATGTTCGGATCTCCCTCTGCATGCTCGTAGTCCTGTCTACCACGATGGAGGAGGAGATCTGTAGCATCCTATGGTGCCCAAATGCTCTCTAAGAACATCTGAAGAGCTCTGCTGGATCAGACCAAGGGTCCATCTAGTCCAGCATTCTGTTCACACAGTGGCCAGTCAGCTGCCTGTGGGAAACTCATGAGCAGGGCATGAGTGCAACAGCACCTTCCCACCTAAGTTCTCCAGCAAGTGGTGTACAGAGGCATCCTGCCTCTGATACTGGAGGTAGCATATAGCCATCAGGACTAGTAGCCATCAATAGCCGTCTCCTCCATGAATTTGTCTATCCCCCTTTTAAAGCCATCCAAATGTGTGGCCATTACTACATCTTGTGGAAGTGAATTTCTGAGTTTAATTATTCTCTGTGTGAAGTACTTCACACAGTGCATAGTTAAACTCTGGAATTCACTTTTTGCCACATTTGGAGGGGTGGGAGGGATACTGCCAAATATTCTCCAAGTGGGCAGAGAAGAGACAATAATTTGGTGGGAGCCTAAGGAAAGGCCATTCTCAGAACATTCTTCATGGAATTCTATGAGAAATTGCAATGCAGTGAATAATGAATGAAACTATATTGTTATACTGTTAGTTCTAGGGCTGTGCACCACTTCGGCCCGTAGCCCGAAGCCCGAATCGAAGCACGATGCTTTGGGTCACTTCAAGCCCCTTCCAAGGTGAAGTGGAGGCGGCATGAAGTGACCCGTAGTGGGTCGGGGGCTCTTTGAAGTGCCTCAGTGCGCTTTGGAGGTCGGCACCCTTGGTCTAGTAGTGCTGGTACCTTCAGGTCCTTATCTGAGCAGTCCATCACCGTTGCCACCACCTCTATTTTAATAATAAAATTTACACAATATTAAAAACCTCATCCACAATTACTCCCAAAATTCTCCACCAGGCTTGCGAGTGGTTGGAAAATTTGGGAAAACATTTCACTGAATATTCTTTGCTTCAAGTGTGTTGACATTTTCCAACTGTTCAGGGGGGAAGAAAATGTTCAGAAAAATTACCTATTTTTTTGGGGTGGGGAGAAATTGTGGCTTACAGCTCTAGGGGTGAGGGGCATGGAAATGAAGGTTTTTCTAGAGACCTGAGGAGTAGACTCAAGACCATTGCAGAGCCTCTAAACACCTTTCTTTATCTGTTGTTTTATCTCCGCTTATCAGTTTTCTCCTTAGTGGCTAATTGTCCCCTGAGGTTTTGATGGGCAGGAGCAGAGACAATTAGCTCGGACATCACATTATCATAATATGTTGGGAGGGCTCATTGTTACCTTTCCCTATTTAAATATTGCCCTTCATGTACAGGGGGCTTTATATGTAGCTACTTTTTCATGTGGTGACTGTAAGGTACAGCCAGGATGAGAGTTCTAGTCTTGCTGCCCCTTCCCTCTTCCCACCACAGGACCAGCATCTTACAAAATGGCATCTAAAGAAGTTGTTTTTGTTTAAACAGGAAGGACTGATGCAGCATCCCTAATGTAATTTATGGCGCAATCCTATGGTCGCTAGACAGCAGTTAGGTGGCTATAGTATTGTTCAGTTTCCCGGAAAACCGCCTCCCCACTCCAACCCTGCCACCTTGTCGGAGGCATGGATTGTCCGTGGGCTCCACGCTCAGAAGAGCAGCATGGAGCAGGGCAAAAGGTGGCATTCCTGGGGGTGGGGAGGGGGGAAGTGCAGAAGTACCAGCATGACGCTTCTTATGCATTGTCTAGCCTCCCTGCACCTCCGCTCTGAAGTCCTGCAGTTAGACAGCTGAAATTGGCCATCTAGCCATGAATGCAGGGCAGGTGGAGTGCGGAGAAGGTCCCTTCCATGATCCGCCCACCCTGCATTGGCTAGGCAGTTGCCTCCAAGTTTGGAGGTAGCTGCCTATCCCAATAGGATTGCTCCCTTAGAGTGGAAGCAGGAGCAATTTTTTGTTTACAGGTTGCTCTGTAAAGCACCCTATCCAATAATTTGCAGAGCCCATCTAGTCTATGGTAGGAGTGTACGAAACCCCACTTACCCTGCTCTGCTGGGGTCCATGGGGGGGGGGAGGTGATCAAGTCCTCCCCCCGGAATCCTCAACGGGAGGGGGGATGATCCGTTTCTCCCCCCCGGAATCCTCCCTGGCCGGCTCCGCTCCGTGGCGTGTCCGTGGAGCCATCAGCCGGGCCGATTTGCAGCCGGGCTGCTGCGGACGCAAATGGTGTCCTGCGTAGGGGACGCCATTTGCGTCACTGCTGTAGCCGTGATAGGCTACGTAAATATTTACATAGCATATCATAGCTAAAGCAGTGACGCAAATGGCGTCCCCTGCGCAGGACGCCATTTGCGGCTGCATACCGGAGAAGCGGCCAGCAGCAGACCTCTGGAGGCAGGTAGGATCCGGTCCGTGGGGACTTCGCGGGGTGGGTGGGGGATTGCTCCGTTCCGCCATGGACTCCAGGGGGCCAGATTCTAAAGAATCCGGCCTCACTGGAGTCCGCGGTGGAATTCTTTGCCATCCCTAGTCTATGGTGGCAAAAACAACAAAGAGTCCTGTGGCACCTTACAGGCAAACATATTTATTCTGTCAGAAACTTTTGTGGACTATAACCTTCTTCATCGGATGAGTAGAATAGTTAATATCCCACATTTCGTGCAAAATAAAGAGAGGTTACTGATTTTCATTTCACTAAGAATAGGGCTCTGCTCACATACCTGATTAATTGGAATTAGTTTTCTCTTTAGCTTAGTTCTTCTTTTTTATTTTAAATGAGCTTTATTTTTCATGTCAGCATTTGTGGGGGTGGAAAGTGAGGGGAGAACTACCAGCATCAATTTCTCCTCCCAGTTATTTCTGGGTGCAACGATTGTCACTTCTCACACGGATGTTCTTCGCTCATTGTAAGTGTCCCCTGCAATTAACTGTACCTGCAATTTTGCAATCACCTAGAATGGAAGGCCTGACAAGAATCTAGAAGATTCAAGTGGAGGAGGCTGGAGCATCCCTCAACAGAGGAAAGAGGAGGTGATGATGGAGAAGAAGCCCAGATTAAGGGCCCCTTGTTACAAAAGATTGCTCAAACATTTCTCACATGGAATGGGATCTTTTGCTTCTTGTTCTTTTCTCCACTGTGTAACCCTGTCACCACATTACTAGACATGGAGGAAATCTGTGCATGTGTGACTAGGACGGAAGATTTCTTCTGGGATGTTCTGACTAGGGATGGGGGAGAAATTCATTCAGTCCTCACCTAACCTTGCACTCTTGAACTGCCATGTGGCTTTACACCATACATTACCACAGAGATGTGGGTCAGGGGAATCCACACATCTCCCTGTAAACATGTATTTTGGGCATGACTTCACCATTCTTCCTTTCATATTTTTTTTTCTAATCAGTTGGAACTTGACATGAACTAAAGCCCATCCTCCGACATCAAATATGGTGATCTGCCATTTTTTGAAGACAATAAACCTGTCCAGCCCCACATGGTGAAAGGGAGATAGCTATGACACTATAGTCTGACCCAGTTTGTCCTGCCCAGCTCTGTCTTTCAAACATCACCAGATACAGTTCACATTTTTCCTGGCTTCACTCTTTAACCATGAGTACTAGAAACTTGTATTTAAAAATTAATGCTAACGTTCTCAGTAGTTTAACTTTCTTGACATTCCACACACTTTTCATGATGGACAAACTGTTTATATTCAGCTTCCAGCCATTCCCCTTGGCCAGTCATTGCTCTTTGGAAGAATTTCTGTTCAGTCTATAGCAATCTGTTTCTCACTGTTTATTTAGCAGCCTTCTGCATATTTGAAAACTTTTATTAGGGCTGATTCAGGATTGACAATCCAGGAGAAATAATGCCACTCACCCCAAATAGAGTTCAAAAAAAGTATGCTTTCTCATGCCTTTGTCCTATTCAGCTACCTATACAACTAAGATTGTGCTGAAAATTCATTTCTAGGGATGTTGGAAGAATCCTTCTGGGGGGTGCAGCTCGGCAAGCTTTCAGCATCTCGGGCCCATGGACTTTGGCTTTTTTTCTTTGTGAGCTGGCCCGACTCGATCTCCATTGAGTAGGGACAATTTGTGGTTTTCCAGTGTTTTTGTATTTGCATAAATAGAGATTTGCATGAATTTCTACCACAATTTGCATAATTTGTGCAAATTTTAAATGTAATTCGCAAAATTTTTGGATGCAACTTGCACAAATTATGGCCAAAATTTGCACAAATTGTGCCTGCAATTTGTCAGATTTCTATTTACACTTTTTTTTTTTTAAAGGAAAATGTTCCCAGATTTCAGGAAAAATCTGTGGCTTGACTTGCAAATCAAGCCAAATCAGGGTCACCACGGAAATCCAGTGAGCCCCCAAAGGGCCAGATTTTCTGGCAATGGACATCTTTTTAATTTCACAACTTTTCCCTTGATAGTGGGCTTGGGGTGTGCATGTGAACATTTTTATGAAAGTGGTGATTGTGCTCTGTGTTGGTGGCAGGTGCCATTTTTTCCTTCGCAAGGCTCCAGAGTAAGAGGAGGAAGCATTGCCCTCACTCTGATTTGGCTATAAGACATCACCTTTTCATCACAAGCCATTATTATGATGCCCATTCAGAGTAAAGGCAGTAGGCCATTATGAAATTGAGTCATGAGGGTAATACTTGCTGCTCTCACTCTCCAACCTTGCAGGAGAAGGGAAAGTTGCACACCAGAAACTGGGAATGTGATTGTTGCTGCTGTCAAACTCACCTCACCCTTCACTCCACCTCAAAATTGGCCATTCTGCCCACATAAAGTCACATCCTACAAACATAATGGTGAGGCTGGGTGGGCATTTCAGCCCTATGCACAACGTCTGCTGTGCTAAATGTAGCCCAGGAACCAAGTGCAATAGCACCCTGGGACTGCAACACAAAGGGGTTGTCAAAGTTCTGGGAAGCCACAAAACATGCCTGGTGGGCTGTCCTTGGCTTGGCCGCTCACAATGGTGCCCAGGCCTGATTTACACCCTTCTAAAAATCTGGAAAACTAGGCTGGCCTCCAGCTGGCAGTGGCAGGTACACAACTGAGCCATTATATCTTCTGGTTTGGATGCTATCCATCTCCATGCAGAACCGCCTCATGGCATGCAGATGACAGTTGGGGTTTTATCTGCCAAAGTATCTCACCGCTGGTGATCCTTTGCTGGATGCCAGAGTGAGTATTATAGCCTTGACTTCCTGGTCCAGATTCCCTCCACTGACTAGACTAAGAGGGCTTTTTCTCCTTTACACAGCACATAGTCAGACTGGGGAACATAAGAACAGAAGAAGAGCCCTGCTGGATCAGATCAAGAGTCCATCCAGTCCAGCATTCTGTTATCATAGTGGCCAACCAACTGCCCGTGGGAAACCCACAAGCAGGACAGGAGTGCAACAGCACCTCCCACCCATGTTCCCCAGCAACTGGTGTGCATAAGCATACTGCCCCTGATATTGGAGGTAGCATATAGCCATCAGGAGTAGTAGCCATTGATAGCCTTATCCTCCCTGAATGTGTCCAATCCCCTTTCAAAGCCATCCAAATGTGTGGCCATCACGACATCTTGTGGATGTGAATTCTTGAGTTTAACTATGCGCTGTGTGAAGAAGTCCTTCCTTTGATCTGTCCTGAGTCTCCCACCAATCTGTTTCATGGGATGACCCCACTGGTTTCTAGTAATATGAGAGAGGGAGAAAAAAGTCTCCCTATCCACTGTCTCCACATCATGCATAATTTTGTACATGTCTGTCGTGTCTCCCTTTACTCACCTTTTTTCTAAGTTAACAATTGCAGAAGTTGTAACTGTCCTCATAGGGGAGGTGCTCCAGCACCTTGGTTATTTTAGTTGCCCTTCTCTGCACTTTTTCGAAATCTACAATATCTTTATTTAGGTGTGGTGAACTATATACACAGTATTCCAAATGTGGTCACACCATAGATTTGTATAAGGGGAGTATGATATTGGCAGTTTTATTCTCAATTACTTTCCTAATTATGCCTAACACAGAGTTTGCCTTATTTACAGCAGCTGCACACTGGGTTGACATTTTCATCGAGCTGTCCACCACAACTCCAAGATCTCTTTCTTAGTTGGTCACCACTAGCTCAGAACCAATCAGCTTATACTCGAAGTTGGGATTTTTTGCCCCGATGTGCATAACTTTACATGTGGTTACATTGAACTGCATTTGCCATTGTGATGCCCATTCTTTAAGTTTGGAGAGATCCTTAGGAATTCACTATCAGAAAATGTAGTGATGGCCACCTACTTGGATGGCTTTCAAAGGAAATTAGGCAAATTCATGGTGAATAAGGCTGTTAGTGGCTACTATTTACCTACCTAGACACCAAGGTCATCACCTGAGGCGCTCCTCCAGGTACCCCTGCCAAATGAGGTGAGGCAGGTGGCTACAAGAGGGAGGGCCTTTTCAGTGGTGGCACCCTGTTTATGCTCTCCCCAGAAAGGCTCACCTGGCACCTGCAGTATGGTCTTTTCAGCACCAGGTGAAGACCTTTTTATTCTCCCAGGTATTCTAAGTTCTGTCTTTAGGGCTTTGAGATCACTGCACTTTTATTGGTACTGCTTTTACTTTGGTTTCATGTGCTGGAGTGTTTTTACTCTTTCCTGCTGGTTTTACCTTGGTTTTATTATATACTGTTTTTATTCATTGTTTTATTGTTTGTATTTTATTTTTAATGTATGATACACCACCCAGAGAACTTGGGTTATTGGGTGGTTTAAAAGAGAAAGAAAGAAAGAGTTATGATGGCAATATGCTGCTCCCAGTATCAGAGGCAGTATGCTTCTGAATACTAGTTGCTAGAGAACACAGGCAAGAGGGTGCTATTGTATTCATATAATGCCAGTGGGCTTTCCATGTGCATCTTGTTGGCCATTGTGGGAACAGGATGCTGGACAAGATGGGTCTTTGGTCTGATCCAGTATGGCTCTTCTTATGTTCTTATGCTTTCATTATGCAAGAGTGCACTTACTTAAGTAATTTAAGTCAGACTCACTGTCAAATCTCGCTGACTGATCCTTGAGAATTCTGTGGTCTCAGTACTTTTTCAGACAATATACAACCTAGATAGTAAGTCAGGAGCTATAGTGTAAACACATTTGGCGGTTCCCAGACCCCCCTGTAGCATGCCATCCAAAGTTGGAAACACCTTTTATTTTGACCTGTTCAACAAACAGATGTATGATTTTGCAATTTATTGTTATTTTAATATGTTGATTAGATTGCAAGTTGCCTTGAGCACTGTTGTTTATAGGAAAGGTGGGATAAAAATGCTTTTATTAAATGAAATAAATTGTGTGAAATATACTCCCCTTCCCCTGACTATGATCTTTTGGGGTTTGTTCACAAAGGCAACATTGTGGTGATTTGATTGTGTGGGTTGAATCAGTACTTGTCAAACACCAGCAAGAGAGCTTTCATCACCTCAAGCACAACACTTCCCAACTGAATCAGTCCACACTTTTAAGCTCTGACCCATTCCTGTCAGATGCCATACAGTGGCAAGCAGCTCTAGGAGCATGTAGGACAACCATTAGGGTAGATGGGTTTGGTGGCAGTTTGTTCTATGATGGGAAGTCATCAGAGAGAAGTCTGAGAAGGGTAGAAGTCCTGGAGAAGTCTGCAGAAGTCTGACTTCCCAGAGAAGTCTAAAGGGTAGGATTTAGTCTCCTTTGGATGCGAGTCCACTGGAAATTTGTGGTATCTTTTCAATCCATTTTATTTACAAAAACACAAGCTGAGCCTAATGAAAGCAAGCAGACTTCTAACTAGGGATGTATGCATTTAGTAAAATCTGTTCTGTCCATGTTTCACAGGTTGTCAGGTGCCTTTTGTTCTGTCATCCGCTCATCAGCGGAATCAGATTTTTTCCAATTTCCTGCATTTCTGCAAATTTGCATTTGTGCAAATTCACACCTCTGCAAACTCACACTTGCAAAAATGCACAAATCCCCCCCCAATACGCAAATCCCCCCATGCTCATTTTCATGCTTCAGGCTATGGGGGAAATGCGCAAGAGCCTCGTGTGGCGCAGAGTGGTAGGTGGCAGTATTGCAACCGAAACTCTCCCCATGACCTGAGTTCGATCCCAGCGGAAGCTGGGTCTTGGGTAGCCAGCTCAGGTCGATTCAGCCTTCCATCCTTCCAAGGCCGGTAAAATTGGAGTACCCAGCTTGCTGGGGGAAAGGTAATCATGACTGGGGAAGGAAATGGCAAACCACCCCGCTATAGTCTGCCATGAAAACGCCAGCATAAGCAGCGTCCCTCTAGGGGCCAGTAATGACCCGGTGCTTGCACAGGAGGAACCTTTCCTTTTTTATTTTGCATATTTTTCTTAGGGATGGCAGAGAATTCTGCCATGGATTCCAGTGAGGCCGGATTCTTTAGAATCCAGCCCCCCGGAATCTGTGGCGGAACGCCCCCCGCCCCCCTGCAGAATCCCCCTGGGACGGTACTCACCTGGGGTGGATGCGTGGATTCAGCGGTGGCGGTTCTGGCGGCTCCGGCAGCGGTGGCTCTGGCTCTGGCGGTGGCAGCGGCTCTGGCGGCTGGTCTCCTGGCCAGCTGCGGCCGGGCTGCTGCCGCCGCCATTGCTGTCCTTGCAGGCAGCCGTGATAGGCTATGTAAGAATGTATGTAGCTTATCACGGCTGGGTAAAAAAACAACAACAAAAACCCAGTGTACGCAAATATTTACGTAAGATAAATCGGCAAAAAATAGGGAACACAAATGGCGGCCACTGTAGCCGCTGCCATTTGTGTACGCTGTTTTTTTTTTTTTTTACCCAGCCGTGATAGGCTACGTAAATTCTTATGTAGCCTATCACGGCTGGCTGCAAGGATGGCAATGGCGACGGCAGCAGCCTGGCTGTGGCTGGCCAGGAGACCAGCCGCTGGAGCTGCCGCTGCTGGAGCCACTGCTGCCGGAGCCGCCGCTGCAGGAGCTGCCGCTGCCGCTGCCACCGAATCCGCCGGCCGTCGGATCGCCTCCCCCGCATCGAGGATTCCGGGGGGAGGGACAGAGCACCTCCCCCCCCACCGCGAAAGATTCCGCGAAAAGGTAAGTGACTGTCGTACATCCCTAATTTTTCTACAACTAAATTTGTGTAAAATTCCAGAAAGTTAAAAAAAAAAAAAAAGTCCTCAAGTTCATGGAATCCAGGCGACTCGGAAAAAGCCAAACTCATTTGGTTCCATTGTGGATTTCTCAAACATCCCTGCTTCTAACATATCCCTCTAAGCAAACCAAACCCAGGCAGTGAACCAAGAATCCTTCATCAAATCTCCCAGAGAGAGCTCCTGAAGCCAAAGGTACTTCACCTTCACTCACAGTTCCAAATTCTGTCTGGTTGTGGCTAAATCTGAAGTGAAGGAAGTGTTACATTTCCCAGCTTTGATGGGTATTACATTCCAAAAACTGGAGAGGGAGAGATTCCCAGCTATCAGGGGAACATGTCCTGTCAATAGATCCTGTTGATGAAACGTCAAGCAGTCATCCTGGACTATTAAGCCATCAACTAGGCTAACAAAGGATGGTCCTCCAGCATCTATAGAAGTATGTACCAGTACTGCTATGCAGGGAATATATCCACACAAGTCCAGTTTCTGGCAATCGCAGGGAAGGTGGGGATGACCCATTTTAAATTTCTACTTAGCATTTTAGTCTTTGCATATTTAGGCCAGCCAGATGCTCCATTATAGTCTTATTTGGTGAGGTTAACATCAACACAATAATACACTAAACCAGCAGGATGTCTCCATGAGTGATTTACTCTGAGCTGGTTTCATTTGGAGGTCGTTCGGGATAGATGATGTCATGGCCATCCAGCAGCTACCTTGGAGCTTATCAGGGAAAACCTGGAATTCCTGAGACTGCTTAAAGTCCAATTCTTTTCCTCAAGTCAGGTTCTCCCCAGTATAGTTGCTGTGTGACCCAACCCCTGCATTGACCTCGGGTACGCTAGCCCCGCCCAGGGGGGTGCCCTTCACAGTAACCCTGGTCAAGGGTGTTTCCTATGTGTTTCCCATCCCTGCACAAACCAATTAGTGTTTACTCAGAAGTAACTGCCATTGTGCTCAATGAGGCTTGACTTCTGAATGACCACATCAGAACTTACAGAGATCCCCCTCAATTGAAATGGCACAGTTTAAAGCCCAAATTCCCTAAGTGCTGTAAAATGCTATCTTGAGGCTCTGATTCTCCATTGTTTGGTTTGTTGCCTTAGGAAGTAAGTACTTCACACCTTCGTTATAAAGATCCTGGGCAGCATCAGGTGAGAAAGGGGGCTGGTCTCCCATCCCTGTGTTCTCTCCCCACCCCCCTTTCCCAGCACAAGCATATGTGTGTCTACTTGGAAGTAACTGCCATTGTGCTCAATGAGGCTTGTCCCCTGAATGCCCACATCAGAATTTACAGAGATCCCCCTCAATTGAAATGGCACAGTTTAAAGCCCAGTTCCCTAAGTGCTGTAAAGTGCACTCTTGAGGCTCTGATTCACTGTTGTTTGGTTTATTGCCTTAGGAAGTAACTACTTCGACCCTTCGTTAATAGAAATCCTGCGCAGCATCGGGTTACAATAGGGGCTGGTTTCCCTGTCTTTGTGTTTACTGCTCTCTTTCCCAGAACGAACCCATTAGTGTCTCCTCAGAAGTAACTCCCATTGTGCTGAATGAGGTTTGCCTCTGAATGCCCACATCAGAATTTACAGAGGTCCTCCTGAATTGAATACAGAGTTTAAAGCACTGATTCCCTGAAGCTTGTAAAGAGCTTTACTGAACCTGTGATTCTCCATGGCTTGGTTTATTGCCTTAGGAAGTAACTACTTCGACCCTTCGTTAATAGAAATCCTGCGCAGCATCAGGTTACAATAGGGGCTGGTTTCCCTGTCTTTGTGTTTACTGCTCTCTTTCCCAGAACGAACCCATTAGTGTCTCCTCAGAAGTAACTCCCATTGTGCTGAATGAGGTTTGCCTTTGAATGCCCACATCAGAATTTACAGAGGTCCTCCTGAATTGAATACAGAGTTTAAAGCACTGATTCCCTGAAGCTTGTAAAGAGCTTTACTGAACCTGTGATTCTCCATGGCTTGGTTTATTGCCTTAGGAAGTAACTATTTCATACCTTCATTATAGAGATCCTGCTGTTAGAAAGGGGGCTGGTTTCCCATCCCTGTGTTCTCACCCCACCCCCTTTCCCAGCACAAGCATATGTGTGTCTACTTGTAAGTAACTCCCATTGTGCTCAATGAGGCTTGCCCCTGAAATGCAGGTGCATCTGGAGTTTCAGGGGAAAGGAGAAAGGGGGTTGGGAAGGGGGGGGGAGACTCTCTTATTGGGTGAGCAGCCCCTGCCAGTCAGATGACGTTCACTCTAACCTCCACCCCCACCCAGAAGTATGTTCTGTGAAGCAATTTTTACTGGTGCGGCGCACTCGCTCATGGAGCCCTGTATGGACCAAAGCGCAGCAAAGCTGATTCCTTTTAAAAAATCCAGTACTCCTCCATTTGCTTCTCCCTCCATTGTCATGGTCCAGGCATGGTCCAGCTGTCAGGCATCACTCTGCAAATACCAGAGACAGTTTCACCTCTGCTTCTCTTCCATTGCATTTTTTCAAAGTCTCTGTTCCAGAGGACCTCCAGTTCTGGGCTGGGTTCCTGCAGGGGTTGAATTCAGGTTGTGGGGCCTCCCACAACCAAAGGAAGCACAATCTTTGATTCCCTTCCCCTTCCCCTCTGAGTACACTGACTCAGCCAAGGAAAAAAGGTGAATATCTTCCAGTCCTCTCCACATCCAAATCTCTCGTTTTCCTCCTCTCCTTCCTCATATACTTCTTCTCCTTTATCACCCATTCATTGCCTCTGGAGTGCCTACAGCATCTCTAGTAGGCATGTCAGAGAATTCCACCACGGATCTCAGTGAGGCCGAATGCCAGTGCATTCGGCCCCCGAAATCCATGGTGGAACGAAGCCCCCCGCCCCACCACCCCACAAAAGGTGCGCGAAACGGAGCACTTACCTGGTGCCGTTCACGCTGCTTTGCGAATGGCGGCTGCATTCGTGGCCGCCATTCGCTTCCCCATTTTTGCCGTGATAGGCTACGTAAATACTTACGTAGCCTATCACGGCTAATGCAGGGATGCCATTTGTGTCCCTGCAGAGGCCGTGATAGGCTACGTAAATATTTACGTAGCCTATCACGGCAAAAAAAGGGAATGCAAATGGCGGCCACTGTAGCCACCGCCATTTGTGCCCGCAGGCTCCGCATGCCTGCGAATGCACCTGGCCAGCGGCTCCGCGGAGTTGCCACAGAGCGGAGCCGGCCAGGTTAGGATTTTGGGGGGAGGTGCAGAGCGCGTCCCCCCCACCGCGAATCACCCCCTTCGAAAAGGTAAGTGACTTTCGCACATCCCTAATCTCTAGTAGGCATGCCGCACTGCCAAGACTTCAGTCTCACTTGCTCTTGGGCCAGGGTAGACAGGACAGCTTCCATCTAGAAGAGATGCATGGGGCTTAATAAACTGAGTCATCCTTTCATTTGGGTGAGACTGTAGGGATGGACGAATCTGACAGCTGCAGTTCCTCCGACACTCAGATTCTTTTAATCTCAAGTTCTTTCCATCCAAGATATGAAGAAAAATGCAAATTTGGGTAAATGCTTATCAAAAGTGAACTGAAACATAATTCTCACCCATCTGCACTGGCCAAATTCAATAGGTACAGTTATTCCCAGCATGGAGAGGAACATGATATACCTGCCTGCCATGCAGTTGTTCAAGATGAGATCCTGCCCAAACAAAGAGAAAGGGGGGGGGGCAACCCTACTTAAGTTCTGATATGGCTGAACACAGCACACAGTCAAACTGGAATTGGCTAGCACAAGATGTAGTGATGGCCAACAATTTAGATGGCTTTAAAAGGCAGTTAGACAAATTCATAGAGCATATCAATGGCACCTAGTCCTGATGGCTCTGTGCTACCTCCAGTAACAGAGGCAGTATGCTGAGGAACATGGGTGGGAGGGTGCTGTTGCGCTCATGTTTTGCTTGTGGGCTTCCCACTGGGGCAGCTGGTCGGCCACTGTGTGAACAGAATGCTGGACTAGATGGACCCTTGGTCTGATCCAGCAGGGCTCTTCTTATGTTCTTATGAATACTCTGGGATTCAAGCCCAGACCTTTAAAGCTAAGGACTAAACCGCTGGGCCTGGATGGACAAATCTGTCAGTTTCGGTTTCTCCCACATTTGATTTTTTTAAACATCACGTTCTTTTTGTCCCCAAATATGGGGACCTTTGCAAATTTGGAGACATTCTTATCAAAAATCAAATTGAAACAAAATTCTGTCCAGAGAGCAGGGTAGAGCAGGCTTCCTTATTTCGGGTGATTATCTGCATGTGCCCAAATTTCTCTTTTACTCCTGGATTCTGTTTCTCTCCTGCCTCCACGTGGTTATAGCTGGGAAGGCCACTGACACCTATCACAGCTGCAGAGGTGGTGGTCGGGATGATATGCATCCATTTGTGTAGAATAAACGAATGGAGGAGGGTGCGGGAACATGCCCGCTGGCCCTGCTCCTGATCTCCATGCAGGTGTTTTGAGCTTGTGAACAGAGCCCATGCACAGAGGAGGGGTACGCGGAGATTGGGGAAGCAGCTAACAGGCATGATCCCATTTGCTCTCTCCATTCTACGCAAAGAATGTGTGAACAGGGCTGTAAAGGGGCAACGATGAAAAGCATTTCCTGTAAAGTTGGAGAAAGCTAGTGAGAATAGCAAGGGGAAGCAACTTGGAAGCTGTGGGATAAAATGGCAGGGATAATCATGACGGCCTGCAGGTGTATTTTCCTAGAGCTGTGCAAAAATGACCTTCTGAAACTCTTCTCCTAATCTGCTGGCAACCAGATTGGTGTGTGTGTAGGGATGTAAAGATGGTGTAAAATCTGTTCCGTCTGTGTTCTGTGGATTGTCAGGTGCCTTTCGTTCTGCAGTCCATCCATCAATGGAATTGGATTTTTTTTCAGTTCTCAAATTTGCACAAATGCACATTTGTGCAAATTTGCATGTGGAAAAATGTGCAAATTCCTTCATGCATTTTTGGCCTTTTTTGGCACACTTTTTGATGATGAGATTTGTGCAGAATCAGGAGAGTTAGAAAAATGGTCTGCTCAATAGGGGAAATACCAGTCCACTGCAGAATCCATCTGCTGGATTTATCAAAAGCCACACTAATTTGGTTCCATTGTGGACTTCTCAAACATCCCTAGGTCTGTGTAGGGATGTTGGAGGAATCTGGTTGCGGGGTGGCGCTTGATGAGCTTTCTTCAGCTTAGCCCCCTGGACTTCGAGTCATCTTCTGCTAGTTGGCCCGACTCAGCCCAACTCAGTCTACAGCTGGCCTGACTTGGTCTGCAGTGAGTTGGCCCAGCTAGTGGATTTTCCATATATCTTTTAATTTGCACAAATGGAGATTTGTGCAAATTGTGGTCAAAATTTGCACAAATTACACAAATCTCTGTTTGAACAAATTAAAAAAATGTGGAAAAAGTTCTCGGATTTCGGAAAAAAACTGTGGCTCAGCCTGCCTATGTGAGCCGAGTCAGCTGGGCAGTGGGAGTCCATTGAGCCCTCAAAGGGCCAGATTTCAAAACGACAGACATCCCTAGGTGTGTCTGTAGACATCCCATTTTGCTAAATATTCCCTGGGGGTGGAGGAGAAATTCTCCAACGGGGTCCCAGCTTCCAATCAGTAGTGGCAATGACACAGGATCCCCCCTTTTCACTAAGGTTTTTGTTTTGTTTTGTTTTGTTTGCTGCTGCTGTTTCAGGGGATGGCAGCCCTACCAGCAACTGTGTTGGGCCACCATTTTGCATCCCCAACAAAGCCCGAAAATGAATGTCCCAGACCAAACATTATTCTGGGGCATTGTGGAAAGTGCCAGATGCACAAAAAGCGGCCCACATTTTGCATGGATGGATGGAGAAAATTCTCAGAAATGTTCTGGTGGTGGTGGGGAACTCTTCTGAGAAATTTTGGCTCACCTCTATAATATATTTCTAATTCAGACCCAGTTCACACATTCATGTATATGACCCCTGATTTCTCTGAGAGATTTCTTAAGACTTAATGAATGTGTGAACTGACTCCATTGAAAAACCTTACAGCTGAGGTGATGTCTGAAGGTTATCAGTTGACAAGGAGTATGCCAGAGGCACAGTGCATTCAAAGAACAAACAAGTTCAAGATTCATCAGCATTGTGGCAGATCCATGTTGAACAGGTGAGCTTATTTCCTATGTCCTAGAGTCCTCAATTTTGTCTGGATACTTATTTAGATAGATGCATAATATGCTTTATAATAATGCATATATTTGAAATAGAAGTATTGAATCCTCTCCCCCCCCTTTTAGTCTCCATGTTCTTTTCTTTTTATTAATGGCGTTGTGAATGGTTATTATGAATGGATATGCTTTTTTCCCCATGTTCTTTCTTTTTTTCTTGTTGCTGTTCTGTTTGTTAGTTTTTTTGTTTTTGTTACAATTGCAACTATTTTTTATTAAAAATATTTTTTTTAAGGTGAACTGATTTCAACTGAGCACTACCATATTCAGTTGCCCGTGGTTCTTCATACTTTGAAAGCCTTGGAAGGCTTACTTGAAAGGTAAACTATCTGCTGGCTTTGGAAGAAAGGAAAATCTACCCAAGTTGCTTTTTCATCAAGCATGGTACAGGGAGCTAGTGAAAGTGTACTGTGTATGCAAAGGTAGTCCTACCAACAATACCAATTCCCCAAGCCTGTGCTGGTTGTCAGCTGCTGATTAATTTTGGAGAGGGGGTGGATTTGAATCTGCAGTTAAAACTTGATTGCTGTTATTAATTAAGGGCTGACAGCTTTCAAAGAAACACAACATGTGGCGGATGTCAAATCAGCTGGAAAGGGTTCCTATATATATACATATATATTTGCCTGGACTTGCAAACAGGACAGGGAATCGCAAAACCCTGCCTTTTGAACCACTGGCTTTCCCTCCCTCCTGCAAAGCTGCACAGACAATCCCACTGCCTGGATGATTCATCACATGAGCGCAGCTTGTGGGGGAAGGATGTCTTAGGAGCCAGCACGCCTCTCAAACAATGGCAGCTTGGAGGGGAGGGGGGAGTCTGTGTATATTTATTATTTAGAAAGGTGTTTGCTTGATTCCACCTGGATCCTTACAGAAACCCAAATTAGCTAATGAATGTCATTGGGAGGTGACCTCTCCCAGTGAGCTTTTAGCCCTCCTGCACAGTCTTTTCATCATTTTAATTAAGTGTGGAATACCAAGGCTGACATTGTAGAGGTGTAGTTCCTCTGTTTAATTCGATAACAAGATTAACTTGGGACATTTTAGGATTCAAACAGGAGCAGAAATGGAAATAAAAACCTTCCTTCCTTCCTTCCTTCCTTCCTTCCTTCCTTCCTTCCTTCCTTCCTTTCTTTCTCCTTCCTTCCTTCCTTCCTTCCTTCCTTCCTTCCTTCCTTCCTTCCTTACATCTTACAAAGGTTGAGAGAGCCTATATGTGGTGACTTTCATGTTTTAGGGGGATTGTTCCCCCATGCACCCTCCTGGAGTGCTTGCCACTGATGAGCTGCATGACCTGTGCATGCACGATTGCCACGCATGCACAGTGTATCAAAAGAAGCTGCCAGGCTGCTGGAGGAAGAGTGAATGGAGCAAGTGGAGGCAGAGCAATGGCATTGAGGGGAATGGCACCGCACTACAAGTTCAATACAGAAAGAAAAATAGTAGTTCTGTGAGTAGCACAGGCATGGGGGCGATGGAGCTGGCCATCCCCCTCTGCACATAACACCCACCTCGCCCCACCCCTGATCCAACCTTGCAGAATGGCCATGAGCAGGGATTACGGTTCATTCATACCTGGCCTTGAAGCCTCTCTTCTTGAATTCCTAAGAAACCATTGTCCCACTCAAGACAGGGAGTGTCTTTTGGGAGCAGGCTTTCTGAATCTGTCGGTGTCTCTACATGAGCAATTTATTGCATGCTCATGATTGGTCGCTCAGGGAATTTTGCGGGTCCTTTACATGACATCGACAACCTCCAGGACGCCTTGTGCACATTTTCCCCTTTATCGTGCTTCCGAAAAGATCGGAGATAAACTAGTAATAAAAGTTAATGGCACTATATCTGCAGTGTGTAAGGTCGGCTTATGTAATGCCATGTAAATGAGCTCTTTAATGAGCTTCCGTCGTGCATTAAAAACGTGGTTGTTCAGGCAGGCATTTGGGGTGGGTTAGGGTATTTTTTTTTTTTTAAAAAAAATTTTATGGTAAAATTTTATTGTTTTAAATTGTTTTATGGTGTGCTGTACGTCGCCCAGAGTGGCTGGGTGACCAGTCAGATGGGCGATTAATAAATTTAATAAATAAATAAATAAATAAATAAATAAATCCTTGAGCACATTTCTCAGTCTGAGGGAGAAGAGGGTAAAATGCCTCCCTGCAATGAAGGGAGACAGATCTGATCCCCCACGCCACCAAGCATGGAATCAACATTCTCTGCTGAGCCAGAGCACCCCGTTAAGTTCAGCGGGGCTTACTCCCAAGTAAGTGTGCTGAAGGTTGCAGACTTACAGCATGATCTTATGTCTACTCAGAAGTACGTCCCATTGATTTCAATGGGGCTTACTCCCAAGTAAGTGTGCTTAGGGGTGTGAGGAAATAGCATAGGACAAGTTAAGTGACGAAAGCAAGGCTCCCCCCCTGCCCGCGCCCCGCTCCTTTGCACACATGCCAGGGAGGAAGGGAGGCACTTCCTCTGTGCAAACCACATGTCTGCTGTGTAAAGATGCCCACCCAAATCTCACAAAGAAAGTGAAAGCAGAAAGCCCCAGAAAGGATGCGGGGTTTTCGCGTAATGTAGAGACACCCTGAATCCCTTACTGGATGGGGAATTGTGCATGTGCATTGGCCCATGATTGCCCAGCCTGATCCAAGAGCTGGGATGGTGTGTCCGTAGCCCCATCAGTTAATCGTTGATAGTACTGAATGATCAGCTGTTTGGGAGGGGGAGTGAGGGGGTGTGTGGGCTTAATTCCCCATTTCTTCCCCAAGTGGCTAATTGGCATGACTGCTGTCTATTGAGCAGCTACATGTACACCTGTTGCAAGCATGCACTCAGGTGGATCAGGCCCTGTAAGGCTAGCTTAACTGGCAGTTTCCTATGTCAGCAGAATATTTTTTTCTGTTTTTTTTAATACACCACTTTGGGCATTCATGTCTGGAAAGGTGGTTTAGGAATGTTTACATATATAAAATTACAGTTCAGATCCAGGGCAGAGCCTGGCTACATTTCAAGAAATCCATTTTATGATAAGAAATGAAATGGGAGACAAGAAAGGCATGGGTTTTTTTGCTTGAGCAAAAAAGAAAACAGTGCATTTCTAATGTGTTATGCTGTGGCATGACTTGTTAGACTAGTGTTACATTGAGGCTAAGAGCATGGCATCAAAGCTTAGTTAAGTTGCACAAGATTACGTTTCCATGTTATCAGTCAGCATCACCAGGCCAGGTGTCCAGATCATAAGCCATGCTGGCTCTTTCCAGCTTAAAGCTTCTCACTCAAAATATGTATTCTCCATTTCAATCCAATCCCAGCATACGCCAACACCAGTGTGTGTCTTTTTAATGTCCAATTCCATTGGATATAATTGGTTACAGCCAGTCCTTGCATATTTACTATCAAGGCTGGTGTTAATTAAATTTAGATAGTTGTTCACAGTAATGGGTTTTTGAAAAGCAAACACTTTATTTAAATAAATGAACTTCATAGAATCAGATCATGATATATGTGGTTTGTCTTCCATTTCCAGTTCAAGTGCTCTTTGACACAAAGCGCCAGTTTGAGTATATAGTCCTGGCCTGAGAGAAGGATGGTAGCTCAGTAGCAGAGCACGGCCATGGCAAGCAAAAAACCCCAGGTTCAATTCCTGGCAACTCCAGGTAGGGCTGGGGAAGACCAGAGAGCTGCTGCCAGTTGGCGTCCCATATCATGGTGCGTACAGGCACCAATGCATCCCTGGGCTCCTGCCACGGTGTTCTACCCCTCCAACTTAAAAACATTTTCTCACCATCAGCTGGGATCGTTGTGAAATAGGTTTTTGTTGGCATTGAAAACTGTGGGCTCAAATGAGTTGTTTAGTGTATTGGGGTCCAGACCCCCACCTCTGCCTTGTATACTCCATCTTTTGGGCAGGTTACTTGGCTTTTGCCACCCACCCTTCATGACAGCCATTTTGTGGTAGGGATGGCGGAGAATTTCTCCCCAAAACTTCGGGGGGCCGAGCGCCAATGTGTTCGGCCCCCCGAACAAGTTTCGGGGAGAAATTCTCCGCACCCCCCCGCCCCCCGCACCCCCCCCGGGACGGGACTTACCTTTGCCGAATGTCCCTCCTGGCGGCGGGTCCGGCCGGCGGTTCGGCGGGTGTTCGTCCTGGGCGGGGGCGGCAGCCGATCTTTCGACCGGCTGCCGCCGCCGCCATTGCAATGAAAGAAAAAAAAACAAAACGCCCCCGTGATAGGCTACGTGACGATTAACGTAGCCTATCACGGCTAGATTTGCAAGTCAGCCGTGATAGGCTACGTCAATCGTCACGTAGCCTATCACGAGTGACTTAAAAAAAAAAAAAGCGCGTACGCTAATGGCGGCCCCCATAGGGAGCCGCCATTCCCGTTCCTTATTTGGTTGCTGTAGTCTACGTAAAGATTTACGTAGACTACGCCGAAAATAAGGGCAACGCTATTTGCGTTGCCCTTATTTTCGCCGTAGTCTACGTAAATCTTTACGTAGACTACAGCAACCAAATAAGGCACGCGAATGGCGGCTCCCTATGGGGGCCGCCATTAGCGTACGCGCTTTTTTTTTTTTAAAGTCCCCCGTGATAGGCTACGTGACGATTGACGTAGCCTATCACGGCTGACTTTGCAGATCTAGCCGTGATAGGCTACTTAAATCGTCACGTAGCCTAGCACGGGGGCGTTTTTTTTTTTTTTAAACTTTCGAGTTCGCGGCCGGGCAAGGTGGGAAGCCACCCCCCCGGCCTGAATTTCGGCTGGGCGAGGCGGGAAGCCTCCCCCCCCTGGCCTGAACTTCGTGGGGGGAGCAGCGAAGCGCCTCCCCCCCACCGCGAACAAGCTTCGAGGACAGGTAAGTCACTTTCGTCCACCCCTATTTTGTGGTGGTACCCAGGATAGTTTCTCAAAATGCCAAATGTGCCCACAGCCCAAAAAGTTTGCCTACCCCTGAAGTGGACAATACTGAGCTACACGGACCAATGGTCTAACATAGAATCAGACAGATTTATATGATCAAATATACCTGGCAACTACTTGCTATGCTCTTGTTCAGCCTTATTGCATTTCCTTTTCACTTCTTCACTATGGCTTTAGTGCCTTCTAAGGACCCTGTGCTTGTTTCTCTTGGCGCTTCAAAGAACAGCTAATTACTTTGAATAAGTTCAAATCTCCAGGGCTGGATGAACTGCATCCTAAAGTCATAAAAGAACTGGCAGAAGAACTCTCAGAACCACTGTCTATTCTCTTTGAGCATTCATGGAGGACAGGGGAAGTGCCAGATGACTGGAGGAGGGCTAATGTTGTCCCTGTCTTCAAAAAGGGTAAAAAGGAGGAACCTGGGAACTACAGACCTGTCAGTCTGACAAATACCTTGGAAGATAGAAAAAAATTCAAAGTGATCTTGATAAACTGGAGTGCTGGGCAGAAAACAACAGAATGCAATTTAATAGGGATAAATGCCAAGTTCTGCACCTAGGAAAAAGATACCAAATGCACAGTTACAAGATGGGGAAAACCTGGCTCAACAACACTACAAGCGAGAAGGATCTTGGAATTGTTGTTGATCACAAGCTGAATATGAGAAACAATGTGACGTGGCTGCAAAAAAGGCCAATGCTATTTTGGGGTGCATTCATAGAAGTATTGCTTCCAAATCCCAGAAAGTACTAATTCCTCTCTACCCAGTACTGGTTAGGCCACATCTGGAGTACTGTGTCCAGTTCTGGGCACCACACTTTAAGAAGGATGCAGACAAACTGGAGAGGGTTCAGAGGAGGTCAACAAAGATGATCAGGAGACTGGAAAGAAAGCCTTATGAAGAGAGACTGAAAGAACTGGGCATGTTTAGCCTTGAGAAGAGGAGACTGAGGGGAGATAGGATAGCGCTCTTCAAGTACTTGAAAGGTTGTCACAGGGAGGAAGGCCAGGAGCTCTTCTTGATCATCCCAGGGTACAGGACACGGAATAATGGGCTCAAGTTACAGGAAGCCAGATTCTGGCTGAACTTCAGGAAAACCTCCTGACTGTTAGACCAATACGACAATGGAACCAATTCCCTAGGGAGGTGGTGGGTTCTCCCGCACTGGAGGCATTCAAGATGAAGCTGGACAGCCACTTGTCAGGGATGCTTTGACTTGGATACCTGCATTGAGCAGGGGGTTGGACTCGATGGTCTTGTAGACCCCATCCAACCCTACTATTCTGTGATTCTGTGAACCTGTGTTCTCTGCATCATAAAGTAGGGATGGCGGAGAATTCCACCACGGATCCCAGTGAGGCCGAATGCCAGCACATTTGGCCCCCCGGAATCTGTGGCGGAGTGAAGCCCCCCCTCCCGTGAAACGTGCGTGAAATGGAACCTACCTGGTGCTGTTCGCTGGTGGGTGCTCCTCGAATGGCAGCCGCGTCGGCGGCCGCCATTCGCCTCCCCAGGAAAGCTGTGATAGGCTACATAAGTATTTACATAGCCTATCACGGCTAACGCAGGGACACCATTTGCGTCCCTGCGGAGGCTGTGATAGGCTATGTAAATACTTCTGTAGCCTATCACAGCAAAAGGCAGCCACACAAATGGCGGCTGCCATAGCCGCTGCCATTTGTGTAGCTGCCTTTTGCCGTGATAGGCTACGTAAATACGTACGTAGCCTATCACGGCAAAAGCGGGGATGCAAATGGCGTCCCCTACACTTTACAATACAATAAGTATTTACATAGCCTAGCACGGCCTAGCGTAGTGATGCAAATGGCGTCCCCTACGCAGGATGCCATTTGCGTCCGTAACAGCCCAGCAGCGGCTGCAGGCCTCGCTGCGGGTTGGCCCGGTCGGTGGCTCCACGGACTGGCCACAGATTGGAGCCAGCCAGGCAGGATTCTGGGGGGAGGAAAGGATCGCCTCCCCCCAACTGCAGACCCCAGTGGAGCCAGATAAGCGGGGTTTCGTACACCCCTATCATAAAGTCCTTTTTGCTCTGTATACGCCAGCTGCAGCTCTGTCTGAACAGTGGCAGCAGAAGGGCAGAAGTTAGGGGTGGATTTGCCCTTTGAAGCACCCTTAAATCCAAAGTTAATGTTAGGGTGGTTACCACCATGCCTGGGTTGAGTAATTCTTGACAAAGTAAATGGAGGCTCCTTGGGGTTGTGGTGGACATCTCTAGGAAAATGTCAACCGAGTGTGCCCGCCAAGTTTGGCGAGTGTGCCAGTCCCTGCTGCTCCACCAAGCTGCCATTCTGTGCAAAAGGCGGCACAGAAAAGTCTGATCGGTAAAGGCTGATTTCATTTTACATAAATGGCGTCTGTAAAGAAGCCCATTTATGCAACGTTACAGGTGTAAATAGTCTAAATAGATCATTTCCTATTGTTGCATAAACGGGCATATTTATGGCCACCATTTATGTAAAATCAGCCTTTACAGAAAAGGCCAAGCCACCATTTTACACAAAATGGTGGCTCGGCAGAGGAGCAGGATGCCATGCTCTGCTTGCTGGATGCCTATGAACCACTTGGTGGCTTGCCACGCACAGTAAGCAGGGTTGGGCAGCCAGTGAGGGTCTGGCGAGTGTCACGTGAGGTGGACTGATGTGAGTTTGCCCATCCCTATTCAGGAGCCATTCCAACAGTCACAAACAGATCTGAGGCAAGCCGGGCTCTGCTCGCCTTGCTCCACCCCTCACATCTGCTTGCCTTTCTCTCACCATGTTTCTTATCTTGAAAGCCTCTCCTTCTGTGCCTGCGATCTACATAGGGGTGAACGAAAGTCACTTACCTTTTCTCGCAGCTTTTTCGCGGTGGGGGGGAGCGCTTCGCTGCTCCTCCCGCGAAGTTCAGGCCGGGGGGGGGGAGGCTTCCCGCCTTGCCCGGCCGAAATTCAGGCCGGGGGGGGGAGGCTTCCCGCCTCGCCCGGCCGAAATTCAGGCCGGGGAGGAGGCTTCCCGCCTCGCGCGGCCGCGAACACGAAAGTAAAAAACAAAAACAAAAACGTCCCCTGATAGGCTACGTGATGATTCACGTAGCCTATCACGGCTAGATCTGGAAAGTCAGCCGTGATAGGCTACGTGAATCGTCACATAGCCTATCACGGGTGACTTTAAAAAAAAAAAAAAAAGCGCGTACGCGAATGGCGGCCCCCATAGGGAGCCGCCATTCGCGTTCCTTATTTAGTTGCTGTAGTCTACGTCAATGTTTACGTAGACTACGGCGAAAATAAGGGCAACGCTATTTGCGTTGCCCTTATTTTCGCCGTAGTCTACGTAAACATTGACATAGACTACAGCGACCAAATAAGGAAGGGGAATGGCGGCTCCCTATGGGGGCCGCCATTATCCGTACACACTTTTTTTTTTTAAAGTCACCCGTGATAGGCTACGTGACGATTCACGTAGCCTATCACGGTTGACTTTGCAAATCTTGCCGTGATAGGCTACGTGAATCGTCACGTAGCCTATCAGGGGACTTTTTTTTTTTTCTTTCATTGCAATGGCGGGGGCGGCAGCTGGTCGAAAGACCGGCTGCCGCTCCCGCCCCGCTCGAACACCGGACGAACCGCCAGCCGGACCTGCCGCTGGGAGGGACATTCAGGGAAGGTAAGTCCCGTCCCGGGGGGGGGGGGGCGGGGGGCGGGGGGGCGGAGGATTTCTCCCCGAAACTTGTTCGGGGGGCCGAACACGTTGGCGCTCGGCCCCCCGAAGTTTCGGGGAGAAATTCTCCGCCATCCCTAGATCTACAAAACAATAACAATAACACACACGAAGGGCCAAAATACATGTATAACATTTGGTTCCCAGGTGAGGTCTTACTTTCTAATGGGAAAGATCTACCAGTGTCCTAAGACATTTTCCTGCCTGGGGCGGAGCAGCAAATGACACCCTGTCCCACCCCAGTCAAGTTGCATAGTACGCAAGGCCAGAGCCAAGCTATTTTAGCTCCTGAGGCGGAAAAAGCCACAAGCATCTTCCCTGGCAGTAAAAATATAACAACAATAAATTAGTTAACTAACCATTTGCTGCCTTTTCTGGACACCTCAAATCAGCTGCCTGAGGTGGCCAATTCACTTTGCCTAATGGTAGGGCCGGCCTTGAATCACCGATGCCCTTTGTGTCTTACCTTTGTGTTGCTAGGCAACACTTATTACCTCCTTCTGGGAGAGCTGTGAGAACATAAAAAAAGTTAGTGGAGGCGAGGCTGTTAACCATTATTTATTCTCATGTAATATATAGGTTGGTGTGGTGCAACAGCAAAGCAACAAGGAGGCTCTGGATCCACCATGGATGCTGTCAGCCGTAAGGTAAAATGTATGAGAAAGATAGACTGACAACAGAGTAATTTCAAAACATATTTAGAGCTAAACATTTCGGCTTCCTTTCTGCCACTCTTGGTGTCTATTTAAAATCACAGCTACTGATGAGGGTGGAAGCTGAAATGTCTAGCTCTAAATAAATTTTGAAATTACTTTGTTGTCAGTCTATCAGTCTCTCAGGTGTGTGTGTGTATGCCACTGGCTGTCCTTCCTGAATGGTTAGTGCCCCACTTTTGTCACACCCCTTGAATTACAGCTGAAAGTCCTGACTTTGCTCCCATCTGGGTGTGTTTCCTTTCAACTTCAATGTGGTGGTGTACAGAGGCCAACTGCCAAAACAGTTATCCTTGTTGCAATATTTCTAGCCCTGACTGTATGTATGTGTGTGTGTGTGTGTGTGTGTGTATATATATATATATATATATATATATGTATACACACACACACACACACACAGATACACACACACATATATGTGTGTGTGTGTATATATATATATATGTGTGTGTGTGTGTGTTTCCCGCCTCCCAGCTGAGCAGAGCAGAGCAGAGCAGAGCAGAGCAGAGCAGAGCAGAGCAAGCTGCTCCAGCTGGTCCAGGGACTACAGAAGCAAGCAAGCCCCCAGAGAGCGAGCGACCAGAGCGAGCAGACAGGGGGAGAAAACAGGAGTTGGCCAGGGGAGTTCGGCAGGGGAGGTCAAGGGGGAGGCCCCTAACATTTTTTTAAAATTATTTGTCTTGTAACACACACTTCCACACCAGTGGGACTCTGCTTTTAACCTCTACTGAGTAGAGGAGCAGGCACAGGCTAGTCTAGAACAATCACAAAGCTAGACACAAAAAGGGAAAGAGGCTATGGAAGGACAGGACTCTCCAGTGGTGGTGACCTGCAAGATGTGTGCCATGGTTGTTTCCTTTCCTGAGAACAACATGGTCTACACCTGAAACAAGTGTAAGTTGATCACGCTGCTGGAAGAAAAAGTAAGAGGACTGGAGCAGTGACTGTTGACCCTCCGGGGAATAAGAGAATACGAAGAGTTCTTGGACAGAATGGTGGAACTAGGGATGTACAAAATACTCACCTCGCTCTGCGCCAGGGCATCCGTGGTGGGGGGGAGGCGCTCCATCCCTCCCCCCGGAATCCTCACTGGCTGGCTCCGCTCCGTGGAGGCTCTGTGGAGTTGCTGGCCGGGGGTGGCTGCAGTTGGAGTTCTGGTTGCAGCCGGGCTGCTGCGGCCGCAAATGGCGGCCATCGTAGTGGCCGCCATTTGTGTCCTTGCAAGCAGCCATGATAGGCTACATAAATATTTATGTAGTCTATCACGGCATACAGAAGGGACACAAATGGCGGCCGCTACACCATTTGAGCCCCTGCTCTTTGCTGTGATAGGCTACGTAAGTATTTAAGTAGCCTATCATGGTAAAGGCAGCCATGCAAATGGCGTCCGCTACGCCATTTGTGTGGCTGCCTTTACTGTGATAGGTTACGTAAATACTTACGTAGCCTATCATGGCTGCAAGAACGCAAATGGCATCCACAACAGCCCGGCCGTGGCTGGCTGGGAGACCAGCTGGAGCCGCCACCGCATCTGCCCCAGGTAAGTTCCATCCCGGGGGGATTCCGCTGGGTGGTGGGGGGCGGGAGGCCGTTCCGCCACGGATTCTTGGGGGGCTGGATTCTAAAGAATCCGGCCTCACTGGAATCCGTGGCGGAATTTTCTGACATCCCTAGCTGGAACTACAGCAGCAAAGTGAAGACCAGAAGCTTGAAGAGCAACAGCAAGCTGAGGCAGAAGTGGGAAATGCTGAGGTGAGGAAAACTGCAGTAGAGGATACTCCTTGGAAAAGGGTGACAGTTAGGAGAAGAAGAACTAGACACCACTCTGCACCAGTGGAAGCAGTAGAGCTATGGAACCGATTCCAGGTACTTGAGGATGAGACTGGAGGACAGCCTGCAGAGGAAGAATTTGTCAGGGTGGAAACTGAGCCCAGAGAGCCCCAGAGCAGTTCTGATTCTGAGGAGGAACAGCAGTTCGTGGGAGTGGAGCCAGCTCATCCCTCTCAGGCTCAGCACCTGGCAGAGATTCCTCCTGCCAGCATTCCAGAGATACTTAGTGACCTGGGTAGTGAGGGAGTGCGGGAGGGGGGCTTCTTAGATGCTCGACGCAGAAGCAAAGAGCGATGAGCGATGGAGGGTGCGGAAAGGAGGTGTAGCGCCCATTTGGCGCGCGAGCAACGGCCGCCTCCCATGGATCCAAGGGAAAGAGGGAGGATCTCTCCCTAGCCCATAGGTTCTGGGTCTTCAAGTGACTCCCTTTCAAACGGGGATCAACTGCTTGCCTGAAGCTTAGGCCACGCTCTAGCCGCTGGTGATTAGCATCTGAAAAAGTCATTAAGCTGTAACGGGATTAAAGCTTTGAAAAGAATTCCCTTTCGTCTGTGTCTTAAGTTGGCTATTGGGATATACTGGGGGAGGCCGCCAAGGCATTCCTGACAGAATTACAGAGGAACCTGCACGAGAGTGAGCAAGAGGCTGAAGGTCAGTCAAGCAGAGGAGATGAAACCCAGGCCTACAACAACAAGAAGAGTAGTAGTAGTGGGAGACTCCTTGCTGCATGGGATCGAGACCCAAGTATGTTGCGGAGACCTGTGGACTCGCCAGGTATGTTGTCTCCCAGGAGGACGGATTAGAGACATGACTGAAAGATTGCCTGCACTCATAAAGCCCACTGACAAGTATCTCTTTCTTCTCATCCATGTGGGAACAAATGATACTGCCAAGCAGAGCTACAGAGAAATCACATGAGACTTTGAAGCTTTGGGGAGGAAACTCGAGAACTTTGGAGCCCAGATAGTTTTCTCATCCATCCTTCCAGTAGTTAGAAGAGGGATAGAAAGGGAAAGGAAAATACTCCGGGTGAATGACTGGCTATGAAGGTGGTGCCGACGAGAGAGATTTGGATTCTGGGACCACGAGCTATACTTCCTGGAAGATGGGCTGTTGGCTAGGGATGGGCTGCACCTCACAAAGGATGGGAAGAATGTGTTTGGCCACAGCATGAAGAATTTCATCAGGAGGGCTTTAAACTGAATCCTACGGGGGAGGGAGATGTAAAATCTCCCTCCCCGTAGGAAGGAGCCTGGGGAAGGAGGACCAGCCAGCAGCTGCACCAGGTGGATCCTGAGCCTGGGTCTGAGCCTGCTTCTGCCCCCGCCCACAGGTACTTAAGGCGGGGCTGCCAGAAGCTGCTCGGGAAGGAGCCTGGGGAAGGAGGACCGGCCAGCAGCTGCACCAGGTGGATCCTGAGCCTGAGCCTGCTTCTGCCCCCGCCCACAGGTACTTAAGGCAGGGCTGCCAGAGGCAGCGCCTTGGCGTCGCGCCAAGTGCGACGCTAAGTGCGCACTTAGCGTCGTCGCACTTGGAGTCGCGTAGGACCTGAAGATCTACCCACCTGCCTCTCCAGAGACACCAGCAGCCACAATACCAGCAGCAAATAGCGGCAGCAGAGGGCAGCAGCTTTAAAGGGGAAAGGGGCAAACGTGGACTATCTGCTCCTTCTTAGCTGCTGTTCTCTTTTATCTCTTTTACTTTCTTTTAAACCGTTGTGCATTTTATATCCTAACATTTTAATATGTGCCTGGGAGGACTATTGGGCAACTCAGGGGGTCGGGGAGGTGCTACCATAACTGTGGTCACGGGCAGGGGGAGGTATGGCATTGGGGGATTAACAGGCCAGCTGAGGAGAAGAGGGGCTGGACACCTTACAGCTGTCCCCTCTTCTGGTTCTTCCCCCAACCTGATGGTTCCTGGCAGCCTTTCCAGCCTGCCCTCGGGTCTGGTGGTGCTGCTGCTGAATGCCAGGTCGGCCCAAAATAAAATCTCCCTCATCCATGATTTGATTGTGGATGAGGGGGCTGACCTGGCATGTATTACTGAGACCTGGGTGGGGGAACTGGGAGGGGTTACTCTCTCCCAGCTGTGCCCTCCTGGGTACTCGGTGCAGCACCAACACCGACTTGAGGGTTCGGGAGGGGGGGTTGCCGTGGTCTATAGGAATTCAATCTCCCTCTCCAGGTTTCCTGCTCATTCGAGTGCAGATCTTGAGTGTTTATACCTTGTGTTGGGTACCCGGGACAGATTAGGGATTCTGTTGGTGTACCGCCCACCCCGCTGCCCATCAGACTCCCTGCCTGAACTGATGGAGGTGGTCTTGGACTTGGTGTTGAGGACCACCAGGATGATGGTCCTGGGGGATCTCAACTTCCATGCCGAGGCCGCTGTATCTGGGGCGGCTCAGGACTTCATGGCCGCCATGACAACCATGGGGCTGTCCCAACATGTCATCAGCCCAACACATATAAAAGGACACACGCTTGATCTGGTTTTCTCGACTGGGCAGGAGGATGGTGATCTGAAAGTGGAGGAATTAACATCTGTCCCTTTGTCATAGTCAGATCACTTCCTGCTGAGGTTTAGACTCCTGGCGGCCTTTCCCCTCTGCAAGGGTGGGGGACCTATTAAAATGGTCTGCCCCTGGAGATTAATGGATTCCGATGGATTCCAGAGGGCTCTGGGGGATTTTCCTGCTGGCGTGGCTGGTGCTCCTGTCGAAGCCCAGGTCGCTCTGTGGAATGCAGAGATGAGTCGGGCGGTTGACACGATCGCGCCCAAGCGACCTCTCCCTCTGAGCAGAGGCCGGCCAGCTCCTTGGTATACACCTGAGCTGAGGGCAATGAAGCAAGAGGGGAGACGGCTAGAATGCAGGTGGAGGAAAACTCGTCCTGAGTAGGGATGGCGGAGAATTTCTCCCTGAAACTTCGGGGGGCCGAGCGCCAATGTGTTCGGCCCCCCGAACAAGTTTCGGGGAGAAATTCTCTGCCCCCCGCCCCCCCCGGGACGGGACTTACCTTTGCCGAATGTCCCTCCCGGCGGCGGGTCCGGCCGGCGGTTCGTCGGGTCTTCGTCAGGGGCGGGGGCGGCAGCCGACCTTTCGACTGGCCGCCGCCGCCGCCATTGCAATAAAAGAAAAAAAAAACGCCCCCGTGATAGGCTACGTGACGATTAACGTAGCCTATCGTGGCTAGATTTGCAAAGTCAGCCGTGATAGGCTACGTAAATCGTCACGTAGCCTATCACGGGTGACTTAAAAAAAAAAAAAAAAGCGCGTACGGATAATGGCAGCCCCCATAGGGAGCCGCCATTCCCGTTCCTAATTTGGTCGCTGTAGTCTACGTAAATGTTTACGTAGACTACGGTGAAAATAAGGGCAACGCTATTTGCGTTGCCCTTATTTTCGCTGTAGTCTGCGTAAAGATTTACGTAGACTACAGCGACCAAATGAGGAACGCGAATGGCGGCTCCCTATGGGGGCCGCCATTTGCGTACGTGCTTTTTTTTTTTTAAAGTCACCCGTGATAGGCTACGTTGCGATTTACGTAGCTTATCACGGCTGACTTTGCAGATCTAGCCATGATAGGCTACGTTAATCGTCACGTAGCCTATCACGGGGCCTTTTTTTTTTTTTTTAACTGTTTAGTTCGCGGCCGGGCGAGGCGCCTCCTCCCCGGCCTGAATTTCGGCCAGGCGAGGCTGGAAGCCTCCCCCCCTGGCCTGAACTTCGCGGGGGGAGCAACGAAGCGCCTCCCCCCCACCGCGGGAAATCTTCGAGGACAGGTAAGTGACTTTTGTCCACCCCTAGTGCTGAGTCTGACCAAACACAGGTAAGAGACCACTATCGAGCCTACTCTGTGGCGGTGAGGGTGGCAAAGAGACTGTTCTTTTCCACCAGCATTGCATCTTCTCAGTGTCGTCCAGCGGAGCTTTTCCTAGTGGTTCGCGGCCTGTTACATTCTGGACCAGGGAGAGAGATGGTGGAACCCTCAGTAGCACGCTGTGACAAGTTTGCACGGCACTTTGAGGATAAAGTCGCTCAGATTCATCATGAATTGGACACCACCATTAATGCAGTTCCGTTGGTAGAGGCGTTCAGAGCACCGTCTGGTCCAGTTTTATTGGATGAGTTTCAGTTACTGAGGCCTGAGGATGCGGACAAGGTGCTTGGCCAAGTCCGATCGACCACTTGTGTGCTTGACCCTTGCCCTTCATGGCTTATTAAATCAAACAAGGAGGGGTTGTCCGGCTGGGTCCAGGAGGTTGTAAATTCCTCCTTGAGAGAGGGAGTGGTGCCTGCTGCTTTAAAAGAGGCAGTAATTAGACGACTCCTGAAAAAGCCTAACCTGGACACAGAGGATGTTAACAATTATAGGCCAGTGGCCAACATCCCCTTCCTGGGCAAGGTGCTTGAGCGGGTGGTTGTAGGACAGCTCCAGGCACTGTTGAATGAAACGGATTATCTAGATCCATTTCAATCGGGCTTCAGGCCTGGTTTTGGAATGGAAACTGCCTTGGTCGCCCTGTGGGATGACCTCTGCCGGGAGAGGGACAGGGGGAGTGTGACCCTGTTGATTCTCCTGGACCTCTCAGCGGCTTTCGATACCATTGACCATGGTATCCTTCTGGATAGGTTGTCTGGGTTAGGAGTTGGAGGTACTGCACTACAGTGGTTCCGCTCCTACTTGGATGGCCGATTCCAGAAGGTGGTGCTGGGGGATTATTGCTCTGTGCCATGGCAATTATGCCATGGAGTTCCACAGGGCTCTATTTTATCCCCCATGCTGTTTAACATCTACATGAAACCGCTGGGGGAGGTTATCCGGAGGTGTGGGCTGAGGTGCCATCAATATGCGGATGACACCCAGCTCTACCTCTCTTTCTCATCAAAACCAGGTGAGGCAGTGGCTGTTCTGAATCAGTGCCTGGGCACGGTAATGGACTGGATGAGGGCCAATAAACTGAAACTCAATCCAGACAAGACGGAGGTACTGTTAGTGGGTGGTTTGTCTGCCCGGCTAGGTAATATTCAACCTGTTCTGGAGGGGGTTGCACTCCCCCTAAAGGATCAGGTTCGTAGTTTGGGGGTGCTCTTGGATCCAGAACTGTCACTTGAGGCACAGGTGAACTCAGTGGCACGGAGCACTTTTTATCAGCTTCGGCTGGTATACCAACTACGTCCTTATCTGGACAGAGATAGCCTAGCTACAGTTATCGATGCTCTGATAACTTCTCGTCTGGATCACTGCAATGCGTTATACGTGGGGCTGCCTTTGAAAACGGTCCGGAAACTTCAGCTGGTCCAAAATAGGGCAGCAAGATTGTTAACAGGGACTGGCCTGCGAGCTCATAATATGCCAGTACTTTTCCAGCTGCACTGGCTGCCAGTCCATTTCCGGGCCCGATTCAAAGTGCTGGTGTTAACATTCAAAGCCCTTAACGTCTTGGGGCCAGGTTACCTGAAGGATCGCCTCCTCCCATATGTTCCTGCCCAGACCTTAAGATCATCATCAGCGGCCCTTCTCCATGAGCCCCTGCCAAAGGAAGTGAGGTGGGTGGCTACTAGGAGGAGGGCTTTTCCTGTTGTGGCACCCCGGCTCTGGAATGAGCTCCCTAGTGAGGTTCGCCTGGCGCCTACATTGTATTCCTTTTGGCGCCAGGTGAAGACCTTTTTATTTTCCCAGGCATTTTAGCTTTCTAAATTTTTATCTTTGCTGTTTTAAATCTGTATTTTAAACTCCTGCACTGCTGCTAGGTTTTATTGTGGTTGTATTGTTATATTGTGGTTTTAATGTTCTGTATATTTTAAATTGTTTTATTGTGTGTTGTTTGGTTTTAATTTTTGTGAACCGCCCAGAGAGCTTCGGCTATTGGGCGGTATAGAAATGAAATAAATAAATAAATAAATAATAAATAATAAAATAAAATTGGGGGTAACAATGGACAAAGGCTCACGCACCGCAACAGAGAGAACAGCTCTAATAGTGCCCAATAATAGTCTTCACAAACATGTAGGAAGAAAGCCAAACTATGAAGCACATGGTGTCTATACTAATGCCCAAAGTATGGGAAACAAACAGAACAAACTTGCACTCTTAATACAAGAGGAAAATTATAACTTGATAGGTATAACTGAGACTTGGTGGGATGACTCTCATGACTGGAATACAGCAATTGAAGGATATAACTTGTTCAAAAAGAACAGGAGGAACAGAAAGGGAGGTGGGGTTGAAAAATACAGATCTCTGCATAGAAATACAGGAGGATGAGCTTGGTAGCCCCATCGAGAGCATCTGGATCAAAATAAATGGAGCAAAGAATAAAAGGAACCTGGTGGTCGGAGTCTACTACCGGCCACCCAATCAAGGAGAAGATGGGGATGAAACTTTGGAAAAGCAAATAGCCAATGTTTCAGGAAGCATGATGTAGTAGTAATGGGGGACTTCAATTTCCCCGATATTTGTTGGGAGACAAATTCTGCAAAAAGAGAGCTCTGGCTATTGGGCGGTATAGAAATGAAATAAAATTAAATAAATAAATAAATAAAACAAAACATGCCCCCCCCCAGGAAATTCCTGACTTGTGTGACGGATAACTTCCTCCTACAGAAAGTAGAGGAATGAACTAGAGGATCGGCTATCCTTGACTTGCTCTTAACCAAAAGAAATGACTTAGTGGATAAAGTAGCAGTTACAGGAACTCTGGGGGAAAGCGACCATGTTATACTTGAGTTCTTGGTTCTAAGGGAAGCAAAAGCTGAGTGTAGTCAAATGCGTACCCTGGATTTTAGGAAAGCTGATTTTAATAAACTCAGAACAATGATAAGTAAGGTCCCATAGCAAGCGACTCTAAAGAGAAAAGGAGACCAAGATGGGTGGGAGCTTTTAAAAAAGGAAATTCTCAAGGCACAATTACAAACAATTTCAACAAGAAGAAAAGGTGGAAGACAACAGAAGAAGCCAATGCGGCTTCACAAAAAGCTTAGAGATGACCTGAAAACAAAAAAGGACACATATAGGAAGTGGAAAGAAGGACAAGCAACAAAGGAAGAGTACAGGCAGGTAGCACAGAATTGCAGGGATGGTGTCAGGAAGGCTAAAGCTGAGAACGAGCTGAGGTTAGCAAGGGATGCTAAAAGCAACAAAAAGGCTTTCTTCAGCTACGTGCATAGTAAAAGGCAGAGGAAAGAAATGGTTGTTCAGCTATTAAATAAGGATGGCAAAATGGGAACAGATGACAAAGAAAAGGCAGAGGTGCTCAATTCCTACTTTGGCTCAGTCTTCTCCCAAAAGAGGGTCTATGACCCCCCTGGCAAAGGTGAAGTACAGGCTGAAGGGGCAGGAGTGCAGCTTGAGATCGATAGGCATATCGTCAAAGAACACCTCATTACTTTGAATGAGTTCAAATCTCCAGGGCCAGATGAACTGCATCCTGGAGTAATAAAGAAACTGGCAGAAGAACTCTCAGAACCACTGCCTATTCTCTTTGAGAAATCATGGAGGACGGGTGAAGTGCCAGATGACTAGAGGAGGGCTAATGTTGTCCCTGATTTCAAAAAGGGTAAAAAGGAGGAACCTGGGAACTACAGACAAGTCAGTCTGACATCAATCCCTGGGAAAAGTCTGGAGCAGATGATAAAGCAATCCATCTGTAAGCACCTTGAAAACAATGCAGTGATTACTCGAGGCCAACATGGATTTGTCAAGAACAAATCCTGCCAGATGAATCTGATCTCATTTTTTGATCCAGTAACCTCCCTTGTGGACTAGGGATGTATGAAACTCACTTACCTTTTCGTGGAATCTTTCACAGTGGGGGGGGGGAGGCGCTCCGTCCCTCCCCCCAGAATCCTCGATGGGGGGGAGGTGATCCGGTCCTCCCCCCCTGGAATCCTCGATGGCCAGCTCTGCTCCGCGGCCAGGCCGCAGAGCAGCCGGCCAGGGCCATCCACAGCTGGATTTCCGGCCACAGATGGGCTGCTGAGGACGCAAATGGCGGCTGCTGTAGCTGCCGCCATTTACGTACGCTGGGATTTTTTTTCTTTTTTGGGGGCGGTTAGCTGTGATAGGCTACGTAAATTCTTACGTAGCCTATCATGGCTAACCCTCCCCTAAAAGAAAAAAAACCCCCAGCGTACATTCTTACGTAGCCTATCACGACTGCAAGGATGGCAATGGCGGCGGCAGCAGCTCGGCCATGGCCGGCCAGGAGACCAGCTACCGGAGCCTCCACTGCCAGAGCCGCTGCTGCCGCAACGGCCGCCGCCAGATCTGCTGGATCCGCCCCAGGTAAGTGCCATCCCGGGGGGATTCTGTGGGGGGCAGAAGGCCGTTCTGCTACGGATTCTGGGGGGCCGGATTCTCACTGGAATCTGTGGCAGAATTCTCTGCCATCCCTATTGTGGACTGTGGGAATGCTGTGGACATAATATACCTTGACTTCAGCAAAGCTTTCGACAAAGTGCCCCATGATATCCTGATGAGCAAACTAGCTCAAAGTGGGCTAGATGAAACAACGATCTGGTGGATCCACAGTTGGCTACAGAATCGGACTCAAAGAGTGCTTATCAATAGGATCTTCTCAAACTAGGGAGAGGTAACGAGAGGGGTACCGCAAGGCTCAGTCCTGGGCCCAGTGCTCTTCAACATTTTTATGGAGGAGGAGGTGCAGGGAATGCTGATCAAATTTGCAGATGACACCAAATTGGGCGGGATAACTAATAACCTTGAAGACAGAAACAAAAGTGATCTTGATAGGCTGGAGTGCTGGGCAGAAAGCAACAGAATGACATTTAATAGGGATAAATGCCAAGTTCTGCACCTAGGAAAAAGGAACCAAATGCACAGTTACAAGATGGGGGATACGTGGCTCAACAACACTACAAGTGAGAAGGATCTTGGAATTGTTGTAGATCACCAGCTGAATATGAGCCAACAATGTGATGTGGCTGCAAAAAAGGCCAATGCTATTTTGGGCTGCATTAATAGAAGCATAGTTTCCAAATCCCGGGAAATACTAGTTCCCCTGTACTCAGCACTGGTGAGGCCTCATCTGGAGTACTGTGTCCAGTTCTGGGCACCACATTTTAAGAAGGACAAACTGGAGATGGTTCAGAGGAGGGCAACAAAGATGATCAGAGGACTGGAAACAAAGCCCTATGAAGAGAGACTGAAAGAACTGGGTATGTTTAGCCTTGAGAAGAGAAGACTGAGGGGAGATGTGATAGCGCTCTTCAAGTACTTGAAAGGTTGTCCCAGAGAGGAAGGCCAGGATCTCTTCTCGATCGTCCCAGAGTGCAGGACATGGAATAATGGGCTCAAGTTCCAGGAAGCCAGATTCCGGCTGAATATCAGGAAAAACCTCCTGACTGTTAGAGCAATACAACAATGGCACCATTTCCCTTGGGAGGTGGTGGGCTCTCCCACATTGGAGGCGTTCAAGACGAGGCTGGACAGCCATCTGTCAGGCATGCTCTGACTTGGATTCCTGCATTGAGCAGGTAGGGATGTACGAAAGTTCCGCCACGGATCTCGGGAAGGCCGAATGCCAGTGCATTCGGCCCCCCGAAATTGGTGGCGGAACGGCCCCCCGCCCCCCCCGCCGGGACGGGACTTACCTTAGACGGATCTTCCTGGTGGCGGCAGCTCCGGCAGTGGCTCTGGCAGCGGTTCGGTGGCAGCGGCGGCCGGTCTTCCGACCAGCTGCCGCCGTCGCCATTTCCAGGTAAAAACAAACAAACAAACAAACAAACAAACAAAAAAAGTGATAGGCTACGTAAAGATTTACATAGCCTATCACGGCTAGATTTAAAAAAAACACCATGATAGGCTACGTAAATGTTTACGTAGCCTATCATGGCTGATTAAAAAACAAACAAACAAAAACGCGCGTACGCAAATGGTGGTGCCCATGGGCGCCGCCATTTGCATTCCTTATTTTGGCATGTCTTAGTCTACGTAAACATTTACGTAGACTAAGACGGCGAAAATAAGGAGAACGCAAATAGCGTAATGTCTATTTACAGCGTAATATTTATTTATAGCGTACTATTTATAGCGTAATACGCGCGTTTTTTTTTTTAATCAGCCGTGATAGGCTGATTTTTTAATCAGCCGTGATAGGCTACGTAAACATTTACGTAGCCTATCACGGCTGACTGCAGGGACGGCCACCGCCATTTGAGTCTCTGCTAGCCAGCGGCCGGATGTCCGGCTGCTGGCGGAACCGGCCGGCAGCTCTGCAGAATCCCTGTGGAGCACAGCCGGCCGGCCAGGATTCCGGGGGGGAAGGAACGGAGCGCCTCCCCCCCCGGCCAGAATTCCGGGGGGAGGGACGGAATGCCTCCCTCCCAGCATCAGCATAATCCGCGGAAAGGTAAGTACCTTTCGTACATCCCTATGAGCTGGTGGTTGGACTCGATGGCCTTGTAGGCCCCTTCCAACCCTACTATTCTATGTTTCTATGATACACACACACACACACACATGCACACATACATTTACTGTATATACACACACAGATACACACACACAGATAGACATACATTCATCTATATATATACAGAGATACACACACACACACACACACACACACACACACAGAAACTCTCACAATGTCCCACTCCTGGTCCACTTTCTCTGGTGCCTAGCTGTTTTTCTTATTTGCCCAAGCTTTTAATCAACAGTGATGCTGATTTTGTAAATTGTTGCTGTTAAGTTTTACAGTCATGGGGTTTTCCCATTATCATCTTTCTTTTTACACTATTTTATTTTGACTGTGTGGTATGTTGATTTGATGAGTTTGTTTGTATTGTTTTACTTTTTAAAATCTGAAAGCTGCATTGTGAATTTGTTTTTGTTTAACTTGAAGGTCAGAGTATAAGCAGCTTAAATAAATACATCTTCAGCAGAATTGTTTTTGTTGTTCTAGCAAGCCAATAGCTCTGTTTTTCAAAAGTTGTTTTATATTGTCTGGGTGCATGTGTTTAGGCACACAAATAGGTTTTTTTTAAAATGTAATGAATACATGTTCTAGGTGTGATCCTGGAAACCATATTAATTGCGTCATTGATCTAAAATCTTTCTAAGCAGGCTTTTACAGTAAAAGCCCTTGCAAGGTGGCTTCCACAAAAGAGATAAAATAGAAAACTACAATATCTCATTTCAATAAAATACAGAAAGCACACCCCTAGTGTTAAACTAGAAAACTAGTTTAAACAATTCACTGCACTCTATCAGGCCTTGGAGCCTTCCATCTGTCCAACGTCCTGCCAGCAAGCCGGAGGCCAGGAAGAAGATGGAGGCAGGAGGATGGAGGCGTTTACAGCCTGCCATTCCTCCAGTGTTGTTATTTTACATGAGGCAGGCCTGCAGCAGAACCGCATCCTTCTTTCTGCCTCCCCCCCATCCCATCCCCTTTTCTCCCTCGCCAACCTTCTTCCAAGGGCTCTGTTGCGAGGAGCCATGGCGGAGCTTTTCACAGCACTGGCAAGTGGTGGGGAAAGGCCCTGCTTGGATCTCCCCTCCCAAGGTTGTAGCTGTGTTCGTGGCTGTGTGTGTGTGTGTGCAAATCTATAATATCCTATGGCCCCCAGCATGCCCTCCCAGGAACACTAGGATTGCTCTGTTAATTAATTAACTAGGCTGGCAGATTGGAAGCCAGCTGAAGCTGGGGGCAAGCTAGGTCATTGACTCCAGCAACAAATGGGGCAGACTGAGAGAAGTCAGCCAGGCTACAAGTCTTTGCATTCCCGCATTTGCAGCCAAATGGCCATTCAGCATCACCTGACATCCCAGGCCCAGGAGGATGCAGGGAAGCTGTGGCCCAATTTCGGCCTGGACTCTCCTCCTCCAACCAGCAGGCCCTGGGGGCAGAAAGAGCCACCCAGCTCCTGATCGGCAAGTATAGTATGCATTGCTAGGTTTATTTCTTCATTTATTATACTTATATCCCCTAGGAACCCAAGGCAGCTTACATAACCCTCCTCTTCCTCCGCTCCATTTTATCCTCACAACAACAACACTGCAGGGTAGGTTAGGCTGGAAGTCAGTGACTGGACCAAAGTGACCCAGTGAGCTTCATGGCTGAGCGGGGACTTGAACCCAGGTCTCCCAAGCCCCAGTCCAATGCTTTAACCACTACACCACACTGGCTTGTCCTGAACTGGTTTGTACAGAACTATAGAACATAAAAAAATGTTTTTTTGTTTTTGTTTCTTTTTTGTTTTGTTTTAAAATCTACCTACAAACTACTAAGTGTTTTGGTAGACCGGCTTTGCGGTTTACAGCACTAAGAATTTTCTCTTGGGGTTGGATGGCTTTTTCCTCCCCTCAGCCACCTCTCTGAGAGCTGATGCATTTTCAGACAGTCTCCAGATGTAGAAATCTGTGTTATTCATGGATCATCAATGAGGATGGCTGAAGCAAAAATGGAATACACACACACACACACACACACACACACACACACACGGCTGACTGCCTATTTTAGATTGATCTCTTAATTAAAAAAGAGAATCCCCCAGCACTTCTGTCTAAGCCTCTGCATACTATCCCAAAAGCTTTTCCCTTTGTATCTGGGCACACATTATGTTTTTTGCAGTAGCTAGTTAATTGTGGATGAATTAACTTTATCCTTGGGGGCAAATGAAGTGACACTTTCTTAGTATTATGTGGTAGGTAGGTCCCATCGAGGGAACTACCTCTGTGCTCTGCTTATGGGAGGCCTTGAAGCTGATAAAACTCCTGTTACCTCTTGACCCAAGGATCACATGAATAAACCATACTGCCAATTTTTGATATCTAAGTCATAGATCCGCTCCAGGTTTCAGTCAGAACTGTTAAGGAGCTGACTGGCTCTGACTGAAACCCGGAGAGAATTTACTGACCCGCCGCCATTGGAGCCGCCAGCCTCCACTGTTCAGGACTGGGGCAGGGGAGGTATTAGTGGAGAGGATTCCGGCCATGTGGAGGCTATTACATGAAGGCATTTGTGGAGGCTATTACATGAAGGCATTTGGGGTGGGTTAGGGTATTTTAGAAAAATTTTTTTACTGTAGAATTTTATTGTTTGAAACTGTTTTATTATATACTTTGTACATCGCCCAGAGTGGCTGGGTGACCAGCCAGATGGGCGATTAATAAATTTAATAAATAAAAAAATAAAGAGAGCAAAATCTCACCTGTCTGGCAACACCAGGTGAAAAAGATATTTAGAGATCAACCATGCCATTAATGTCTCAAAGAGAATTTCCAAAGCAGATGGTGGAGCAGGGATTGAGGTGGGGGTTAGCCTCTCACCTGAAATGAAGGAAAGACACTTTTTCAGAGCAGAAACGGGATGTATCAGAGGAGCTGTGTAAATTTTCTTCTTGACAGAAGAGATATAAATGACTTCCAAAGGCCAGGAAAAAACATGAAAAGGAGAGAGAAAACCCCAGCTATTCCATCGCCTCGGACTGAACGAACACTTGTTCCTGTCCTCAACAGCCTCGTAGGCCAAGGCCTCTTTTCATTAGGGATGTCAGAGAATTCCGCCACGGATCTCGGTGAGGCCAAATGCCAGTGCATTTGGCCCCCTGAAATCCGTGGCGGAACGAAGCCCCACAGCCCCCCCACCACGTGAAATGGGCCTGAAACAGGGCATCTACCTGCTGTTGACTGTGCTAACTTGCGAATGGCGGCCGCGTCTGCAGCCGCCATTCGCTTCATCCATATAGCCGTGATAGGCTATGTAAATACTTACGTAGCCTATCATGGCTTAACTAAGGGAATGCAAATGGTGGCGGCTACAGCGGCCGCCATTTGCGTTCCCTTTTTTTTTTTTGCTGTTGTTTCACTTTTTAAAATCTGCGTACATTTTTAAATATTTACGTAGGCTATTATGGCAAAAAAAAAAAAGGGAATGCAAATGGTGGCCACTACAACATTTGCATTCCCTTTTTTGTTGTTGCTGTAATAGCCTACATAAATATTTACGTAGGCTAAAATGGCAAAAAAAGGGAACGCAAATGTGGCCGCTGTAGCTGCCACCATTTATGTCCGCTGTTTTTTGTTTTTTTTTTGCCGTGATAGGCTACGTAAATATTTACATAGCCTATCACAGCAAAATACAGGGACGCAAATGGCAGCAGCTATGGCCGCCGCCATTTGCCTCCCTGCAGGCTGCCCAGCGACCAGATGTCCGGCTGCAGGTGGCCCCGGCCGGTGGCTCTGCAGAATCTCCGTGGAGCGGAGCCGGCCGGAGAGAATTTTGGGGGGAGGGATGGAGCGCCTCCCCCCCACCATGAATGTCACCCTTCGAAAAGGTGACTTTCGTACATCAAAACATACACCCTACTTTTCATTAAGGTGACTTACCTAGGTAACTACCTAGGACAGCACATTTTCATGAATAGAAATATCGGCCGCGCTGATAGGTGGAAGTGAAGGGTGGCCACTTCCCTGCTGTGTAGGGTGGCCACTTGTGAATCACCAAAAAAGAGGACAGAAAAAGACACCAATTTGCATATGCTAATTGATATGTGCAGATTAAAATTTAGACATAACCATTATAATTTAAATTGAAGTACAGTATATCTTGATCACTGCAGACAGTGACTGTAGCCATGAAATTAAAAGAAGCTTGCTCCTTGGGAGGAAAGCTATGGCGATCCTAGAAAGCATAGTAAGAAGCAGAGACATCACCTTGCCGACAAAGGTTCATATAATCAAAGCTATGGTTTTCCCAGTAGTAACGTATGGCTGTGAGAGCTGGACTCTAAGGAAGGCTGTGCGCTGAAGAATTGATGCTTTCGAACTGTGGTGCTGGAGAAGACTCTTATGAGTCCCCTGGAATGCAAGGAGGTCAAATCAGTCCATCCTAAAGGAAATCAACCCTGAGTGCTCATTGGAAGGACAGATACTGAAGCTGAAGCTCAAATATTTTGGCCACTTAATGCGAAGAGAAAAGTCACTGGAAAAGATGCTGATGCTGGGAAAGATTGAAGGCAAAAGGAGAAGGGATGAGACGGCTAGATAGCATCACCGATGCAATGAATATGAACCTGAGCACGCTCCAGGAGAGAGTGGAGGACAGGAAGGCCTGGTGTGCTATGGCCCATGGGGTCACGAAGAGTCGGACATGACTTAACGACTGAACAACAACAGTATATCTCACTATTCTGTGGAAAGCTGTGACCAGGTGACCTGTGTGCCTTGCTTACTGAGCTGTCCAGGTGCTATTAATGGGTAACTTCAGAGCCGAGCATCCTCATAGAATCATAGAATCATAGAATCATAGAATAGTAGGGTTGGAAGGGGCCTACAAGGCCATCAAGTCCAACCCCCTGCTCAATGCAGGAATCCAAGTCAGAGCATCCCTGACAAATGGCTGTCCAGCCTCGTCTTGAAGGCCTCCAGTGTGGGAGAGCCCACCACCTCCCCAGGTAATTGGTTCCATTGTCGTATTGCTCTGACACTCAGGAAGTTTTTCCTGATGTTCAGCTGGAATCTGGCTTCCTGTAACTTGAGCCCATTATTCCGTGTCCTGCACTCTGGAATGATCAAGAAGAGATCCTGGCCTTCTTCTCTGTGACAACCTTTCAAGTACTTGAAGAGTGCTATCATATCTCCCCTCAGTCTTCTCTTCTCAAGGCTAAACATGCCCAGTTCTTTCAGTCTCTCTTCATAGGGCTTTGTTTCCAGTCCCCTGATCATTTTTGTTGCCCTCCTCTGAACCCTCTCCAGTTTGTCTGCATCCTTCTTAAAGTGTGGTGCCCAGAACTGGACACCTCCTTCTAAGGATGCTTTATCTCTAAACCAGACTTGGTTTGATTTGCCTGCTACAGCTAGGGATGGCGGAGAATTCCGCCATGGACTCCAGTGAGGCTGGATTCTTTAGAATCCGCCCCCCCCCGAGTCCATGGTGGAACGGACCCCTTACCTCCGCCACCCCATGAAGTTCGCCGCGGACGGACCCTACCTGCTGCCAGCCGGGTCCGGGTCCATCCGCTGAGTCTGCAGCTGCGTCCACTGCCAGTCTGCATCCGCAAATGGCGTCCGGCGTAGCGGACACCATTTGCATCCCTGCTCTTTTCATGATAGGCTACGTAAATATTTACATAGCCTATCATGGCAAAGAGCAGGGACACAAATGGCATAGTGGACGCAAATGGATTGCAAAGAACAGGAACGCAAATGGCGCCCGCTACGCTGGACGCCATTTGCGGACACAGACCAGCAGCGGAAGGAAGTCTGGCTGCTGACGGGCCCGGCCGGTGGCTCCGTGGACTTGCTGCAGAGCGGAGCCGGCCAGGGATGATTCTGGGGGGAGGGATGGATCACCTCCCTGCCCTTGTGGACCCCCAGGCAGAATGGTGAGTGGGGTTCGCACACCCCTAGCTACAGCTGAATGGCAATACTTGCAACTGAAATGTTTATTAGAATTTAGATTCAGTCCCGCTGCTTTCACAGCCTCAGAGTCCCCTTTGCTTTTGGAAACACTTATTGAAGCCGATCAGGTATAATCACCCACGATCCATGTTTATAAATATTACCAGTGAATAAATATGATACACAGGGTCTTAAGTAGGAATGGAACAGGGAACTCGATCGTCCTATTTTGCCTAATCAATGGATCACTGCTTTGCCATATGCATCTGACATGTCTGTGGATCTTTATTTATGTCTTATTCAGCAAAAACTCTTGTTTCAGGTCTATTGGACACCACAATGTCTCTTTAATAAAGGTTTGTCTAACACAGCCAATTGTTGGAGATATAATACAGCTAATGCTGTTTTTAATCATATGTTCTGGAAATGTCCAACACTTGCCTCCTTTTGGGATAAACTTTGTATTGGAACACACTTTAATATTTACTGATGTCATGTTCTTTTAAATTATTTACCTGCTCCTTGGAATTTAACACATGTTCAGCATAAATGGACTTTTTGTGCCCTTTTGACCACTAAAAGATTGATAATACAATACTGGGAGGATAAATGCTCACCTTCTATAATGTAATGGACTGAAGACATAACAACACTAGCACATTCAAAGGAGTGGTATACCGGTGGCATTCACAAATGGACCTATATATGGATATTTGGTCTGCTTTTATTGAAGTTTATGCATAATCTATTTTTTTCTTTTTTAGAATGTTGTAATAACTGAAACTGAAACCTTCAAAGCATGTAGTTATATTAGTGATTTTTTCCTTTTTAAATTTTCTGTTCTTCCTGTTTTGTTTGTTTTGTTTTGTTGAAACTCACAATAAAAAATTGATTCTAAAAATCTCTAAAGCAGACTTGGACTGGACAACTCTTCAAATAGAGGATGACTTAACTAGAGGACCATCCTCTGGCTAGGGACAGCATGGGTGTTTGTCTCGGTCTGGGGTTCCAGTGGACTGCCCATGCCCCCTGAGCTGCTTCCACCTAGGGATGTCAGAGAATTTTGCCACGAATCTCGGGGAGGCCGAATGCCAGCGCATTCGGCCCCCCGAAATCGGTGGCGAAACGGTCTGCCCCCCCTGTCCCCCCCGGGACGGGACTTACCTTTGGCGAATCTTCCTGGCAGCGGCGGCTCCGGCGGTGGCTCCGGCGGCGGCGGCTGCGACGGCCGGTCTTCTGACCGGCTGCCGCCGCCGCCATTTCCAAGTTAAAACAAACAAACAAACAAACAAACGTGATAGGCTACGTAAAGATTTACGTAGCCTATCACGGCTAAATTTTAAAAAACACCGTGATAGGCTACGTAAATGTTTACGTAGCCTATCACGGCTGAGTAAAAAACAACAACAATGCGCGTACGCAAATGGCGGCACCCATGGGCACCGCCATTTGTGTTCCTTATTTTGGCACGACTTAGTCTATGTAAACATTTACGTAGACTATGGCAAAAATAAGGGAAACGCACATAGCGTAGCGTCTACACTATTTGTGTTCCCCTTATTTTCGCCGTAGTCTACGTAAATGTTTACGTAGACTAAGACGTGCCAAAATAACGCAAATGGCGGCGCCCATGGGTGCCGCCATTTGCATACGCGCGTGTTTTTTTTTTACTCAGCTGTGATAGGCTACGTAAACATTTACGTAGCCTATCACGGCTGACTGCAGGGATGCAAACGGCGGCGGCTACAGCCGCTGCCATTTGCGGAGCCGGCCGGCCAGGATTCGGGAGGGGGAGGGATGGAGCGCCTCCCCCCTGGCCAGAATTTCGGGGGGAGGGACGGAGCGCCTCCCCTCCACCGCGAATCACACTGGAGAAAAGGTAAGTGACTTTCGTACATCCCTACTTCCACTAAGCCCCTGCCCCCGTTCAACCACCCCTATGCTCACTGAGCTGCTTGCAATTGCCCCCGCAGCAATTGCCATGTTTTGAAAAAACATGGCGATCACAATATTGTGCACATAGACTTATATGCAAAATGGCACCCTGAAGCTTGCATATATGGGCAATTCATGGTGCCATTTTGCATGTAAATCTATGTGTGCATTTTTCGCACATAGACCTATAAGCAAAATGGTTTATCTGGGATTCCTACATCATCTGGTTAAACTTTGGGTATCTTACCAACATGTTTGCTTCTTCCAGGCATGCATCAGCTATGTTCTACATATCCTTTATTCTCTTAGCTTCTTGAGAACCTGGGTAAGTTATTAATGCAGGAAGGTAGAGATTTTATGGTGCCAACAGATTAGAGGGATATTCCTTTGCCAGTCAGTCCTTGGGGTATCTGCTTCTGTTGCTCAGGAATGACATAGGATGAAGGACTAGATGCAACACACAAGCAGGGAAAGGCCAGCCAAAAGTCAAGAGTTCTCACTAGGGGAGGAGAAACAGGCAAGTTGTGGGCAATCCAGCCATTTACTTTGTCCATCTCAAAAGAAATAGGATGCAGAAGGCCTTATTGTGACCACAGTATGGTTTTTGGTATCTAGACACTCTGTTTTCATGATTTTAATTGTTAGATACTGAGGGTTAGATACAGAAGGTCATTTGGATACAGAGATTGTTGGATAAAGAGGGGCATTTCATTGTCAAATACAGAGGAGCTCTTGAATCTAATTGTTAGACACAAGAGAGGCATTTCCCTATCTGGCTACTTGTGTTGAAGTAGAAACAAGGTCACTGGTAATGTAGATTGTACTGTTATCACTAGAGAACACATCAATTTATTCCATCCATCAAAGTGGTGAACAACAGCATGTCTGATTTGGCATTCCTGCAAAATTTGCTGTCATCCGTGGGGATTTTGCTTCCAGTCAGAACATCAGAGCGGCAACGAAATATGGATGAATTCCATCCATAAAAAGTGTTCTACTAATGAGGGACAGAGCTTGCAAACTATGAACCATACATACAAATCTTGAAAGGCGTCCAGTGGGTCTAGTTGTCTAGGATGAAGCATGGTGCATGCGTGTGTTGAAGCAGCATTTATGAGCACAATCTGGATTCCCAAGATATGTCTCCAAGCAGGGCTGGCCCAAGACATTTTGCTGCTTGAGGCAAAGGTTACATGCACAAACGCCAACTGGACTGGTAGCTGAATCCTTCTGCAGTACTGGCAATGGGACAGCCACTACACCAAATGCAGGCCACAGAGGGCCCTGAACTATCTCCTCTAATACCTTGCTGCTGCCTCCCAACATCTGCTACCTGAGATGAGCGCCCCATTCTGCCTCATAGTAGGGCTGGCCCTGTGTCCATGTGTAACCCACTGGTATATTTCCCTTTATGAATTCTGGAGGGGGCGGATATTCCTGCACATGCTCAGTAAGGGAGTGAGATAAGGAGTGGGCACCATTATGGGCAGTTATGTCAATGCAGTGTGGAAGAAGCTTGCTTTCTCCTCTCTGTAAGGCTCTGAACCCTTGAGACAGGTTAGTAAAATATTTTAATTTTTTTAAATAATCATGATTTTCACAAACACTATGAGCTCCTTGTCTGTTTAAGTTCTTTTATATTATACAAAGGGCTGTTTGTAAAGTTCGTTCCTGTGTTACTAGACTCTGATCCACTTTGAGAAGACCGCTGCGGAGCTGAGGTGAAATGAGAAGAGGCTATTTTCCCCCTTAGGCCAGCAGAAAACTCAAACTTCAGGGAGACGTTTTGTTGTGGACCCAATCTGGAAGACAGAACTTTGGGAGGACTATGCTCTGTTGTATTGTTTTGTGATATGTGAATTGTTATTTATGATAAATTCTTATATGTGCACTATTATTGTTGATAATTAAGAAATTAAATATGTTAATTGTCCCTGTGTAAAGCCTTTGCTGTGAGGCCCTTTAGAGACTCTGTAGAAAGTGTTACACAGGCACCCTCACAAATTCAAGTGCTGTTGGAGGATCCCCCTAGGAGAGCCTAATTTAGTGAGTCATCTAGGATTGCCAGCTCTTGAAATTAAAAAAAAAGTACACGGTGTCTGGGCAAGACCTGGAAGTGCATTTCTGTGGCTCACAGGGTGAAGGCCAGAGTGTTCCTGCGGGCAGAGTCAGAGGAGGGCTTTTTTAAAATGTGGATCTAGGAGAGAAGTTCAGTGGTTTCTTGTAAGTCCAGGGAACAGAGCCCAGCACAAAAATGTATCTATTCACTAAGGCAGACTTCTTCCACCTGAGCCCTCCAGATGTGTTGGGCAACAACTCCCATAATCCCCCAGCCAGCTGTGCTGAAGGGGAAAGTTGTCATAACCAATTTCTTCTTTTGGAAACAGGCCGCAGTGTGTAAAACCTGTCTAGGCTCTCCGTTTCTTCCTTTTCTGGTTGGTTATCTCCTATTCGTTACAGTGGGGCCTCCAGTATGGATTTCATTGCCTCACTCTCTCGTTGCTTCCTTCCTTCCTCCCGACCTGGAAAAATCACCTGGCACGCTTCTCCTTTGGGTGTGCACATTTTGCTGTCAACCAAGGCAGGGTGTTGGCTCATGCCGCTCATGTCAGGCGACAGTTCTGAAGCGGGCCACCTACAACCAGAATTAAATTTGCCTTCACACACATTTGTCCCTGCTACATCTTGCAAATTGTTTCATGAAAGATAGAGGTGCTGGAGGATCTGACAAGGTGTCATGATGCATTGATTGCCATGTCAAGTTATAACAAGTGTGTTGTGAAAAGGACTTTGGTCGCCACTCAGACATATTTCTTATAAACATCCTTGACCTCAGAGATGAATAGAAATAAATCTCTTATCCTTCTCATATTTGCATTTGTGTAGGGGAGGGATTGAATCACTGATCTATCTATATCTATCTATCTATCTATCTATCTATCTATCTATCTATCTATCTATTATCATCTATCTATCCAGAGGCAGAGCCCAACACAAAATCTGTTAATTTAGTAGCTTCCTTGTCCCTAAGGAGGAGACGAGTGAAATAGCACCCTCCTGTTCATGTTCTCCAGCAACGTATGCATCATGGTTTCGGGTTCTGCCTCCAGCCCCTGTGCGTCCAATAGAACATATGTAGAGAGCTACCATGCAGTTGCATGCACAGAGAACTCTTCCTGTGTGATCAGGAACCCCAAACCCTGAATCCCAACCCTTGTGTGAAGTGGCACAGCCCAGATGCAGGCTTGCCTTTTCAGTGAAAACTAGGCAGGAGGTGCAAATCTGAATCCTCTTTTGTTCACTTTTTCAGTGAGGCATTCCCTCTTTTTTGGTGATGACAAACATATGTGCGTATTCTCCAACAATAAAGGGGTTGATTGCTCTATGGCATTTCAACCTCCCGTCGTCGTTATTATTATTATTATTATTATTATTATTATTATTATTATTATTATTTTAGAGCAGTCTTCTTCCGACCACCTCAAGTATGCCTCTCTGCCTCTGCCTCTCTCTCTGCCTCTGCCTGGTTGTTTGCATTACTGATGTGCTGGCTGCTGTGATCTGGGCTACTGGAGGAGGCTTCAGAGGTGGGAGTCGGGAGGGAGACCTGCTGCTCATCAGCTGAATGGTGGTTGTGGCGGGAGGGGCGGAGAGGAGAATGCATAAGCAATCAGCCAATTAGCTGCGATGGAGGAGGAGCCTAAGAGGCAAAGAGCAATATGATTGGGTGCCTGCAGTGGTGCATTGCGCATTTGCTGAGGGGAAATTGAATGCATGGGGAAGAGAGAGAGAGAGAGAGAGAGAGAGAGATGTGGATTTGCACTGGGAGATTTTGCAGCACTGAGTGGAGCAGAGCGCTCTCTCAGTGACGAGACAAAGACCCATCCCAATTAGCGATGTTGCGGATGCCCAACTGGGTCCAGGAGTCCATCGCCCCCCCACCGCCTGCAACCCCCAGACCGTACCTGCTGAGCCCCTGCCCTTGCTTGCACCTGCTCTCCCGGACTCACCGCAACCTGTCCGGCGAGCGCCCACCATTTTGCCACCTTTTTTAAGGGAAAAAAGGGAATTTTGGGCCTGGGAAAGCTTAATATGCACAATATTAGAGGCATTATGCTGCCAATATTTCTTTTTCCCATAAAGAAAAGAAAGCAGCAAAAAAGTGGGGCAAACAGGGGCGGTGCTTCAGCAAGCACCTGGAGAACCCTAGCTGGGATGTGTTCACACATCCCTAATCCCAATCCACAGACCAAGTGAACCTGTCAGAATTTGCCTCTCTGGTTACTTGGTGACTGACTTCTGAGGCCTTGCTTGAATGACATGGACGGGGATGGGGAGGAGAGGCCTGCAAAGGACTCCAGCCAAGTGTGGTGCAGAGCACTGATGCTTGTCTGGGGGAGGGTGGTGGGGGAGAAGAGGACAGCCCCTCCCCATGACCCAAGAACGGCGCCTCAAGTAGCCTTGGCAATGATGCCTACAGCCAAAACGGCTCCTGTATGAAAAATAGTAATGATCACTGCACTGGTGGATTCACTGGAAGGGCACTGCAGTAATCAGGCCTCGAATCAAGTTGGCCTAGCACCACCTCCCCTGCCCCTTCAGTTGCAAGCCCACCTTCCCCTAACTTGTCGCTCATGGAGAAGGGAAGTCAATGGAATGTGCAGAAAAAGAGAAATCTGTTGCTTGAGCCCCCTTCCAAGACCACACGGGCCCCCTTGATTTGCCGAGCCACTTCCTCAATGCTGTGGCAGAGTTTGTGGCTCAAAACCCCCCTCAGTAAATCTATATATGGGTCTTTTGGGACACTTAAAAATGCATATTCCAATGCAAATTTCCACACAGATTTTCTTTCTTTTTTACTTGCAGAATGGTGCAGAAATACAATGGAACAGATTTATGGGGGAACGTATTCAAAAGTCAGATAGACTGGAAATAATACTGATTTACTAAACCCTAATTTCTGATATCCCCTTCATAGATCACTGCCTTGTTGTGGCGAAGGGGCTTGTGTAACTCAGTGAAGCCATAAGCTATGCCGTGCAGGGCTACCCAAGATGGACAGGTCATGGCGGAGAGTTCTGACAAAATGTGGTCTACTGGAGAAGGAAATGGCAACCCACTCCAGTATTCTTGCCAAGAAAACCCCACGGAACATATCACAAGGCTAAAAGAAATGACGCCAGAAGATGAGCTCCTCAGGTTGGAAGGTGTCCAATATACTACTGGGGAAGAGCAGAGGGTATTTCCAAGTAGTGCCAGAAAGAGTGAAGCGGCTGGGCCAAAGCTGAAAGGACACTCAGCTGTGGATGTGTCTGGTGGTGAAAAGAAAATCCGATGCTCTAAAGAAAAATATTGTTTAGGAACCTGGAATGTAAGTTCAGTGAATCAAGGTAAGCTGGAGGTGGTCAAACATGAGATGGCGAGAATGAACATCGACAACTTGGGAATCAGCGAACTAAAATGGACAAGCATGGGTGAACTGAATTCAAGTGACCATTATATCTACTACTGTGGGCAAGAATCCCTTAGAAGAAATGGAGTAGCACTCATAGTCAAGAAAAGGGTGGGAAAAGCAGTACTGGGGTACAATCTCAAAAATGATAGAATGATCTCAGTACGAATCCAAGGCAAACCATTCAGCATCACAGTAATTCAAGTCTATGCCCCAACCACTGATGCTGAAGAAGCTGAGGTTGATCGATTCTATGAAGACCTACAACATCTTTTAGAACTAACACCAAAAAAAGATGTCCTCTTCATCATAGGGGATTGGAATGCTAAAGTAGGAAGTCAATAAATAACCGGGATAACAGGCAAGCATGGCCTTGGTGCACCAAATGAAGCAGGACAAACGCTAATAGAGTTTTGCCAAGAGAACACGCTGATCATAGCAAACACTCTTTTCCAATAGCACAAGAGGCGACTCTACACATGGACATCACCAGATGGTCAATATCGAAATCAGATTGATTATGTCCTTTGCAGCCAAAGATGGAGAAGCTCTATGCAGTCAGTAAAAACAAGACCTGGAACTGACTGTGGCTCAGATCATGAGCTTCTTATTTCAAAATTCCGGCTTAAATTGAAGAACGTAGGGAAAAGCACTAAACCATTCAGGTATGACCTAAATCATATTCCTTATGAATATACAGTGGAGGTGAGGAATAGATTAAAGGGATTAGACCTGATAGACAGAGTGCCTGAGGAACTATGGACGGAGATCCATAACATTGTTCAGGAGGCAGCAACTCAATCCATCCCCAAGAAAAAGAAATGCAAGAAAGCAAAGTGGCTATCTGATGAGGCTTTACAAGTAGCTGAGGAAAGAAGGGAAGAGAAAAGCAAGGGAGAAAGGGGAAGATATACACACCTGAATGCAGATTTCCAGAGAATAGCAAGGAGAGACAAGAAGGCCTTCTTAAATGAACAATGCAAAGAAATTGAAGAAAACAATTGAATGGGAAAGACTAGAGATCTCTTCCAGAAAATCGGAGATCTCAAGGGAACGTTTTGTGCAAAGACGGGCATGATAAAGGACAAAGAAGGCAGGGACCTAACAGAAGCAGATGAGATTAAGAAGAGGTGGCAAGAATACACAGAAGAACTATACAGGAAAGATCTGAATGTCCCTGATAGCCATGGTAGTGTGGTCACTGAACTTGAGCTGGACATTGTAGAGAGTGAAGTCAAGTGGGCCTTAGGAAGCATTACTAACAACTACGGATGGCGGAGAATTTCTCCATGAATCTTCGGGAGGCCGAGTGCCGACGCATTTGGCCCCCCGAAAGTGTTGGGGAAATTCTCTGCCGGCCCCCCGCCCCCCCCGGGATGGGACTTACCTTTGGCAAATGTCCCTCTCGGCGGTGGGTCCCGGCGGCGGTTCGGCGGGGGCGGGGGCGGCGGCCGGTCTCCTGACCGGCTGCCGCCGCCAGCATTACAAAATAAAAAAGTACAGTAAAAAAACCAACAACACACCCGTGATAGGCTACGTGACGATTTACGTAGCCTATCACGGCTAGATTTCCAAAGTCAGCCGTGATAGGCTAGGTAAATTGTCACGTAGCCTATCATGGGTGACTTTGGGAAAAAAAAAAGCGCATATGCAAATGGCGGCACCCCATGGGCACCGCCATTTGCGTTCCTTATTTGGACAGGGGTAGTCTACGTAAAGATTTACGTAGACTATGGCAAAAATAAGGGAACGCTATTTGCGTTGCCCTTATTTTCGCTGTAGTCTACGTAAATCTTTATGTAGACTAGATGTGCCAAAATAAGGAATGCAAATGGCGGTGCCCATGGGGCGCCGCCATTTGCGTACGCGCTTCCCCCCCCCCAAAGTCACCCGTGATAGGCTATGTGACGATTTACATAGCCTATCACAGCTGACTTTGGAAATCTAGCCGTGATAGGCTACGCAAATCGTTACGTAGCCTATCACGGGTGTGTGTGTGTGTGTGTTTTTTTACTTTTTTTTCGCGGCCGGGGAGACGGGGTGCTCCTCCCTGGCCTGAATTTCGCCGGCGAGGGATGGGGTGACTCCCCCCCGGCCTGAGTTTCGGCTGGGCGAGGCAGGGCGGGGCGCCTCCCCCCCTCGCCTGAACTTCGTGGGGAGAATCGAAGCGCCTCCCCACCACCGCGAAGCAAGCTGCGGGACAAGGTAAGTCTCTTTCATGAATCCCTACTAACAACAAAGCTAGCGGAGATGACAGTATTCAATCTGAGCTATTTAAGATCCTAAAAGATGATGCTGTTAAAGTGCTGAACTCAATATGCCAACAAATTTGGAACACTCAGCAGTGGCCACAAGACTGGAAAAGGTCAGTTTACATTCCAATTCCAAAGAAGGGCAATGCCGAAGAGTGTTCAAACTACCGTACAATTGCGCTCATTTCACATGCCAGCAAGGTGATGCTCAAAATCCTACAAGCTAGGCTTCAGCAGTATGCGAACTGAGAACTACCGGAAGTACAAGCTGGGTTTCGAAGAGGCAGAGGAACTAGAGATCAAATCACCAACATTTGCTGGGTAATGGAGAAAGCAAGTGAATTCCAGAAAAATGTCTATTTCTGCAGCATTGACTATGCTAAAGCCTTTGATTGTGTGTATCACAAGAAACTGTGGCAAATTCTGAAAGAGATGGGAGTACCAGACCACCTTACCTGTCTCCTGAGAAACCTGTACAAGGGTCAAGAAGCAACAGTAAGAACCAAACATGGAGCAGCCAATTGGTTCAAAATTGGGAAAGGAGTACGACAAGGCTGTATATTGTCACCCTGCTTATTTTATTTGTATGCAGAGTACATCATGAGAAATGCCGGTTTGGATGAATCACAGGTCGGAATTAAGATTGCCGGGAGAATTATCAACAACCTCAGATACGCAGACAATACCACCCTAATGGCAGAAAGCGAAGAGGACCTAAAAAGCCTCTTGTTGAGGGTGAAAGTGGAGAGTGCAAAAGCTGGTTTGAAACTCAACATTAAAAAAACCCTAAGATCATGGCCTCTGGCCCCATCACTTCCTGGCATATAGAAGGGGAAGAAATGGAAGTAGTGACAGATTTTATTTTCTTGGGCTCCAAGAGCACCGCACATGGTGACTGTAGCCATGAAATTAAAAGATGCTTGCTCCTTGGGACGAAAGCTATGGCAAACCTAGACAGCATAGTAAACAGAGACATCACCTTGCTGACAAAGGTTTGTATAATCAAAGCTATGGTTTTCCCAGATGCAACGTATGGCTGTGAGAGCTGGACTATAAGGAAGGCAGAGGATGAGATGGCTAGATAGCATCACCGATGCAATGAATATGGACTTGAGCACACTCTGGGAGAGAGCGCAGGACAGGAAGGCCTGGCGTGCTATCGTCCATGGGGTCACGAAGAGTCGGACATAACTTAATGATTGAACAAATTTCTGATATCGAAATAGTCAAGCTTCAGCTTTGCCCATCCCTAGTGCAATATTCCCACTGGTTTGGAAAAAAATTACCCCAGGCATTCTGGTGGAGGCCTTTCTTAGATCCCTGCTGGAGCCTTAAACCAGCAGCCTTATGCATGCAAAGTATGAAATGTACTGCAGAATTACAATTCCCATCAAAACCCTCCTGGGGTCCCTGTCTATGTATTTCTGGCTCTGCATGGCATCTGGTTCTATGTGAGACTGAGACAACTCCCCCCCCCCCCACACACACAAAAGAATGGAAAGCAAAGGAAAACAACCACCACAAAATTTCATTAGGAACATTGCCATTTATAGGTTGCTGCATAAATTTAAGACGATGTCTGCTTGGGGAAAGCCGAGAATAGATCTTAGGGTTGGGAGGCACGTGTGAGTTTCCTGCAGAAGGACTGCAGGCCTCAATGACTAAGGGATTGCTGGCAAGAACTGCAGGGAAGGAGGGAGCTTGGAACGCACAGCCCACCGGTAATGGATCACATCCCTGCTACTAAGAGACGTGTCCGCATTGTGAATCACTGAGGCTGTTGCTACCTTTGTGGAAAAAACTCTGTGTGAGAGAAACAAAGAAGGCAGCAGTGCCAGCTGGGGCATAAATCACTGTCATCAATATGTTTTTGGGGTGTGTGCTGGCTTCTTTGGTAGCACCAGCCAGAACAACCCGTCAAGCCAATCAGTAGAGAGGCAGTCTGAAAGCAGCTCTGACCACATTGCTCAGGGCCAACCGAAATGTTCAGGTAAGCACATGTAGTGGAACTACGTGTGCTAGCTTTCCCTACTCTCCTGTTAGCGTGCATGGCGGCCCCCAGTATGAATTGGGACCATGGTGCTCCCAGAATGGTGGTGGTGGGGCAGCGGTTAAACCATTCCTCCCCTGACCTGTGTGTGTTTTTAATGCCACTTCCCAAGGGAAGGGGGTTAAAAAGAAAAGAAAAAAACTCCATCGACTCCAAAGACTTTTTTCTTTTTTTAACCCCTCCCCCTTTCCCATAGGGGTGGCTGGCATTTCATGAAAAAATAGGGTGGGGTGGGGAAAAGTATAACCTCCCTTCCCAGAGCACTATCACCCTGGTACAAATTGTGGCCTTGCACACATACAGGAGAGCAGGCAAAGCTAGCATGCATAGCTCCACTATGCATGCCTTACCCAAACATTTAGTTTGGCCCTTAGTTGAAGAGCCAGGCTGGAATCAGAAGCCATATAGCAGTGGTGCAAAATGTCCACTCTCCAAAACCTGGACCCCAAGCCCTGTCTCACACCCCTGAGACCCCCAGCATCTCCTGCAGCTAAACATAAAATAAAAAAATGCTTTAGCAGTGGGCTCTGTGGTGCCTGTGTCAAGGTTCCACTTACAGTCTGGACCCCCTGAGCAACTCCTTAAGGATCTCTTGCCTCCTTAAGAGTCCCACTTTCCTGCTTTTAAATGCCCCCTTCCCAGAATGTGAAGTTCAGGCTGTAGACATGGGGTGATTGACACTCTAAACAGGGATTTAGCCACAACAGTTGACTAGTACATTAAAACAAGCAATTCACTTGTAAATAACTAAAGTTATTTACACAATAGATCTGAGTGACACAACGCAAGTTCCTTTACCCTAGCTGTCCTTAGACTTTTCTAGGCTGCTTCTTCCCGCTCACTCGTCAGACTCTGCTCTCACCTCTGGCTCTGGCTGTCTCTCTCTTACTGGCTCTCTCCCTCTCTTTATATACCTCCTCCCTCAAAACCAAAAGTACTACTTCAGACCTGAAGAAATGAAACTTAAGTGGAGAAATAAAGCTGACACTTAACTGGAGACTGAAACTACTCCTCTCAGGGTTACCCTCTCCCAACAGAAAACTCTAGACCTCTAAGCTTGACCTTTTATCCTCTTTGCCTCTGTAGGCCTCAAACCTTTACAACCTGCTATAGAAGCCTCATTCCTAGAACATCCCCAGTACATCATAGGAAGCAGTGCTTGAAGGTTCCTGCTTCCTAGGATGCTCCAAGGTCACGTTAGAGAGCTTCGGCTATTGGGCGGTATAGAAATGAAACGAATGAATGAATGAATGAATGAATAAATAAGGAACAAGGTTTCTATGGCAGAAACCATAGAGCCCATTCCTGGGGGGGGGGACTTTTTTAGTGGTCAAGTTAGGTTGGGTGGCATAGATCAAACCACCCCTTTTCACAATGCAACCTGCTTGGCTTCCTACCTCCACTTTCATATATATGCATGCTATATTTTGTGGCTGGTTTATTTATCTATTAGACCTTTAATTTCATTTGTTGGCCTTTTCAAACTTGATCTCTCGGGTTTCATTACCTCCCATATAAATGGATTAACCCTAGGATGACCTTTCACCATATTAAATACATGTTGACCATATGTTTTATTTAGTTATTTACAACATTTATATACTGCTCCATATCTGGAGTAGTGAACAATAATAAAAAACAACAGAATACCAATAAAAAAACATGGCCGGTCAGTCGAGGAAAGCTTCTTGAAATAAAGATGTCTTCAGCAGGTGCTGAAAACAGCACAACGTTGGTGCCTGCCTGACCTCCAGAGGCAGGGAGTTCCACAGAAAGGGAGCCACCACACTGAAGACTCTACTCTGGGCAGACTCCAATCAGGCCATAGGTCCAGGCGGAACCACCAGGCGCATCCCATCTGACGATTTCAGTGACTGGGCAGGTTGATAAGGGAGAAGGTGCTCTTTCAAGAAGGTGTTATTTAATCTTCACGTGCCTGAAACGTGTTGCACTGGGGCTTACTCCTTAGTAAACATGCGTAGAATTGCTTTGTATGCTTGCTGGGAAAATGTCCAAACTGGTAGGAATTACATGCATGCCCCAGGATACCCCATGCAGCCCTTGGGGCCAACAAGGTTGTGCACCTCCATTATATAGGAACCAGTGGAACCTTACTGGCCCTGTGTGAGCCCTGGCCCTTAGTGAGATGGCAATCACAACTCTGCCTCCAGATCATCTACAGTGGTGGTATCCATTTCCCTGGCTCTGGATGAGCTTGCAAGAGCCAGTGTAGTGTAGTGGTGACACTGTTGGACTGGGAGCTGGGAGCTCACTGGGTGACTTTGGGCCAGTCACAGACTCTCAGCCCAACCTACCTAACAGGGTGGCTGTTGTGAAGATAAAATGGAGAGGAGAATAGTGTAAACCACCTTGGGTTCCTTGCAAGAGGGAAAAAGGTGGGATATAAATGCAATACATAAATAATAAATAAGCACAAGCCTACAAGTTGGCTGTCTGAAGTTCCACGAAACTGTTGCTTCAGCAGGGGCTGGCTCAGATTGAGAACTTATATAGCAGCCAGAGACTCCACCTTTTCTTGGCTCTCAGAAGGTCCTAATCCAGGCAGGCACCGACATGATTTCCCCCCTTCTTCCAAGTAGTCTTACGGGAAGGGTAGCCCTGTGAAGCTAGCTCAGCATTCCACTGGTGGCCCGGAAGCCCCTGCCTGGCTTGCCACCATCTCTGCTGCTCCTGCGATGGTGGCTGGGGTGATGAAGGGTGTGTATGTCCAAGAGCCATTACGGAGCCCATGCAACTGGTGTGGAGACCTCTGGTCCTATGGCAGGAATGGTGGGGTTGACAGGCTCTGCGGGAATGACAGATTCCTCATGGTTACAGGCAGTTTTGGAAATTGCTGTGTGTGTGTGTGTGTGTGTGCGCGCACGCGCCTTCTTGCTCTCCCTGTTCCTCCTCTGAGGAAACTGCAAGTTTCAGGTCTGGGCAGAACTGCACCCTGACGGGTGGTACAGTATATGGCTTGGCTCTCTTGTCTGACTCATCTGCCCCTATTTACTCTGCAGCAGGAGTAGCAACCTGGTGCTCTTCAGATGTTTTGGATGACAAATGCCACAATCCCTGACCATTGGCCATGCTGGCTGGGTTGGCTGGAGTTGCAGTCCAAAACATCTGGAGGGCACCAGGTTGCTTGCCCCTGCTTTGAAGGTAATCCCTCTCTACTTGTGGGTCAGGGACATGCAGGCAAGACTGTGTGGATCGATCAGGAGCAGTGGTGGGTATAGGAGGATGGGCTTGGCTTGGGCTGGATGTACCTGATCCTGTCTGATCTCGGAAGCTAAGCAGGGTCAGCCCTGGTTAGTACTTGGATGGGAGACCGCCTGGGAATCAGGCTTCCTGCACTGGGCAGGGGGTTGGACTTGATGGTCTTGTAGGCCCCTTCCAACCCTATGATTCTATGAGTCTATGAAACAGGTAGACTAGGTGGCCTTTAATGTCTGTCCCCTTCAGGCCCCATAACTGCTTAAAACCAACTCATTCCATCCTGCTGAATACCCCAGCAAAGCCTTAACTAGTTTGCAAGGACCAAGGGACTAGTGGCCTTTTCAATGGCCAACGGATGCTCTATGTAGGCACAGAGGCCCTTTGGGAGGCCTTTGAAACTGTAGCGGTTGGGCTGGGGAGTGATACATTGATGAAATAAGAGCATGAAGCAGCTGCTGCATCCAGATGTTGTCAGCCTGAAACCACCCCGCTTGTTAACACTCTTAAATGCAAATGAAATATTAGAATAATTTCTTGGCCTGGAAGAAGCCCAAGTGCTAAAGGCGAATCATACGGGAAGATGCTCATTTGCATCCCCCGGTGCCTGCAGGAAAGAATTTGATGTGTTAATAAAGGATTTATTTTCTCTCTTGGCAAATAAGCCATGAGTGTACAGGTGGAGCCCCTCTCCCCAGCATCTTTAATGTAATCACACCATACTTGTACTATCTGCTGTTAGGATGGGATTCCCTTGAATATTATCATAGGTACAGTGGCCAACTTTGGATTACAACAGAACAAAAATGCTCCCCTAAGAAAGATTGGGGGACAGAAGCAGAGCCAACCCACACAGAATCTGTCACCTCAGAGGCACCCAGGAATGTTATAATTACCTGAAGAGACAAAGGCTTTGTCCACACTAACAGTTTAATCTGGAATTGCCATCCATAGTTCACTTGTTTTTTACAGAGAACCCATTATCCAGATGGCATCAGTGGTGTCATGGAGCCACGCCTTGCAGGGTCAAAGCACCAGGACTTTTTGATTAGCAGAGATGTTGACGTCAACTGCTGTTCCCTCTGAGCTTAGCTGCATGCAGTCCTCACAGTAGCTGCATGTGTATGTCAATTACTTTTCTCAGCAACAATGTATAGTTTTGAGCTATCCCTGTTGTAATGCAAAGTATTTTGGTCCTGAATGGTCAATTAAGAACCAATAGCTTTATAAAAGACCTGCATCAGTTAGAGATGAAAATGGCTAGAATTGTTGATATGGATTAACACAGCTGCCAGCAGTGTTTGGCCACTCCTTGAGGCTGTCACGGTGAGTCCCTGTGCTTCAACATTTACAACACCACCACTGGACAAGAATGTTGCCAGGAGTCCATTGCATTCCAGTGTTTTCTTTGTTGTCCTCCTGTCTTCTTTGCAGACCTGATTTGTGATGTGTGTGTTTAAAAATGCAGTTGTAAGTTCCTTGGAACATAAGAACGGAAGAAGTAGAGATGTTGTGGGTGTCCAGCTGGGGCTTGAGGCCTGGCGAGAAATTGCTGGCTCGTGGGACGCGCACTTGCCTGAATATGCAAAATGGTGGCTCAGCAAGGGATCAGGCAGCCATGTTGGGCAAGCTTGGGGAGCCCTGACCCCTTGCCGAGTGACAAAATGGGGGCTCTACCTTTTTCGTAAAGGCTGATTTTACACAAATGGTGGCTGTAAAGCGACCATTTACACAAGATCACAGACATAAATAGCCATTTACATCTGTAATCTTGTGTAAATGGATGCTTTACAGCCACCATTTGCATAAAAACGGCCTTTGCAAAAAAAGGCTGAGCCACCATTTTTATGCAAAATTGTGGCTTGGCAAGGGTTCAGCCAGTTGTGCACTGCTCAGTGGGTGCTCACGGACCACCAGGCAACTTGCTGCACGTGCAAGCAGGGCCAGCTGGTGGGGGTCTGGCGAGTGGTGCGCAACCCGGACTGCGGTAAGTCACCCATCCCTAGAAAGAACATTAGAAAAGTGCTGCTGGAGCAGACCGAAGACCTATCTAATCCAGTGTTCTGTTCCCACAGTGGCCAAACAAATGCCTATGAGAAGCTCACAAGCAGAACATGAATGCAATAGTCCCCTCCTACTCCTATTCCACAGTAATTGGTAGTACTGAAAGGCATACAGCAACAGCCTGTCTATTGGACTGACAAAGGGCTATTGAGTCCTTTCCTCTGAGCAGCTTCTGCCTCTTTAGCATGTTGGCAACATCACTGATTAATAGCCTTGTGAGTGCTCCTTAATTACTTGGTTCTTCTTGCCCTGCGAAGGGTGGAAGCTACTGGGGAGGGAGGGTAGATCAGTGGCAGAGCATGTACTTTACATGCAGAAGGCCCCAGGTTCACGCCCTGGCATCTCCAGTTAAAAGGGCCAGTTATCAGATGATGGGAAAGTCACCTCCTCCTAGGGGAACACTGCCAGTCAGAGCAGAGAAAATACCAGGCTAGGTGGACAAAAAGTAGTCTGACCTGCTCTAAGACAGCTTCCTATGTTTAATGACTGACTCCTTTACAACATTTTCTTATTCCTTGCTTTTGTAGAGCTCTATTTTGCAATTAAAAAAAAAAATGAGAGGAAGCAATTGGGGGGAGCAAGCCCCCAGTACAGTATAGGGACAGCGTAATATATATATATATATATATATATATATATATATATATATATATATATGGCGCAATCCTATTGGGATAGTTGGTCACCCCCGAAATCAGAGGTGGCTGACTAGCCAATGCAGGGCGAGTGGAGCACGGAGGAGATCTTCTCCTCCGCGCACTGGCCGCCCTTGCATTTGTGTCTCGGCAGCTGATTTTGGCTGTCTAGTTGGGGACATCAGAGTGGTGGTGGGGGAGGCCGGGCAGCACATAGGAAGCATTGTAATGACACTTCCATGGTCTTCTCCCCTCCCCCCCCAGGAATGCCCCCTTTTTGCCTGCTCCATGCTGTGGTTATGAGCATAGAGACTGGGAAGAACTGTGCCGCCTACGAGCCGGCAGGGGAAGGGTCATGGAGTGCGGTTTCTGGGAACCAACCTCAGAGCCTTGGCTCTGAGCTCGGTTCCCAGACGTAGAAAAATCATATGGCCGTCCAGGCACTGTCTAGTGGCCATAGAATTGCTCTTTTATTATATTTCTAATCCGCCCAATAACTGATGTTCTCTGCAGATTATAAACAGTTGAAAAAATAAAATGCCATCTAACAGTTACAAATATAAAATACAATACAAATATTTAAAATAATAAATACAATATAATGCAAAACAATAAACAGCACAGGGATCGATAAAACATCCATAGTAACCTAGAACTAGTTCTCTAAAATGCCTGGGAGAGAGAGAGAGAGAGAGAGAGAGAGAGAGGGAAAGGCCTTTGTCCGGTGCTGAAAACATAACAATGTAGGTGCCCAATACACTCTTTGGGGAGTTTATTCCAGAAGTGGGGTGCCACCACGGAGAAGGCCCTCTCTCTTGCCTAGCTTCCTTTGGCAGGGTCACCCAGAGGAGGGCCTCTGAAGATGACCCAAGGGTCTGAGCAGGTACATGTGGGAGGCTCTTTTGGGGTTTTATGTTATGCTGTAAACAGGAAGGATGTTCTGAATTGTTAAATTACTGACTTTGTTGTAAGCTGCCTAGAAGCCCTTGGAGATAAGGCAGGGTATAAATGTTTTTAAATAAATAAATGGGGCAGAAGCTGCAAGGAGCAAACTGTGTTTATGTTGCAAGGAACCTTCCTGAATGGACTTGCATTAGAGAAGAGTATTGGCCATGGGCATGGGCATTACTGGATAATGTAGCACCATGGTAAGTGCTATACAGATCCACTGTTTTAATCCCAGTTCCAACTAACTGCAGAAAGGCCATGTGTCAGCAGTGCCAAAGGACCCCTGTGCTGCAATAGGAATGGACCGACTCACCCATGCCTGGCTTTCTCGGGCACTCGCTGATCCGCTGCTGCCACCTACCCCTGTTGGCGGCACTGTGCGAGCGTCACCACGTGTGAGCTCCTGACAAAGCTGCAGGGCTGCCCGTCCTCCTAGTAAGCTGGCATTGTGCACAACAGTGGAGGCTCAGGCGCTTCAGGGTAGGTCATGTTGCATAATTGGCAGCTGTCAGGGGCTCATTTGCACAACGTTACAGGCACGAATGCTCCATTTATGCCTGCAGTGTTGCAGAAGTGGGCCCTTAATGGCCGCCAATTACACAACATTCTTACTCAGAAGTACCTGAGCCACCACTGTTGTGCACAATGGTGGCTTGCTATGAGGGCGGAGCAGCTGCCAGGCGCTCACTGAGCTGCAGGGCACTCGCCGAGCGGATCTGCAAGCATCCACGGTTCGGCGAGTAGAGTCACAGAATCATAGAATCATAGAACAGTAGGGTTGGAAGGGGCCTACAAGGCCATTGAGTCCAACCCCCTGCTCAGTGCAGGAACCCAAGTCAGAGCATCCCTGACAGATGGGTGAGGAGGAGTCCATTGGACTCCCCCCCCCCCGATTCTTTTGACTTCCCTATGTTGGAGCAACCAAAGACAGGCAAGAGGGATTGACGCTCAGCTCCTCAGTGCAGTGTGGAAACCAGCTTATCCTATTCATTACTATCTTATTACAGCCATCTTCTCCACCCTGATGCTCTCCAGATACGTTGGACTGCTGATGGCCATGATAGCTGGGAATGATGAGAGTTGCAATCCCAGAGCCTAGCAGACAGTTTATTTATTTATTTATTTATTTATTGCATTTATATCCTGCCTTTTTTCCTCTTGCAAGGAACCCAAGGCGGCTTACATTATCCTCCTCCTCTCCATTTTATCCTCACAACAACAACCCTGTGAGGTGGGTTGGGCTGAGAGTCTGTGACTGGCCCAAAGTCACCCAGTGAGCTTCCATGGCTGAGTGAGAACTAGAACCCAGATCTCCTGGCTCCCCGCCCAACACTCTAGGCACTACACCACACTGGCTCTCAGTTGATTCCTGGCCTTTTGAGATTCGAGTGGTGGCTAGCTGCATTGGTCAGATCACTAAAAAGTGGATATTTATCATGCCCCACTAGAAGACTCCTCCTCTGAAGAAGAGTGGAAGGACCAGGAGCCACCCACCACCAGCAATGCCCAGGATCTGCCAGTAGACCAGGAGGAGTAGACCAGGAATGACTACCATGAGGGCATCACCTGTGGAGGACAAGGACTTGGCCTCAGAGGTGGAGGCAGAGAAATCCCCAAGCCCTCAGGAGAGATGTCGCCTGAAAAGACAAGAACTCCGCAGAAGTGCTGGACTGAGCCAGAAGCTTCCTTGTGAGGAAAAGTCTACTTGCACATAGGAGGAGAACCTCACAAGGAGAACCTTTTCATCTGCAGTCATTAACAGCTCACAGCTGAGGCATGGCTCTGACAGCCTTGACATAAAAACAGCAGTGTAAGGCCAAGAGAGTTGCTGGAAATAATGTGGACCAGACCTTTCAGAATCCATGGCTTGACTGTGGACTGTTTCCTGGCATGAGTACTTCTGGACTGAACTCTGACTCTCCCTCTGCCTGCTACTTGTCTGTTGTGTTACCATGGGGCATTGTTGCCTGTTACCTGGGCTGGATTCTGACCCTCCTCCTGCCTGCCCCTTGTCTGCTGTGTTGCCTTAGAACCTTGTTGCTTGTGACCTGGATGGTTGAGACCTTGCCTTTTACCGGATCCCTGTTTGCGCTGACAATCTTCACATTCTTGAACCCTTAACCCTGGAACTGCTAGGCTCAGACTTGGGAAATACGACAGCATTTGATCATCCTAGATCTATGGGAAATGCTGTGGGCAATGACCGCCCCTGATGAAAACTTTCCATTTACCAAAAAGAACAGCAGCAATAGAAAGACAGGCGGCTGGGCCAGTAGCGTCCCCACAAAGGAAATATATCCAGAGCTGGACTAAGAAGCAGGCATTTCCCCAGTAGTGGTCTGGGTAGCAGCTGTGGGATCCATTACAGCTTCTTGGTAGCATCATGAGATGCATTAGCACAACCGACTGGGGATTAGGCAATTCTGGGGCCCGCACAAATAGGAAATGATGTTGCAACTCAAAGAGGAATTAAGGTCAGGGTAGCCAGGAGCTGGAGATGAAGAAGGTCATGTTGGAGAAATGGAGTAGTCCAGCCTTCCTCAAACTAATGCCCTCCAGATGTTTTGGACTTCAACTCCCATCAGTGCCAGCCAGCATGGCCATGGGTAGGAATGCTCAGAACTGTAGACCAAAATATCTAGAGAGCACCAGGTTGGGGAAGGTTATAGTCATAGAATCATAGGCTTGGAAGGGGCCTGCAAGACCATCAAGTCCAACCCCCTGCTCAGTGCAGGAAGCCTGATTCTCAGGCAGTCTCCCATCCAAGTGCTAACCAGGGCTGACCCTGGTTAGCTTGGAAGCTTGATCCCACCATGGATCCATTAACTGTCTTGTGTTAAATGAGCAATGAAAATAAAAGAACGCAGACAGAAATGAGGCTACTGCCTCTGTGACAAAGTAAATGTCCAACATGGCTGCAGCGTCCTTAGCTTGGACCCTTGCTCCACTCCTCCATCTGTGTGCGGTTTGGCGCTATCCCCAGTTCTCACAATCCACAAGCGGTGAAGCTGTTGGTGACACATCTGTTCCGCTGACCTTCCTTGGAGCGGATCGAACATTTGCAAGCCCTCTTTCCTGGGGGCTCTCTGGAGGTTTCTCCCTCTTGTTTCGAAAGGCAGGAAATGATGACCCTTGAGGTTTCCTGAGTCCTGTGTGAAACTGCCCCGTTGAAGATCTTCAAAATGAAAATGGAGCAGGAAAACCATGGAATCCCCATCCGTTGCAGGCAGTTCAAGTCCACACATGGGAACGTTGGGTTGGCCCTGGCACAAGCTTTGAACAGGGAACGAAGGGATCTGATTGCAGAAGTTATCTGTTTTAGAGTGTGTCCAGGCCTAACTCGTTGCCGTGGATTGCATTTTGCTTTTGTCACTCATTGTCCCAGTCCAAATCTTCGAGTTTCCCATACATACGATATTCTACATCCTGAATTTGCTTCCACCACCTCAAAACTAAGGTGAGGAAGCACAAAACCAGGTAAGTGGACAATTGAAAATTAACCCATTCTTTTTGCAAAAGTTCTCATTTGAGAATGTTGCCTTTATGCACACATCCATGTGCTATGCAGTTTCTGTAGGCATGCTAAGACCCACTTTTCATGTCATGCTGCAATTCTTGAGTTGTTTAATCCAGGAATTGCTGGGGATGAACAAAGCAATGAGCATGCCACCTTTTGCAAGCGCGTTGTTTCCACTTTCAATTAACAACTCAGGAACGCTCCATTCCTGGGTTCTTTCGTGATGTGTGAACCTGGAAACTCAACAATTGCCCATGGTTTGTTGTTTTGGTTTGTTGCCCGTTTTAAAAACAAACCAGGAAATGGAGCGTGATGTGTGAACCAGCTCTAAGTAAATGCTGATTATATTTACAGAAAATTCTGGCTTTCTTAGAATAAAATCAAATCTGGTGCCATCAGAAATATTTGGCCTTTATACAAACGTTCTGGAAAACTGGTCAAGAGATTGGATCCAGGATATTGTGTGTGTGTGTGGTCGGTCAACTGGCAATCTCAACACAACAAAGTTTAAAGAACCCATTGAGCTCAGTTATTTCTATACACTCCAGAAGAATATAAGTGGAAGTTGGAAATGAAGTGAAATCAGTTAGTACAATCAATTGCTTCAGATAATGTACCCCCAGAAATAAAAGAGTTGATATAAAAGAGTTTTTATAACAGCGAATCATTTTTGTGCTTGTTGCAATTGTAAATCAGACTCCAAAAAAAAAGAGGAACTAGGTAGTTTGTCAAACCCACTTGCTGCTTCCGCAACTGGTAATTTTAAAACACCCAGCATCTGCAAATCAATGGAATACTGCGGGAGAGTAAAAATTAAACAGCAGTACTAATGTGGTCTCTACTTTAAAAGTGAGCCCTGATGGTTATATTTCCTTTGTTCCCTTCTCTGATTGCTTTTTCAAAATGAAACTACGGGCTCAGGCTAATGGGGAGAACAGACAAGAGAATGGGGAAAATGGGATAGGTTATGAACGATCTGTAACTTCAGCAGGGGAAATTGAATTTATTCCAACGTAAGCTTTTGTGGACTATAGCCCACTTCATCAGATTCATGAAGTGTTGTAAAGTGTTTTGGCTCATATAATGGACATATACGGTGAGTGGATGGGTGGGGGAATGAATTGTAAACAGTAAAGTCGGAAGGGAATTAAAGGCAGAAAGTGTCGTGTATGTACCCAGCTGAATATCTAGCATGCAGCCCCTTTAAGAGAAACAGGCATGACCCAGGAGGCCAGCCTCGGGTGTGGCTGGCTAGAATATGGAGGAGTTTGCAGCAGGGTGGCAGGCCTCATTTTTGTAAGAAATGAAGCTTGTTATATTTAACTGCGTAATCTAAAGGGAGTTTCTGTTCAGAAGATGGAGAAGAATAAAATAAGTACAGACCACGACCCGGTTAATTAACCCATGATTTGCCATGCACGAGTGGGTGTGCTCGCCTCCCGTGCAGTCCTTACTCCAGCTTTTAATGAACAAGCTACGATTGGCCAGGGAATAGGTTGCTGAATGTGATGTGTGAAACTACAGCACTGCATTGTGTAGGGGCAAAACAAACTGGCGGTTAACCCCAGAACAAACCATGGGTTATCTGCTGGGTTTTTAGCCCCTAAACAAACAATCCAGTGCTCTGAGTCTATTAACCTCCTGTTGATGGTGGCTGTCTGGAGCTCAGGGAGGTTTCCATTCATTTCATCCACAGGACAATGCTGTGGGGTTGGTTAAGCTGGGTGATAGTGACTGACCCGACATCACCTGGTGAGCTCCATAGCCGAGTGGAGATCTGCACCTGATCTCCCTAATTTAAGTCCATCCTCCAGCCACTGACTGGGTTTGGATGATGCACCATGGCTCGTTGTCACTTATTTAACTATGCCACCTTCTGCAGGAATTGGATAACCATGCACAATTTTAGTGAGTAGAATGGTAAGAGTCATAGGGCCCATTCAAACGATCATGGGGGGAGGGTGGGTACTGGAACCATGCTGTGACAAGGGGTAAGTGAACCACCATGCCCCCCCCCACAACTGTGGAACCCCACAGGGCAGCATGGTTCCTTTACCCATCCCTGCTCCGTGGTTCCATTGGCGTCCTCCCACTGCTGTGGCCGCGTATCCCAGCAGCCACCATGGCAGGAATGAGGTTGTGCCCGCCACTCTAGCCATCGCTATATGACCGTGACTACAGAGTTCAGCCCCATGGTCTAGAGCGTCACTAGAACTTCTGGGCGCTCTAGGTGGCCATCTCTATGGTTGCCCGGATTTATGAGAAGAGCAGCTGAATTTATCAACAGGGAGCCTGACACATCACATGGTAAGGCACCCTGGGGCCTCGTACCCACTCTGCAGAAGGTAGGTAACCAGGGTGAGTAACTTACCCATCGTGGGCAGGAAACCCTCCCTCCCCATGACATGGTAACCCCTTGTGGGTCACTCCTGAACGCAACCCACAATGGGTTAGCCTGTTGTCTGAACCTGGTCATAGAAAAATCCCATCTGTATTTCTCACCCTTGTATTCTAGCCGTCCTCCAAGGAGCACCAGGTACACATGGCTTTATTTATTTATTTATTTATTGCATTTATATCCCACCCCTTTTTCCTCCTTAAGGAACCCAAGGCAGTGTACACAATCCTCCTCCTCTCCGTTTTATCCTCACAACAACACTGTGAAGTAGGCTGGGCTGAGAGTCTGTGACTGGCCCAGAGTCACCCAGTGAGCTTCCGTGGCCGAGTGGGGACTAGAACCCCGATCTCCCTACTCCTGGTCCAACACTCTCACCACTACACCACGCTGGCTTTAGACCATTTTAGACACCTCTGTGTGGAAAGCTAGGCTCAGAGACTGTGACTTGCCTAAGGCCGCCCATCGAGCTTGATGTCTGAGCTGGGTTCATGAACCCAGGTTTCGCTACGGCAGGTCTGACAGTATGGTGACTTCTGATTGTCACCTTTTCTGCTGCTGTGATAGGATATCGGCCCCCGCTTTAACCAACGGCTTTTGCCATTTGCTACCGTAGTATATTCTTTCATTGGATTTTTTTTTTAATGTCTTCCCTCCCCCCCTTCCTATTAGCTGGCTTGGTTTCTCCACCCCAGGGCTCCCCTCCCCTTGCCCGGCCCATGTGCGCCTTGGCGGTTGGCGCAGGAAGCACTGGCAAGCTGCTCCCTCATGTGCCAGGTGGGTGTGGGGCTGGCCCAGAGCCGGGGTGGCCCTTTTGCCGAACGTCTGCGGTGCCTCCACTGCTGTTGTGGGGAGGGGGCGATCTCTCACAGAAGGGCTGCAGATGGGCCACAATGGAAGAGCAGCTGGGCAGGCAGGAGAAAGTGGCCAGCCAGGCTGCGGGCTGACTGAGCAAGTGAGGGAGGCCAAGTGTGCGGGTGGCTGCAGCCAAGGTGGCGGGGAGGCAGCTCCGGACCCTCCTGGCAGGGGGAATTGTGGGAATGGTGCAGTTCATCGCTCTTCTGCTTCACCGCCTGATGCAGGTGCATGACCCTGTGTAATGGTAGGGGTGTCCCTGCCTTCTGGGGAACCCTGGAGGGCCAGATTGGCCCTCCAGGCAGGCCAGATTTGGCCCACAGGCCTGAGACTCTGCTCCCCTGATGGAGACAATACTGAGCTAGCTTGGCCAATGGTCTGACTCGGTTTAAGTCAGCTTTCTGTCTTCCAGTGGTGGGGAAAGTGTGGCCCTCCAGATGTGGTTGGACTACAACTTCCATCAGCCCTAGCCAGCATAGCCACAACACGTCATGATGGCTACCAGTTTGGGTGGCTTTAAAAGGAGGTCAGACAAACTCATGGAGGAGAAGGCTATCGATGGCTACTAATCCTGGTGGCTATCTGCTACCTCCAGCATATGCTAATGAATCACCCAGTCACCCAGTAACGGTGTAGTCGAAAGTGCCAGGGCTTTTTTGTTGTTGTTAGCAGGGATGTTGACATCTTCTTCCACCACCCTCAGACTTCCCTGTTCCCTCTGAACTTTGCTGAAATCCTCGCAGAATCCGACCGGGTTCGCATGAGGAGACATGATAGCGGTGAACAAAATTATGCATGGTGTGGAGAAAATGGATAGGGAAACGCCTTTCTCCCTTTCTCATAATGCTAGAATTCAAAGGGGTCATCCCATGAAGCCGATTGGTGGGAGATTCAGGACAGATAAAAGGAAGGGCTTCTTCACACAGCGCATAGTTAAACTATGGGACTCACTTCCACAAGATATAGTGATGGCCACCACTTGGGTTGGCTTTAAAAGGGGATTGGACAAATTCCTGAAGGAGAAGGCTATCAATGGCTACTGGTCCTGATGACTATATGCGACCTCCAGTATCAGAGGCAGCATGCCCATGTACTGCAGTTGCTGGGGAACATGGGAACATGGGTATGCTGTTGCACTCATGTCCTGCTTATGGCTTTCCCATGGGCAGCTGGTTGTCCACTTCGTGAAGAGAATGCTGGGCTAGATGGACCTTTGGTCTGATCCAGCAGGGCTCTTCTTATGTTCTTATCTTCTTATGATGGAACTTGCAGTCCAACAACATCTGGAGGGCCACACCTTCCCACTCCATACTATATTCCTCAGTACATCATCCTGTTATACCATATATCCGTCGCCCGACTGGTGGCTTACCACGTAGAATTTAGCTCATGAGCCACGCACTGTGTCCTGCCTTGTGCTTGACATCCCTTGGCTCTTGCGGTCCCCGGCAGGCTGCACAAAGCCAAGAGGTTGACTGAACTCCGGTTGGGCTGCTGTATGTGGTGGGTGGGCTGCGTTCTGCTCGGCTGGCTGCAAGCTGTACCGGCCTGTTGTGCTATTCAGTGCTCATTTCACGGCATGCTGCCGCAGCTCCCGGGCCAGCGCCTCTCTCCAAACTGTTTTGTTTTTTGCTGTTTGCCTGGCCGATGCCATCTGGAGTCAATTCGCAAGGAGCACAAAGCGGTCGGGCGGCAGGCATGGGGCCGCTGGTGTGGCACAGTTTGCGGCCTTCTGGAATGCCGGCATCAAGAGGGCCTGGCATGCAAGCGTGTGCTTTGGCAAACTCGTCCTGCTTCAGTGGAGGCATCTCGGAGCCGCTGCCTTGGATGGCTGATGACAATGTACCTCCAAAGGGTTTGGGTGAACCACAAAGCGGTCAGCTAGGAGGCTTCAGATTTCATGTGAAAATCCCACATAGTTTTACCAATTAAAGTCATTGCTGGAAATGCTGTGAAACGGGACACTGCCTCATCCTCATAGGTTTTTAATGTGTTTTTCCTCCCTCTGCTGTTGCTGTATAATGCAAACCAGAGCTGCGAATAAATACAACCGCATTTTGGAACTCCTGGGAGATGCTCTCTGTAAAGAGATAATCAGTCCCAAATTAAATACAGATATCTGTAAACTGGGCAGTGGGAGCAGGGTGGCGGGGAAGCACGTCTTGCCAAAATGTAGGTGACTCAGTCTGAATGGATGTTAAGCTGTCTGGAAAATTAAACAAACCTACATTAGCAAGCCACATTCCCCGCAGCCTGATTTCTTGATTTGATCTGACTAAAAAAATGATTGCTGGTGATCATGCTTTTTCTGAAATGCCAGTGTGAGGAAGGAACTGGAAGGAAAACTAAAAACAGAGTTATTCTGTAGTTCTTCATGAAATGATAATAGCCTTATGTAGATGACAACTAGACATGTCTGGGGAATTGGGATCAAGTGTAGGGCTCCCTGCAGCTCATCAGACAAATACGAAGGGGCCAGTGAAAGGAAAGTGGGTGTGATCCTGACCCGCTCGCCATTCTCACATGTTCAATGGTCATCTGCATAGGGGCTAGTCTACTCCTGGGAGCTGAGGTAAGCTTGTAAGAGTAAATACCCGCTGGAGTGTATTTTCAGCAGTGTCTTCCACTATCAGGTTGAAGAATGATATTCTTTATGATGTTTTCAATGCAGAATTTTATTGTTTTAAACTGTTCAATTTTTGTACATCGCCCAGAGTGGCTGGGTGACTAGCCAGATGGGCGATTAATGAATGAATGAATGAATGAAAGAAAGAAGGGGTCAGGATCCAATCCCAGGTATCTCTAAAATCTGGCAAAATGGGAAGGGGTTGAAGCTGGGAATAGATACAGAGGAGCAAGGACTGTTTCCTGGAGTCAATAGCACGTTCAGTTCTGTTCCAAAGTGGCTGTCTATTGCTATGTACCTTAAGTTGTCTGACACATCTGTCAGATGAACAGCATGGCTGAGAAGTCTATCTGGCACCACTGACTGAGCAATGCACAAGATCAACTGGGGCAAAAGATTATTTTCCTTAAAGAAACACACTTTTGCAGTATGGAGTTCACATATTGTTGCGGCACGGAGATCTATGGCTACTGGGCGGTATAGAAATGGAATGAATGAATGAATGAATAAATAAATAATAAATATCCTGACCTAGAACAAAACAACACAATTTCTTTTAGTCCCATCTTTCGATGCATAAAGATGCGTATTATATTCATCACGGAGAAACTACCAAAAACGTAAGGCATCCCTGAGGCAAGTGATCACCTCCCTGTTCATAATTATGTAATATTGAATCCGAGGGAAGAGGAAGAGGAGGAAATGCATCACCCAAAAAGTGGACCAAAAAAGAGACAGAGTTGCATTAAATCTGCATATGCAAATTTATATGCATAGATGCAAATTTATTGGAAGTGAATACTATAATTCAGTGGCAGCTCGTGGCTCTGAAGTCAGTGGGGCGGTGAATCTGCTCTGAGTTTCAGTCAGAACTCTAGAGGAGCTATGCAGGGTGCTGAAGAAAGGGTTCAGCACCTTGGAGAGCTCCTTTAGAGTTCTGCCTGGTTCTGCCTGAGGCCCAGAGCAGATTCACTGCCCCATGACATTGGAGCCACCAGTCTCCACTGCTGTAACTGAAACAGAAATACGCTACATCTCGCCATAGCGGGGAGGAGGTGAAGCTGTGTGCGCCTGCTCAGTTTGCTGTCCAGGTGTGCTAACTGTGGATGGACCACTTCAAGGCCTTTGCTCTGCTCCCTTCTTAGGGCTTGTTCTCTTTAAACCTGATTTGGACTAGGCAAATAGAGGACCGCTCTCTTCCAGCTCTTTAAAACAGAGGACTGTCTGCTGTAAAGAAGGACATCTGGCCATCCTACTGACGTACAGTGAGAGCTTCCTGCTTTTATCTAGGGAGCAAGCTTTTGTTTATTTTTCATTTCTTTCTTTGCTACATTTATATCCCACTTTCCCTCCAAGGAGCCCAAGGCGGTATACATGATCCTTCTCTTCTCCATTTTATCCTCACAACCACCCTGTGAGGTTCATGGCCGAGTGGGGACTAGAACCCAGATCTCTCGCGTCCCAGTCAGTTTCACCCTCCCAACCACAAAGTCTCCTTCGACTTACCCAAAGTCCTAACATTGTTACACAGTGAGTTTCAACCCCAATGGTTGCAAATGTTATGGAAATTGGTGTCCTCTCTTGTCTTTTGGGGGTGACGCATTTCCTCTTTTTGTGGCAGTGTGTAAGTGGCCACACTATATTTCAGTTGGATCTGGTATCTGGGAAGCCAAGACGGACCTTGCTGGCATTTTATATCTCTTGCCTCTGGCTTGGCTTGCCTGTCTGTGCAAAGCGTCACCTAGAGTAGCATTGCACAGACTTCTGAAGCTTGGACTTGCCTCACCTTGTACTGCTGTCTTTGAGAACCCGGCTACCCACTTGCCCAAACTGGGCTACGTTACTCTTGGGGCCTATGGCTGCTGCTTTTCGGACTTGACCTCTTGCTTGACTTGGACTGCAGTGTATCTTGGTGTCTCTCTGTGCAAACCCCCTGCAGCCTTACTAGGGCTTTCTGCTTTTGGTTTCTTTGCTGATTTAGGATGGGCTCTTTTACACAGCAGACATGTGATTTGGTCTGAATCAAGGGAGTGCCTCCTTCCCTCCCTGGCATGTGTGCAAAGGACTGGCGGGGAGGGGGTACGAGACAACAGTCTTGTTTTCCTGGCTTAATTTGTGCTGTACTGTTTCCTCACAACCCCTAGGAAAGCTATGACTCACTTCTGAGTAGATGTAAGATTGTGCTCTAAGTCTGCAACCCTTGGCACATTTACTTGGGAGTAAGCCCCATTGAATTTAATGGGGTGGTCTGAATGAACAGAGGATGTTGTTTCTAGGGGTGTACGACACCCCACTTACCTGCATCCGCGGGGGGTCTGCTGGGGGGGGGAGGCAATCTATTCCTCCCCCCGAATTCTTTGACGGGTCCGGATCCGGCCTCTGCTGTCCGCTGTCCGGGCTGCGGCTGTGAATGGCGTCCTGCGTAGCGGATGCCATTTGCGTGCCTCCCTTTTTGCCATGATAGGCTACGTAAATCTTTACATAGCCTATCATGGCCAAAGGGAGGCACGCCAATGGCGTCTGCTACACAGGACACCATTCATGTCTGCAGCCCGGATGATGGCCAGCAGTGGCCGGATCCAGACCCGCTGGAGGCAGGTAGGATCCAGTCCATGCAGGACTGGATCACGGGATGGCAGGGGGGGGATTGCCCCGTTCCGTCATGGACTCCAGGGGGCCGGATTCCAAAGAATCCAGCCTCACTGGAGTCTGTGGCGGAATTCTCCTCCATCCCTAGTTGATTCTGAGCTTGGTGGGGTGGGGGATCAGATCTGTCTCCCTTCATTGCAAGGAGGCGTTTTATCTGCTTCTCCCTTGGATTGAGAAATGTGCTCAAGCATTTACATGGCAGACACATGGTTTGAATTGAGGAAATTCCTTCCTCGGCAAGTTCATAGCACTACGCCGGCATTTCACGCTGCCAATATCCCACATATTTAAAAAATATTCCAGCTTATCTCCAATCTTTTTGAAAAGGGGATAAACAGGAAAAGGCACAGGAGGTGTCTTGGAGGTTGACGACATCATATAAAAGACCCGCAAACATCTGTGAGTGGCCAGTCACAAACCTGCAATAAATCACTTGTGTGGAGACACCCTGCATCTGGCTACTTAGACAGCTGTTCCTGGAACTTAACCCATGCTTGCCTGGCATCATAATATTAGCCTCTGGCCTCTTGGACTGGCAATCAGCCAAGAGGACTTGAAACTTGAACACTCTGGTGGTGGTGGGTTCTAACTAAGCTGGGCTCTTATACGTGCGATCCAGGACCTTGAAAAATGAAGAGTCTCAGATGTCCCAGGTCACACAATAGGAGCCTACAAGAGGAGGCATAGGGCCTGCTGTTGCAAGTATGCATTGATTAGACCTAGGTATTCAATGTGTGTGTGTGGGCTAATTTCCTTCATGGGGCAGATTAGGCAGCTGGGGTCTTGATCATGGATGCAATATGAAGCTGCCATAAAGGCCTTTAAAAACCTGAATGTTTGGGACCTTCCTTTAAGATGCAACTAATTGACTTTCTGGGTTTTCTCTTGAACAAATGAGCAGGGAATAGGGCCACTAGAATTTTTAAGCAGCCCTGCAGTGGAACTTGTAAGAAAACTGAACCAGAAAAAAGAAAAATGGGCAGCAATGTAAGGGGATCTAAATAAAAGCAATTAGGTGGTTCAATTCCTCATCAAGCACCTTTTGGGAAAAGGGCCCAGGGACTAATCAAGATGCATTTCAGAGCAGATGAAGAAAGAACTTGGACCCTGGAGACAAGCCATCCACAAAAGGAAAGTCGCCTCATTGCTTGGATGCAATTGTCATTTGCGATAGAAATTGCCCCCTTTCTTTCCTGCTCCAAAGAGAAGGTCAGATGCGATCTAATGGCTTTATTAATGTCCTTTCCAGAAGGGCTGCAAGGGTGAATACAATCAACTCCCAAGTCAAGAAATAGCTTCCCATTACAATCACTATTACATAAAATTCATTGCCTCTTTTTTTGGAAGGGAGCCGATAATGCTTGGCCCTTTCACAGGTGTTCACAGAAGTCCACTCATTTTTTCGGTACATTGGTGGCGCTGCATTACTAGCTGGAATGTCACAGCTGTGCCAGGAGAGGGCCATAAAAGCACTCAGATGATGACTGACTTGATGAGGGAGTTCAAACATACATTTTTAATGCAGGAAGGCAGTGCTAAATCTTGCGTGTGGATTAACTTCCAACGGAATATTCTGCTGTTTCAATTTTCAAGTCAAAAATGGCAATTTGGGGGTAGAAAACTTGCCCCCAAAGCCACATGGCTTCTGTTCAATGTGCCCTTGCTTCTTCTGGCAACTGCTGCTTCAGTTTCTATTCCCCTGATCCCACCCTGGCTGATACTTCTTTCTCATCATTGATTCCATCTGGCAGGAACATACATACACCAGTTGAGCTGCTGGCTTTAACCTTTCAAGCCTTACAGAGCTTGGGACCAGGGTAGCTTGGGATCCGACAGAGCGCCTACCTCCACACTTGCCTACCCCATGCTGAAAATAGGGTGGTCACTTGGGAATCACCAAAAAGGGGAGAAACGAGGATGCCAGTTTGCATAAAATTTGCACTGATGCAAACTCAGAAATAAATATAATTTCAATAAAAATTCTGTAAATCTCACCACAGCGTGGAAGACTGTGACCAGGTGATGTATGCACCTTGCTGAGTTTCCTGTTGATGGGCAACCTAAAGCCCAGCTTTTCCTTCTGATAGTTCTTTATTTACTGGACCTGGACTAGGCAGTCCTTCAAATAGAGGCCACTTTCAAAACATAGAGCAGTCTCCTGGACCAAGGAGATCTTCTCCCAAGTTGCCACCAGCCTCACCTCTCATGGTGGGGTCACTCTGAAGGAGGGCTTCCAACAATGGTTTTCAGCTTGGGTGGCCATGTGTCCTCTTTTGCAGAGGACAGTTCTCTATTTTACAGGCTTTGTTGTTTATTCGCTCAGTTGCTTCTGACTCTTTGTGGCTTCATGGACCAGCCCACGCCAGAGCTTCCTATCGGCCATCACCACCCCCAGCTCCCCCAGGGTCGAGTCTGTCACCTCCAGAATATCATCCATCCATCTTGCCCTTGGTCGGTTCCTCTTCCTTCCACTTTCCCTAGCATCAGCATCTTCTCCAGGGTATCCTGCCTTCTCATGATGTGGCCAAAGTACTTCAGTTTTGCCTTTAATATCCTCAAGTGAGCAGTCTGGCTTTATTTCCTGGAGTAGGGACTGGTTTGATCTTCTTGCAGTCCAAGGCACTCTCAGAATTTTCCTCTAGCACCACAGTTCAAAAGCATCTCTCTTCCTTCGTTCAGCCTTCCCTGTGGTCCAGCTCTCGCAGCCATAGGTTACTATGGGGAATACCATTGCTTTAACTATGCGGACCTTTGTTGTCAGTGTGATGTCTCTGCTCTTAACTATTTCATCAAGATTTGTCATTGCTCTCCTCCCAAGAAGTAAATGTCTTCTGATTTCCTGGCTGCAGTCAGCATCTGCAGTCATCTTTGCACCTGAAAGACAAAGTCTGTCACTGCCTCCACGTTTTCTCCCTCTATTTGCCAGTTATCAATCAAGCTGGTTGCCATAATCTTGGCTTTTTTGAGGTTTAACTGCAACCCAGCTTTTGCACTTTCTTCTTTCACCTTCGTCATGAGGTTCCTCAGCTCCTCCTCGCTTTCAGCCATCAAAGTGGTATCATCTGCATATCTGAGATTCCAGCGATTTTAACTCCAGCCTTGGATTCATCAAGCCCAGCACGTTGCATGATGTGCTCTGCGTACAGGTTGAATTTTACAGGCTACCAGAGCACAATTCTCTGGGTGCATGCTCCTTGCATGTCTTGTTTCTTTTTAAAACGACCACTTCCTTTGCTGCTGCCATTACTGTGGTGTCAATTTTCGCTGCAGTGGTGGAAATGTCAGCAGTGGTGGAGTTTGGCACACCTCCTGGTGGGATCCACGTGGTAAGGTGGCCCTCTAACCCCTGGAAGTTTGACCTTTGGCTTATACCATTCCTATCACTATACTGAGTGCCCAAGCATGGGCCGGGGAGAAAGGGTACGATTAACAGGGCCCAGAGATCTAGGGGGTTGGGGCTGGCCCAAACTGCAACCCTGTTACATGGAGGGAAATCAGCAACACAGAGGCTAAATAGTATATCATGCATGAAGTTATTTCTGGAAACTTATTTCCATCTACCTATGTACCTACTGTCTAGGTCTTGTGAGGTTTTCTGGTGTCAGTCAGAAGCAGTGTTAGAGCAGAACAAGCAGCCTTTTGAACAGTGACTTGAGTGCCTGGGACCTTCTCTAGAACTCACAGAGAGACAAGCTCTCTAGTTAAACATAGGATTTGTCATTGGCGGCTGGTGGGTCTGATGTCAGTGGGGCGGTGAATCTGCTCCGGGTTTCCGTCAGGTTTCAGGTGCTCCGCACTTTGGATAGCTTCTTTAGAGTTCTGACTGGTTCTGACTAAACTCTGGAGAAAATCCACTGCTCCATTGACATCAGACCCACCAGCCTCCACTGGGATTTGTGGTATGAGAGAGACAGAGAGAGATGGATTTGTGCTTCCCTATGTTAATATTCTTTCAGGATCTACCAGTCCCAACGTTCCTTGCACATAGGGAGGGACAGACAGCTGGTTGTGTGTGGGGGAGACAACACCATAACAATCAGGAACATTGGACCCAGGTACAGTGGAAGCCAGTGCTCCAAGTAAGATTTACAGGACCAAAATATGTGTGAGTAAATGTGTAGTGTACACACAAACCATATTGGCATGTCATGCTATAAATGGAAATGACCATAGAAATGTCATTTAAGATCATGGCATGAATGTGGAAGGGGTCTTGTGTTACATGTTTGATCTGCCCCCCCCCAATGATGACTTTGACCCCGGCTATATTAGACACCATACAAAAATGCAGAGTCATGGCCCTCCATGCTTGCAAGCTAATAAAACAGAGTGATCACATGCCAAATGTAAAATGGGAAAAATGAGATGGCTCACGAGGAAAAAAGGAGGAGGGAAATGGTGAACTTTCAATAATGTCTGAAATCAAGGAAGAGAAGAAGGAAGTTGGATTGATAGTGGAAGCTCCTTCCAGGCATATGGAGCACCCAGATAAAATGAACAAAGTCCCACCAAATAACAGAGGAGATATGAAGTTTTAAAAAGAAGATTAGTATCTGAAGAGCAAAGACACCAAGAAGGAATATGAAGAGAAAACAGATATGAGACTTAAGACCATGAAGACACTTAGGCATAAATAAAAGGAGCTTGAATTTAATCTGGTAGAGAAGAATGAGCCAAGGCTAAGGTGTATGCAAACCGAGGGGAAAGAAACATATGTTTTTTCTACATGAGGCATTTATTGTGAGCTTGTCATTCCCTAGTCATGGTTGTTTATGGGTCCTTTAGACCAGGGGTCCCCAACCCCCGGGCTGTGGACCGGTACTGGTCCATGGCCTGTTAGGGACTGGGCTGCAGAGGGGGTGTGGGAACCCCCACTTACCTTGGGTCCGCGGGGGGGGGGGAGGCGATCTGTCCCTCCCCCCTGCTCCGGAATCCTCGCCGGCCCTGGCTGGCTCCACTCCGCGGCGAGTCTGCGGAGCTGCCGGCCAGCTCCAGCCCAGTTCTTTGCAGTAATAGCCTATTACTGCAAAGAACAGGGACATAAATGGCGTCTGCTATGCAGACGCCATTTGTGTTTCAGCGGCCAGAAGTCCTCCCGTGGCTGGAGCTGGCCAGCAGCTCCTCTGCGAGTCCAGGGCCGGCGAGGATTCCGGGGGGGGGAGGGATGGCTCGCCCCCCCCGCAGACCTAAGGTAATGGGGGTTCCCACACCCCTACTGCGGCCCAGTCCCATTCCCCCCCTGGTCCGTGGAAAAATGGTCTCCCACGGACCAGTCCCTGGTCCCAAAAAGGTTGGGGACCGCTGCTTTAGACGATGTCATGACCCTCCAGTTCAATGTCTGCATCTAACCAGAACTGTCAGCAAATTTTTTTTTAGAGTAGGGAAAATGAAAGAAAGTGCAATTTCCTCTTGTGTATTTTGTGCTATTCTGCTATATCACAGTGACACCTAGAGGTTATGTAGTGGAAAAGCAGGAAGGGAAACACTCCTCATCTAGTACTTGGATCTCAGTTCTGCGACAAAACTGAAAACAGATACAGCGGATTAACAGATGATTAACAGCCTCCTGTAGAAAAGCTCATTGAGTAAGCAAATGAATCCAACGCTACCATGTTGAAGCTAATCTGGTATGGACCTGATCAGTGCCTGGATCGGAAACTTCCAGGAACCCCACATACAGAAAGTTGCTATGCTGAATAATCACTCATTTTGATCTCCACTTTGAAATTAGCATATTGTAATGGTTGTATAAGCAACACCCCCAATCAGTTGGTCTTGCTGTTTTATATCCTTAGTGCTTAGCTAACCTTCTGTATCTTGTGTTGTTGTTCTGTCTTGGGTGGTTCTTGGGTACTGGATCCATGCTGGAGGCAGGTGTGGCTCAGAGAACTTGCAAATCATCTAAGAGAGCTTTGGCTATTGGGTGGCTATGCCTGAAGAGTGTCTGGAAACTTCAGTTGGTGCAAAATGTGGCACCTAGACTGCTAACTGATACATGGTATCAGGACCATAATACCACTGACTTAAAAGAACTGCACTGCTTGCCAGTTGCTTTGCAGGCTTAATTCAAAGTATAGGTTTTAACCTTTACAATCCTGGAGCAAGCAATCCCAGGGACCATAGGATTGCTTAGAAAAACCCTTCCGAGGTTGGAGACAGTGTTACAACTTCTGAGCCTGGAAAAGTGACCTTGGAGGAGGAAGAAAAGAAGGCATTCCACTGTATGGGGATGAGGGGGATGAGTCTGGAGAGGCCAGGATATGAGATATCCTGAGCCCCCTTCCCTCCCACTGCAAAGCACCCTTGCTAGACAGATTGAAAAGCCTGTCTAGTGAAAATCACCAAAGATGGAAGGCTGGGAGGCAAAGCTCACCCCCACCTCTCCTGCTTCAGCCTGGCAGGCATAGGAATCGCAGAAGCCTCTGAGTTTGGAGGTTTCTGAGACACATGGGTGCAATTGATAGGATTACACCCTAAATGGCTTAGGATCTGGCAATCTAAGGGACCGCCTGTCTCATTATGAAGCTGTCCAGTTGTTAAATCTGCAAGAGAGGCTCTCTTGAGGACATCCATTTGTTGGGCATGTGTGAAAGGGCAGTCTCCTGTGTTGCTCCCCAACTGTAGAATGTGCTTCCTGAAGAATTACCATTGGTCCCCACTCTCCTGGCTTTTAGGAAGGGTGTCAAGTTGCATTTTTTAGTGTTGCCTTTTAAATTGTGTAGTTGCTTAAATGTTTTGTTGTTCTTGTTTTAAATTACTTGATGGCTTTATTTTTTTTAGCAAATAAGGCAGAAGACTACTGCTGCTACTACCACTGCTGCTGCTATAACCTATGTCATGTTGTTTATTTGGTACAAATGTCATGACATCATCTTCCCAGACAATGCAATGGAGCAGCCGTTGTAGTCGCATAATTTTTCTATCTTCTTGCATTCAGAAAGTAACTGTTGATGGACTTGCACCAACCTGACTTTCCTGTGAGAGGCAGGGTGTCCCTATGTGAGCGATTTATTGCACGCTCGTGATTGGCCACTCACAGAGATTTGCGGGTCCTTTACATGACGTCGTCAACCTCCAGGATGTCCCCCCACCTTTTCCCGTTTATCCTGCTTTCAAAAAGATCAGAGATAAGCTGGAATATGAATATATATATATATATATATATATATATATATATATATATGTATATATATAGTATATTTATACACACACACACGTGGGATATCGGCAGAGTGAAATGCTGGAGTAGCACTATGAACTTGCTGAGGAAGGACTTGCCTCGATTCAAACCATGTGTCTGCCATGTAAATGCTTGAGCACATATCTTGGTCAGAGGGAGAAGAGGGTAAAATGCCTCCCTGCAATGAAGGGAGACAGATCTGATTCCCCACCCCACCAAGCTCAGAAGCAATGTCCTCTGTTGATTCAGAGCACCCCATTACGTTCAATGGGGCTTATTTATTTATTACATTTATATCCTGCCTTTTTTCCTCCAAGGAACTCAAGGTGGCGTACATAATCCTCCTCCTCCTCTCCGTTTTATCCTCACAACAAGAACCCTGTGAGGTGGGTTGGGCTGAGAGTCTGTGACTGGCCTGAATTCACCCAGTGAGCTTCCATGGCTGAGTGGGGACTAGAACCCTGATCTCCCGACACCCAGTCTGACACTCTAGCCACTACACCACACTGGCTCACCACACTGGCTCTTAGTTGGCTTACTCCCAAGTAAGTGTGCTGAAGGTTAGAGATTTACATTACAGCACAATTTTACATCTACTCAGAAGTAAGTCATAGCTTTCCTGGGGGCTGCAAGGAAACAGTACAGCACAAGTTAAGTGATGAAAACAAAACTCCACCCCCCCACTCTTTTGCACACATGCCAGGGAGGGAGGGAGGTGCTCCCTGGATTCAAACAATTTGTCTACTGTGTAAAGGAACCCCTCGTAATCCTGCAAAGAAACTGAAAGCAGAAAACCCTGGTAAGGATGTGGGGTTTTTGCTACTTTAGAAACACCCTCAGTCTGGGCTACACTGCTGTTCAACAGATTAATGGAGTGAATGAAAGAATGCTGAGCCTTCTTATCCATTTTATAGGTAGCACCATTCAGTTGGAGATAATAAATGCTCTGAAAGCTAAGATTAGAACTTTAAAGGATCCCCATAAAATACAGAATTGGAATTAGAATGGTAATGTGGATTCAGGAAAGGCAAATGTAGAGCACCCTACAGCCTGAAAAGGCATGCTCACATAGAGAAATAAATTGATCTCGGTCCAGTTGTTAGGTGAGGATGGTGGTGGGTATAATCAGAATACAAGAAGACATACCTTCATAATGGTTATTCTAGTTAACCAGCAAAATTCCCATCATTATGACAGGTACATGGGCAGGCATACTACAAGAATCCCTGTGGGAAAGACAATAAGGACCAGCTGCTGTACGTTTCAGGCCATGAGTTCTGATTCTCTGTGATGTAGCCTTGGTTGCAGGGTCCTATGTCAACTCTTTAGCAGGGTCAGGTATCTCAGGGAAGAATGATGAGATCTTCCTCCACGCTGGCCAGGCTGGTGTGATCATTTTCAGCCATGGTTGCTTCAATAAGCCGCTGAGGTTTGCAGCACATGCCAGGCACCCATTCCGTAACTCAACCCCCACTTGTAGGTTGTCATGTCATCCAAACCCAGTGAGCGTGGGTTGTTGGCATGGTTAACAAACCACCCAGAACCCACAGACTGTTTTAGGGTTATAGGTGGTTTGTTAACACACCAGCAACCCACCCTCACCAGGTTTGGATGACATGACAACCTATGAGCAGGGGTTGGGATATGGAATGGGCGGCCAGCACATGCTACAAACCACAGTGGCTTATTTAAGTCACTGTGGCTGAAAATGATTGTGCAAACCAGGTCACTGAGGTTTGGGCCAGTTGGCATGATCACAGCAAGGGAAATAAACCACGGAGGCTTACTTCCCCTGCTGCACACACTGGCCACATTTCCCCAATTACCCCTGCTGACACAGCTTGCCACGTCATCCAAACTCGGACCTAATGGCTTGTTTGGGATGCAAGGTGGGGTAGCAACCTTCAATTAACCCAACCACAGCCCATGGGTTGTTAACCATGCCACGATGGTGTGAACCGGCCGGGTCTTTGTCTCTGAAAGGGGCCTGGCCTATTTTAGCACCTCAAGCTGCAACTACATGGGAGTGGCTGTAGTGGGTGAGTATCCTCATGGCCAGAGTCCTCAGAGTTCAAAGATGGCAAGGCAACTTCCTCTGGACACTGGGGAGATGACCTTTGTGATCTTCCTGGAGCACTGAGTTCTGGGGAGGTGGAAGCTTCATGATGCCTTTCCATGACAGAATCCTCTACCTGAACGGTTAACACTGGAGCCTCCTCAGAGTCAGAGGATGAGGGCTTGAGATCCTCTGTTGATGAGGCTTGGGATCCTGATCCATGACACTGGCCTACTGCTGGAAGTAGAAGGTGGCATGGCCCAGGATCTTGAGCCCCCTCAGTCAGAGGAGAGTTCCAAGGAAGGAGATGATGGAGTCCATGCAGGAAGTCATTACCAAAGCACTGTATCCTCAATAGAAGTTTCCATGGAGGAGAAGCTCCAACAAATAATGAAGCCTCCATCTTTGGTTCTGGAGGGGATAGATTTTTCTCCCTACTTGGACTTGGATGACTCCTCTCCTACCCACCTCCAGGCCCAAAGGATCTTCCTTTATCATTGAGGGGATATAGCTCAGTGGTAGAGCACATGCTTTGTATGCAGATCATTCCAGGTTCGATCCCCAGCATCTCCATGTAGGGCTGAAAAGACTCCTGCCTGAAACCCTGGAGAGCTGCTGCTGCCTGTCAGTGTCGACAGTACTGGGTCAGATGGACCAGTGGTCTGCCTCAGAATAAAGCATCTTCTGATGTTCCTATGCATTACCCTGTCAAACGTAGGGGCCAGAGGTGGCATTATAGTCCCATAAGACCACATGCCTGCATAACAGAAAACAGCCCCTTGAACTTCCAGTGGGGCTTCCTCCAGGCACGTGGGGCTTCACCCACACCTCCCTCTGCTGGAATATGCAAACCATCAGTTAGCTCAAAACCAGTGCCGAAGGAACTGTCCCAGCTTCTTGCTGCATAATGACTCTGGTCTGATCATGATATCTGCTCCACGGGGAGCTGTTCTTTTATCGTGATCCACAGCATTCCTGACATGAACATTCTCACAGTCCTGACAAGAGAGGGCAAGTATGACATGTAGCCATTTTTATATGGGAGGAAAAAGTAAAGGAGTACAGTCGTAGAAGCCATTGGGATGGGTTCAGAGCCCAATGTGCACTCAAGGCAGTATAAAAAATTCAGATAAAAATATGACAAGCTGAATACATCATAACAATAAAATAAAAACAGAAGTCAGAGCATCCATCACAATAATAGCAGAAAACAACGTCAAAAAGTACAGGTGCGCACCCAAAAAAGTAGAGGTGCGCAACCCTCTAGCTTTGATTCGACCTCCAATATGGTGCTTTGGAAAATAGCCTGGTTCAGCTTGGACTAATTCAGAGTCCATCCACTTCAACTTGGTAATGAATGCAAATCGAGGTTCAGAAATCTGAGGCTCCATGCTTCCCATTGCGTATCAAGGGAAATCAGGAAATGGCAATGCTGTTTTTTCTCTCAGGAGAGGATTGTGCCTGCCAAATGTCAGAAAAATGGGCGCATGGCTTTTTTGTTTTGTTTTTTTGTGCTACATGCATTTATTAGGGATGGATGGCCTCACCACAGTCTGCTCTCACCGGGTGCTTGCTGAACCGCCGCTGCCTGGCCCCACTCACTGCCCTGTGCAAGCCACGTGAAAACGGTGGCTCGGGTTTTTCTGTTAAAGTAATGTTGTGTAAATGGCAGCCATAAAGGGGATGTTTATGCAACATTACAGGCATAAATGGACCATTTACGCCTGTCATGTTGCATAAATGGCGCCTTTACAGCTGAAATTTATGCCACATTACTTTAACGGATAAACCCGAGCCACCATGTTTTTGCAAAATGGTGGCTCTGTGAGTAAACGGGAGGCTGCGGGGGGAAAGTCTTCTGGACTCCAACCCCCTCTTGGACTCCCATGACATACCTAGCATTTATATATGGATTTTTTGGAAAAGGGAATGCCAATAACTTTTTAATTTATTGGCCGAATTGGATGAAATTTACAAGGGCAGTTGCCCCTTCTGAGGGGATTGATATTGCCATATTTCAGATGAATGGACACAGTGGTTCCATGCAAGAGCAGCTTTGACTTTGTAAGGATCTACAAAAGGGGATGCATTTATGCCCCTATGTTCCTGGTGGGCTATGATTCTCAAAATGACAGACAGCATAGAAGTGGTAAGAAAACTGCAAAATTTAAGAAGGATAGATGCAGCTATTTAGGGGGAAGGAGAGTACTTAAATATGGGTGTGTGTGGGGGGGAGTGATTTGCTACCCCTTCTGTTGCCCTGTGATTGGGGGGGGGGATTTGCATGAAAATGGCACAAATTGCAGAGGTGTCTCCAGTCCAGGCAAGAAATGTGCAAAGTTTTAGAAGGATAGGTGCAGGGGCTGGTGCAGGGGCTAGGGCAGGGGTCCCCAACCCACCACCCATGAAGCTCTCCCCTCCCTGTCCCCTTCACAAAAATTGTTTTAAGAAAAACCTTGGAAAAGGTTAGGGCAGTCTCCCTTCTCTCCCTTTCTAGCCTCTAGCCTTGCTCTTTCTCTCCCCTCTCCCCCTTTGCCTTGCTGTTTCCCCCCCCTCCCTCCCAGCCTCTGACTTCACTATTTCTCTCCCCTGTCCCCTTTAGCTTACTTTTGACTAGCCAGGCCCCCATGGCATTATGTGACTAGCCACGTCCTTCATGGAAGCCATTTTGTGATGGTGACACAGAAGTTTCTCAAATTCCCAAAGTGTCCATGGGTCAAAAAATGTTGGGGACCCCTGGGCTAGGGAGTTATGATTACTGAAATCCAGTTTAAGGCATTTTTCATAGTGAAACCTGGTTGGAAAAATGGCCATCTCATGATCCCATCCTTGTCCTCCCCCAAAGCACAGTAATTGGAGAGTTCCTGGTAAAATGTGCCCTATGATGAGATGGTGGGCCTGTCAGTCACTAGACTGCACTCCCTCCCCCTCCCCCTCCCCCGATCATTATCAGTGTTCAAAGAAAGGAAACCAAGAGATGCTATTTGAAAGAGACATAAAGCCTCTGTGTCTCTGAAATGTGAGTCACCAATGAAGCCTTGTTCTGGAGTGGCTTTGGCTTTGAAGGGAAGCCTACGTCACCCTGGAAAGCAACAGAGCCAGACTGAAGCAGCACAATTCTGTTCAGGGTTCAGGCTTTGTCTGAATCTGAGGCACATCCCTATTAAAAACCATTAAATGCTTGATGGAATAATATTTTAATTAATTTATTTATTATTTAAAACATTTGTATCCCACTGTGCATTCTCTTTGAGAAATCATGGAGGACGGGGGAAGTGCCAGATGACTGGAGGAGGGCTAATGTTGTCCCTATCTTCAAAATGGGTAAAAAAGAGGAACCTGGGAACTACAGACCAGTCAGTCTGACATCAATCCCTGGGAAAAGTCTGGAGCAGATGATAAAGCAATCCATCTGTAAGCACCTTGAAAACAATGCAGTGATTACTCGAAGCCGACATGGATTTGTCAAGAACAAGTCCTGCCAGATGAATCTGATCTAAGGATGGACGAAAGTCCCTTACCTGGTCCCGCAGCTTGCTTCGCGGTGGGGGGGAGGCGCTCCGGTTCTCCCCCTGAAATTCTTTGCGGGGGGGGAGGCGCCCCGCCCCTCCCGGCCAAAATTCAGGCCGCGGGGGAGGCGCCCCATCCCTTGCTGCCGAAATTCAGGCCAGGGCGGAGCGCCCCGTCTCCCCGGCCGCGAAATAAAAAAAGTAAAGTTAAAAAACAACAACAATGTGATAGGCTACGTAACGATTTATGTAGCCTACAATGGCTAGATTTTCAAAGTCAGCCATGCTAGGCTATGTATATCGTTATGTAGCCTATCACGGCTGACGTTGGGGAAAAAAAAAAAAGCGCGTACGCAAATGGTGGCGCCCATGGGTGCCGCCATTTGCGCAAGCGCTTTTTTTTTTTTAAAGACAGCCGTGATAGGCTACGTAACGATATACGTAGCCTATCACGGCTGACTTTGAAAATCTAGCCGTGATAGGCTATGTAAATAGTTACGTAACCTATCACTTGTTTTTTTTTTAACTTTACTTTGTAATGTGTGGCGGCGGCAGCTGGTCGGAAGACCGGCCACTGCCCCCGCCCCCGCTGAAATGCCGCCAAAATGCCGCCGGGACCCGCTGCCGAGAGGGACATTCGAAGGAGGTAAGTCCCATCCCGGGGGGGTGGCGGGGGGGAGGCGGAGAATTTCCCCAACAATTTCGGGGGGCTGAATGCGTTGGCATTTGGCCTCCCGGAGATTCGTGGAGAAATTCTCCGCCATCCCTAATTTGCATCAAGTAAACTCCCTTGTGGACCGTGGGAATGCTGTAGACATAATATATCTCGACTTCAGCAAAGCTTTCGACAAAGTGCCCCATGATATCCTGATAAGCAAACTAGCTCAAAGTGGGCTAGATGAAACAACGATCTGGTGGATCCACAGTTGGCTACAGAATCGGACTCAAAGAGTGCTTCTCAATGGGATCTTCTCAAACTGGGGAGAGGTAACGAGCGGGGTACCACAGGACTCAGTCCTGGGCCCAGTGCTCTTCAACATTTTTATGAATGGCTTGGAGGAGGAGGTGCAGGGAATGCTGATCAAATCTGCAGATGACACAAAATTGGGTGGGATAGCTAATACCTTGGAAGACAGAAAACAAAATTCAAAGTAATCTTGATAGACTGGAGCGCTGGGCAGAAAGCAACAGAATGACATTTAATAGGGATAAATGCCAAGTTCTGCACCTAGGAGAAAGAAACCAAGTGCACAGTTACAAGATGGGGGACACGTGGCTCAACAACACTACAAACGAGAAGGATCGTGGAATTGTTGTTGATCACAAGCTGAATATGAGAAACAATGTGATGTGGCTGCAAAAACGGCCAATGCTATTTTGGGCTGCATTCATAGAAGCATAGCTTCCAAATCCCAGGAAGTACTAGTTCCCCTGTACTCAGCACTGGCTAGGCCTCATCTGGAGTACTGTGTCCAGTTCTGGGCACCACATTTGAAGAAGGATGCAGACAAACTGGAGAGGGTTCAGAGGAGGGCAACAAAGATAATCAGGGGATTGGAAACAAAGCCTTATGAAGAGAGACTGAAGGAATTGGGCATGTTTAGCCTTGAGAAGAGAAGAGTGAGGGGAGATAGGATAGCACTCCTCAAGTACTTGAAAGTTTGTCCCAGAGAGGAAGGCCAGGATCTCTTCTTGATCATCCCAGAGTGCAGGACATGGAATAATGGGCTGAAGTGACAGGAAGCCAGATTCTGGCTGAATATCAGGAAAAACGTCCTCACTGTTAGAGCAATATGACAATGGAACCAATTCCCTAGGGAGGTGGTGGGCTGTCCCACACTGCAGACATTCAAGATGAGGCTCGCTAGACAGCCATCTGTCAGGGATGCTCTGACTTGGATTCCTGCATTGAGCAGGGGGTTGGACTCAGTGGCCTTGTAGGCCCTTCCAACCCTCCTATTCTATGATTCTATGATTCTTAGGGATGTATGAAACTCACTTACCTTTTCAAAGATTGATTTGTGGGGGGGGGAGGCGCTCCGTTGCTCCCCCCGGAATCCTCGACGGGGGGGTGGGCGATCCGGCCCTCCACCCTGGAATCCTGCCTGGCTGGCTCTGCTCTGCGGCAACTCCGCGGAACAGCTGGCCAGGGACGTCTGCAGCCGGATTTCTGGCCGTGGACGGGCTGGTGCGGAAGCAAATGGCGGCCGCTGTAGCGGCCGCCATTTGCCTCCAGCCAGGCTGCCATGATAGGCTACGTAAGAATTTATGTAGCCTATCACGGCTAACCACCCGAAAAAAAGGGGAACGCAAATAGCGTAGTGGGCACTATTTGCGTTCCTTTATTTTTCGCTGTAATTGCCTACTTAAATATTTCCGTAGGCTAGAACAGCGAAAAATAGGGAACGCAAATGGTGGCTGCCTTAGCCGCTGCCATTTGTGTACGCTGGTTTTTTTTTGGGGGGGGTTAGGCATGATAGAATTTACGTAGCCTATCAGTGCAAGGACGGCAATGGTGGCTGCAGCAGCCTGGCCGCGGCCGGCCATGAGACCAGCTGCTGCCGCCGGAGTGGCCGCCGCTGCCGGAGCCGCCGCCGCCGCTGCCGGAGCTGCCACCGCTGCCGGAGCTGTCACCGCTGCCAGAACTGCTGCTGCTGCATCCGCCCCAGGTAAGTGCCGTCCCGGGGGGGATTCCACAGGGGGGGTGGGGAGGCAGGAGGCCATTCCGCCATGGATTCTGGGGGGCCGGATTCTAAAGATTCTAAAGAATCCGGCCTCACTGGAATCCGTGGCGGAATTCTCTGCCATCCCTAATGATTCTATGTATCCCACCCTATATCATTAAGATCTCAGGTCAGCATACAGATAAAATCAATTTGAACAGTTGCGTAACAATAAATAATTTAAACAGTAAAAGCATATTAAACCATTAAACAAGCTGATACCGATTAAAAATCTAAAAAAATTTAATCAGTTAAAACAGTGTGCAACTTTAGGGAATACATTTAGCCCTCAAAGGCTTTGGTGAAAAGCCATGTTTTAACTTGGCACTGAAATGAAACCAACGTCTGTGCCAATCGGGCTTCCAGGGGGAGGGCAATCCACAACTGGGGTGCCACAGCAGAGAAGGCCCTCTCCCACAGTTTCCACAGCTGGTCTAAAGCATAATAAAGAGGGAGCTAGTTCAAACTCCAGAGGGAAGTAGTTCCACTATCAGGGTGCTGCTACAGAGAAGGCCCGGCTGCAAATGCCCACCAACCTAAACTCTCTGGGTGGTGGGACATATAACTGGGCCTCTGATGACGACTGCAAATTACGGGCAGGTTCATATGGGAGGAGGTGGTCACTCTTTCAGATATCTTGGCTCTGACCATCTCCTTGCAGATGGGGTGGTGGTGAGCTGAGTCAGAGTGCCACCTGGCTAAAGCCACCTACTGAGTTTGTGGCAAGAGATTTCCCACAGCTCGCACACTCAGCTACTACACTTCAGCGGACACTTAGAATAAGTCTATCCTAGACCCTGTCTCCATGACAATGGAAAGAGAAGCCAATGGAGGAGTACTGGATGTTTTAAAAGGAATCAGCTTTGCTGTGCTGTGGTTCACGCAGGGCTCCATGAGCGAGTGCTCTGGACCAGTAAAAATCGCTTCACAAAACATACTTCTGGGTGGTGGTGGGGGGGGTTGGAATGAACGTCATCTGAGTGGCAGGGGCTGCTCAACCAATAAGAGAGGCTTCCCCCCTGGCTCTCCCCCCTATTTCCCCTTTTCCCTGAAGCTCCAGATGACCTGCATTTCAGGAACAAGCCTCAATGAGCACAATGGGAGTTACTTCCAAGTAGACACACATATGTTTGTGCTGGGAAAGATGGGGGTGGGGAAGAACATAGGGATGAGAAACCACCCCCCTTTCTAACCCAATGCTGCCCAGGCTGTCTATAACGAAGGTGCGAAGTACTAACTTCCTAAGGCAATAAACCAAAAAACAGAGAATCAGAGCCTCAAGATCGCGCTTTAGAGCATTTAGGCATTTGTGCGTTAAACTGTGCCATTTCAATTGCAGGGGATCTCTGTAAATTCTGATGTGGGCGTTCAGGGGACAAGCCTCATTGAGCACAATATGAGTTACTTCTGAGGAGACACTAATTGGTTTGTGCAGGGATGGGAAACACATAGGAAACACCCTTGACCAGGGTCACGGTGAAAGGCACACCCCTGGGCAGGGCTAGCATCCCCGAAGTCAATGCAGGGGTTGGATCACACAGCAGCTACAACAGGGAGAACCTGGCTTAAGGAAAAGAATCGGACTTTAAGCAGTCTCAGGAAATCCGGCTTTTCCCTGATAAGGTCTGGGTGGCTGCTGGATGGCCACAACATCATGTGTCCCTAATGACCTCCAAATGCAGCCAGCTCAGAGTAAATCACTCATGGAGACACCTCCCAGTTGTAGAAATGTGGGATGTCATTTGCAGCTAAGTATCCTTGACATTACTTGTGATCAAGGCCTCTTTACAGAGCAGGAGCATGAACAACCCACCGGAAAGGTGCACACAAGTGATGCATAACTGACACCATCTGAAACTCCCAAAGAAGCAGATCATTTATGACTCTCCCCCTATAGTTTAAGGTTGCCAACAAACCACACAAAATAAAACAAAATGAGGATTGTATGTGCCCCCCCACAAAAGGCTGAAAATTCAGTGAAGAAATAAAATACTCTTTATGAAATTGTTGGAAGAGAAAGAAGGCCTGAAAGTTGTTAAGGGAGAGAGGAAAATCAGATTTTATCATGATTTCCCTAAGCATAAAACAAGCATGCTTTCCCCAAGCATAATAATTGCCGCATGCGAGGGGGGCAACCCAGGGAAGTTTGCAGCTGAGGAGGGTCCCAGCAGAGACCCCTCCCACGTGGCCCCCGAATCACCACCTGGTGTGTGTTACATATGAGTGTGTGTGTGTGTGTTTATGAATGGTGTGAGTGTGTGAGTGACAGAGCGAGGGGTGTTTCTGCCCGCTGTCTGCACTGGCTACACCCCCCTCTGTTTTTTGCCCCTGCCCAGTGCTGGCATGCCCCCCCCCCCGGCAGTTTCTGACTGAAGCAACGTGGCCCTCAAACCAAAAAAGATGACTCACCTCTGGTGTATAGGATTGCAGCCCAGCAGCGCAATGTTTGCATGTTTACTCAGAAGTAAGCCCCACTGAGTTCAAAGGAAAGTATTCCCCGGCAAGCGTGTGCAGGATTGCATCTTTAGGGCACAATCCTATGCATGTTTAGACAGAAAAAAGGCCTACAACTCCCAGCATTCTCCTGGGAATGCTGGAAGTTGTAGGCCTTTTTTCTGTCTAAACATGCATAGGAGTACACCCTTAGTCTCTTTAGTCAACAGGACACCTTGAAATATTCGAGTCAAAGCTTGTTTTCCTCTTCATGTGAAAAACAATGAAGCGGCCTTTGAAGTCCTTAAGAGTTGCATTCATTTATGTCAAAGGCATTGTTTCCAAGTGCCTAATCTCTCCAGAAGGGTTCCTTATGTATGTATTTACATTAAAATACGGCATCAAGCATCATAGCGCCATTATATCTGATATTGATTTCACAGGCTCTGCAAACTGCAGTAATTGTATTTAAACCGGCTGGTGTGCCAGTCCTCAGTCTTTGTAAAATATTCCTGCAGCGTTAGCCTAACCCATTATTCTGTGATCTTTGGCTGGCACAACCATTGGTACTGTATATGTCATCCAGACATCCTAAAAATAAGGGACATTTCTTGAATACTTGCAGTCTATTATTTGAGGCTATGAATTTGACTCCTGATAGCTGAGGACTCAGGAAACTGACTTGGACAAGGTGTCAGGGTTCCCTTTATGATCTGCCCCCCCCCCCGCTCCCAAGCAACTCCTTAAAGGTCTCTTGCCTCCTTAAGAGTCCCATCTTCCTTCTTTTCCTTCCCGTTTCCAATAACATGGGGTGTAGGCTGTAGGCATGGGGTGATTGGCCCTCTAGACACAGGGTTTAATCACAACTGTTTATTGGTAAATTAAAGCAAGCAAATCACAATTAAAGGTATTTACACAACAGAGCTGAGTGATACAGAAGGCCTTAAGAGAAAATAAAAGTTGCAAAACACAACTTCCTTAGACTTCTCCAGGCTGCTTCTTCCTGCTCCCTCTTCCGGCTTTGGTCTCCCTGACTCTGCTTTTACTCTTCTGGTCCTTCTGACTCTCTCTTTTTATACCCTCCTCCCTCAAAACCAAACCTGAAGAAATGAAACTTAACTGGGGAAATGAAACTACTCCTCTCAGATATACCCCTCTCAACAGAAAAACCCAGGCCCCTAGGCTTGACCTTCTTCTTTTCCTCTGTAGGTCTCAAACCTTCACACAAGGCAACATGTTTCTTAAGCCCAGGCCAAACCCCGGGGAGAAGTAGGCTACTAATGAGGGTTCACGCCAGACCATCTCTCTCAGTAGCTGACACTGCCATAGCACATATTTCTAACCAGGTTATAAAGGTACTTGGTTAATAAAAGAAATAAAGGTCAAATGGCATAGAGTTGATGCCCCTCCAGTGGTCTGACTCTGGTATAAAGCAGCTTCCTGAGTCCTTCAGAAGTGCTGGGTAGTGTCTATGGAGACGGAGGTAAAGTTAAACACAACTAATCACACATTCCCACTGGCAGGAATTATGTCCTTTGGTAGGAAAAGGTATCTGTCAAATGTAGGAGGTAATGACATAACAAACCATGTGATTGGTTACCCATAGAAGCCTTTGGTTCATGTTTCCAGAGGCATCTAGCTCACAGCTGTTGGAAATGCAATACTGAACTCCATGGACCTGAGTCTGATCCATAGGGTGGCCATATGTCCTACTTTACAGAGGACCATCCTTGATTTAAAGGACTACCAGAGGGCAGTCTCTGTTTGAAGGGTGTCCAGTCCAAGTCCAGTTTAATAAGAAAGAATTATGCCCATCAACACTTAGCACCTGGAGAGCAGACTGAACAGACAGACACAGGGCACCTGCAAATATAAATATAAATTAGCATATGCAAATTTGACACAGATCTGTGCCCTCTTTTGTCCACCTTTTGGAAGAGGCATTTTCTCTGTTTTGGATAAGTAGGTGATCCAACAAGAGAATTATTATGTACCAGTGTTGCCAGTCAGAGTAGACAGAACTGGATTAGATTGGTCTGATTCAGCATAAAGCAGCTGACACTTTAGAAAAGCCAAGAAAGAGCCATCCATGAAGTAGAAACCATCATGGCAAATGTTTAAGTAATTATTCCAGCCTGATGCCTGTGAGTAGTGGGGACTAGTGATCACTGAGTGATGGCTTTGCCCAAAACAAGATCTTCGCGCATGATTTTGATGTTGAAGAGAGACAACACAAGACAGAGCTGCTGGTGTAGTGGGGAAAAAAAAAGAGCTCCTGACACACAGATGTCATCTGCAATTCCTGTCTGGGAACGTCTCATTGTATATTCTTTCCAACAGCTTGTCACAAAGTCAGGAACTATTGGGTTGATGGATGGTTATAACAGCCTCTTTTTAATGACTGGCATCAGCTTCCTGGGTTCCATGTCCTCAGATCTGCATTTTCAGTCAACAACACCCTGATTGCCAGGCCTCCCCATCAGTGCTGTTGTGTTGTTCAACTATTTAGTTGAAGCTAAATAGAAATGGGAAATCCCACTTCTGGAGAGCAGGCAGGGTGGGAAGTGGATCACGATGATGAGGAGTGTAATAATCCCATCTTTTGCTAACCTGACATAAGCATAGGAGCCTGAGAGATGACTCTTGGTAAATGCTGACTTTGGGTCTAGTACAGGCCTGGATACAATGACCTACCAAGCCCCAAACAGCCTACCAGCAGCCAGATAACGTGGCCTACCAGGTGCTTGGAGACTCTCTTGTTTTTTTAGTGCTCGAAGCAGTGGTGTAGTGGAGGAAAGTTTCTCAGGGCTGAAGCACTGGGAACTTTTGATTAGCAGGTATGATGACATCATCTGCTACCCCTGTCAGGCTTTTCTTTTCCTTCTGAGCTTAGCTACTGGAATGTCCCCAGCAAAAGTATATTGTTGTGAGCTCTCTTTGTTTGGATGCAAATCAGTTTGGGGCAGCTTGGTGTTGAATTGGCAACTAAGACCTATTAACTAGGGATATGTGAACTCACCCCCGTCTGGGTTCTCCGGGCACCCACCCAGCCCCTGCCCCCACACACCGGTCCCTGGACTGCATCAAGCCTCTCCAGTACTCGAAGAGCAGCCCACACTCACCCCAGTGACCTAGTCGAGCTCCACGGTCGCCATTTTGTGAAAAATAAAACAGTGATCACAAAAGGTGCATCTTTATATATGTGCAAAAATATGCATTTTTGTGAATGTGCATATTTGCGTATGTGCAAAATGCGCATCTTTGCAAAAATGTGCATTTCACATACATGCAAACATGCGCATTTGCAAAATGCGCATTTTCGCACATACCCAAGCATATGCAAGTATGAGCATTTTGCAATCGCCCCTTTATTTTTCAAAAAATGGTAACTGTGGAGCTCAACAAGGCCGCTAGGGTGAGTGTGGGCCACTTGCCGAGCACAGGCAGGGGGCGAGCAGGGGCAGGGGCTGGGCGAGTGGGGCTTGGGGGTGCAGTGGGGGGTTCTGCTGGATTCCTGGACAGAATCGTGTGCCCGTATCGTCCCTACTATTAACAGAAGACCTGCTCCTAGTGGAGAGTAAAACGGCTAGAACTGGTTTGTTGATAGAGGTCAACACAGCTGTCTGCATTTAAGACTCTCCTTGGGGGCCTGGCTGAGGGGACTGTCATGACGATGCACTTCAGAATTTACCGCTGTACTATTGGCTAGGAGGCAGAACAAAAGGGGTCCAGTGGACTAAATTTGATTCGATCAGTGAACGAAATGTGAAGGCCCAACCTAAAACCATGGAGTAAGGCACCCTAAGAATAGACATTGTCCATTCATGCAAAAATAAAATTGTCCATTCATGCCGAAACGTGATGCCACATGGACAAGATCTATATTGCATCTAGGGATGAGCAAAATTGCCCCTTCCAGATTTCAAATGCCTGTTTTTGATCGGCAGTAGCTTTTTCTGCTTCTGCTTTCTCCTCCCACCCTTAAACAGCTCATTATTTTTCATGTTTAATTAATCTGGGAAGCATGGGATGTCACCACAGAATTGCATCATTACATATTGCCCATGTATTCTGTGATTTTCTGCCTTGACCCATGTGACCATGTGTCACGCCCCTGCTGGAGGAAGCCTCCTCATAGCAGGTGCTAGAGCTTCCAGAGATGAAGAACACCACAGAGCAGCCCATGTCAGGAGACGCATGGGCCCTCGGTGGAGGTAGCCGCAGGTTCATCTCTACAAGAGGCAGGTGCTTTGCCTTTGAGGCACAGTGACCCCCCAGCCCCAACACCGTCATCTCAAGAGGCATATCACAGGAACCCATGTAAGGAGGGGCATCTGTGTGCAAAGGAGGGCTCCTCAAGAGTAAGGGCCTCCTCATGAGTAGGACTTCTGCCAGTGGGCCAGTGATGAATTGCAACCAAGCCCAGAGTGGGGCTACAAAGGCTTTCAGCTGGGATTTACTGGCTGCTTTCTATCAGCTCTAGCAGTTTGTATCCTTGACTTTGCTTCATGACCAGTCCTCTGTGCAGCTGAACTCCGGGCCCCTGTTTGACTCTGCTGTTTGGGTGTCAGGGTGGAAACTGCACCCATAGAGCCCCAAAGCAGTTCTGATTCTGAGAAAGAGCAACTACCCATGGGAGAGGAGCCCGCTCACTTTTCAGAAGTGCAGCGGCAGGGAGAGATTCCTCCTGCCTGCATTCCTGAGACAGATAGTGACCCTGGCAGCGAGAGAGCAGGGGATGGGGTGTAGGTGGATGCTCGGCACCGATGCAGGGAGAGGCGCCAAATGGAGGGCGCCAAGAGAAGTTAGAATTTTCCCGCGCTACTCCTTCAAACGGGGACCAAGCTGTCAGGAGTGCTCTAGCTTCCTCTTAAAGTCCCCTCCTGTAGCCAACTCAAGACACAGATGAAAGGGATTCTTTCCAAGGCTTTATTCCTTTACAATGTAATGACTCTTTCAGATGCTAATTTCCAGCGACTAAGCAAAGAACTGCACTGGGGTAGTAGCAGAGTTGCCTAAGCACAAGGTAAGGCAGTTGGTCCCCGTTTGAACGAAACTCTGAACTTATCGGCTATGGAGAGGTCCTCCCTCTTATCCATGGGTCCTCGGGACATGACCGCTGTCCTAGCACCAAATGGGCAGAGCGCCTCCTCTCAGCGCCCTCCATTTGGCGCCTCTCCCTGCATCGGCGCCGAGCGTCCACCTACACCCCATATCTGTCTCAGGAATGCAGGCAGGAGGAATCTCTCCCTGCCGCTGCACTTCTGAAAAGTGAGCGGGCTCCTCTCCCACGGGTAGTTGCTCTTTCTCAGAATCAGAACTGCTTTGGGGCTCTATGGGCGCAGTTTCCACCCTGACATTGGGCTTCTTGCCTTTGTTTTGGCCTTGGCCTTGTTCCAGACCCTTCTCTTGGAACTCTCCTTCTTGCTCTTGACCCGTGCCTCTTTGCTGACTGCTCTTGCTTGGACCACCCTCTTGCTGGACTGATTCAACTATGCTTGGCCTTTGCCTCTTTACTGACCTCCCGCTTGGTTGCCCTAATTCTGAGCCTGATCCAGTTATAGCAGGACACCATATATAATATGTATGTATGTATGTATGTATATACTGTGTGTGTGTGTGTATATATATGTATGTATATATATGTATGTATGTATATGCGCGCAATGTGACTGTGTCATGATGTCCATTTTCTTTTCTTCCCATGCCACCAATTCACCACAAGGCCCATTTTAATTGGCAATTAAAGCATTCACTCGTTCATTCATTCATTCATTGCACTGATGGATCAATTAAAGCTCACAGCTCCATTCTAAAAGCTCATGTTTTCAGCTGAGCTGTATGTCACAAGCACTTGGATGGTCATTACACAATATTCCCTTCCCTGCCCAATGGCCTGAGCAGATGTTTCATCTAACAAAAAGGCAGGTTGACCCTGTGGGCAACTTTCCATTTCTTTGGCTGGCTTTTCACATCTAGCGATGGAATGTTCTAGACTGAGCGCCTTTGGCTCACCCTCCGAAACGGCCTCTTTGGGTGAACGTCTTCCTGGAAAGGTACTAACATGACTGTGAGGGGTAGGGCTGTTGGTGGTCAAAGCCTCAGCCTTGGTGACCCGTGGCTGTTTTGTTTGTGGGACCCTGGATGGATGAACAAATAAACTTGTCTGCCTCGCAGTTCCATTTCCCCTTTTTCTTCTCCAAACTTTTTCCTTCATTGCCGGCTGCATCTTGTTGCAATGAACTACGCATGTTTAAACAGACAATTCTTTCACTACAGCCAGCATGATGCAGCTCAGCAACTGTGTTTTGAAGCAGTTGGATTGACCGGCAGGGAGCATTTGGAGTCAGATCAGAGGCTTCTGCAAATGAAGAGTGATTTACAGTGTAGGGCTGGGAGGAAGCCTGCTGCCACCAGGTGTACTGTATTCAGACACAGGCCTAGTTTGAACTAGGGTTGGATGGATTAGTCACTGTCCGTTCCGTGGTCTTTTCCACTGGCGGGGGGGGGGGAGCGATCCATTCCTCCCCTCCCTCGGGATCCTCCAGAGTGGATCCACATCCGGAGGATTTTGCTGAGTTGCACTCTGGCTCCATTGCTCTGGTGATCATAGAATCATAGAATAGTAGGGTTAGAAGGGGCCTACAAGGCCATCGAGTCCAACCCCCTGCTCAATGCAGGAATCCAAGTCAGATACTGTACAGTATCTGTAATACTATCTGTAACTGATACTGTTAATGGTGGCTGCCATTACCATTTCTCTGTGAAGAATACAGCTGTAAAGCGCTGTTTTTTACCTAATTGCAGCCCTTTATGGCCTGGGGCATTCTGGGAGTTGTAGGCCTTTTCTCTGTCTAAACATGCATACGATTGCGCCCTAAGTGTCTTTGCCAGTTCTAGAGGGAACAGATCTCACTGGAAGTTATCACTGTGTTATTAAGGCCAATGAAGCGCAGAAGTTTGCAAGTTACAAAATTATTTTGAGTTTATTTCAGAATTCACCAAACCCTCCCACATTGCTACCTAGTGATTGATGCGGCATCAAATATAATAATAATTATTAATAATGCTGATAGATAACAGTGTGGAAAAATCAGATTATTAATTGATAGCTGCTGTCACCGCTGACATTAACCTCATAAAAGTGGGAAAGAAATAAAAGAGATGTTTCAAATAGGTGTGAGGGGCAAAAGAATTTTGTGTCAGAAGTTTTATTCTTTAAAAACTCTGAAATAAAGCTATATCTTTTTCTGTCTGACAGATGTATGTCCTGTCTTTCCACCACTTAGATCTTCAAGGTGGCTTACAAACATGCCTGGATAAAGTTGGTCACAGTCTCAGCAGGACAGGTTAGTTTTCGACACATACAGTCAAGGCCAGAAATATTGGAACAAGGATAACTGTTTTGGCAGTTGGCCTCTGTACACCACCACATTGAAGTTGAAAGGAAACACACCCAGATGGGAGCGAAGTCAGGACTTCCAGCTGTAATTCAAGGGGTTTGACAAAAGTGGGGCACTAACCATTCAGGAAGGACAGTCAGTGGCACACACACGCACCCATCGTTGGTGGCTCATAAGAACAAACCAACATCATTTCAAACTTAAGGATCACCTTTAATACCTGGATGAAAATCCTTTGCAGTCAATGACTACCTGAAGTCTGGAACCCATGGACATGACCAAATGCTGAGTTTCCTCCCTTGAGATGCTTTGCCAGGCCTTTACTGCAGCTGCCTTCAGCTGCTGCTTGTTTGTGGGTCTTTCTGCCTTCAGTCTTGTCTTCAGTAAGTGAAAAACATGCTCTAGTGGGTTGAGATCAGGTGACTGACTTGGCCATTGAAGAACATCCCACTTCTTTGCCTGGAGAAACTCTTGGGTAGCTTTTGCTGTATGTTTTGGGTCATTATCCATCTGCAATATGAAGCGGCGTCCTATCAGTTTGGCAGCATTTGGCTGAATCTGAGCAGAAAGTATAGCCTTATACACTTCAGAATTCATCCTGCTGCTTTAATCAGCAGTCAGGTCATCAATAAACACCAGTGACCTGGTTCCATTGGCAGCCATACATGCCCATGCCATAACACTGCCTCCACCATGTTTGACAGATGATGTGGTATGCTTTGGATCATGAGCTGTTCCTTTCCTTCTCCATACTTTTCTCTTCCCATCATTCTGGCACAACTTAATCTTGGTTACATCAGTCCAAAGAATCTTATTCCAGAACTGGGCAGGCTTTTTTAGGTGTTTGCTGGCAAAGGCTAATCTGGCCTTTTGGTTCTTGAGCGTTACCAGTGGTTTGCACCTTGTTGTGAAGCCTCTGTATTTACATTCATAAAGCCGTCTCTTGACTGTAGATGTTGACAATGATATGCCTACCTCCTCAAGAGCATTCTTGACCTGGCTAGATGTTGTGAAAGGGTTCCTCTTCACCATGAGCAGAATTCTGCGGTCATCTACTGTAGTTGTCTTCCGTGGTCTTCCAGGCCTTTTACTGTTGCTGAGCTTGCCAGTTAATTCCTTCTTTTTCAGGATGTTCCAAACTGTTGTATTGGCCACTCCCAATGTTTTTGCTATCTCTCTGATGGGCTTATTTTGTTTCTTCAGCCTGATGATGGCCCCCTTCACTCGCATGGACACCTCTTTGGACCTCATGTTGGGAGTTCCAGTGAACAGCTACCAAATGCAAATGTAACACTCAGAAGCATCTCCAGGCCTTTTATCTGCTTCACTGGTCATGGGGTACCCAGGAAACAGGCCACACCTGGCCATGCAGCTGCTTGTTAGCCATTCATTCCATTACTTATAAGCCACCAATGATGGGTGTGTGTGTAGGCCACTAGCTGTCCTTCCTGAATGGTTAGTGCCCCACTTTTGTCAAACCCTTTGCATTACAGCTGAAAGTCCTGACTTCACTCCCAGCTGGGTGTGTTTCCTTTCAACTTCATTGTGGTGGTGTACAGAGGCCAACTGCCAAAACAGTTATCCTTATTCCAATTTTTCTGGCCCAGACTGTAGATTTCCTGCCTTAGAACAATGGAACAGACTCCCTCAGCCTGCCTATGCCTGATGCCAGGGCCGGCCCTATTGTTAGGCAGAATGAAGTGGTTACCTCAGACATCAGATGCTGCAAGGTGGCAGCAAGAGGTTGGAGGCAAGAGCTGTGTGCCATGCAGCCTGCCCTGAACCCCCTAAGCCAGGATTCCTCCCTCCGCCCATGGGGCTTTGCTGTACTGCTACCTACTAAGTGCCTGAAAGTCGAGTGAGGAGGAGGAGGAGGAGGTGGTTGTGTCTTTTAATCAACAAAATAAAAAATGCCTCGCAGCTTTCAGCCACTCAGTAGGTAGAAGTACCAGAAAGCCCCAACAGTGGCAGTCCTTTCTAAGCCACCTAGGGGGTTTTCACAAAGCTCAAGCCGACAGAGAGGCTGCAAGGCCCAGGAGAGTGGGACTTCAGATGAAAAAGAAAGAGCACAGCACACACATCTCAGTCACCTCATTCCAGTAAGGCAGTGAAGACTGGTGGCTCCGATTTCAGCGGGGCTGTAAATCCGCTCTGTTTCAGTCAGAATCAGTCAGAACTCTAAAGGAGCTGTCCAAGGTGCTGAACTTATTTTGGGAATTGGGTTCAGCATAGAACCATAGAATAGTAGGGTTGGAAGGGGCCTACAAGACCATCAAGTCCAACCCCCCTGCTCAATGCAGGAATTCAAGTCAGAGCAACCCCGACAGATGGCTATCCAGCCTCATCTTGAATGCCTCCAGTGTGGGAGAGCCCACCACCTCCCTAGGGAATTTGTTCCATTGTCATATTGCATCTTGAACAGCTCCTTTAGTGTTCTGACTGAAACCAGGAGGGGATCCACAACCCTGCTGAAATCAGAGCCACCAGCCTCCACTGCAGTAAGGTAAGCCCTTGAGCACGACACATGAAGACATTTCTCTGAAATTCTCAACCCTTCCTTCAGTATTCGGATGTGATTTCACCCCCCCCCCCGCCAATGAATGGTCAAACATAAATAGATCAAAAAAAAACTAGATCCCCTTTGCTCAGCACTGGTTAGGCCTTATCTGGTATACTGTGTCCAGTTCTGGGCACCACGCTTTAAGAAGGATGCAGACAAGCTGGAAAGGGTTCAGAGGAGGGTAACGAACAAAGATGATCAGGGGACTGGAAACAAAGCCCTATGAAGACAGACTGAAAGAACTGGGCATGTTTAGCCTATACGATAGCGCTCTTCAAGTACTTGAAAGGCTGTCACAGAGAGGAAGGCCAGCATCTCTTCTCAATCATCCCAGACTGCTGGACACAGAATAATGGGCTGAAGTGACAGGAAGCCAGATTCTGGCTGAACATCAGGAAAAGCTTCCTGACTGTTAGAGCAATACGACAATGGAATGAATTGCCTAGGGAGGTGATGGGCTCTCCCACACTGGAGGCATTCAAGATGAGGCTGGACAGCCATCTGTCGGAGATGCTCTGACTTGGATTCCTGCATTGAGCAGGGGGGCTGGATTCAATGGTCTTGTAGGCCCTTTCCAACCCTACTATTCTATGATTCTATGAATTCAGCACAGCACTAGTGAAAATGCCTCTCCTAAGGCTTCGTTTTTGTCAGTAGGAGATTTAAGCTAAAACATGCTGGCATGTTTGGGCCCACCTCTTTTGCCTTTGACCCTGCTGTCAAGAATGACCACCTGTTTTCCACCATTGGATTAGGCTGGGCTGTCATGTCTGATGTAACCACCTGGAATTGTATGTTATCGAGAGGCCCCACACCTTTTGCTCAAGGCCAGTCCCAGTCCCTGTTCATTGGAAGTGATAACAGCTGGGTTTAGTGGAGAGGTCCAGCCTCTTCGGAGGCAAGGGTTGGCCCCCCTGGGGCTGGGTTGGTGATTGGCTAAGGGGAATCTGCCCTGGGTTGCTAGGGCTGGGCCTTAAAAGGAGGTTGAGAGAGAGAGGTGTAGGGTCTCCCTTTCCTCTGGTGGTTCTCAGGCCTGCTGATGGCTGGATGCTATCCTGGGAGGCTCACGCTTAAGTATGTTTAAGAATAGCCCAGGTAGCTTTATTGTTTTTTTTAGGTGTGTGATTACAAGGCTCTCTATGTATTCATGTTTTTTGTATAAGTAATTTGGCTTTTGCCCTTTTGTACAATTTCCTATTTCCATTCTTCCTTTTCCCTCTACCCCCTTTTCTTACCTTAATAAATATTTATCCAAACTTTAGTTGGTGTGATTTTCTCTGCATAACTTCAGTGCCTCTTGGCCTAGGAGGGTGGCTACTGGGTAGCTTGGGGGACTTGAAGGCTGGGTTTGGCCAGTGACCTACCTTGTGGGAGAGATGGAATTAGTTCCAGCAATCCTTCACACCCACCCTTTCCCCCCACCCACCAGAAATGCTGGCTCCAAGACCTTCTCCAAAACAGAGTGTAGCCCTCAGTCTGAAAGCGTTTCCCGTCCCTGCTTTAGGTGACCCTGTGGCAAACTCATTTTCAAAATTTGCGATCTTCTCTGTTTTTGTGTCTTCCCTGTTTTTGTGCATGTGTGGCTTTGGAACCATAGCTATTGTCTCCTTTCGACTAGAGCCACTTTGGCTTTCACATGGCACAACAGGCTTGCTAGACTTAGTCTATTATTTACCTTGTTTTTTCCAGCTTTGTTTATGTAACAATGTTAGTTCAACTACTTAGTTCAATTTTAGCTCCTAGTTCTCTCCCTAGGAGCTCTGCTTTGATCTGGAAAGGAGATTTGGCAGCGCTTATCTTGCCTAAAAGAATAACCCCTTGATTAATAACAAAGAATGGACCACTGTTGATGGAACTCTGGAGAGCCAAAGAAAACTACAGAAATAATAGTGGAGATTGAAACTTTGCAGGGAGGAGGCTACCACCCAAAGCAAAACAACTGGTGGAACCACTGGGGTTCTTGTAAGCTGCACACTGGAGGAGTTGTTCAAAACTGCAACAGAACTGAATATCTTCATCTAGGGCTGACTCCAAAATTGCTTCCATGAAATTCTTGCACATAAAAAAAAAGGATGGAGGTGCAACGATTGGTCCATGAATGGAACAGCTTTGACATAAACAGCTGCCTAGATTTAGGGAAAATTCACAACCTCCCCGCCTCAGTCTATCTTGTGTTAGTCATGCTTAGAGCCAACTTTCAGAAGGGCAACTTCTGGGTATATGGGACACTTTAGGTAAAATCTACCATAAGCCCTACTTAGAATAAACCCATTGAAATGAATGGGACTTCAGTTAGTCGTGACTAACTTAAATACAATTCATTATAATGTGTCTACTCTAAGTAGAACTTACAGTGCATTTTACCCATTGCCCCACCAGACCCCACTGGGGGCTGCATCCCTATCCCCACCACTGAATTTGCCACTGAAATGTGGTGGCAGTGAGAAAAAGCAGTGATTTTTCTTGAAAACGAGGAGTGCAGGGAGCACATGTCTTGTTTGGAAGCAAACTCATGCTCCCTGGAGGCTTCCTGGGGAGTTCCCCCCATGCCTTGTTTTCAAGAAAATTGCCATTGTCTTTTTGCTGCCATAGGAAATTCTACTGTGGGGTGGGTGGGGGCTGCAAAAACAGCTCCAGGGCCCATTCCTGCTTCAGCTGGTCTTCACACACACCTGCTGGTAAGAGGCACGTACGTACATTCTTGGATGAAGTGTCTTTTACCAAATCCAAAATTCTATCTTTTGTTAAGCTTCACTGTAAGCTGAAAGATGTTCCAGTGCTCTTACACTCTTCAGTATTTTCTACAAGCATGAGGAGGTGCAGGGAGCTCAGCTGCACAAGATGTGGAATGTCCCTCAAGTTTAAATGTGCCTGCTGGTTTCATTTAGAACTTGGCTCAAGGATAATCTGTGTTGATGAACATCTTTCAACAGTTCCTTTTATGTGGCAAATAAAGCATCAATGGAACGTCACATTATCTTCCAATTATCCTAGAGTAGCAGTGCATTGAGTTAATAGAAGGCATGTTAATGGATAGCTGGGGATGGGGAGAACGTAGAGGAACGGCAGGGAAGTTTAACTGAAGAGGCCTGACATGACATGGAACCTGAGACTGTATACATTATGAGCATGTGTTTGCACAGACTTTTGAAAAGGGATGCTCTGACTTGGATTCCTGCACTGAGCAGGGGGTTGGACTCGATGGCCTTGTAGGCCCCTTCCAACCCTACTATTCTATGATACCAGGGTGCGATAACATGTGGGGTGGGGAAAGATGGATCCAGTTCAGATGGCAATCAGTGTGAGCACAGAGATCCATTTCTACTCACCACGCTGTAGAGATGGCGCAGGCACCCAATTCAGTCCAGGAATCCAACGGAACCACCCCTGCTCACACCCCCGAGCCCTGCTCGCCGAGCCCCTGCTTGCCCCCCGCCTGTGCTTGGCGAATGGCTTGCACTCAACCCAGGGGCCTTGTCAAGCTTTGTGGTCATTTTCTGAGAAATAAAATGGCGATTGCAGAAAATGTGCATATTTGCGCATGCATGAAAATGCACATTTTTGCACATTCACAAAAATGTTCACTTTCGCCCATGCGACTATGCGCATTTGCAAAATGCACATTTTCGCGCCTACAAAAACATGCACATTTTTGTGATCGCCATTTCATTTTTCAAAAAATGGCAACCACAGAGCTTGACAAGGCTGCTGGTGTGAGTGCAGGCTGCTCGCCGAGCATGGGAGGGGCTCGAATGTGGTCCGGGGACTAGTGAGGAGGGGCAGGGGGTGGGCAAGCGTCTGGAGAACCTGGACAGGGGTGAGTTCACGCATCCCTACCACACTGACTCAAATCACTGCCAGGAAATTACAACTGTCAACATTGTTACAGCATTAGTTACATGGGTAGCTGCCTTGGACAGAGTTAAGAGTCTTTCCAAGGAGATGCCAAGTAGTACATAGTTAAATGATGGAATTTGCTACTGCAGAGTATGGTGGTTGCCACCAACTTAGATAGCTTTAAGGGTGGGGGGCAATCAAATTAACAAATGGTAAGTAAATCAGTGGCTACTAGTCATGATGGCTACATGCTACCTCTAGGAGCAGAGAGAACATGTCTCTGAATATCAGTTGCTGGTGAACAACAGCAGAACAGGCTGTTGCCATCATGTCCTACATCTTATTGATCAGATCAAAAACATACCTAGCCTAGCATCCTGTTTCCCACAGTGGGAGGGAATCCCATAGACTGTGAGCAGGCAACGTGGTGCCTGCAGACATCAATGCACCCACTAAGGTGCCCTACCCCTCCCACTTAAAAACAACCACACATTTTCTCATTGGCAGCTGGGATCGCTGTGAAATAGGTTTCGGTTGGTGCTGGAAGCTGTGGGTTCAAAGAAGTTGAGTGTGTTGGGGCTCAGATGACCACCTCTGCCTTGTACTCATTCTTCTGGGCAGGTTATTTGTCCTTTGCCACACCTCCCATCATAGCCATTTTGTGATGGTGCCCAGTCTCAAATGGCTAAATATGCTCATGGCCCAAAAAGGTTGCCTTCCCCCGTCATAGACTGACATGCAGTGGTGACCCAGGACAAACAACCTGTGCATGATTTCAGGTCCTGGGTAGTCCTTATGCAGATGGCCTACTCATCCCTCCCAATTCAGTCCTAGGGTGCATGCAAACAGGAGCCCCAGCAGTGGATGTGACACACCTCTCAGCAAGGTGGGCTCCCAGACAGCATCTTAACTCCAGACTCATCCTGTGGCCACTGATAGAAGAGAGTAATCTATGTGCTTCATCCAGCCCAAGCTCTGGCTGTTGGATGCCATCCTGAGAGGCAGGGCTCTCATTGTTACCTTGTAAGCAGTTGCACAGGTATACTGTATGTCTAGCATGGCTGCAATGTGGGTGGTGGTGGTTTGTATTACCAAGAGGTTCTTGGTCCCTGGCATTATTTTGGGTGTGTTGGAACTTCTCCCATGTATTCCTCATACCCCTTTGGACACAGCCTGGATTGCTCTCAATATTTGTAACTAAGTTTTCTCTCAATCTGAGAATGAATTGTTTTTCCACTCTTGCTGGTGAAGAGCTCTGTTTAATCTGAAAGGTCACATGCACCTACAGTAGCAAAAGTATTTGTTATGAAAAGAAACCATCCTTCAGGGCTGGGCCATGGGCAGCAGCCTGAGGTGAGCCAGGAACCAGGGGAAAAGGACAGACCAGGAGGCAAAGTCAAGAAGCCAGCTAGAAGTGAGAGGGCCAAAGAGCAAGTCAGGACTGAAGGATAAACCAGGAGGCAGGGCTGAGGAGCAAGCCAGACATCAGGATTGAAGAGTAGGGATGTGCAAATCAGCAAAACACGAGCTTGTTGGGGTTCACCAAATTCCACCTTTAAGCTTGCACTGACTCATGTCCATTTCAGATTGCAAGCTTTGTTTTTTCTTTGCACACAAAAATTAATGTGTGTTTGTGTTGCATTTTGTGTTCATTTTTCCAAATCTGCACATTTTAAGTGTATGCATTTTTCTTCCATTGTCTAAAGCGTGTTTGTGCTCATTTTTCAAAACTATGCTTTTTTTCCCTGCACATTTTCCAGAAGTACACATTGTTTGAAGGAATTTTTTTGGTTCGATGAATTGCATCGGAAACTTGGAAATGTATGGTCTTAAACCCACAGATTACATTTAGGTTCAGTTCCGGGAGATACCAGTTGGGTAAATTCTGGTCAAAAATGAATTGAAACAAATTTCTCATACATCCCTGCTAACAAACAATCAAAGATACAGGAGCACAGGAGAGCTCAGGAATAGCTTCTCACTTGACCAAAGCTCAACTGAATCAGGAAGCCCCCTTATACGCTATGCTACCTCCAGTATCAGGGGCAGTATGCCTAGGTACACCAGTTGCTGGGGAACATGGGTGGGAGGGGGCTGTTCCACTCCTGTCCTGCTTGTAGGCTTCCCATTGGGGTAGCTGGCTGGCCACTGTGTGAACAGAATGCTGGACTAGATGGACCCTTGTTCTGATCCAGCAGGGCTCTTCTGATGTTCCTATGTTCTTATACTCCTTCCTGTCCTGGATGCTCCAACAGCCAGCCTTGGTGTGTGGAGTCAGACCAGGGCCTGAAGATACTTCATCAAAAAGCTGCCACCCTGCAATTCTGTGGCTCACCATATGGGATAGCGGTCCACAGATCTTATCCAGTTTGAGAATATGTTTTTGTGGTTTTCAGCCTTGAAGTGCTTACAAAGCAGATTAAATTCTGTCTCTCATGGCACAAGGCACATCTCTCATTAGCTTATGGTGGTTTTGATTGACAAGTATATCACTTTTTGGGGTAGCGTTTGGCTCCCGCTCAGCACACAAAGAAACCACTACACTCACCATGCGGGAAAAAACTGCCAAGAGCAAGCTGCAAAGCAGCAGTTCCAAGAGAATTCGGAGGCTTTTAAAAAGAGAGGAATTAAAGGACGGCAGTTGACCAATAGGGGATGAAGAGGCCTCACTGGGAATTGGGAAATTAATAATAATATAATAGAACAAAAAGTTGTCGAGTTACAAGCTGATTACTCCTGGAGTTTTTGGAAAATACAGTTTCCCATTATTGCGAAACCTCAACATAAGAGCTTGGGGAGGAACCAATACACAATTTTGGTTTTGCAAGGGTGGATTTGGGTCAGAATCTATTTTGATATTCCTGTAACAAACAACTGTTCACAACACAGCTGCTTCATGAAATTATCAGTCAATGGCACACCATATTAATAAGTCTTATTTTGACTATTTTCTCTTCAGGAGTTGGCTGTGCAGGAACAAAAATAAATGTTCGCACAAGCAGCCTTGATTATGTTGACATCTGAGTCAGTCCAAATCTTCATCATCCATAAACCCCTTCATCCAGCTGGTTTGAGCTTCTGCAAGAAACATTTTTTTTTGGTGACTTCCAATGTCAACCCAGGATTATGTTACTATAGCATCATAACAGAGCTGGAGTCAAGCAAAGACGTTAAGGCAGGATGTGAAAGTATTTTAGAGCTCCTTGCTAAAGGAGAAGGATCATGCAGATGTCTGAATTCAAGATGTTTGGAATGTCTGCATGAGAGAGTAGGCAGGATGTGTTGCTGGTGATCCATCAGCTCTAAATATGCAACACTAGCTGGAATGACCATTAGTGCAATGGGAAACTAGTGGTGCTAATACAACCCAGAAAACTAGCTGAAGCTACCCCTTCCAGAATGGGACATGTCAGTGGAGCTCCCTTCCATGAGCTCTATTGACTTGTCCCACTCTGGAAGCAGTAGTTTTGGCTAGTTTCCAGTTGTGCTAGCTTCCTGTTTCCTGCTAGGGCAGTGGCAGCATTGGATACTGGCCAATGACTTGAGGCTAGCATCTAGAGAACTAGCCACCACATTTACACATGGGAGTACCAATGGGTGACCTTGGCCAAGTTATTACTGGTAAATATGAGAACTGAACTGAATGTTCTCCAGTCTTGAAGTAGTGTTTTCAAGTGTGTTCCCTGAAAATACAACCTTTTGGTGGTTGTTTACTACTGTTGACAGCAACTCTCCCCTTTGCTGCTGCTTCATGGCCATTGTTTTCTCCATTTCATTCCTCCTCAAGTGTTCCTAGCCAATCAGGGATCATGTTTTGGACACAATGACATTGCACCATTATGTAGACAATCAGATTTGTCTATTTGCTGATGGCCTTAAGGGCAAATGAAACCTATATAGTGTGAGGGCAATACTTCTTATAGTGGTCGCATGTGGAATCTCTAACCAATTAAGGATCACAAAATGAACACTTAACGCAGTCCTTTTACAAGAGTTCTTCAATGAATTCCCAGGGATGGAGGCTCTTTCATTTGAGATGAAGATTGTTATGAACTGGGTGCCCTTTCAATTCGGCTGTCAATGTGCAGCATCCAGAGCAGGTCATGAGCAGAGAGTCAGGACTACAAAGGAGTCAGGTTTGGAGGGCAAACTTGGAGGCATGACAGGAGAACAAGCCAGGAATTGGGATCAAAGAGCAATCAGGATCAGAAGACAAACAAGAAGATAGGACTGGGAAACATGTCTAGACCTTGTTGCTCAAATAAAGCACCACTGGGACAAGAAGCTCTCTTATACTTCTTCCTGCCCAGCAGGAGCCAATGGCCAGCTGACAGGGTGGAGTCAATCCAGAGTTGGAAAGTCCATCACTGAGAAGCTGCAGTTATCGGCTCACCATGTGGGGCAGTGGTCAACAGTTCTGGACCCAGCCCTCATGACCAGTGATGTCCACTTTATGAATGGATGAATCTGTTAGCTTCACTTTCTCCCACATTTGAATTTCTACAATCAATTCCACTTCCCTTGCAATTGCTCCAGCCAATTTTCCTGATTGGGGGGTGGCGGGGTGGCCTGTGGACAGGGAGTGGAGCTTCATGTTAGGCACTGGGTGAATGCCAATGTCAGTATAGGGATTTGAACTCCTTTGAGAAATGCTACTACTCATTAAAAAGTTTTCCACTCTCCTTAAATATCATACAGGAAGTTTCATCTGAGAAAGAATTGCCAGAGCTTCCTTGCTTTATGGTTTAGGCAAATTTGGGGATAGCTTGCTTTTGTACTCCATTCAGCCTCTGAAGCCCTGTGGTCTCTCCCTGCCCCCCCCCCCCGCCATCTGAAGTATGATGGATAGGAATATGAGAAAGGGCTTTATCAATGGCAGTGATGTCCCTCTCTCTCTCTACTGAATGCCCTCTCTAGAAAGCTCTGATTGGCTCATGAGCTACTTGCATTCTACTAATCCTGGCCTCTCAGAGAGGGATGTCAAACTTGTTTCCACCTGAGAGCTGAATTCAGCTTTGGAGAAGATCTTGGGGGGCTTCCTGCCAGTGGTGGGTGGGGCTGAAGGCAAAAGGGGCAAGGCCAAAAGGAAAAGGGGAGGGCCAAAATGCCTTCAATACCTGTATATTTTTAGCTTAGCCTTTTACTGCCACTAATTAAGTCTAGGAGAGGCATTTCAACTTTTCAGAATGGGGGAAAAGGTGCAAAAGCTGGAAAGCCACCAAACGATTACCAGTTGGGGGGAAAGTGGGTGGGCTAGGGGAATGAGGTGTGGCCATGTGGGGAAGCCTGAGGGGCCTGGGGTTCAACATCCATGCTTTAAGACAAGCCTAAACATTGGCTACCAGTCTGCTACTTCCATGCTGTGTTTAACATATAGCTCAGCTAAAAGTTTGTGAACCACCCAGAGAGCTTCGGCTATTGGGCGGTATAGAAATGAAATGAATGAATGAATGAATGAATAAATAAATAAATAAAGGGCTGGAGGCCTTTCCACAGTAAGTGCCAGGGGCTTGAAGTCAGGCAGATAAAGCAATAAAGCAATAAGGAAGGTGAGCAAGAGAGAAGCTTCTCTTTGCTATATGTTTAGGGAAGAATGGATAGGAGTTTTGGAATGCCTGATGCCCCACACTTAGGGATGGATGGATCACCCTGTGCACACCCCCTGCAGCACTCGCTGAACCCCCAGCACTTACCTGACTGTCAGTCCTTGCCAGCTGACCGTAGCTGGCTGGCAAACAGCGGCAATAACTCACTGACCGACAAGCAGGGTCATAAACCTGTCCAAGGCTAGGAAAGGAGGAGGCTAGAGCGGGGCACTTTTCCAGGTCGACAAATCCAAGACGGCGTGGCAGACAGAAGCCCCTTTTCCACTCCAAGGTCTAAACACAGGGATTCACGAGGGAGGCTGAGGTTCTGGTTCAGGGTTGAGGCGGAGCTGATGAGATCCAGTGTGTGGAAATGACGTTGTTCTCCAGCAGCTTTGCCCCTGCTTGCTTCCTGCTTTTAACGGCGGCAGCGTCCAGAAACAGCTGCTGGCAATCAGTCCGCTGGCCTTTGGGAGCCTCTCTGTCTTATACGGAGAGAGGCTCACCTTCGTTGCTCTTTGACATGAAGCCGCCTTCACTCTGCTGGGGTTGGTGGAACTTGGCCCTCTGAATCCTCTGGAGAGGCTGCAGCCAGGCATGGCTGCTCCACACAAGGTGAGGGGGCTCGGGCTACTTCTGTGCTAGTCCTTTCGCCCAGGTCTGGAGTCTGCCATTCCCCTTTGTCCTCGGACGAGTCCGAGGGAGGCATGACGCTGACCCAGGTGAGCAGCACTGGGTGAGCTGCTGGGTGTTTTGCAGGGTGCTCAGCAGTGGTGCACAGGGGCCTGCTCCCTCGTGGAGCACCATTTGCTACTGAAATGGCTGCTTGTTCTTTTCTGTAAGTATCCCATCTACGCAAATTGGGGCCTTAAAGGGGCAATGTCCGTGACATTACAGGCACTGCCCTTTTAAGGCCCCCATTTGCGTAGATGGGATAATTACAGAAAAGAACAAGCAGCCATTTGAATGGCGAATGGTGCTGGACAAGGGAGCAGATGCCTGAGCGCTTGCCCAGTTTGGCGCGTGCCAAGCCAGGCAGGCACTGTGATCCGCAAACTGATGTTCAGGGGGCCGAGAGCCAGCAATTTCTTGCTGGGCTTCAAGCCCCAACCAGGCACCCGCACCATCCCTGCCCTCACTACGAGAGACACTTGAGAAGAAGGCTAATGCTACCAGAAACAAGCCACCAACATCTGTGGTACTGAAATCATCTGAGTTTGAAGACGCAATTAGTGATTGAGGCTGTATGGTTGCAGGATGGTTTCAGCCCTGTGGGTGTTAATCTAAAACTTTACAGGTGTTAATTGGGCAGGTTATTAAAAATGTTCGGCATTGAGAGATAACAACTTCACAAGATTTCTAACCTACATTAGCATGGCCTTTGTGATCTTGGCCAGCTCTATTATCACTTGCTAGGAGATTGTAATTTGTCAGCTCAGATTCCCATATCAGTGCTGAGAATCCCAGCCAGAACAGAAGTGCTCATAGTTTATTTAGAATGCATTCTATTCCTTCATATTAGGATTGGCAGAAACTCACACTGTGAAGGGGATTCTTGAGAATTGTTAAAATCCCCAGTCCTGGCTGAGGCTGATGAGAAACTTCTCAAGTCCCACCCCTAGATCATATCCTACAGCAGTGGTCCCCAACCTCTTTTGAATTGGTGGGCACATTTTGAATTTTCAGTGTTGTGGGTACTCTCACAAAATGGCTGGGGAGGGGGCTTGCCAGTTCATAAAATGGCTACCATGGTGGGCATAGCTGGTCACAAAAACACTAATTTTCCCAGAAGGCAAACTAGTGAGAATAAAAGAAAAATAACTTGGAAAGCACCGAAGGACAAGGCAGAGGTGGAGTCCAAGCTCCGAAATGCAAAACCACTCTTTTGAACCCAAATAAAGATGGCACAGGAGGGGCAGGGAGCCCGGCGGTCCCAAGAGAGGGGTCCATGGGCACATTGGTGCTCATGGGTGCCACATTGGAGACCTGAGTCCTACAGTATTACCTAGCTAAAACAGATGTTCACAGCTTCTTGGAAGAATGAGGGGAAACAAATGTAATATACAGTGTCTAGATGTGCCTTAATGTTTAACCAAAAATGATTAATGACCTACGGATGCTGGGGAAATCTGCTGAGTCCAGATTTGAAAGAATCCAACCTCCAGAGTCCGCAGCAGACCGGCTACACTTACCTCCAATTCCGGAGGAGCTCCTGTGTAGGGATGTACAAAAGTCACTTACCTTTTCGACGGGGTGATTCGCGGTAGGGGGGGAAGCGCTCCGCACCTCCCCCCGAATTCCTGATCCGGCAGGCTCCGCTCCGTGGAGATTCCGCAAAGCCACCGGCCGGGGCCACCCGCAACCGGACATCTGGCCGCTGGGCAGCCTTCCAAAAATACCCACCCGCGTACACAAATGGCGGCAGCTATGGCGGCCGCCATTTGTGTTCCCTTTTTTTCGCTGTTTTAGTCTACGTAAATATTTACATAAGCTATTACCACGAAAAAAGGGGGAACACAAATAGCGTAGTGGGTGCCATTTGCGTTCCTTTTTTTTTTTGCTGTTTTAGCCTATGCAAATATTTACATAAGCTATTACGGCGAAAAAAAAAGGAACGCAAATAGCGCCCACTATGCAATTTGTGTTCCCCTTTTTTCGCTGTAATAGCTTACGTAAATATTTACGTAGACTAAAACAGCGAAAAAAAGGGAACGCAAATGGTGGCAGCCGTAGCCGCCGCCATTTGTGTACGCGGGTTGTTTTTTTTTTTTGCTTGCTGTGATAGGCTATGTAAGTATTTACGTAGCCTATCACGGCAAAGGCAGCTACACAAATGGCGTGGTGGCCGCCATTTGAGTCCGCAGCAGCTGGCTGAGAGACCAGCTGCCGCCGGAACATTCGCCCCAGGTAAGCTTTTGTCTCGGGGGGGGATTCTGCGGGGTGGGCGGGGGCTGGGAGGCCGTTCCGCCACGGGTTTCGGGGGGCCGAATGCCAGTGCATTTGGCCTCACTGAAATCCATGGTGGAATTCTCAGCCATCAGGTGGCTCTCCAGCTTCCTACATGATTAATGACTTAGGGATGCTGGAGAAATAATTAATCAAATGACCCAGGGATGCTACATCAAATCAGTGACCTAGGGATGCAGGAGAAATCATTAATCATTAATAAAAAATGAAATCATTAGGGATCCTAAAAGGGATGAATCCCTAATCATTAGGGATTAGGGATGAAATTAGGGATGAATGAATTAGGGATTCTTCATTAGGGGCTCATAATTAGGGATGCTAAATCAATGACCTAGGGAAGCTGGAGAAATCATTAATCATTAACCATTTTTGATTAATGATTATTTTTGATTAATAATAATTTTTGATTAATCATTTTTGATTAATGACCTAAGGATGATAGAAAAATCTGCTAAGGACTCAAATGAGGCTGGATTCCAAAGAATCCGACCTCCAGAGCCTGCAGCGGACTAGCTACGATTACCTCCAGCTCTGGAGGTAAAAAAACTTGTTTTTTTAAAAAAAATATTTTTCTTGTAACACACACTTCCACACCAGTGGGACTCTGCTTTTAACCTCCAGTGAGTAGAGGAGCAGGCACAGGCTAGTCTAGAACAACCAGAAAGCTAGACACAAAAAGGGAAAAGAGGCTATGGAAGGACAGGACTCTCCAGCGGTGGTGACCTGCAAGGTGTGTACCATGTTTCCTTGCCTGATAACAACATGTCCTACACCTGCAACAAGTGCAAGTTGATCACGCTGCTGGAAGAAAAAGTACGTGGACTGGAGTGGCAACTGTTGACCCTCCAGGGAATAAGAGAAGACGAAGAGTTCTTGGGCAGCAGGTGGAACTACAGCAGCAAAGTGAAGAAGCTTGAAGAGCAAAAGCAAGCTGAGGCAGAAGTGGGAAATGCTGAGGTGTGGAAAAATGCAGTACAGTAGAGGATACTCCTTGGAAAAGGGTGACAGTTAGGAGAAGAAGAACTAAAAGACACTCGGCACCAGTGGAGGCAGTGGAACTAGGGAACCATTTCCAGGTAATTGAGGATGAGACTGGAGGACAGCTTGCAGAGGAAGAATTACAGGGGAACCTGCACGAGAGTGAGCAAGAGGCTGAAGGTCAGTCAAGCAGAGGAGATGAAACCCAGGCCTACAACAACAAGAAGAGAAGAGTAGTAGTAGTGGGAGACTCCTTGCTGCGTGGGATCAAACCCAAGTATGCTGTGAAGACCCGTGGACTCGTCAGGTATGTTGTCCCCGGGAGGACAGATTAGAGATGTGACTGAAAGGTTGCCTGCACTCATAAAGCCCACTGACAGGTATCCCTTTCTTCTCATCCATGTGGGAACAACTGATACTGCCAAGCGGAGCTACGAAGAAATCACATCAGACTTTGTTGAAGCTTTGGGAAGGAAACTCAAGAACTTTGGTGCCCAGATAGTTTTCTCATCCATTCTTCCAGTAGTTAGAAGAGGGATAGAAAGGGAAAAAGAATACTCCGAGTGAATGACTGGCTACGAAGGTGGTGCCAGTGCGAGAGATTTGGATTCTGGGACCATGGGCTATACTTCCTGGAAGATGGGCTGTTGGCAAGAGACGGGTTGCACCTCACAAAGGCTGGGAAGAATGTGTTTTAGGGATGTACGAAAGTCACGTACCTTTTTGTAGGTGTGATTCGCGGTGGCGGGGAGGCGCTCCGTCCCTCCCCCTGGAATCCTCCCTGGCCGGTTCTGCTCTGCCAGGCTGCCGAGATAGGCTCCGTAAGTATTTATGTAGTCTATCATGGTAAAGGCAGCCATGCAAATGGCATAGTGGCCGCCATTTGCATGGCTGGGTTTACCGTGATAGGCTACGTAAATACTTACGGAGCGTATCACGGAAAGAGCAGCGGCGCAAGTGGCATAGTGGCCACCGTTTGCGTCCCTGCTCTTTGCCGTGATAGGCTACGCAAATACTTACATAGCCTATCATGGCAGCCTGGCAGGATGCAAACGGCGGCCACAGCAGCCGGCCGAAAGACCAGCAGCCACCGCTGGAGCTGCTGCCGCCTCCACCCCAGGTAAGTTTCGTTCCAGGGGGGTTCCGCGGGGTGGCGGGGGGGTGGGAGGCCATTCCGCCATGGGTTTCGGGGGGCTGAATGCCAGTGCATTTGGCCTCACTGAAATCCGTGGCGGAATTTTCCGCCATCCCTAATGTCAGGGTGGACACTGAGCCCATAGAATCCCAGAGTAGTTCTGATTCTGAGGAAGAGGAGTCGCTCCTGGGAGAGGAGTGCGCTCCTCTTTCCCAGGGCCAACAGCTGACGGAGATTCCTCCCACCAGCATTCCTAGCTTAGATACAGTCCTGGGAGTGACAGAGTGTGGGAAGCAGACTTGATGGACGCGCGACGCCGACGCAGAGAGCGGCGCCAAATGGTGGGCGCAGAAAGGAGGCGTAGTGCCCGGTTGGCGCGCAAACAACGGCTGCGCCCAGAGGATCCAAGGGAAAAGGGGAGGGCCTCTTCCTAGTCCTTAAGTTCAGGGGTCTGCCACTAATTCCCTTTCAAACGGGGACCAACTGTTCCAACGTTGGGCATAGGTACTCTGCTGCTCAGATCCAGTTGCTAACAGTAGAGTTGCTAAGTTGTAAAAGAGGAATAAAGCTTTGAAAAGAATCCCTTTGTCTGTGTCTGGACTTGGCTACTGGATTAGACTGAGAGAGGCCTCCAAGGAGCCCCTGACACCTAATGTGTTTAGCCACAGCATGAAGAACTTCATCAGGAGGGCTTTAAACTGAATCCTACGGGGGAGGGAGACATAAATTTTGGGGTAACAATGGACGAAGTCTCATGCACCGCAACAGAGAGAACAGCTGTAATAGCGCCCAATAATAGTCTTCACAAACATGTAGGAAGAAAGCCAGACTATGAAGCACATGGTCTTCGATGTCTATATACTAATGCCCAGACTATGGGAAACAAACAGAATGAACTTGGACCCTTAATACAAGAGGGAAATTATGACTTGATAGGTGTAACTGAGACTTGGTGGGATGACTCTCATGACTGGAATACAACAACTGAAGGATATAACTTGTTCAAAAAGAACAGGAGGAACAGGGTTGCACTATATGTGAAAAATACATATCTCTGCACAGAAATACAGGAGGATGAGCTTGGTAGCCCCATTGAGAGCATCTGGATCAAAATAAATGGAGCAAAGAATAAAAGGAACCTGGTGGTCGGAGTCTACTACCAGCCACCCAATCAAGGAGAAGACGAGGATAAAACTTTGGAAAAGCAAATAGCCAATGTTTTAAGGAAGCATGATGTAGCAGTAATGAGGGACTTCAATTTCCCAGATATTGTTGGGAGACAAATTCTGCAAAACATGGCCCCTCCAGGAAATTCCTGACTTGTGTGGTTGATAACTTCCTCCTACAGAAAGTGGAGGAAGGAACTAGAGGATTGGCTATCTTTGACTTGCTCCTAACCAACAGAGATGACTTAGTGGATAAAGTAGCAGTTACAGGAACTCTGGGGGAAAGCGACCATGATGTTATACATGAGTTCTTGGTTCTAAGGGAAGCAAAAGTCGAGTGTAGTCAAACGTGTACCCTGGATTTTAGGGAAGCTGATTTTAATAAACTCAGAACAAAGATCAATAAGTAGGGATGTACGAATCCCTTACCTGGCTCCATTCAGGGGAATCTGCAGTGGGGGGGATGCGCTCCGTCCCTCCCCCTGGAATCCTCCCTGGCAAGCTCCGCTCCGCAGCAACTTCACGAAGCTGCTGGCCAGGGCTGGCTGCAGCCGGATTCCGGCCGCTGCTGGGCTGCTGCGGCCGCAAATGGCGGCTGCTACACTGGCCGCCATTTGTGTCCCTGCCTTTTGCTGTGATAGGCTACGTAAATACTTACGTAGCCTATTATGGCAAAGAGCAGGGGTGCAAATGGCGTAGTGGCCACCATTTGCGCCCCTGCTCTTTGCTGTGATAGGTTACGTAATGTAGCCTATCATGGCAAAAGGCAGCCACACAAATGGCAGCCGCTACAACGGCCATCATTTGTGGCTGCAGCAGCCCGGCAGTGGCCGGAAGAGGAGCCAGAGCTGCTGCCTCTGTATCCGCTGCTGCATCCGCTGCCAGGTAGGCTCCATCCCAGGGGGATTCCCCAGGGTGGTGGTGGGGATTGCCCCATTCCGCCACGGATTCCGGGGGGCCGGATTCTAAAGAATCCAGCCTCACTGGAGTCCGTGGCAGAATTCTCCAATATCCCTATCAGTAAGGCCCCATGGCAATAGACTCTAATGAGAAAAGGAGTCCAAGATTGGTGGGAGTTTTTAAACAAGGAAATTCTCAAGGCACAATTACAAACAATATCAACAAGAAAAAAAGGTGGAAGACAACAGAAGACACCAGTGTGGCTTCACAGAAAGCTTCGAGATGACCTGAAAACAAAAAAGGACACATATAGGAAGTGGAAAGAAGGACTAGCAACAAAGGAAGAGTACAGGTAGTTAGCACAGAATTGTAGGGATGGCATCAGGAAGGATAACCCTGAGAATGAGCTGAGGTTAGCGAGGGATGCTAAAAGCAACAAAAAAGCTTTCTTCAGCTACGTGCATAGTAAAAGACAGAGGAAATAAATGGTGGCTTAACTATTAAATAAGGATGGCAAAATGAGAACAGATGACAAAGAAAAGGCAGAAGTGCTCAATTCCTACTCTGGCTCAGTCTTCTCCCAAAAGAGGGTCTATGACCCCCCTGGCAAAGGCGAGGTACAGGTGGAAGGGTGAGGATTGCAGCTTGAGGTCAATAGGCATATGGTCAAGGAACACCAAATTACTTTGAATGAGTTCAAATCTCCAGGGCCAGATGAACTGCATCCTCGAGTAATAAAGGAACTGGCAGAAGAACTCTCAGAACCACTGTCTATTCTCATTGAGAAATCATGGAGGATGGGTGAAGTGCCAGATGACTTGAGGAGGGCTAATGTTGTCTTCAAAAAGGGTAAAAAGGAGGAACCTGGGAACTACAGACCAGTCTGTCTGACATCAATCCCTGGGAAAATTCTGGAGCTGATGATAAAGCAATCCATCTGTAAGCACCTTGAAAACCATGCAGTGATGACTCGAAGCCAACATGGATTTGTCAAGAACAAATCCTGCCAGACGAATCTGATCTCATTTTTGGATCAAGTAACCTCCCTTGTGGACTGTGGGAATGCTGTGGACATAATATACCTCGACTTCAGCAAAGCTTTCGGCAAAGTGCCCCATGATATCCTGATGAGCAAACTAGCTCAAAGTGGGCTAGATGAAACAATGATCTGGTGGTTCCACAGTTGGCTACAGAATCGGACTCAAAGAGTGCTTCTCAATGGGATCTTCTCAAACTGGGGAGAGGTAACGAGCGGGGTACCACAGGGCTCAGTCCTGGGCCCAGTGCTCTTCAACATTTTTATTAGTGACTTGGAGGAGGAGGTGCAGGGAATGCTGATCAAATCTGCAGAGGACACAAAATTAGGCGGGATAGCTAATACTTTGGAAGACAGAAACACAATTCAAAGTGATCTTGATAGACTGGAGCTCTGGGAAGAAAACAACAGAATGACATTTAATAGGGATAAATGCCAAGTTCTGCACCTAGGAAAAAGAAACCAAGTGCACAGTTACAATATGGGGGATACGTGGCTCAACAACACTACAAGCGAGAAGGATCTTGGAATTGTTGTCGATCACAAGCTGAATATGAGCCAACAATGTGATGTGGCTGTAAAAAAGGCCAATGCTCTTTTGGGCTGCATTCATAGAAGCATAGCTTCCAAATCCTGGGAAGTACTAGTTCCCCTCTACTCAGCACCAGTTAGGCCTCATCTGGAGTACTGTGTCCAGTTCTGGGCACCACATTTTAAGAAGGATTCCGACAAGCCGGAGAGGGCTCAGAGGAGGGCAACAAAGATGATCAGGGGACTGGAAACAAAGCCCTGTGAGGAGAGACTGAAAGAACTGGGCATGTTTAGCCTTGAGAAGAGAAGAGTGAGGGGAGATAGAATAGCACTCTTCAAGTACTTGAAAGATTGTCACAGAGAGGAAGGCTAGCATCTCTTCTCAATTATCCCGTAGTGCAGGACGCGGAATAATGGGCTCAAGTTCCAGGAAGCCGGATTCCGGCTGAACATCAGGAAAAACGTCCTGTCTGTTAGAGCAATACAACAATGGAACCAATTCCCTAGGGAGGTGGTGGGCTCTCCCACACTGGAGGCGTTCAAGACGAGGCTGGACAGCCATCTGTCAGGGATGCTCTGACTTGGATTCCTGCATTGACCAGGGGGTTGGACTCGATAGCCTTGTAGGCCCCTTCCAACCCTACTGTTCTATGATTCTATGATTCTATGGAGGAGTTCCCACAGGGTGGCTCTCCAGCTTCCTAAAAAACACGATACGCTAATGGCAGCTGCCATTAGCTTATTGCAGGAAAGTTAGTTCCATAAATGGTGTATTGTACACCATTTGTGGCCATAAAGCACTTACCTTTATCTAAATGCAGCCGTAAACAGCTGCAATTTAGGTAAAGGTAAGTGCTTTACAGCCACAAATGGTGTAAACTATTCCATTTATGGCTGTGATTTTCCAGCAATAGGGTAATGGCAGCCACCATTAGTGTATTGCACTTTTTAGAAAGCCAGAGAGCCGCTCTGCCAACTGTGGCAGATGGGGCAGAGTTCCGGAGGACTCTGCAGGGCCCCAAGCAGCCTAAACTGTCCCACAGTGGACCCCCGCCCCCCAGATTGGACAGTGGGGGGGTCCTACATCCCTATAATGACCTCCCAAGACCAAGTTAGCACTTCTGACAATCAAAAGCTACTTCCAAGTTTTTTTTTTCTTAAATTGGCGGTGGGTAACCAGAATGGGGTGTGACCCCCGCACAGGGAGGCCAAGCCTCTGTGGGCCAGATTAGGTCTGTGGACTGAAGGTTGTCCTCCCTTGTCCTAAATAAATACAATAAGGCCTTTGAATAATTTCAAGGTGAACGGATATTTTAAGTGATGAGAAGGATGTATGATTGCCTATGTTGCAGTATGGAATTCTACTGTTGTTTTGAAAGAGTAACTCCACAGTGGGAGCCTATCTGAGAGTTACAGCTGCTGTGGGGGGACAGGGGGTAAAATCCAGCATAAGACCCATTGAAATTAATGGTACTTCAGTCATGACTAATTTAAGTCCTGTTCATTTCAATGGGTCTGCTCCAAGTAGGACATATGTTGAATCACCCAGGATCTCTGATAAATTCTGCCGGCAGGAATAATAACATTATGTGCCAGCGTAGTGTTACCACTGTGCAGGTAGCACATGATGCCAGTGTAACTGCTGCATGGGCAGGGCATCAGCTGTGCAAAGAGCAAAAATGAGCCGTGTTGTGGGCATGGGTTGTGGAGTGGAGCTTGGTAAGAATCTGAAGCTTGCTCAGAGGTCGGGCCCACCCACAACAATGCGATAAAGTTGCATCAAGAAAAGAAACAATGTATGTAAAAACATTTGCGGTCAATAGTCAATAGAGAGCCCAAGAATGACTGTTTGCCCACCTCTTCCCCCTCCTCCCTAGGTGGACCATTGGGGGATAGGCTTCCAGCTAAGGAGCCAATCATGGCACAGCGGCTAGAATATATCACCTCCAGCAAGAGAACCTGGTTGATATAAGAAAATGTGCAGCTAGGGGTTACATCATTCTCTTCCCATTTGGAGAAAACCAGGGGCACACAAGTGGGAACTCAGGTGACAGGGAGCTTGGTGAAAGGGAGTCCTTTTCAAAAGCATCAAACAGGGAAGCAGGAAGGTCAGACAACAAATATTTGCCTTCCCTTAGAAATGTATGCTTTGCTTCAGCAGTACAAATGCAAGCGTGTCCCAGTTATGTCAACTCCACAGCCATAACAGAGGCTGCAAAGAGAAAGCATCCTGCACAGGTAAAGCAAATGGGAGCCTCAATACAGGGTGTGGGAGCCATGCCTCAGTATGTGACTCCTGAACATCTTCCATCCATCCCGCTAAGCACTGTAAGGGGTGCAGAGCACTCCAGCCCCTATAGTCACAAAGGATCCCCAGTGTTGCTCCTGCAATTCCAGGAAATGGTATACTGGCTCAGCAACCCTTCTCACTCCATAGGTTGTCACAACGTGTCCCACATAGTGGATATATGCACGCATTGTGCCAAGAGGCAAGCCCTCAAGTGATGCACAGGGGAAGCTCCCACCAGGCTTGGGGGGAGACAATGGAGAACACAGCCAACTTTTCATTCCACTCTTGCAAATGATGGCCAAACTCTGATTGAATATCCTTCCTTGCAGGATCAGAGCCAGGGTGCATGGCAGCAGAACAACCAATAGCACAGAGCAGTTTCAAAAGCAACTCCCTGTCATGTCCGATCCTAGACCCAGGCCAGGATGACTCTTCAGAGGAAGAATCTGATACTGCAGAGTCTAAAGACCCTGTGTGTCCCCTGACATTAGTGATACCCCAGGCATTTCCAGCATTGGTGGAGAAGCTACACTGGGTCCTTCAGCAATGGTAGACTCTGAGGAACCCCTGTATGGGGCCTGTGAGGACTCCACCTCACCTGTAGAGTCAGAGGAGGAGACTGAGCATCCACCCAGCCCTAAAGTGCTCCAGTGCCAGGCTCTTACCGTTGTTGCTATTTGGTCGTTATACAGATTCCTCAGGGGGCAGACAAGATGACTTGGTATCCCCATACCACCAAGAACGTGATCTTGCAAGGTAGACTCCAGCAATTCATGGAACGAGAATTGCCAGATGTACAAGCTGGGTTTAGAAAAGGCAGAGGACCTAGAGACCAAATTGCCAATATCCGCTGGATAATGGAGAAAGCCAGGGAGTTTCAGAAAAACATCTATTTCTGTTTTATTGACTATTCTAAAGCCCTTGACTGTGTGGATCATAACAAATTGTGTCAAGTTCTTGGTGGTATGGGGATACCAAGACATCTTGTCCACCTCCTGAGGAATCTGTGTAACGACCAAGTAGCAACAGTAAGAACAGACCATGGAACAACAGACTGGTTTAAGATTGGGAAAGGAGTACAGCAGGGTTGTATACTCTCACCCTACCTATCCAACCTGTATGCAGAACACATCATGCGATGTGCTGGGCTTGATGAATCCAAGGCTGGAGTTAAAATTGCTGGAAGAAACATTAACAATCTCAGATATGCAGATGATACCACTTTGATGGCTGAAAGCGAAGAGGAGCTGAGGAACCTTCTGAGGAAGGTGAAAGAAGAAAGTGCAAAAGCTGGGTTGCAGTTCAACCTCAAAAAAACCAAGATGATGGCAACCAGCTTGATTGATAACTGGCAAATGGAGGGAGAAAACATGGAGCAGTGACAGACTTTGTCTTTCTAGGCACAAAGATTACTGCAGATGCTGACTGCAGCCAGGCAATCAGAAGATGTTTACTTCTTGGGAGGAGAGCAATGACAAATCTTGATAAAATAGTTAAGAGCAGAGACATCACACTGACAACAAAGGTCCGCATAGTTAAAGCAATGGTATTCCCCGTAGTAACCTATGGCTGCGAGAGGTGGACCATAAGAAAGGCTTAGGGATGTACAAAAGTCACTTACCTTTTCACAGCTTGGATTCGCAGTGGGGGGGGAGGCGCTCCATCCCTCCCCCTGGAATCTTCTCAGGGCTGGCCCCGCTCCGCTGCAGCTCTGCGGAGCCGCCGGCCAGGGCCATCCACAGCCGGAGTTCCGGCCGCAGACGGGCTGCTGCGGACGCAAATGGCAACCGCCGTAGTGGCTGCCATTTCTGTCCTGTGAAGCTGCCATGATAGGCTATGTAAGTATTTACGTAGCCTATCACGGCAAACCAAAAAAACAAACAAAAAACCCCAGCATACGCAAATGGTGGCAGCTATGGCAGCCGCCATTTGCGTTCCCTATTTTTTGCCGTTTTAGCCTATGAAAATATTTACGTAGGCTATTACGGCGAAAAAAAGGGAATGCAAATAGCGTAGTGGGCACTATTTGCGTATCTTTTTTTTTTTTTTTTGCCGTAATAGCTTATGTAAATATTTTTGTAGGCTAAAATGGCAAAAAATAGGGAACGCAAATGGCGGCTGCCATAGCTGCTGCCATTTGCGTATGCTGATTTTTTTTTTTTTGGCTTGCCATGATAGGCTACGTAAATACTTACATAGCCTATCATGGCTATGATGAAGAAGCGAATGGCGGCCGCAGGGCGGCCACCATTCGCAAGTCAGCACGGACAGCAGCAGGTAAGTGCTCCGTTTTGCGCACCTTTTGTGGGTTGGGGGGGCGGGGGCTTCGTTCCACCATGGATTTCGGGGGGCCAAATGCACTGGCATTCGGCCTCACTGAGATCTGTGGCAGAATTCTCTGACATCCCTAGGAAGGCTGAGTGAAGGAAGATAGATGCTTTTGAACTGTGGTGTTGGAGGAAAATTCTGAGAGTGCCTTGGACTGCAAGAAGATCAAACCAGTCCATACTCCAGGAAATAAAGCCAGACTGGTCACTTGAGGGAAGGATATTAAAGGCAAAACTGAAGTACTTTGGCCACATAATGATAGGGTTGGCGGAGAATTTCTCCCCGAAACTTCGGGGGGCCGAGCGCCAACGTGTTCGGCCCCCCGAACAAGTTTCGGGGAGCAATCCTCCGCCCCCCCCTGCCCCCCGCCCCCCCCCGGGACGGGACTTACCTTCGCCGAATGTCCCTCCCGGCGGCGGGTCCGGCCGGCGGTTCGGCGGGTGTTCGAGTGGGGCGGGAGCAGCAGCCGTTCTTTTGACCAGCTGCCGCTGCCGCCATTGCAATGAAAGAAAAAAAAAAAAAAACGCCCCCTGATAGGCTACGTGACGATTCAAATCTATCATGGCTAGATTTGCAAAGTCAGCCGTGATAGGCTACGTGAATCGTCACGTAGCCTATCACGGGTGACTTAAAAAAAAAAAAAAGCACGTACGGATAATGGCGGCCCCCATAGGGAGCCGCCATTCCTGTTCCTAATTTGGTCGCTGTAGTCTACGTAAATGTTTACGTAGACTACGGCGACCAAATAAGGAACGCGAATGGCGGCTCCCTATGGGGGCCGCCATTAGCGTACGCACTTTTTTTTTTAAAGTCACCCATGATAGGCTACGTGACGATTCACGTAGCCTATCACGGCTGACTTTCAGATCTAGCCATGATAGGCTACGTGAATCGTCACGTAGCCTATCAGGGGGCGTTTTTTTTTTTTTTAAACTTTCGCATTCGCGGCCGGGCGAGGCGGGAAGCCTCCTCCCTGGCCTGAATTTCGGCCGGGCCGAGGCGGGAAGCCTCCCCCCCGGCCTGAATTTCGGCCGGGCCGAGGCGGGAAGCCTCCCCACCCGGCCTGAACTTCGCGGGGGGACCAGCGAAGCGCCTCCCCCCCACCGCGAACGTCCTTCGAGGACAGGTAAGTGACTTTCGTCCACCCCTACATAATGAGAAGACAGGATATCCTGGAGAAGATACTGTTGCTAGGGAAAGTGGAAGGCAAAAGGAAGAGGGGCTGACCAAGGACAAGATGGATGGATGATATTCTGGAGGTGACGTTGGGGGAGCTGGGGGTGGCGACGGCTGATAGGAAACTCTGGAGTGGGCTGGTCCATGAAGTAGGGATGTACAAAAATCACTTACCTTTCGGGGATTATGCTAATGGTTGGGGGGGAGGTGTTCCGTCCCTCCCCCTGGAATCCTTGCTGGGGGGGGAGGCGCTCCGTTCCTCCCCCCCCCCCGGAATCCTGGCAGGCTGGTTCCACTCTGCAGGGATTCTGCGGAGCCGCCGGCCAGCTCCACCAGCGGCCGGACATCCGGCCGCTGGCTAGCAGGGACGCAAATGGTGGCGGCCATAGCCGCCACCATTTGTGTCCCTGCAGTCAGCCGTGATAGGCTACGTAAATGTTTACACAGCCTGTCACGGCTGATTTAAAAGAAAAACAACTACAACGCGGGTACGCAAATGGTGGCGCCCATGGGCGCCGCTATTTGTGTTCCTTATTTTGGCACGTCTTAGTCTACATAAACATTTACATAGACTAAGACGGCGAAAATAAGGGCAACGCAAATAGCGTAGATGCTACGCTATTTGTGTTCCCCTTATTTTCGCCGTCTTAGTCTACGTAAATGTTTACGTAGACTAAGACGTGCCAAAATAAGAAACGCAAATGGCGGCGCCCATGGGAGCCACCATTTGCGTACGCGCGTTGTTGTTGTTACGTAGCCTATCGTAGTTACATTTACGTAGTTACATTTACGTAGCCTATCACAGTGTTTTTTAAAAATCTAGCCGTGATAGGCTACGTAAATCTTTACGTAGCCTATCACTTTTTTTGTTTTTTTTTGTTTTTTAATTGGAAATGGCGGCGGCGGCAGCTGGTCAGAAGACCGGCCGCCGCCGCCGCCTCCAAACAGCCTCCGGAGCCGCCGCCGTCGCCAGGAAGATCCGCCCAAGATAAGTCCTGTCCTGGGGGGGGAGGGCAGGGGGGTGGCAGACCGTTCCACCACCAATTTCGGGGGGCTGAATGCGCTGGCATTCGGCCTCCCTGAGACCCGTGGCGGAATTCTCTGACATCCCTACCATGAAGTCACGATGAGTCGGGAGCGACTGATAGAATAAAAAACAAGGTGTTTCTCTAAATGGTGACATCAGGGGGATTACAGGTAAGAGAGAAGGGGAGCAGGGTTTGGGCATCTAGCATGAAAGAACACCTAAGAGTAAGAACCCTTTCTCAAATGTACCTTTGTTGTTCAGTTGTTCAGTTGTGTCTGACTCTTCGTGAACTGGACCATAGCACGCCAGCCCAGGCCTTCCTGTCCTCTGCTCTCTCCTGGAGTGTGCTCAAGTTCATCAAATGTACCTTTACCAACCCCAAATGACCAGTGTCTCTTCCAGCTGTTCTCATTATTCATTACTATCCTCTTGTCTCTCTTGTCTCACCATAGGCAACCAGACAGCCATTCCACACTTGCAGAGAAAACAAAAGCTCCCTAAGCACAGTGCAGACCACAACCAAGGCCTACATAAGCAGCAATGATTAGTGGGCAACCAGACGATCTGATGTGGTATTGCAGCTTGTTCCTCCCAGGGATACTGTCCCTCTCAGAAGTATGAGGAATGTAAAGCTGCAGCTGTTACTTGATCCTCTGTCATATGGCTTTCAAAGGCATTGGGGCCATGTATGAACAAAAAGGTTGTCAACTCTCTCTCTCTCTCAAACCATAGAGGGTGCCTTGTAGGCCATCTTGTCCAACCCCCTGCTCATTGTAGGAAATTCAGAGGAAGAGCATCCCCAACAGATGACTGTCCAGCCTCTTCATGAAGATTTCCAGCAATGGAGAGCCTACCAGGTTTGTTCTGTTGGCTAGCAGTCACGGCTAGGACACCTATGATTGTGACTCACCACAGTCAAGATACAGTACACAGTGAGAAGGGGGCAGTGGCTTTTCCACCACCCCATCCCACCAGAGCTGAAGGTTTGCATCTTATTCAATGGTCTTTCAACTGGAGTATCAACAAGCTACATGCCCTCCTGACTTTCCCCCTCCACACAATTATTACACTGCCTGTGTGATTATGACCCAAGCAGTATTGTTTCCATGTAGGGAAGGTTATGTGTGTGATTATCATACAGTGAGTTGAGAAAATCAGCAGCAGACACTGGCAATCAATCTGATGAATACAAGAGGAGGCCTGGTGGGACTGGGATGAAGGGGTCCAGGCAAAATCAACAGCAACTTGGAGTTTTAAGTGCATTGTACAGCAAACTCAACAAGGCAATTGGTTTATATCCTAGCCATCTTTGGCCGCATATTTTGCTTCCCTGCCTTAGCTATGTATGGCTCTCCCCAGTAGGGATGGGGGAGAAATTCGCCACAGACCCCAACGAGGCCGGATTCCAAGAATCCGGCCCCACTGGGGCCCGTGGTGGAACAGAGCATCCACCTCTACCTCCACGCAGAATCCTTCTGGGTCGGATCCATCGCTGCCCTGATCCTGCAGAGCTGGCCATGTCCCTGGCCAATGTTGATATGGCTGGCAGCCATTGCCGTGCCGTATCGCTGTAAGTCAGGCTCTGGACGCAAATGGCATAGTGGGCGCCATTTGTGGATGTAAAGCTGGTAGAATAGCCTAAATGCAGTCATTTTCGGCTGCATTTAGGCTAATCTATCAGCTTTATGGCTGCAAATGGTGCCCACTACGCCAAGTGCATCTGGAGCCTGACCTACAGTGATACGGCATGGCAATGGCTGCTGGTTGTATTGACATTCACCAGCGAAGTGGAGCTGGTGGGTGGCTCCACAGGATCAAAGCAGAGCAGAGCTGGCCTGGACGGATTCCAGGGAGGAGGAACGGATCGCCTCCCCCCCTGCGGACCCCCCCACCCGGAACGGGGTAAGTGATCCGCCCATCCCTACTCCCCAGCCAGGGTTTGAATCCAGGGCCTCCTGAACACTGGGCTTATGCTGTTTCACTGACCTACAGCTCCATATAGAGCCACAGCACTGGATGGTATGGCTGGGATCTCTGGGTGTGGTGCATGGGACTTGTTGGGGTGAGGGGAGTGGACCAGGTCATATCATATACGTTATAAGTTACATTTTATTATTGTATTGATATATTTTTATGAAATCTCGTATATGGCTGTCATGGACTGGCAACACCCCATCCCATGAATGGAAGGGAAAACAGGCAAAATAGTGTGCCCACATTCCTTTTTGACTCTTGTCTTCCTGTGGCCTTATCTCCTGCCACCAAACATTTTTCCCCCTGGCTGGCTCCACAAAAAGAGCCTCAAACACTCTAGTTCTCAGGTATTTTACTTTAGGTAGTGTGGGTTTGGCTATTAGACGTAAGGTGCCCCCCCCCAAAAAGAGACCACAACATTTCAAATAACAAAGTTTAATGTTTACTGTAGAAAAATGTTAATAGAAAAAAAATATTTTAACTCTAAATGGATACATCCCCCCTCCCTTCCATATGAGCACTAGGGCAATAAAATGACCAGGGGTAAACACATCCAGCTAACCCAATTAGCCTGTGTCACTGCTTTATCCTGGTCCCCTTCTCCAAGCAACATTGTACTGCCTTTGGTCCAGCCTTCGCAGTAAACTCTGATTAGGGATGTAGCAGAAATCTGCAATGGATCCAAATAAGTTTGGATTTATAGGAAGCCGACCTGCAGATTCCGCAGCAGACTGGCTTTTTCTGAGTCGCATGTATTCTGTGGACTTGTGGACAGGTTTTTCACTTCTGGAGTGGATTTACAGTAATTCACATGAACTAATGAGGATTAGTGCATTTGCGCTAGTGTGAATTAGTGCTAATGTGAATTAGTGCAGGTAGAACAACATTTTGGTTTTTTAACAATCCAATTCCATCAATGAGCAAATGACAGAATGGAAGATGCCTGACATTCTGTGAAACACAAATGGCATAGATTTAACAAAATCCAGTCTCCCTAGCTCTGACTCTCCTTTCCTCCAGCATTCTGGCCTCCAGTTCGGTTCCTCCACAGGGCCAAAGATGTGTGTAAAAAGTTAATGTAATGGAGCTTATTGCTATTCACATTCAACAGCAAGCAAGCGTTTACTTCTGTCTCTACAAAGGAAAATGAAACATCCTGACTACTTATAATATCTTTACCTAATGAGTTACAGATATCCAAGTTTCCACATGAAAGAATCACCAGCAATATGAAGCAGGACACTGTCCCACAAGAGTGATGTTTCAAATGCACACATGAATTGACTTGTTACGTAAGAACTTGAGTTTTTAGTTGGTTTAAACATGGATGAAATAAAGATAACAACAACACAAGGAGGAGCCTACATCAAAATGTTGCAGGGTATCCCCAGTCCCTAACAGGAGTGCTCCTGTTCAGGGTTCTAGATAGCCTGGAAAAGGAACCATGTAGGACTTGCAGGGGAAGGGGGGGGGGAGAAAGAAGGCACTTTTTCTATCTCACCCTTCTGAAACTTCCCCTGCTGCCTGAACCTGTGTGCTTTTTTTTGGGCTACATACTGAAGTGGGGAGAAGTTTCTACAGAGTAGGGAGTGGGACAGGCCTCCTCCCTCTTAAAACCTCTCCATACAGTACAAGGGGGAATGGCACACATCCTTCCGACCCTAATTTCAACCTCCAGCATTATTATTTACTCTAGGTTGGTAGGTGCTTGTCTAGACCAATCCCATATCTCTCCTCCTCCATTTCCCCTTTCGCTCTCTTTCTGTCTCAACTGCCCTCAACATTTCATAGGTCCTGAAATTTCACAGGTCTTTTTCAGCCCTGTGAGCCTGTTTTTTTGTTTTTATTTTTTTTCTTTTACTTCATACTTATGGAATCCCCAGAATACATAGAAACCACTCCTTTATTTTTATTGCCAGATTAGTAGACAACAGGACGAGCTGATGTGAATTACTGTGTCTTCAAGATTTTGAACAACACAGCACAACAACACAAATTTGGTACTAGAAGGAATGATGCAGCTGATAATGAAGAACCAGAGTTTTATACATTGACAGCCTCACCAGAACATTTGAGAGAAGGGAAGTAGCTTGGCTTGAAGTCTTTGAGAGAGAAAACATGGGTCTTTACTGAATGCAAAAAGAAAAGAAAGAAACTTGTAGTCGAAAGCCTCAGTTCCCCATGGCACCATCCCTTGCCTACTGCTTTTATCAGTTCCTAGGTCATTCATTCAAAGATGCTCTCTGAGCCCTTCATTTTGACTGCATCCTAAACTTGTCTCTTCTTGTCACAGAATGTAGAAGTTCTTGTGTCAACTCCTACCAGCTTCAGTTTGAAAGCGTCGCCTGAACATTCCTCATGAGGAATGAGGAAAGCCCTGTAGTGATTTCCATAATAACATTGACTTCTTTGCTCGGATGCTGTGTTGTTCAAAATCTTGAAGACACAGTAATTCACATCAGCGCATCCTTAAGGAATTAATCTCTGGAGTACTTCACTACATTTCACTTGCCCGGGGCCCAATTAAAACATGTTAAGTATCTGTCGTCAGCATCCATCCTGCCAGCATCTCCCTTTTCTGGTGAACCTTATTCATCCTGCTCTTCCAGATACAACTAGGCTATTTAGGACACTGCTTGAAATGTAAGGAAAGTTCAGTGAGACCCAGAGCGCCACATCAAGCTGCAGAATCTTGGTTGAACATAGCACATTGCTGCATAGGCATTTTCTCTCTACTTGTCACTTCTGCCCAGACACCCAGCTCTTGCAGTCTGCTATGCTCTCCAGATGGCCAGACAGATTGGCTACATAAGGACTGGTCTAGCTTAGACAAATGAATGCATCACAGTTCTATCCTATGTGCTAACAGTTAATTCATTCTCTGAGTGCTAGTCCTTATGTAACTGATGCCTGTAATTCTTGGGGGATCTATCATGGCAGCCGTCTGTGGAAAGGAGCTACGTTCTGGCATGATGCCTATAAGAAGTGTCACCTCCATCTAGTAAACATGTCTGCAGGGAGGGGTGGTGGTGGTGAGGTCAGGGCCAGCATCAAGGGTAGGATTAGTTTACATAATCTGCATAAATTATGTGTTGCAGTATTCCTTTTCAATGGCACAAAATTTGGATTGCCTAGCTGCAAAGTTTTAATTTTCTTTTTTTTAGCTAGGAACGTAGAATCCCAGGGTAGAATCTAGAAGAAGAAGAATCCTTCCAGTTCATTTCTATGTGGAGGTAAAGCATTCCTGTGATGCCCGTGTCCTGCTCATACTAGATCCTTACCCACCCACCCCCTTTGACGGATAACCAGATTCCCTAGAGTTGCAGTCTTTCTGTGTCTGGCTAGTTTCTCCTCTTCCTCCACCTCCACAGAACAAAGCACAGAGGATTCTCAGAAAGACGCTGAACTATTTGAAAAACCTGTAGGAAAATGAGAAATTTAAAAGAAAAGGTGGATTAGCCAAATAGTCAGGAACAAGGAAAATTAGTATCTTCTTGCTAAGGGAGAGAAGGAGAATCCACACTGCCATAATTGGGAAAAGGTGTGTGTGTGTGTGTGTGTGTTAAAGGCCAAACTTTAAAATACTCAGTATTATTGAGTGACAAGGCATCTCTGTGGGTTTATCCTTGTGAAATCTATGCAGTTCTAAGGCATGAGGTGGAGTGCTTCTATAACAACAACCTGAAAAGAGAGTCCCCCAGGGCAGTAAGCTATAAAAGGCAGCTCCATAATTTCACTCCTGATGTGGTCTAAAGGTCAGAATCCTTGGGATGCTTGCAGAGATATTTGTTACCCAGCCTCACATTGCTTTAATAAGGGGTGGGTAACCCATGTCCCACTGGCCATGTGGGCCCTGGCCTTGGGGCCCTCGGGGGCCACCTATGTGGCCTACCACATGCAGATCCTTGGAAGCCAGCTAAACTATGTGGCCCACCACAGGTACACAAGGTGCCCCCAAATTCCTCCTCCCATGCCAAGGTGGCACAGTTGTGCTGGGAAGAGGGTGTGTAGGAATGACCACACACTCTGTTCCCCAGCAAAGTTGTGCTTCCAACAGCCCACCAAATAGCTTTAGCCTGCTTCTCCCCCAGCAGTCCATGTGTGCCTATGCATGTGTGTGTTTTAATATGTGCTTTTATATCAGTTAAACAATGTGTGTCTGTGTGTACAAGCATGTGTAGGGTCCCTGACCCACCACCTGACACTGGAGGACTGAAAAAGTTGCCCATCTCTGCTTTAACATCTCACAAGGATCTCATATGGATTTTCCCTGCTAGATCAGGGGTGGGCAAAAGTTAGATCAGAAAGGATCTACCAGTAGATCTTCAAGTGACTTGCAGTAGATAAGCAGGGGTTTCTGACACTCATTATTTTGAACAACACAGAGGGAAAAAGAAGGTTATTCTCTCTCCTTAAATTATGGTGCTGAGCCTGAAACTGAGGAAGGTCCTGGGTGGGGAATGGGACCAGGAGTGGATTTTGGTGTGAAAGGAATGTTCTGGTCCTGAAAATAATGTTGGAATCTCTGATCTGTAGAAACCTAGGTATAGATTTATATGTGTATATGTAGGTTACAGGGTGTCTTTCCTGAGCCACCATTATGCATTTGGCTTCACCTCCAAGCCACATTTTTGCAGCTGGGTCCAGTCAGCGGAGTAGAAACCAATAAGTGGATCTCACAAGTCTGAAGTCTGCTCAACCTTGTGCTAGATCAAACCAAGGGCCCATCTAGTCAGCATCTTGCTGCATCAGGCTAGATGACACCTGTCTTTAAATTGGTTCTCAAATGTCTTAAAGCCATAAGTTGGTGTAATAGCAAGGAATACTCTGGGTGGAGAGCTAATTCACAGGTCTGGATACATCAATCTTGCTTGCATTCAGGAGTCACAGGAGGTGTGTGTGTGTTGTGGGGGAAATGTTGCCTAGCAGCGAAGTGAAGCCAGAGAAGTTGCCTTTTAGCCTGGCTTTCTTGTGTATAAAAAGACCAGTATGTTCAGTAGTAGTAGTGGTTTCAAACTGTTAGAAGCCTGATTTGCTCTGGTCTGGTGTTTTATCCTTCTGGCTGCTTAGGCAGGGGATGATCTCTCTGTGATTCAGTAAAGTTTGGCAAGCTTTTTACTGCATGGATTCATTCTGCTTTATTCAACCACTTCTGCTAACAATTATGACATGGCAACCTTACCTGGCAACCTTAAACTCCGGGAGAGAGCGGAGAACAGGAAGGCCTGGCGTGCTATGGTCCATGGGGTCACAAAGAGTTGGACACGACTTAACGACTGAACAACAACAACAACCTTACCTCTAGGTAGGTCTTCCTCATCCTTTCATGTAGTGAAAGTTTGCTTCGAATAAGTCTGCATTTTATGAGATTCTATATTTAGTATAGCGTTATTCAGGTGATATGCCCAAACAGGGTATATCAGACGATACCACCCTAATGGCAGAAAGTGAAGAGGATCTCAACAGCCTCTTGTTGAGGGTGAAAGAGGAGAGTGCAAAAGCTGGTTTGAAACTCAACATTAAAAAAACTAAGATCATGGCATCTGGCCCTATCACTTCCTGGCATATAGAAGGGGAAGAAATGGAAGCAGTGACAGATTTTATTTTCTTGGGCTCCAAGATCACCGCAGACGGTGTAGCCATGTAATTAAAAGACGCTTGCTCCTTGGGAGGAAAGCTATGGCAAACCTAGACAGCATAGTAAGAAGCAGCGACATCACCTTGCTGACAAAGGTCCGTCTAATCAAAGCTATGGTTTTCCCAGTAGTAATGTATGGCTGTGAGAGCCGGACTATAAGGAAGGCTGAGTGCCGAAGAATTGATGCTTTCGAACTGTGGTGCTGGAGAAGACTCTTACGAGTCCCCTGGACTGCAAGGAGGTCAAATCAGTCCATCCTAAAGGAAATCAACCCTGACTGCTCATTGGAAGGACAGATACTGAAGCTGAAGCTCCAATATTTTGGCCACCTAATGCGAAGAGAAAACTCCCTGGAAAAGACCCTGATGCTGGGAAAGACTGAAGGCAAAAGGAGAAGGGGATGGCAGAGGATGAGATGGCTAGATAGCATCACTGATGCAATGAATATGAACTTGAGCACACGCCGGGAGAGAGCGCAGGACAGGAAGGCCTGGTGTGCTATGGTCCATGGGGTCACGAAGAGTCGGACACGACTGAACGACTGAACAACAACAACAAAGGGGAGGGAACGGCATATAGTTGCCCCACCCTCAACATTGCTTCCCCATGTTCTCAGTGTTCAACCTCCCTGTGTTGAGCTGGGAGGTCTGAATTGGGCTTTGTGATGTTCCTGACTCCGGGTTATTCTCCCTCCTATTTCCACATGCTCGAAACTGAAAAATTACCCCAGGACATCTGCCTCAGCTTCAGCCAGTTGTCCTCACTGAATCCCGAAGCTTCAGCCCTATTACCTTGTGTCAAGGAGACACCCACTAGATTAACTGTTTTCCTTTAAATGATATAGTTATAGAGAGCCAGCATGGTGTAGTGGTGAAAGTGCTGGACCGAGAGCTGGGAGATCCGGGTTCCAGCCCCCACTCGGCCATGGAAGCTCACTGGGTGACTTTGGGCCAGTCACAGACTCTCAGCCCAAACTACCTCACAGAGTTGTTGTTGTGAGGATAAAATGGAGAGGAGGAGGATAATGTAAGTCACCTTGGGTTCCTTGCAAGAGGGAAAAAGGTGGGATATAAATGAAATAAATAAATAAATAGATAAATAAATAAGTAGCAACAGGAAAATAGATTTTTCTAATTTGGTAGCATTAACAAATCAAGCTGACACGGGGAATTATATAAATAATATTTTTTATTATTTACAAGGAAGTTTATAAAGATTATGATTTAAATGTCTTATACGTATTCCTTACCAGCCTATCTACCCCTTCTAAACCCATCACCCAAACCAATCTCACCAGATGTGCATTACCTGGATCCCTCAACCCTGTCTGACTGTTAAACTGTCAAGTCTCTCTGTTTTAAACCCCTCAGGGAGCAATCCTATGGCCTCTCGACCGCAGCTATATGGCCATATGACTTCTTGTTTTCTGGGAACTGAGCTCGGAGCCAGCTTGCCTCCCCACCTCCTCCCCTGCTCCCTTATAGGTGGCGTGGGTCATCCCTGGCTACGCGCTCGGAAGAGCAGCACAGAGCGGGGGAAAAGGTGGCATTCCTGGGGGTGGGGAGGGGAGGGGATGGCAGAAGCATGATTATGATGCTTCCTATGCACCATCTGGCCTCCCCTCCCTTTGAAGCACCCCAGCTAGACAGCGAAATTGGCTGTCTGGCCACCAATGCAGGGCAGGCAGAGCACCCATAGGACTGCACCCTTAGAATTCCACTCACCCACAAGCCACTCCCACCTTTCCCTCACTCACCAGCACTCCATTAACTCTAACTTACCTGTCCTGGATAGCATCCTACACTTCAAAGGCAAACATTTACATCACCATGCATACGTTACAGGCTTCTATTCACATTAGCCTCAATTGGAAGTAGAAGCCTGAGTGATTAGCAACCCCGCTTGTACTCGCGCTAGAGGGAACACAGGTAAAAGCCCCCTTCAGACCTCAACACATGAAGGCTGAGGACTGAGGGGATGGAGCTGGAACATACAGAGACACTGGGGTGGGGCCTATGTGCATGTTTCCATACCCCTTAAATGTGTTGATCTAGATTGTATGGAAATGAATGCAAAACCATTTGTAGATTAAAGGAGTGGCACAGAAATCATTAATACGTTTCTTGCTCATGAAAATACATTAGTGCATTATTATTTGGCCCCTGTTCAGGTCATAATTGTATCTGCTAAAACATCCGTCTCATGTATAGTTCTGTATATATTCTTGCCTTAGAGGGAATGTGCCCAGAACGCCACACGTTCAGTTGATTCCAAGTATGTAACTTTTCCTGGATTTTGAGCTGTGTTTTTAGTAAAACAAACAAAACAACACCTCACCCTGCTCGCATGTGGACCAGAAACTTTTTTTTAACCAAGACTTTCAGGATTCTGCTTCTCCTGATGCGTTCTACATTAGGTATCACAACCCGCTATTAGCAGATTAGTCAGGCCCTCAAATGTTGGCTATAGGTGCTATGCTGCATTGACATGGCCACACGCATTTTCAGGGCGCCTTTTGGGATGCCACAACCTACCTGCTCTTACATCCTTACAAATAAGTTTGTGTGAAAGCTTTGTACATATAAGCAATCTGTTTCTCATTTGGAAAACTCTTTTCTTATTAACTAATGGTTCAGATAACCTGTCTTGCTAGCATTTTCTCCTCTGTGCCTGCCAATTTTCGCAAGAACTCTTATCTTAGGATTTCCTTCAGTCTTGTGGACAAATATTTTCTCATGCTCTCTCTCTCTCTCTCTCTCTCTCTCTCTCTCTCTCTCTTAGTTTCTAGTTTCATACAAAGGTAGAAATGATAAGGATGGGGGGAAGATGAAAACAATAAACAGCTCTCAAGTGAGAGTGAATGGCACACACTGTAGAGTGTCTCAAGCTGTCCCTATTTGGTGGTGATGTGGAGAGAGATTAAAAGTAGTGCTCACAGGCTTGGTACGAATCAGCTCTTTATCTCTTGACATTGTGGGGTGGCAATCATCAGGAACAGTAGGCTTAGGGGAGCAATATTGTTCCTAGCAGATCTTTAACATCTCCAGACAGCTTCTTTGTATCTTGCTTTCCCCCTGCAATGCTGTGGTTCTGAAATGCAGAGGGATGCGGTTTCTGTGCTCAGATGTAGTCATTTATTTATACAGCAGCAGTATTTGTATGCCGCCCAATAACCGAGTTCTCTGGGCAGCTTACAATAATACTTAAGAAACATTCACATACAATTATAATAAACCATTAAAGTGAGAACATATAATGTGGCGGCAGAGAAAAACAACAACAAAATGGCCCAAATTCACTACAGAATATTTCTTTATGTAACTAACATGCACCCGAAGGTCCCATTGCAGTACCATTCAGAGTAGGCTGTTCACTGGCTTTCTTCTGAAAATATGAAAACTTCCTAATCTGCCAGTAGATAGCAATTTGGGTTTTTTCTTCTTCAAATTCATGTGTCTAATTAACCAGAGAAAGTTTGTTTGTTTATTTAGTATATTTTAATCCACCTAATAACAGACATTCCCTAGACCGATCACCAGAAATAAAAGAATAAAATACAATATAAAACCATAATAGCTAAAAGAATAAAATACAATATAAAACAACAAACAGCACAGGAATAAATAGAAAATAAACAAAGACAGCAATAGAATCTAAAAAACCCTTAAAACTCTAAAATGTCTGAGAGGGGAAAAAAAAAGTGTTTGCCTGGTGCTGAGAAAAGTAGGTGGTGGGTAAACCTCAATGGCGAGGGGTGGGGGTGGAGGCATTCCATAAGCAGGGAGCCATTACTCTTGTAGCCACCTGTCTAACTTCCTTCAGTGGAGGCACCTGGAGGGGGCCTCCAAAGATAACATACAGTAAGTGTCTGAGCAGGTACATACAGAAGCAGATGTTTCTTTAGGTCAGGGTGGGCAACTTGTGGCCCTCCAGACGTTTTGGCCTACAACTCCCATCAGCCCTAACCAGTATAGCCAGTGGTGCAGGGTGATGGGAGTTGTAAGCCAAAATGTCTGGAGGTCCAGCAGTTGCCCACCCCTACTTTAGGTACTCTGGTCCCAACCCATTTAGTGCTTTCATAGAATCATAGAATAGTAGGGTTGGAAGGGGCCTATAAGACCATCAAGTCCATCCCCCTGCTCAACACAGGTATCCAAGTCAAAGCATCCCTGACAGATATATGTCCAGCCTCATCTTGAATGCCTCCAGTGTGGGGGAGCCCACTACCTCACTAGGTAATTGGTTCCATTGTCATCTTGCTCTAACAGTCAGGACATTTTTCCTGATGTTCAGCCGGAATCTGGCTTCCTGTAACTTGAGCCCATTATTCCATGTCCTGCACTCTGGGATGATCGAGAAGAGATGCTGGCCTTCCTCTCTGTGACAACCTTTCAAGTACTTGAAGAGCACTGTCCGATCTCCCCTCAGACTAAACATGCCCAGTTCTCTCAGTCTTTCCTCATAGGGCTTTGTTTCTTTAAAGATCAACACCAACACTTTGAAGTGGGCTCAGAAATGGAGTGGAATCCAGTCCAGCTGACAAAGCACTGTCATCACACGATCACCTCAACCACCCAAACAATTATGTTGCCATATTTCCTGGCAAAATTCACGGAGGCTGCTGTTGGGGAAAGGACTGGAAAATGGCCTTAGTGTATTTTGCCTAGAACAGCAGCACTTCAAAGAACTAACCCTGGTTTTTGTGGCCCTAGGGCAAGAGACTTTTCTACCCAGCCCTTATCATAAGTGGTAACGGTCACCACATCATTCTGTTTTCACAGGTACCAGCAACATTAAGATCTCCCATCACAGTTATAAGCAGACAGCATGCATTTTAAACACTCTGAATGGCAGAAGCAGGTGGCAAAAGGAGGGAGAGATGGATCTCATATTGGGTAGTGGTGCAAGCGATCTTTTTAAACAAGTATAATTTTAATGTGGTGTTTTAATCCTTGTATTCTTTTACAGTTTTATCTTTTGTGTTCACCACTATGAAATCTGTTCTAGATATGGAGCACTATATAAATACGGTAAACAAACAAACAAACAAACAAACAAACAAGGGAAATGGGTTGGGGTGAGATAATGTCTGGTCTAAAGCTACCCAGGGGCTTCTTGGTTGTGTGTGGATTTGAACCCATATCTCCCTGGTTTTAGTCTGATAGTTGAACCTCTAGACCATGCTGGCTTCCCTGTGGGACAAAGCCCACCCAAGATATGCCACTTTTGTGCCCCCAATATATTTTTGGGTGCCATCACTGGTCTGAAATTGTAACTGTTGTGTTCTGAAAATGAAACCATATGACCATTTGGAACAGCCCAAATCATCCCAACTGCAGCATAGCCTATTTTTATTTTACTGCTTGTAGTCATCATTTAGATGGGACATATTTCAACCCCCCCACCCCCTGCAAACCAAACCATAGTCTTGCTGAATGGCAGCTTTATAGAATAATTATGCCAATAATTCTTCTTGGATGTTGATCTTCTTGAAGGTTATCAAGTTAACTGGCTTCTCTCTTTCTGAAGTGTTGCTAAGTGGTCGTCGTTCTTCCTGTGTGCTTATTATTGGCATGTTTGCTGCTAATTGGCCACCATTCTCATCCTGCAGTGGTCTTGCAGAATATTAAACTGCTACGACCTTCCTTTGTTTACAGCATTTCATCCTGGAGAAAGTCCAGATCCAGACTGTGGATTAAAAAAGAAGAATCATTTCCCACCCATCTGACACTCGTTGGATATCTTATGTACAGCATTTTCTGAAAGAATGTGTACATTCAGCTTTTAAACCTCATGCATAGCCACCCACCCCATGAGCATCAGTTTACATCAGCCATCCATCTGAATAAATCCTACATTTATTTCTGGTCACGCAAACGGGGGCAACTTAACGATGGCTCCAGCATGGCCTTCGCCCAGCAGGGCCTCCTTCCAGACCTCATCCTATACATTTCTTTTGAAAACTTTACCATAAGAAATACCAATCCTGACTGATCACAAAGTAATAAACGTGGTCTCATTATGTTTCCATAGCTGCTTTACACTGAATCAGGACCATTAGTCCAACTAGTTCAGAACTGTCATCAGCAACTCTTTGGGGATTTAGACATGTTTTTCAAGCCCTACGTGGAGATAGCAAGGATTGAACCTGAGACCTTCTGCATGCAAAGCAGGGGCTCTGTCACAGAGCCACAGCCCTTCCACTGCCATTGCATCTGGTAATGTGTATGCATGTGTTTATAGGTCCAGTGGCAGTACCAAGATGCCAGAGGCCCAGTGCCGAGGACACTGGCTCCAGTGTTAGGTTTACCTCTCACTGCCACTTTTTATTTATTTATTTGATTTATACCCCACCTTCCTACTAAAAAAAATGACAAGGCTTACAAAAACAATTTCAAATAGATTAAAACAAAAGAACATATTTAAATACAATGAAAATGTGTCAATTACAAAATAAAAACGGAAACCAACTCACAGACCCCTTATAAGCCAAAGGCCTTCTTGAGTAAAACAGTCTTTGCCTGCTCTTGGAAGGATAGCAGAGAGGGAGCAAACCTAGCCTCCCTTGGGAGGGAATTCCACAGCCTGGGAGCTGCCATCAAAAAGGCCCTGTCTCGCATTGCCACCAAATGTGCCTCTGACGGTGGTGGTCTTGAAAGAAGGGCCTGTCCAGAAGATCTTAAGGATTGGGCAGGCTTGTATGGGAGAAGGCAGTCTTTCAGGTAGCCTGGTCCCAAGCTATAGGGCTTCATAGGTCATAACCAAACCAGCACTTTGAATTGTGCCTGGAAACAGGCCAGTAACTAGTGAAGCTGTTATAATCAGGGAGTCGCATGCTCCCTGTAACTGGCTCTAGTCAGCAGTCTGGCTGCAGCATTCTGGACCAGCTGAAGTTTCTGAACAGTTTTCAAAGGCAGCTGCATGTACAACACATTACAGTAGTCTAAACAGGATGTAACTAAGGCCAGTGGCCAGATCCATTGTAACTAGACAGGCAGGAGCCAAAATTATATCCAACAGACCTGTATCAACTGTGGCATCCAAACTGGTAGACGGATTGGGGGTGGAGAAGTACGACTTCTTCTCCTCCCTCGTTGCCATGGAGTAGGCTTTCAAGTGAGCTCCAGCCTGTGTTCAGATATTCCAAGTTTTCTGCCAGTATTGCTCTAGTCGACATCCCACTTTTTGGCTTGAATTTTCTGGGTAGGTAGAAAGTAGGGATGGGTGAATCTATCCATTTTGGCTTCTTTCAGTTTCTCATTTTTCCAGTTTTAAGTTCAGTTTGTCTGAAATTTTGAGGTTTTTTAAAAGACGTTTGCATGGATGTTTGCATGCATTTTTGTGTGCATTTCTCCTAATGCATGCCTTTTTTTTTTTTACACAATTTTGACTAATATACACATTTTTGCAAGCAATTTCCCTAATATAATTCCTTTTTTACTGTTATTTTCACTAATATATGTATTTGCCTGTGCTCTTTCCCATAATATAAACATTTCTGGACACATTATTTTGATTGGAGAACTCCATTGCAGGATTTTTTTTAGGCAATAAATAAATATTGCTCACCACCCTCAAGTTCTGAGAAAAATGAGTTCTTCTCAAGTTCTTCTCAAGAACAGGCAATATCTAATTACCCAGTTGTGTTGTAATAAAAACCACTGTGGTTTGTGGACTGGAATGATGGAATACACGTCATGTGGCCAATCTGATAACGTTTGCCTTGTAAGTAGTTTAGTAGTTATATTAATGTTGCTTACATATGCACTATGTTTCATTGAGCGATGTTTGGAAATCTGGAAACCATATCACATTGTAATATGCATAGGGATGGGAGAACCAGGGATGCTTGAGCTTGCTGAAATTCTCTGAACTTCTCTTCAAAGCTTGGTTCAGCCTGCTCCTGTTCTTGCTTGCAAACTGTTTTTCAGTTTGTTCAAAAGTGAAAAGTTGTGCATTTGAGGATGTTGTGCATTTTGAGGATGTTGCGCATTTTGAGAAAGTTGTTGTGCATTTTTCAAGTGCACATTTTGCAAATGCAAGTTTAGGAACTGGCAAACCTTTTGGAGAACATGCACCTCCATTTGTGTTCGTTTTGAGGTTGCAAACGGAGCATTTTCTAGTGACTTGCAAACTGAAATGAAATTCTCATGCATTCCTAAATATGCAATTATCTGTCTGTCTGCCAGAGAGGGGGAAGTGGGAGGGGTTTGTTTCTCCCAGCAGTGCCCCCCTTGGTACTCTGTACAGCATCAACGTAGACTCAAGGGTTGGGGAGCAGGATTGCTGTGGCCTGTAGGAACTCCCTCTCTCTCTCTAGGCTTCTTCTCCATTTGAGTGCCAATCTTGAGTGATTATATCTTGTGCTGGGTACCTGGGACAGATGAGGGATTCTGTTGGTGCAACACTCACCCTGCTGCCCATCAGTCTCCATGCCTGAGTTGATGAAGATAGTCTTGAATTTGGTGCTGAGAACCCCCAAGATGATGGTTCTGGAGGGTCTCAACATCCATGCTGAGGCCACCAGATCTGGGGTGGCTCAGGACTTCATAGTTGCCATGACAACCATGGAGCTGACCCAACATGTCATTGTCCCAATACATGTATGACAACACACACTTGATTTGTTTTTCTCAACTGGAAAGGATGATGGTGATCTGATGGGTGGGGAACTAACATATAACCCCTTTTCATGGTTGGATCACTTCCTATTGAGGTATAAACTCTTGTTGGCCTTTTCCCCTTTGCAAGAGTGGAGGACCCACTAAAACAGTCTGCCTCCAGAGGTTAATGGAGTCCAGAGGGCTTGGGGAATTTTTGTGCTGGTATGGTTGACGTCCCTGTCAAAACCCTGGTCACCCTGTGACATGCAGACATTACTCTGGCAATTGATATGATTATGCCCAAGTGCCCTCTCCCTCTAAGCAGAGCCTGGGCAGCTCCTGGTAAACACCTGAGTTATAGGCAATGAAGCAACAGGGGAGATGGTTAGAATGCAGGTGGAGGAACTCGTGCTGAGTCCAACTGAATACTGGTTAGAAATCACCACTGAGCCTACTCTGTGGGTGTGATAGTGACAAAGAGGGAGTTCTTTCCCATCACCATTGCAACTTCTCAGTGTCATCCAATGAAACATTCCTGAGTGGTTCATGGCCTGTTGGAATCTGGGCCAGAGAAAGAGATGGTAGAACAGATAACAGGAAGTCTTTCTTCACACAGTGCATAGTTTAACTATGGAATTCGCTACGACTGGATGTAGTGCTGGCCACCAGTTTGGATGGATTTAAAAGGGGGTTGGATACATTCCTGGAGGAAAAGGCTATCAATGGCTACTAGTCCTGATGGCAGTGAGCCTATGTACACCAGTTGCTGGGGATCATGGATGGGAGGGTGCTATTCTGCTCATGCCCTGCTTGTGGGTTCCCAGTTGACAGCTCTGATCTGTCGACATCCATTAATTCTCCTGGACCTCTCAGTGGCATTCCATATAGTATCCTTCTGGATAGGCTATCTAGACTGGGTGGTAGAGGTACTGCATTTTGGTGGTTCTGCTCATGTTTGGATGGCTGATTCCAGAAGGTGGTGCCAGGTGATAATTGCTCCATCTTCCCCTTGGCAGTTATGCTGTAGGGTTCATAGAGCTCTATTTTACACCCTATGCTTTTCAAATCCACACATGAAATCACAGAGTGATGTTATCTGGAGATGTGAACTGAGATGTCATCAATATATGAATGACACCCAGTTCTATCCTTCCTTAACATCAAATCCAGGTGAGGCAGTGAATCAGTGCTTGGGTATTGGAATGGACTGGATGAGGGCCAATAAACAGAGACACAGTTCACGTAACTTGGAGGTACTGTTAGTGGGTGGTTCATCTTTATTAATTAATTAATTAATTTTTTTATTTATTATTAAATTTATTAATCGCCCATCTGGCTGGTCACCCAGCCACTCTGGGCGATGTACAACATACAATAAAAACAGTTTAAAACAATAAAATTCTACAATAAAAACATTTTCTAAAATATCCTAACCCACCCCAAATGCCTGCCTGAACAACGTTTTTAATGCACGACGGAAGCTCATTAAAGAGGGGGCATGATGGAGTTCCCTAGGGAGGGAGTTCCACAGAGTGGGGGCCACCACAGAAAAGGCCCTCTCCCTCGTCCCCACCAGTCTAGCTGTCCTGGCTGATGGGACAGAGACAAGGCCATCCGAAGCTGATCTTGTTAAGCGGCCTGTCTGTTGCTGCTGGAGGTGCTCCTTAAGATAGGCTGGGCAGGAACCATATAGGGTTTTAAAGGTCAAAACCAACACCTTGAATTTGGCCCGGAAAACAACTGGTAACCAGTGCAACTCCTTCAGCACTGGAGTGATGTGATCTCGCCGGTGGCTGCCTTTAATCAGGCGAGCCGCCATGTTCTGTACCAGCTGCAGTTTCCGAACCGTCTTCAAGGGTAACCCCACGTAGAGCGCATTACAGTAGTCTAAACGAGAGGAGACCAGGGCATGTACTACCAATGGGAGCAGATGGTCGGGAAGGAAGGGGCGGAGCCGCCGTATCAGATGGAGTTGATACAGCGCTGTCCGGCTCACAGCTGACACCTGAACCTCCATGGACAGCTGGGAGTCCAAAATGACCCCCAGGCTGTGGACCTGGTCTTTCAAGGGTAGCTGTACCCCATTCAACACCAGGTCAACATCCCCCAGCCTCCTCTTGTCTCCCACCAAAAGTACCTCGGTCTTGTCAGGGTTCAGCTTCAGCTTATTCCTCCCCATCCAGCCACTCACCGTCTCCAGACATTTGGACAGGGATTCTACGGCCAACCTTGGTGAAGATTTAAATGAGAGGTAGAGCTGCGTGTCATCTGCATATTGATGACACTGCACCCCAAACCTCCTGATGATAGCCCCCAGCGGCTTCACATAGATGTTAAATAGCATCGGGGAGAGGATGGAACCATGTGGCACCCCACAAGTAAGTGGCCACGGGTCTGAAACCTCCTCTCCCAGTGCTACCCTCTGGTACCTGCCGGAGAGGAAGGACCGGAACCACCGCAATACGGTGTCCCCAATGCCCAACCCCTCCAGGCGGTCCAGGAGGATACCATGGTCAACGGTATTGAAAGCCGCTGAGAGGTCGAGGAGAACAAGGAAGGAGCATTCGCCCCTATCCAGAGCCCTCCTCATATCATCTACCAAGGCGACCAAGGCCGTTTCTGTCCCATGCCCAGGCCTGAAGCCCGACTGAAATGGGTCTAGATATTCAGTTTCTTCCAAGTGTGCCTTCAACTGCACCGCCACCACCCGCTCAATCACCTTGCCCAAAAATGGCAGATTTGAGACTCATCTTCCCAGCTGAGGGGTGTTCAACCTGTTCTGGAGAAGGTTGCACCCCCCCTAAAGGATCAGGTTCATAGTTTTGGGGGTGCTCTTTGATCTGGCATTGTCATTGGAGGCACAGCTAGCCTAAGTGGCATGGGGCACCTTTTAACAGCTTAGGCTGATATACCAACTGTGATCCTATCTGGACAGAGACAGCATGGCTACAATGATACATACTCGGGTAACCTCTTATTTTGATTGCTGCTATGTGCTATACATAGGGCTGCCTTTGAAAATGGTCCAGAAACTTCAGCTGGTCCAAAATAGGGCAGTGCTTCATCATCTGCACAGGTTTCCAGTCTGTTTGGGGGCCCAATTAAAAGTGCTGGTATTAACTTTTACAGCCCTACATGCCAGGTTACCTGAAGGATAGGCTCCTCCCATATATGCCAGCCCAGAGTCTATGAGCATCTTCAGAGATGGGTGCTTCTGCCAAATGAGTTGAGGTGCGTAGCTACTTAGGAGAGGGGCTTTTCAGTGGTGGCACCATGGTTGAGGAATGCCCTCCAAGAAAGTCTCACTGGCACCTACTTTGTGGAGGACCTTTTGACTCTTCCAGGTGAGGACCTTTTTACTCTGCCAGGCTTTTAAGTCCTTCAGGTCTCCCCCCCCCCATTCCTCCTTTTTAGATCTTACTTTCAATAGCCAGCCAACGAACCGAGGAGTCTTTCTCCCCTCTTACCACACTACTGATGTTGCATTTACTTTGTTTTCATTTTGTAGTGTTGTTGCTGCTGCTGTTATTATTTGACTTAGCTCTATTTTGTGAATTTCCCAGAGAGCTTCAGCTTTTGGGTGATATAGGAATATAACGAATGATAAACACATGAATAAACATAATCTCACAGCCTTCAGGACTTGTCCCTGCCTGCAAAGGTTTCAATTTAGCAAAAGAATCCGATATTATTATTTATGATTATCATTAGATAAGACAGTGTGGAACATTAATCTTCAGAGTGGGAGGAGAGGACACAAGAACAGATCAAAGGATGCTCATTGAAAAGAAGGGTGTGGAGAAGAATGAAAGCAAATGATCACATTCAGGAAAGAGCCATTCAGCCTACCAGAATTCTGTTTACCAGCCACATTAGACCAAAGCACTTACACATTTGGAGAAATATCTGTTTGAGAACTGAGAGGGGGAGGAAGAAATGGAATCAGAAACACAAAGAGAGTGAAGGAGAGGGAGAAAGAACCTAGTTATTTCAGTGAATGGAATAGGATGAATAAAAAGGCTGGGTTTTTTTATTATTTATTTCATTTCTATACTACCCAGTAGCCGAAGTTCTCTGGGCGGTTCAGAAAAATTAAAGCCAAATGGCACACAATAAAACAATTTAAAATATATAGAACATTAAAACCACAATATAACAATACAACCACAATGAAACCTAGCAGCAGTGCAGGAATTTAAAATACAGATTTAAAACAGCAAGCTAAAAGTCTAGAAAGCTAAAATGCTAAAATGCCTGGGAAAATAAAAAGGTCTTCACCTGGTGCCGAAAGGAATACAATGTAGGTGCCAGGCAAACCTCCCTAGGGAGCTCATTCTACAGCCGGGGTGCCACAGCAGAAAAAGCCCTCCTCCTAGTAGCCACCCGCCTCACTTCCTTTCGCAGGGGCTCACGGAGAAGGGCCGTTGAGGAAGATCTTAAGGTCCGGGCAGGCACATATGGGAGGGCAGGCACATTTTTCATCCTTTTTAATATTGAAAGAGGCCCTTATGGACTGTGGGAATTCCTGAATACCATGTGGTAAAGTGGAAGAATCTAGGGTTCCTTTATAAAGCATGGCATTCCTAATTCTTCTCCATTCTTTAGGCACTGACTCAGCAGATTATGAATGATTTCTTATTGATATGGTGCTATTAGGATGCCCAGAAGGACAAAGTGGTGCTGCGCTGACCCGTATTATGGAACTCCACATAAATAACATATCTTGTACTACTAGTAGTTATCTGAGGATTTGGGCATGTGCATGTTCACCACTTGAGCACTGTGAATGGTGCCATCACAGTTCTATTATTGGCTGGGAAGGAACAGGTCTGTCTTACATTTTTGTATATAGTTTGTATATAGTGGGAGGCAACAGGCTATTTTTTTTAAAGAAATCAAAGCCTAAGGCAGAAGAACAGAAAATTCAGAGGGAGAGAGAGAGAGAGAGAGAGAGAGAAGGATCACAAAGATCAGAGAGAGAATTACAGAGAGAATCGCAGAGTCCTAGAGGAAGGAAAGAGAGCTACAGCAACTCGAGAACTGGAAGAGTATGCTAGAACTATGACAGTAAAATATTACTGAGAAGGGATCTGGAGAAAATAGGGATATATTCTAATTAGTTTAGCTGGATGTGTTTATCCCTGGTTATTGCTCATATGGTTCTTTGTGTGTTGTATCTGTCTGTCTATTCAGCAATAAAACCTTTTTCCTGTTAATATTTTTTCAGAAAACTTTGAAACTTTCTGGTCTCTTTTTGTTGGGTTACCCACCCCACATCTAAATAGCCAACCCACATGCTGCTTAAAAATGGACATTTGAGACCCAAGGGGTTTTAAGGTTGCTTTGATGGAGGCAGCCAGAGGAAAGAAAGATTTCCATCTGGTGGCAGTGGAAACATCTCTGGAAGGGAAGGGCAAAAAGCAGTGGGTCACACTATTTTGCCTGGGTTTCCTTCTACACACAGAAGAGGGAGCCACTAGTCTATGACAATGGCATTCTATCTCCTCTCAACTCTTCAGATGCAATGCGTTTCAGTGATTAGCTGCCAGGCAAGGACTGTCTCACACATGCATGCTTAGCGGCAGCGCATGATGAATCTAATATGCATTGATTACATCAATATATGAATGGACCATTACAGATATGACACCACAGATACGACACCCTGCCATCACCACAAACACAATGCTATCCAACGGAGTCTCTTTGTGTATTCAGTAGGTGGACAATCATGAACCACAGAGAAATCAAATGATGTAAAGAGATGTGTGAACTGATGCTTGGAGATGGATGTGTAAACTCAAAAGCACCATGTTTGACAGTGACATTTTATTTATTTGTTTGTTTGTTTGTTTATACCATTTGTATCCCACACTATATCATTAAGATCTCAGGTATCTTAAAAATAAATACAGATAAACAGTATAAAATTTAAACAGTATAAAATGATAAATAATGTAAACCCGTAAATACATATTAAAGCATGGACAAGCTAACACCAATTAAAATCTAAAACAATAAAATAGTTAAAATAATGCGCTACTTTAGGGAATGCATTAGGCTCTCAAAGGCTTTGGTTAAGAGCCATGTTTTTACTTGGCACCAAAATGAAACCAATGTACACGTCAATCAGGCCTCCAAGGGGAGGACATTCCACAACTGGGGTGCCACAGCAGAGAAGGCCCTCTCCCATGTCCCACTGTAGTGTAGACATGCACATTCTATCTGTGGTGCTGTATTTCTGAAAGTCCATTCCCCATGGCCAGCATCAGGAGTCGGCATCCTCCGGCAACTGCAAGGGCTTCAGTGTCCCACAATGGCCTGCTGCTGTTCCTTGACTTGCTGGTACTCATCCACAGCCATTTCAATCTTTCTTATTTTTCTCTGGGTGGCAGCAGAATCCCCCTTCGAGGACTAAGCCTCCTCTGAGCCCCTGAAGGATTTAAGAAAAACAAAACAAAACATGGAGAAGCATCCAGTCACGTGTGGGTCCCCATCCGCAACGAGGCATGCTTCAGCCCAAAGCCGGGCGCACCTCCTCACTTGTTCTGTATAAGAACTAGGCCTGCAGGAGTGCCCGAAAAGTAATCTAATGCTTCCCTGCGGGGTCCCTGGCCCCTGATTTAGAGCACATGCTTTGCAAGCAGAAGGTCCCAGGTTCTATCCCTGACATCTCCAGGTAGGTCTGAGAAATATCCCTTTCTGAAACTCTGGAGAGTAGTTGCCAGCCAGGCTAGGCCATACTGAGCTAAATGGACCAATAGTATGACTCAGTATAAGGCACCCTTCCTATGTTCCTGTCCCTGAGTCTCTACAACCAGCCCCCAGCCGAGTCTCAGTCTGCTAGGGAAGGCAGAGGGAGCAGAGGGAGTGCGGGAAGCTGCCTCTTGGTCGCCTCTCGTCTCCTACACAGAGCTGGCCAGACAAAAGGAGTGAGGGAGAGAGGGAGCCTAAGGGAGCTCCGCAGACTCCTCTCGCCCCCGCCCCCTGCTCTTGGCTTCTCCGCCCATCCTTGCTCCGTGCCTGCCCACCCGGCGCTGCTTTCGTCTCCTGCAACAGCGGCCACCCATTCCATTCAGGGCTGCTGCTGCTGGCGATGGCAGCAGCGGGCGGGCGGGGGGTGCTGCCACCGTTATTTACTTATGGGGCAGGGCAGGTGGCTGGTTTGTGCTAGTTTTTAGGATTTATCACACAATCCTATGCATGTTGACTCAGACGTCCACCCCACTATGTTCAATTGCCAACTGGGCTTTCTCCCAGGTAAGTGTGTGTAGATTTTAGCTGCCATCCCAAGATGTCTGTAAATTTAATTTGAAATAAAGATCCATCGGATTGCACTGTTAATTCTTGGACATTAATTTCTACACTAAGCAGAATTACCAAATGCAACCTGCCCTGTCAGCTACACGTTTTGGTACAAGGTGGGCATGCATCTTGGCAAACAAACCCTGGTGGAGCGAAGGGAAACAGAAAAAAAAAAAAATCAGTTGGGGGGAGCGGAGAAAGAAGGTGTGTGTGTGTGTGTGTGTGTGTGTGTGTGTTTCAATCCAGCTGGGTGCGTGGATGTTTCGGTTGGACAGGGAGGGGGGAGATATAATGAAGGAGCTTAGGGAAGGCTAATGGGTAATGTTGGGGCGCTAAGGGAGTGTGCAAGGGGGCTGTTTCAGTTAGAAGGGATCTGTCCATGAGGGCTGAGTTGAGAGGGTGAAGCTTCCATAGAGTATCATATTTTGAAAACCTAAAATGTTTGTGTTTGGGTGGGTGAGTGAGTGAGTAGGTGGGTGGGTAGATGGGTGAAAAAGATTAACACCCCTGCATTTTTTCTCAGATATCCAATTGAAATACCCCTGCCTTACTCTCAGCTGCACTGCTTTTGGATCCCAGTTGAAGGCTGTATATCTTACAGGGTTGTATAGGTTGTATAGAAGGGGGCGTGGCTGTGAGGTGGCGTGGCTGTGGCTGTCACGAGGGGACCCTGCACTTCTGAATTTGCCACTACACTACTGCTCAAGGTTTCCGTAGCTGAGATGCTGAGGTTTCTAGGGACACAAATAGGTGCAAAAACAATTCTTGGTCGGGAAGGTTGAAAACCTAGAAGACAAAGAAGCTGTCGCCCAGTCTTTCTGTGATCTCATTTCTCTAACCACTAGGCAACACTCCCCATAGCATTGTCTGAACCTGTAAGGCATTACAGCCTCCATTTCAGAGAAACCTATACACAGCAAAGTTCCAGGCTTTACAACCAAGAATACTTTTAAAAACACACACCCTCCCAGCCTTTGTACCATTTTTCAACCTTTTCGTTACATTTGGTCACAAAGGACTGTTTCGGTCTATCTCTCCAGAGCTGGGAAATGCTTTACAAAGAAGAAATAAGAGATGCTACCAGTATAATCTATTTATTGTGCATTCAGAGCTAATGCACCAGCAGCTAGAAGAGTAGCAGAATGCAGTACACTGCGGTTTAACTAGAATTTTAATGCCTTGTAATACACGAGATTGTATTTTTTTACGCATCCCAGTGAATATATTAAATTCTTTCTATTAGGTGGCAGTGCTGTTTGTCAACCCAGAAAGGCTTAATAATTAGGGAGTTAAGATGAGCTGCTTGAGTGTTACATCTGGCCGATTCAGCTTGGATGGTTTTAAAGGGGATTAGACAAATGCCTGGAAGATAAGGCTATCAATTGCTACTAGTCATAATGGCTATGCTACCCCCAGTATCAGAGGCAGTATATCTTTTTATATCAATTTCTGGGAACATGACTGGGAGGGTGTTATTGCATTCATGTCCTGCTTTGTGTATCCCATGGCCCATGGGCATCTGGTTGGCCACTGTGGGAACAGAACGCTGGACTAGACAGGCCTATTGTCTGATGTAGCAAGGTTCTTCGTATGTTCTTAGGAGGGGCATATTGGGAAGGAAACATGGTGGTGGCTGGAGCTCTGATCAGTTTTCTTATTGTCAGCACAGTATTAGAAAAGGAGGAAAGGAAAGGAGAGATCTGGTGCCATAGGAGGAAATATGTTTTTAAAAGAAACAAACAGGTGGAGAGGAATTTGCCACTGACACCATAGTAAGCAGCCCACTCTCTCTGAAACAGGGCATAATCCTATGCATGTTTAGACTGAAAAAAGTCCTATAACTCTCAGCATGCCCCAGCTGAACTCTCTCCAGTTTGCAGACAAACTGGAAAGGGTTCAGAGGAGGGCAATGAAGATGATCAGGGGACTGGAAACAAAGCCCTATGAGGAGAGACTGAAAGAACTTGGCATGTTTAGCCTTGAGAAGAGAAGACTGAGGGGAGATAGGATAGCATTCTTCAAGTACTTGAAAGGTTGTCACAGAGAGTAAGGCCAGGATCTCTTCTCCATCATCCCAGAGTGCAGGACACAGAAAGGGGCTCAAGTGACAGGAAGCCAGATTCCGGCTGAACATCAGAAAAAACCTCCTGACAGTTTGAGCAGTAGTGGGCTCTCCCACACAGGGGGCACTCAAGATGAAACTGGACAGCCATTTGTCAGGGATGCTTTGACTTGGATACCTGTGTTGAGCAGGGGGTTGGACTCAATGGTGTTATAGGCCCCTTCCAAACCTACTGTTCTATGATTCTATGTCAGGAGTTGTAGGGATTTTTCAATCTAAATATGCATAGGATTGCACTGTTAGTGAAGTTTCAACTTCAACCCCCTAAAATCACACCTCTTTGGGGGTAGGGTGAAATGCCCCCTCAGCTTTGGTGCCACTACAATCTTGTTCCAACATCTGTTTCTTAGATACCCCCACAGACTTTCATGCATTTGCATTTTCTTTCTTTCTCTCTTGTTCTTTCTTTCTTTCTTTCTTTCTTTCTTTCTTTCTTTCTTTTCCTTCCTTCCTTCCTTCCTTTCTTCCTTTCAAAACATCAACTACAACCCTTCCAAGAACAACAGCATTGGAGTCTTAGGCCAGATCTACACTACTGCTTTATAGCGGTATTGAAGTGTGCTGATAACTGTTAGGACACATTACACATTCGATATACCGCTTTTGCAGTGTTGTTTCCTGCTTTGTATTCCATATTATCCAATATACTGCAACAGATGTCATTGTGTGTCCCACGAGGTAAAAATGCGCAAGAGGGATATAACGTTACCATGATGGGATCGTAAAGAGATGACACAAGGTGTAGGTCTGGGCTTAGTTTAGGATGTCTCTGCTGGTAAGGATTCTCACTTCTCTTGTTATCTTCAAAGGAGCACCTATGATTTGGTCTAAGGGTTTTCCACCAACTGTCAGGCTTTTAGACTATTTCCAGCCTCAGAAACTGAAGGGGGAAATCAGCCTTGCTTTTGTTGGAACGGCTGTGGCATTTGAGTATTATTAATTTGAGAGGCCAGTCTGAGTCATGCCTGGTCATAGCTGAACAATCAGCCATAAAGGAGGGAGGAAAATATATTCCAAGAACTTAATTATCTAAAGAGTTACAACCAGGATTTTAAAGTTCCCCTAAGGGCAGGGTAATCCAGCATCTAAGAATACAAGGATATGTCATCTTCTGTCAGTAAGCCCCCTTGTCTAAGATGACCCAACTGTACAAAGAGAGACCTACCTTGATGATCAGGAATGTGCAACATGGATTCTTCCAGCTGTTTCTGCCATCCATTCATGTTAACACTGCATATTCAGTATGCCTATCTGGAAGGGCACATGTTTTTTTTTTTTTTTGCCATACTAATAATTGCTGCACATCAAATGCAACTTAGGGCACAATCCTAACTAGATAGGTGACCGCCTCCGAACTCAGAGGCAACTGCCTATCCAAAGCAAGGCAGGAGAGGCACGGGGGGGGGGGAATCATTCGCTGTGTGCCTCTCCTGCCCTGCTATTTTCGGCTAGACAGCTGTTTTTGGCCGTCTAGTTGCGGGGGGCTGACCAGGAGAAGAGGCTGCATCTACAACACATTGGATGTGTTGTACACACAGCTCTGCTCTCCCCGCCCCGGAACGCCCCCAGCCCGGCCCCTTTTCAGTCGCTCTGCACTCCTCTTCCGAGCATGGAGGACGGGGCTTCTTCACCCTGCCTCAGAGGCAGTGCAGACATGGGGGGAGGCCGGTTTTCTGGGAACCAACCTCAGAGTGCAGGCTTCGAGGTCAGTTCCCAGAAAAGAGCATATCCTATGACACTCTTAGACAATGTCTAGTGGGCATAGGATTGCTCCCTTAGTCATTATAGTGGGCTCCATTGTGCATGATGTTCCCCAATCAAATGCACAGGCCTTGGCTTGTTACATTTATATCACGACTTTCCTCCGAGGAGTTCAAGGCGGCATTCCAGCAAGCATCGCACATGCGCACGTGGTGCTCTTCCGACGGCCTGCGCACTGCACTGCTGCTGCTTGGCACAACTTGAGTGGGTGGAGCAGTGAGTTAACTTCCCGCCTTTAGGTGTAGTGGAGGATGCCCATGATAAAGTACAGCCAGTCCGCTCAATTTCTTGAGTGGCCAGTAGGGGTGTATGAAACCCCGCTTACCTGGCTCCACTGGGTTCTGCTGGGGGGGGAGGTGCTCCGTCCCTCCCCCCAGAATCCTGGCTGGCCAGCTCCACTCTGCGGGGATTCCGTGGAGACGCCGGCCAGCTCCGCCAGCAACCGGACATCTGGCCGCTGGCTAGCAGGGACACAAAGGGCGGCGGCTGTAGCCGCCGCCATTTGCGTCCCTGAATTCAGCCATGATAGGCTATCTAAAGACTTACGTAGCCTATCACGTCTGGGTTAAAAAAAAAAAATGTGTATGCAAATGGCTTTATTACTTTGACTGTGTGGATCATAAAAAGTTGTGGCAAGTTCTTGGTGGTATGGGGATACCAAGTTATCTTGTCTGCCTCGTGAGGAATCTGTATAACAACCAAGTAGCAACGGTAAGAACAGACCATGGAATAATGGACTGGTTTAAGATTGGGAAAGGAGTACGTCAGGGCTGTATACTCTCACCCTACCTATTCAACCTGTACGCAGAACACATCATGTGACGTGCTGGGCTTGATGAAGCCAAGGATGGAGTTAAAATTGCTGGAAGAAACATTAACAGTCTCCGATATGCAGATGATACCACTTTGATGGCTGAAAGCGAGGAGGAGCTGAGGAACCTCATGACGAAGGTGAAAGAAGAAAGTGCAAAAGCTGGGTTGCAGTTCAACCTCAAAAAAAACAAGATTATGGCAGCCAGCTTGATTGATAACTGGCAAATAGAGGGAGAAAACATGGAGGCAGTGACAGACTTTGCCTTTCTAGGTGCAAAGATGACTGCAGATGCTGACTGCAGCCAGGAAATCAGAAGACATTTACTTCTTGGGAGGACAGCAATGACAAATTTTGAAAAAATAGTCAAGAGCAGAGACATCATACTGACAACAAAGGTCCGCATAGTTAAAGCAATGGTATTCCTAGGGATGTACAAAACTCCCCTTACCTGGCTCCGCTGGGTTCCGCTGGGGGGGGGAGGCACTCCGTCCCTCCCCCCAGAATCCTCACTGGGGGGAGGTGCTCCGTGCCTCCCCCCCGGAATCCTGGCCAGCCGGCTCTGCTCCGTGGGGATTCTGCGGAGCCGCTGGCTGGCTCCGCCAGCAGCCGGACATCCGGCCGCTGGCTAGCAGGGACGCAAATGGCGGTGGCCGTAGCCACCGCCATTTGCGTCCCTGTAGTCCGCTGTGATAGGCTACGTAAAGACTTGCGTAGCTTATCACGTCTGGCTTAAAAACAACAACAACACGTGCGTACGCAAATGGCGGCGGCTATGGCCGCCGCCATTTGCGTTCCTTATTTTTGGCCGTCTTAGTCTACGTAAATATTTACGTAGACTAAGAAGAAGACAAGAAAAGGGAACACAAATAGTGTAGTGGATGCTATTTGCGTTCCCCTTTATTTTCACTGTCTTACTCTACGTAAATATTTACGTAGACTAAGACGGCCAAAAATAAGGAACGCAAATAGCGTCCACTACACTGTTTGCGTTCCCCCTTATTTTCGCCATCTTAGTCTACGTAAATATTTACGTAGACTAAGACGACCAAAAATAAGGAATGCAAATGGCGGCAGCCGTAGCGGCCGCCATTTGTGTACGTGTTTTTTTTTAACCCAGATGTGATAGGCTACGTAAGTCTTTATGTAGCCTATCACGAATTGGGGGGGGGGGAACAGACTGCAAATGGCGGCGGCGGCAGCCAGTCAGAAGACCAGCCGCCGCTGCTGCCGCCGAAGCCACCGCTGGAGCTGCCGCCATCCGGAACATCCGCCCCAGGTAATTCTCGTCCTGGGGGGGATCCATGGGGTGGTGGTGGGGGGTGGCAGGCCGTTCCGCCATGGAGTTCGGGGGGCCGAATGCACTGGCCTTTGGCCTCACCAAGAGCCATGGTGGAATTTTCTGACATCCCTAGTGGCCAGGTGTCCTCTTAAACGGAGGACAATCCTCTATAAGAAGGGCTGCCAGAGGACTACTTTGAAGGCATCTTCTATAGGAAGGGCTGCCAGAGAACTATTTTTTGAAGGCATCTTCTCTAAGAAGGGCTGCCAGAGGGCTACTTTGAAATCATCTTCTCTAAGAAGGGCTGCCAGAGGACTATTTTGAGGGCATCTTCTATAAGTAGGGCTGCCAGAGGACTATTTTGAGGGCATCTTCTATAAGTAGGGCTGCCAGAGGACTACTTTGAAGGCATCTTCTATAAGAAGGGCTGCCAGAGGACTAGTTTGAAGGCATCTTTTATAAGAAGGGCTGCCAGAGGACTACTTTGAAGGCATCTTTTATAAGAAGGGCTGCCAGAGGACTACTTTGAAGGCATCTTTTATAAGAAGGGCTGCCAGAGCACTATTTTGAGGGCATCTTCTATATGTAGGGCTGCCAGAGGACTATTTTGAGGGCATCTTCTATAAGAAGGGTTGCCAGAGGACTATTTTGAAGGCATCTTCTATAAGAAAGGCTGCCAGAGGACTGCTTTGAAGGCATCTTTTATAAGAAGGACTGCCAGAGGACTATTTTGAGGGCATCTTTTATAAGAAGGGCTGCCAGAGCACTATTTTGAAGGCATCTTTTTAAAGAAGGGCTGTCAGAGCACTATTTTGAAGGCATCTTCTATATGAAGGGCTGCCAGAGGGCTACTTTGAAGGCATCTTCTATAAGAAGGGCTGCCAGAGGACTATTTTGAAGGCATCTTCTATAAGAAGGGCTGCCAGAGGACTGCTTTGAAGGCATCTTTTATAAGAAGGGCTGCCAGAGGACTATTTTGAGGGCATCTTTTATAAGAAGGGCTGCCAGAGCACTATTTTGAAGGCATCTTTTTAAAGAAGGGCTGTCAGAGTGTAGCAGCCATATCGGGGGTCAGACTAAGTAGCCTCATGCAGTCTCATGCTTCATGTTCTTGCTGAGCTCTTTCTCCCTTGAATACATTGTTGTAAGCTGACCAGACACAGGAATTCCTTATCTTGTCAAAGGTCATACAATTGTATATCTTGTTCTCTGCTGTTCTCTTCTGTTCTCTCCTTATCATGGCTACCCTATAACCCAGTTCTTGTATTATAAACAATGGTGCTAGGAGAAGAAATGTTGAGGACTGCAACCCCACGCAGGAGGGGGAGGAGGAGCCGTTTCATATGTGTCACAATGTCTATAAAAACAATGTGCTAATGTATTTCGGGGCTTCTGGCTCTTTGGAAACGATTCCAGCCTTAAGCCCGCGCGTTGAATAAAGAATCTCTTTTTCCTTCACTCCGTGGTCTCTCTGACTCTGGGTTCTGCAACATAAATGGTGCCGTGACTCGGATGTGGCAGGCTCTGAGCCAGACAGGTGGCAGTTGCCTGCTCTTGATCGCCGCACCGGGAAGACGAGCTCGGCGCATGCCTCCCTTTCTTGGCGCCACCGACCTTTTTGTCGGATAAATGGGAGAAAGCCTGCACCGGGATCGCCCAAACGGTAGCGAGCAGCAAGAGAACCTTGGGAAGCGGAGGAAGGAACTTGAGCCCTGCCTGTATCACAGCTGCAATTGAGTTGAAACCCACAATGGAAGCCTTCAGGAGAAAGGCAAGTATATGGGAAAAAGAGGGCCCTGCCTTTAGGGAGAAAGGCCACTGGGCAGAAAAAAGAGGGCCCTGCCTTATGAAGAAGGTCAGTGTTGGTGGTATACGTATACAAAAAGAACCTACTCCTTGCGGGTAGAAGGGGGGCCTGATCACACCCCCGAGTGGGCGCCAGTACCCAGCACGCCAGTACTTAGTAGGAAGCTGAGGAAGCTGGGGAAGCCGCTTTCCGCTCTGGTAAAAAGAGGGAAAAGTGGGTGGCAGGGACATATGGATGCAGTGGAGAGATTGATGATTGTGTGAGTGGCTACTGCGGTTTCTGATGCATACCGTTGACCGTCCGGGTGCCCAGGCCAGTAGCAAAGTGCGTGGTGTGTAAAATCCTCTTGTGTCGGCCAGTGAGACCCCTTACTCGCTGACCAATCCCCTTCCCTCTTTGTGTCCGTCTTCATCTTAAGAGGGAGGCTATGGGTGGTGGGGGAAGCAAACCTTGCACCCCCTTGGGATGTATGTCAAACAAAGAAAAAAAAAGTTTTTTTAAAAAGATTCAGAATAGAGAGAGAAAACAGCAAAAAGCTCAAGGTCGAGCTGAGAGGAAAAAAAAGATCTGAGGCTGTTAATTAGAAAAATGTTGCAGGACAGTCTGGCTTTTAACAAAGCGTGGGAGCGTGAGAGTGTAAGGCCGAAGAAGTAGCTGTTAGCCTAGCGTGCCGAGAGAGGGGGGGGGGCAGGAAAATTGCCCACAACGTTCTGAGTTGTGCAACATCATCACCTCGCCTAATTGAGATGAAATCCCTAAGAAATGGAAACTGAAAATGAAGACCCAGAAGATGAAGGCAAAATAGAAAATAAAGGTGAAGAATCAGCCCCCAGAGCACAAGCTAGACCCCTCTTCGAGTGAAAAGTGTGCCATAAGACTGTCCCAAAGCAGAATGAAGCGGAGAGACCACGTTGAAGATCTCTGTCAAGGTAGCCGTGTTTAGCTTTGAACTGTGTTAGAATTGCATAGAGCCTGTAGCTACTGACCATCGGCTATATAATTTCTAAAGAGCGTAACCATTAAGCTTTTGCCGTGGGATTCCCTGCAATGAAGAAATTTCACTGATTTAAGTGTCCAGTGTTACACTGCCTAAGTGTGTGTGCTGAAGAGACCGAGAAACCAGACAGCATGTTCCTGGCCAAGCCAAAATCACGCTACTACCATGCTCCTGAAAGCTGCAATAAACTGTGTAAGCTGGGAGACCCAACCTGATTGAGAAGAAGATACTGGAGCAACTGTCTTAAAAAAAAATGAGATCTGTGTAGCTGGCTGGCTGACGCTGTCAGTGATGTTACAACTTTAAGACTGTTTTCCTGTTTGAGACCCCAGCGAAGAAAGCTGACCCGAGTTATTTGTTGCCCGTGCCAAAGCAAGAATTTGGCTGCCCTGTACCTCATCGTGTCCTGTTTTGAGCTTGGGATTTACAAATACAAACAAACTAAGAAGCTTGCCTTTGAAGTCCTGCAAGTCACCCCACCGCCTCCCCGAAGATTAATGGCTGCCTGAAAAATGCAAGTATAAGGCGATGCCCATCACCCCCCAGCGTCCTGAGTTTCGGCGCTCAGTGTTTCAGTGCTTTCATGTACCAGGTTAGAAAAGAAAAAAAAAAGAGTAAGTTTTTAAAATGTCTGTGAGAACCTGACAGAAGTTGAATAAAATTTACAGAAGAGTTGCCCAGGTTAAAGCGTCACGGCTAAAGAGCTGAGCTGTGCCGCTCTGTTTAGACAGAGGCCTTGCTAAAAAGTTAAAGGCCCTTGTCTGTCAGAAGGGGTATAGGGCCACACTTTCCCTTTTTAAACTGATGCTAAAGTGGAGAGCCTTTGCTGGAAACATTGCATCTTCATTGCCCAGAGCCTTCTGTGTTTGCCTCCATCATTGTCTGGGCTTTTTAGAGACACTCTGCACATGAACTAAAATTTTAAATTGTCAAAGACTTGCCATGGACAGTGCTGTGAAGCTTTGGATAAACTTGAACTCTCATCGCTGTAGACCGTGTGTCTGTGTTTGTAGTCAGCTCAGTGTACAGCAGGCTGAGTTTGATCTATAACTTTTAATTTCCTTCTGCCAGAACTCATGCAGCATAGAGTTGCCGAGGCAAAAATGGTGACCTAGATCTCTTTGCGTGTGTGGGTATGCCCGTCCCTTGATTTTGATGAGCCCTGAGCTTTCAGCCAGAAGAGCAGTATGATTGCTGGATCTGCTCCATCATGCCTTACCATGCAAAAAATGTTTTCCATTCATTGTGTTAAATTGCAGAAAAAGTTTGTTGTGTATATTTTATGATTTCTTAGATATCATAAAATATATGTGATATTTGCAGATTAGTGTTAGTTGCAACTCCAAATAATACTAAGTGTGGTTCCCAATAGATGACAAGAAAGACAGAAGCAAGTAAAAAAAAAGGAATAGAGAAAGTAGAAGACAGATAGAGAAGGGAGGAAAAAAAGAAAAAAGAAAAGGCAAGAGGCAAAGAAAAAAAAAACATTTGTAAAAAAGAAGCGTGGCCATAGTTGCCCCCAGGGTAAATTAAAAGCAGCTGATTGTGCCTGGAGCTTATTACCTGGGGTAAAGTAGCCACAATAATGTAATAGTTCTTTAAGATGAAGAAAATGTAACTAGAAGGAGAAGAAGAGCCTATCCCAAATGTGTGTCATTGAGACTAGTGTAAGACAGAAAGGTTTAAGTAAGTGAGTTTAACTTAAAAAAGACAAATAAAGAGACAAGGCTGGTGCATGGAGCAGAAAGTTTTAGGTAAAAAGTTTGAAACATGATCTGCAATACAGGCAGATCAGCAAAGAAAAAGAAAGCAAAAGAAAGAGAAAAAAATTGTCTTCCCATACTAATAAATAAAAGTGTTATCAAGCACTTTGGGAAGCGAAGTTGTTTACAGGAAGCTGTGCCTGAGAACCAAACACTTCTAGCCTATGCTGAAAATGCTTGCTAGTGTTGTGCTGCCTCATGGGTAACATGTATGGTATAAAACCCATTTAGCCCAATAGCTCGTGGTTCAGAGAAGCTGTCTGATCCAACCATTAAGTACGCCTGTGTGCTGTAAGTTACCCAATAAAGTCTCCTTGTAAGTAAACCCCCCCTCTGGAATCCCAAAACACAAGTGGGGCTAGAGCGCCTCACCCAGTATCAAACCCTGCTGTTAGAAGCCATGAAAGCAGGTATAAAGAAGTCAATTAATATGACCAAAGTGTCTAAAGTGCTGCAAGGTGCCACCGAGGCCCCAGAGCGTACTTGGAGCGTCTTTCAGATGCCTATCGCCAGTATACCCCCCTCCCTCAACCCAGAGGCCCAAGAAGACGTGGACGAAAGAAGAAGAAAAAAGACCTGGCAGAGGCAGAAGTTTCTTAAAAAAGAACCAGTGTGCCCAGTGTGGACAAGATGGACATTAGTGGCATGAATGCCCAAATAAAATAAATCAAATACACAAAGGAGAAAACTAAAGGGGCCAGAATGGGCGAAGAGGGAGACAGCTTGAGAGGGGCCGTGACATTGACTGTGAGGGGCCGTGACATTGACTTCATGATTGACACTAGAGCGGCATCAAGAGCAAGCAAACGTTAGCCTTAAACAAGAAGTCCAAACACTGAGCAAAGTTCTTCAAGCCCAGCGTCGCTTTGTCTTAGAAAATAAGCCATTCCCATCACAGAAGTTCATCCTTTCCAACCAAGAGTTAAAGTATGAGTTAAAGAGGGAAATAACCCTTTGACTCCCAGATAGAGAGGACTGAGAACTGTCATACTTTCCACCCCCGCAGCTATGAAAGCAGCTGGAGTTAAACCCTAGATACATTGGACACGAGTCAAGAGAGTGAGAGGAGGAGAGTAGACTGTAAACAGAAATCCTGGAAATCCTTTAAAAATCATTCTAAAAAAGCAGTAAGAAGACTCAGGCTAGACCTTACTGTGGACACACCGGGAGACTGTCCCCCTGCGTACGGTCAGACCTGCAACTGGAAAATTAAAGAAGGGGACTAGACCCTGCTGCAGCTTGCCAGGTGAATAGCTGCCCACCGTACGGTCAGATCCCAAAGAAGATCAAACATGCGTGTTGTAGTGTTAGCAGTGTTGCATTGTGTTTCCTTAATAAATTGCAAAAAGGGGGGTCTGCCCCTGAAAGGAGAAGTTTGTCCCAGTGATTTGCTGATAATTACTGGCTTCACCTGGCTAACATCATGAGAATAAAATATTTTTGTTTGCCAAGAGATATACCTGCAAACAGGCTTATTAGCTCTTGCCTAATACCTGTCTGTAGACATCCTGAAAAAATTCAAAAAGATACCATGTTAAGAGTTTATGGTGTAAGTTTAACTTATTCCCAAAATGTAATTGGGGCGTGGTTGCAAAAATCCTACCCCCTACAGAGTTCACTCTACGCAGCCCCATCGTTGCTATGTGTGCACGAATGCTTAATTGTCAAAATTTTTTCCAGAAAATATAAAGCTATCCCTGGCCCCCTTCCACTGTAATAAAATTCAAAACATATATTTTAATGATGCCCACATACTTTTGCCTCATGAATAGTTTTAGACATATAGTTCCCGCACTTGGTCATTCATTCCTGCCAACTTGTCTAATAACCACCCATGTTGCCTCAGCCACCAATTGAACTGGTGCCAATTCTTCCCCTGTGGCCCAAGAAAATCCATCGATGGCAGCCTCGAGCACTCCAACTAACTAAAAATTGTAATAGTCATGTGCAGTTATATTCTGACTCAAAAAAATTGGCCTTAGCAATGTCACTGGTTGAGGTTCCAAGTTTAGCCTTGGCTAATAGTCTAAAGGTCAACCGGTTAGCTTGCAGCTTAGCCAAAAGCATAAATGCCACCTCACGAGCATTGTCATTGTTAAATAAAGAGTTGCGTGATCTAAGAGGTGCAGTTCTAGAAAATAGAGCTGGTATAGATTACCTCTTCCTTCTTCATCATTTAAGTTGTGAGACACACCAAAAGCTCTGTTGTTTTAACTTAAATGATAATGGCAATGCTGTAGATGAACAGATCAACAAGCTGCACAATATAGTAGCTAACAAAACAATAAGACAAAACAATTAGCTAAATTAGTTAACCCCTTGGCTTCCAGATCTTAGCTGGTTTAAAGCATTGTTCATCCTAATTCTACCAGTGTTGTTCATAAAAGTTCTGTTATGTCTCTGCGTTCCTTGTCTTATGAGCTGTTTAACCAATCTGTTTTATGTCTCAGCTAATAAAACTGCTGCCCTCTATGCTCTAATAGCCCAACAAGAGGCTAAGTAATATGTATGTCACAAAAAGCTTTGTATAGTTATCAGAAATGCTATAATTGTAATGAAATTATGCATTTAAGGGGGGAATGTAGCAGCCATATCGGGGGTCAGACTAAGTAGCCTCATGCAGTCTCATGCTTCATGTTCTTGCTGAGCTCTTTCTCCCTTGAATACATTGTTGTAAGCTGACGGGACACAGGAATTCCTTATCTTGTCAAAGGTCATACAATTGTATATCTTGTTCTCTGCTGTTCTCTTCTGTTCTCTCCTTATCATGGCTACCCTATAACCCAGTTCTTGTATTATAAACAATGGTGCTAGGAGAAGAAATGTTGAGGACTGCAACCCCACGCAGGAGGGGGAGGAGGAGCCGTTTCATATGTGTCACAATGTCTATAAAAACAATGTGCTAATGTATTTTGGGGCTTCTGGCTCTTTGGAAATGATTCCAGCCTTAAGCCCGCGCGTTAAATAAAGAATCTCTTTTTCCTTCACTCCGTGGTCTCTCTGACTCTGGGTTCTGCAACAAGAGCACTATTTTGAAGGCATCTTCTACATGAAGGGCTGCCAGAGGGCTACTTTGAAGGCATCTTCTATAAGAAGGGCTGCCAGAGGACTATTTTGAGGGCATCTTCTATAAGTAGGGTTGCCAGAGGACTATTTTGAGGGCATCTTCTATAAGAAGGGCTGCCAGAGGACTACTTTGAAGGCATCTTTTTAAAGAAGGGCTGCCAGAGGACTATTTTGAGGGCATCTTCTATAAGTAGGGCTGCCAGAGGACTATTTTGAGGGCATCTTCTATAAGAAGGGCTGCCAGAGGACTACTTTGAAGGCATCTTTTTAAAGAAGGGCTGCCAGAGCACTATTTTGAGGGCATCTTCTATATGAAGGGCTGCCAGAGCACTATTTTGAGGGCATCTTCTATAAGTAGGGCTGCCAGAGGACTATTTTGAGGGCATCTTCTACAAGAAGGGCTGCCAGAGGACTACTTTGAAGGCATACTCTATAAGTAGGGCTGCCAGAGGACAATTTTGAGGGCATCTTCTATAAGAAGGGCTGCCAGAGGACTATTTTGAAGGCATCTTCTATAAGAAGGGCTGCCAAAGCACTATTTTGAGGGCATCTTCTATAAGAAGGGCTGCCAGAGGACTACTTTGAAGGCATCTTCTATAAGTAGACCTGCCAGAGGACTATTTTGAAGGCATCCCCTATATGAAGGGCTGTCCAGTCCAAGCCCACTTTAAAGATAAAGAACCACAAGAAAGGGGCAAGTAAGTGCCTTGAAGGTGCCCATCAAGAGTTAGCAGCACCTGGACAGCAAACTGAGCAGCAGGCACACAGCTCACCTGGTTACAGTCTTCCCCACTATGGTGAGATGTATGGTACTGGTATATCAATTTCAATTATAATAATTATTTTAAAATTTGCATGTATAAATATATATTAGCATATGCAAATGGATGTCTTCTTTTTTTGGTGATGCATTTCATTTTTTTTGGTGATGCGTAAGTGTCTGCCCTATCAGCTACTGTATACAGATTGGGGACGGGCACCATCTTGTCCCTTGCCTTAGGCAGTGCACTGTCTTGGGCCAGCCATGACCTTAAACCTATTCACCTTTAATTTGACCAAAGCAGCTTTATTTCTGTGTGAGAATGTTGGGTCTGATGGAGTAGATGCTGACCGTAATGTGCTTGCATCCTCATAAAGCATCCCTGAAGCTGGAAGAAGCCGCTTATTGTAAACAAGGAAGCCTGCAAAAGGAATCCAAGCACAGGCAGTAAGAGAGTTGGGCGCTGTTCTGGCATTTCACTCCTGATGAATAATTTAGCCATAGTGCAGTGAGAACCCTGGGGTTGTTTGACCTCCTGTATTCAGAGGAGACCTATGAGGATAATAATAACTCCAGAAGACAAAACATATGAAGACAGGCTGATAAAACTGAGGCCTAGTGAAAAAAAGGGAGTGGGAAGACTGGGGGTGGATGAGTTGAATTGATGTGGCATGAATGGCTGGACCATTTCTCAAAATTCTCCTTTGCAGATTTGCCCTGGATGAGCACGTTTTGGCTCATATTATTCTCACTTGACAGCTGACAATTCCTACAGTAGCAGTGAACATTTTGGGAGTATCTGACAGCTGACTCACGTCAGTGTTTAGTAAAGTTCGTATGAACGTTATTCTTTCAGGTAACCAAACAGGAACCATCCCTTTGAAGAGGGTGGGAGCAAATCATGTGTCAAATGCTGGGTTCAAATTTTGACATCAAAATCCAGATTGCACTGTGTGGAAATTAACCATGTAAAAATGAAACAGTTCCACTTCTCTTATTAATGTTTTTCAGATATCATCTCTCAGGAAGAAAAGAGGGAACGATGGTAAACTTCACCCACTGAAGATAAGACAAAAAGCAGTGACAGGAAAGTCATTTCTTGGGGCTGGTGGATCGTATCCCTGCCTTTTCTTTGGAAGCCCATGTAGCACCTCAGGGAATTCCTGATAAATGACTCAATTCATGATAGTTGGCATTTCATTGTTTTTTTGCTGTGTTTTATTGGATATAATGGTGTTATTGTGGTTTTCTTATTTGGTTGTAAACCACTTTTAGGGTTTTTTCCCCCTTCTTAAAACAAAATTGGATAAAATGGGTTTAAACAACAAAGTAAGCGTACTGTTGAAGTTATTATAGGAGGGAGGGGCTGCTGTTTAAAAGGGAAGTTTGAATGTGCCTGTATAAAATTATATTAAATAATAGGATCATGTTCCCTTCCAAATTGGTCACCACAGCTAAATGTAGAGTTGGAAAATGTGCAGAAAAGGGTAACTAAAATGATCAAGGGGCTGGAGCAACTTCCCTATGAGAGAAGGTTACAACAGTTTGGAGAAAAGACTAGTAAGGTGAGACACAATAGAGGTGTTCAAAATTATGCATGATGTGGAGAAACTGGATAGGGAGACATTTTTCTCCCACTCTCATAATACTAGAACCCAATGGGGTCATCCCATGAAGCTGATGGGTAGGAGATTCAGGACAGGTAAAAGGAAGGGCTTCTTCACACAGCACATAGTTAAACTATGGAATTTGCTACCACAGGACGTAGTGATGGCCACCACTTTGGATGGCTTTAAAAGGGGGTTAGATAAATTAATGGAAGAGAAGGCCATCAATGGTTACTAGTCCTGATGGCTATGAGCTACCTCCAGTACCAGAGGTAGTGAGCCTATGTACACCAGTTGCTGGGGAACATGGGCGGGAGGGTGCTGTTGCACTTGTGCCCTGCTTGTGGGCTCCTGGTTGACAGCTCATTGGCCACTGTGTGAGCAAAATGCTGGACTAGATGGACCCTTGGTCTGATCCAGCAGGGCTCTTCTTACATTCTTATGTTCTTAACTGCAAGATTTAACCTTGCCTCATGTCAAGGCTGCCTTAGCAAAAAAGAAAAAAAAGAAAAGAGTGTGCCTATGCTTCTGGCTGATGAGCGAAGGCTGTTTTCTCCACGGTGCAGCTGCCATCTCTCGTCTGAACAGCTTCCTCTGCCGGTGCCATCTGTACAAGAAGTCCCCTCACACCTTCGCATTCCCCTCGTGTTCCCGCTGTCAAAGGGAGCCCCCAGCCCGTTGAAAGCTGCACTTGGCTGAATGTTTCTAATCATTTCCCCCAGAGAGTCTTCCATTCCCCCACACTGCCTCAACAGCAGTAAACTCATCCTAGGAAATCCCAAGGGATATGATTTGGCAAGAAAATAGCTGGCCAGCTTTTTCGTTGTTCTGATTGTGTGTGGGAACAGCTTACAAAGGACAGCCATTGGGTTATTTTCCCTTGGGAGATGGGAGTAAACCAAGGAACTAAAATTTCAGGGGAGGGTGGGGGAGGTGAATTGTTTGTCTGTCTATCATCTATCTATCTATCTATCTATCTATCTATCTATCTATCTATCCTCAAATTAAGCTTCTCTGATCACTGCACAGTAAAACTTTCCTGAAGGTGATATTGGATGATTCAAAAAGCTAAGTAAACACCAGCAATTTCAAGCTACACAATACTTTATTCCCCCTCTACACACACACACACACACACACACACACACACACCTTATTTTTGTATTACAGGACATCTGAAACACATTTTCATTCTAATTTTCTTTTCTTTTTTTGCAGTCCACAAGACTAGGAAGGATTCTAGTTCTCTACTAGCTGTTCTCGTTTAGTTCTGGCCATCTCAGGTCAAAAAGAATATTTCAGAGCTGAAAAGGTTACAGGAAGGAGCAACCCAAATGAACAAGAAGGCTTGGAGGATCATAAGGAAAAGTGAAAATGTTTGGTTTTTTTTTTTTTAGAAAAACAATGCTGAAAGGAAAGATAACTGAGGTTTCTGAAATTCCAAACAGAGTAAAGAAGGGTATTCTTCTCTGATAATATTAGAACCTGGGTTTACCCTGTGAAGCAAATGGGCAGTAAGTTAAGCTCTTCCAGAAGGAAGTACTTTTCACACACAGGACCAGTGCAAGACATTGTGGCATCTGTGGTGGGAGGAGCCATCATTACCACCACCTCCTGCCCCTCCCTTTTTTTTGTTGGCCACTGTATTAGCGGCAGCATCTTGCCCATTACTGGCTGGCTCTGAGGAAGAGGCAAAGCAACAGTGCTTTGGGCAGTTTCCAGGGCCACCTCACCCATGATGCCTCGCTGTGATGGACCCTTTCCTCAGAGCAAGGCATGGGGTGGGTGCCCCAGAGAGTCTTGCTGGCCGCTTTCCTTCTGTGGCAAATGCTGCAGCAGAAAGCAGTGGCACTCTACCGTGGGAAAGCAGGCAGGCAAACACAGAGGTGGTCACAGCAGGCAATGCTATGGCAATGCAAGTTGGGAGGGAAAAGGGCAGCTGCAGTGGTCTAGCAGCAATGCGAGGAGTGCAGAGTATGGCCCGGTAGCACCAATGCAATTGGAAGCCAAGCAGCAGATGGGTGGCCCGTGGCCCCAGTCCACTAATCTTTCTGATCCAGTTGGCCTGAAGCAGGGGTCTCACTCAGCTTCATGAGAGATGGCCCTGTTCACTCTTTGTTTTTATTAACTTATGGATTTTACTACCGCAAGATGTGGCGATGATCATCCATTTGGATGGTGTTCATAATGCAATGGACACATTCACAGAATATAGGTCTGTTGGTGGCTAAATTATCGATGACAGCTCAATGGAACAGCCACATAAAGAGATAGTATAACTCTGAATATCGAGTGCAGCTTGGGTGGCCACTTACCAAAAGGGAAATGTATGACCCCAAAAAGAGGAGAAAAGAAGTCGCCAATGTGCATATGCTAATTTATATGTTTAGATGCAAATTTAGAAATAATTATTATAATTTAAATAGAAATACAGTATATCTCACCATAGTGTGAAAGACTGTGACCAGCTGACCTGTGTGCCTACCTGTTCAGTCTGCTGTTTAGGTACTGTTGATAGGCAACTGTTTTGATGGTTCAATAACTTTAAACTGGGATTGGACAGGACAGCCCTTCAGGTAGAAGATGACGCCTTCAAGTAGATGACAGTCCTCTGGCACTCCTTCAAATTAGAGGACTGAGGATATATGGCCACCCTAGCTGGGGATATAAATGACAGGGATCACATGATAGAGCAGAACTGAACCAGATAACTAGCATATGAAGGTATAGACCATTCCACTATAAACTCAGAAGGACTATCCATGTTTTAGAATATGCCAAGAAGGTGTTTTAGAATATGCCATGAAGGCGTAGCCCATTCCACTGTAAACTCAGAAGGCCTATCCATGTTTTAGAATATGCCAAGCATGTGCATAGGACAGAGGCCTCCTATGCTAGTGCAACATGATGGCGTCATGCCATCAAATACAGGAGGGATCAGGGCCAAAACAGACATTACTTTACATGTGTTACCAGCAGCTACGACTTTTTCATTTTTACTCTAGAGTAGGTACAGGGACTCTGATCCAGACTGAGACCCTTGTGTGGGGTGGGTGGGTTAGGGAGATGATGATGATGATAATATAATTTGTCACTTCCCAGTGCGAAAAGTAGTCTCAAAGTGACTGATATATGTAATACAGAAATCCATGATTCTTGCCCCTGTCATGAATCCACTAGACGGCTCTAGGCAAGTCCCTCTCTCAGCTTTAGAAGTTTTCAATAAACAGGAGTTAAAAATAATAATACTACCTCATCTTACCGGGACGTAAGGACTATATGCAAAATAATGTATGAGAAGTCTAAAGTGCTGTATAAATGCTAAGAATTAAAAAGAATACAGATAGCATGCTGATTTGTGTTCATTATACAGTGTGAACGTGCATGACTGGATATTCAGTGCAGATGCTGGAAGACTGAATAGATTTTTTTTGAAGAAATGTGATCCATAGCCCATAATAAGCAGGAAGAATTCTCCCCCTGCCCTCCTTCAGATTTATCCCAAACGAGGAAGCGTCAGACATAATAAGCACTTAGCAATTTAACAAGCCACCGAAAGATGTTGGCAGATGTTCTGTGGATGTTTGGCATGCTGGATCAGTAGGGAAATAATAAAGCCATGATAATTAAATCTTCAGATTGACTCAGAATAAAACAAAGCGTAGACCCATTTTTAAATCATAATAAAAAATATTCCCTTCCTTTGCATAATTAATTCTGCTTCTGAGATTTGAGGTACCCCCCCCTCCCCCCAGGTTTTGGAATTCTTTTGGCAGCAATCAGAGTGGCAAGTGGGCAAGTTAGAAGGCCAAAAAGAGCAGAGAAGAAATGAAGACTGTTATGGCTGTGTAGGGATGTTGTTAGACTGCAATACCCAGCAGCCCTAGCCAGCATAGCCAATGGTGAGGTAAGATGGGAGTTGCAGACCAACAATATCTACACGTTCCCCATCCCTGCTATATGTGATGAAGCCAGGGAAAAGATAACAGTAGCCTTGGAAGAAGAACTCAGGGATTGTGGGGAATCCTAAAGCCTTTCCCTTGACCACAAGATGCCCTGCTGAAAACTCTTTGGTCCCTTTCTGAAGAATCTTCAGTAGATGCAGCCTCAGACATTTCAGATTCACACCCCCCCCCCCCCGACAACCATCAGGCCTAGGGACTTGCTTACTTTTTAGGTGAAAGCTGAGATTCTGTGGACAGTCATTCTGTATCAGATTGTAAAAATATATACTGTTCTGCAGCTGCCAATCTGTGTGTCTTCCTGCCCCAAAGCCAAGAATGTGGTGGATGTGGGAAGGACAGAGACCAGAGAAAGCTATTCTTAAAGTGGGATGAAAAGCTGTTGGAATTGCTGGGAGTTCCTCAGGTTTAAAAATGACAGAGTCTGGATGTGCTAATCTTCTTACTGTTATCACATAAGAAGGGCATCTCTGAACTCCCACATTCTATCAGGCCTCAGTTGCTTCTCCAATTAGCCTTTGCTGCTTGCTTCATCTCCCACCCAATATTTCTTCTGCACCTTTCTATGCTGCTCTTGGTGGCTCCTGGAATCCCCGATCCCAGGATGCCTTATTGTAAGGAAAGATGACGTCTGTCTGTGGCCGGGGCCCAGTGGTCACTGGGAGAAACCAGTCAGCTCCAGTCAAGAGGTGTGAGGCTGTCGATTCCATACTAGCTGACCATAATTTCACATCACATGGTTCAATGGTGACCTTTCCCTCCTTACAAGGGGACCAAGAAGGTAGGACATGGATAATGAATAACTGGTTTATTTGTTTCTTACATTTATCCAAGCAGATGTTTGGTCCATCCTTTCACTAATTGGGTATGCCCTTCAAACACTGGACAATATGCACCTGTATCTCATGAAGCTCTGTGGTATCTTCTATTCGTCACAGTTCCTAGACAATACACAATTGTTGCAGTCAACCCTCTCTCCACTTCCTGCTTTTGGCCTGGGCCCAGCTCATCATAGTGTTTGCATATTTCCCCTACATCTGGATGTCAAATCTCAGGCCTCCAGGTGCTTCAGGGTTGCCCCATTGGCCATGCTCCTTCCCCATGTCCACCGATCATTTGCTAGTTTCATAGCCTTTGCATGCTTTCCCCCCATTCTAAAACGTTGAAGTGCCTCTCAGTTACTGGCAGGATTTAGCTTAAGCTAAATGATGCTGGTAGTTTTGGCCTTGCCCCTTTTATCTTTGGCCACGCCCCCTTTTGCCTTTGTTTTGCCTCCTGGACAGGCCCCCATGAGATGTGGTGGGTTAAGGGCATTTCAGCTGTAGCACCCAGGTTATCTCACAGTCTCCCCAGAGAGGTCAGGGCCCTCTTTCAGGAAGACAATGCAGTCAGTCTAATTCCAGCAAACTTTAAAAAAAAAACTTTCGTAAAATGATTGTTTTTATGCTGTTGCATTTTTTCTTTTATATTAGGCTTTATTACATATTATTGGTGTGTGTTTTTATCCTTGTAAGGTGCTTTGAATGTAGTTTATATAGAAAGGTGGGATATAAATTAATAAACTAAATTAATACTAGAACCCAAAGGGGTCATCCCATGAAGCTGATTGGTGGGAGATACAGGACAGATAAAAAGGAAGGACTTCTTCACACAGCACAAACTATGGAATTCACTACCACAAGATGTAGTGATGGCCACCAATTTGGATGGCTTTAAAGAGGGTTAGACAAATTCCTAGAGAAGAAGGCTATCAATGGCTACTAGTCCTGATGGCTATATGCTACCTCCAATACCAGAGGCAGTATGCCTATGTACACCAGTTGCTGGGGAACATGGGTGGGAGGGTGCTGTTGCACTCATGTCCTGCTTGTGAGTTTCCCTTGGGCAGTTGGTTGGCCACTGTGTGAACAGAATACTGGACTAGATGGACCCTTGGTTTGATCTAGCATGGCTCTTATGTTCTTAATGGTGCAATCCTATGCATGTTTAGACAGAAAAAAGACTTGCAACTCCCAGCATGCTGGCTGGGGAATGCTGGGAGTTGTAGGGGACTTTTTCTGTCTAAAAATACATAGGATTGTGCCCTAAGTAGTCTAAGGGGAGTTCTCCATGTTTTTATAGAAACTGTGTAAGGCTGTAATCCTATACTTACGTCTCTGATGGTTAGCCCCTTTGACCTCTATGGGACATACTTCTGAGTAGGCATGCATAAGATTGCACTGTAAGCCTCTTTAATGATGCTCCACTACAGTTTAAGAACCACAGACGTGTTGAGAGAAATTACTCATTACAGGATTTGCTGCTGTTTTGAAGATCCCCACCCTGTTTCTTGTGAAGGAGAACTCCAACCAAGTTACAGTCGGAGAAAGTCCAGCTTGTAGCCTTGAAAAACTCTCAGCCAGTCCCAGACATCTGGGTATGGTGGGAAAACTTGTTGACTTTACAGACTTTGGAAAGGGAAGCCAATGGTAACACAGGCCTCAAACAAAAACAGGGTGAAACGATGCAAAAACATCCCTCCTGCTAGCCTAGGAACAAACAGAAATCCCTTCAACACAGCCTTGCAACGGCCAACGGACAATAAAAAGCTGGAGATGGGTCAAATCCAGGGGTGGAAACATTTTTTATTGAAAAGGCAGATAAATGATGCACCAGCAAAAGATAGGAGAATGGTTTATTCATAAATTAAAATGAATGCTCCCAGATAATTTTTATCCTCTTATTCAGCTTCAGTATCCAACAAACAGAAACACTATGGGGTAGGCTCCAGGCAGGAATCTGAGGGCTTCTTCACATGGAGCTTTTATCCTGCTATTGGGATTGCTCACTTGCAGAAGTTTGTGGGCCCTTTAGATGAAGTCATGAAACTCCAGGGCATCTCTTGCACTAAATGACCTTTATGCCATTGTTAAAATGATGGGAGATAAAGAACTAACAAATTACTGCCCTTCAGTTCTGCTAGAGTTCCTTCCATGAAGAAGGAAAAGCTGCAAGAAGAAGAGGAGCGAGATCAATGAAACGTATGGAAGACTGAGATAAAGGGAAGGAAGAGAGGGAAAGGGGAGAGGGGAAAGGAAGTGCATGCAAAGGGAAGGGGAGAAGTGGGAGAAAGGGGAGGGGGAAAGGAAGGGCATGTCTGTTGTGATCCCACATTTAAAATGGAAGCAGAATGCCCCGTTTTAAATGTGGGATATTAGGCTAGTGTAGTGACGCTCTGATCCTCTCAACTGTTCTGGCAGGTGTGGAGAACCTTTTTCAGCCCAAGGGCTGAATTCAGTTTTGGAGGATCGCCTGGGGGATTCCAGTAGTGGGTGAGGCTGAAGGCCAAAGATAAATGGAGTGAGGCCAACATACAAAAAAAATACCAGCATATTGTAGCTTGTATTGTATTGTATTGTATTGTAGCATATTGTCCTGCCAGTAACTAAGCCTTAGGAGAGGGATTTGAGCCTTTTGGGGATAAAAACTGCACAAAAGCTGGCAAACCACCATAAAATTGGTGGGGGGGGGGAAGGGGAAGGTGTATAGACTTCTGGGGAGCCCCAAAGGGCCAGATTGGGACCTGAGCAGGGCTGGATTTAGCACCTGGACGTGAGATTCACCACCCCTGAGTTATGGGGAGTCTCTACACCAGCCGAAAATCCTGCATTTAAAACTGGGCTTTCTGCTTCCATTTTAAATGCAGATCACAACGAACTCTCTTTACACACACTTCCCCCCCTTTCCCCCCTTTCCCCCCTTATCTGAGTCTTCCGTAGGTTTCATTAATCTAGCTCCTCTTCTTGTGGATTTTTGTTGCAGCAAACATCCATGAGTGAGCAATCTCAATGGCAGGATAAAAGCTCCCTGCAAAGAAGCCTATGGCTGGCTATATCCCCACTTCTGGCTTTGAGATCATTGATTGAGGCTCTACTCTAGGTCCCACACCATCTTGAGGTAGGGGTGTACGGAACTCAACTCCAAGTCCATTGGGGGGTCCACGGGGGGGGGGAGGCGATCTGATCCTCCCCCCGGAATCCTGCCCGGCCGGCTCCGCTCCGTGGCGAGTCCGCGGAGCTGTCCGCCAGGTCCGTCCGCTGCCGCCCTGCCTGTCTTCGGATGCAAATGTAGGGATGGCGGAGACTTTCTCCCCGTATCTTCGGGAGGCTGAATGCCAACACATTCGGCCCCCCGAAATTGGTGGGGAAATTCTCCGCCAGCCCCCCGCCCCCCCCGGGATGGGACTTACCGTGGCCGAATGTCCCTCTCGGTGGTGGGTCCCGGCGGCAGTTTGGCGGCGGTTCGTCAGGGACGAGGGCGGCGGCCGGTCTCCTGACCGGCTGCCACCGCCGCCATTGCAAAAAAAAAAAGTAAAGTAAAAAAAAAACAAAACACACCCGTGATAGTCTACGTAACGATTTGCGTAGCCTATCATGGCTAGATTTCCAAAGTCAGCCGTGATAGGCTACGTAAATCGTCACGTAGCCTATCATAGGTGACTTTGAAAAAAAAAAAAGTGCGTACGCAAATGGCGGCGGCCCATGGGCGCCGCCATTTGCGTTCCTTATTTTGGCACGTCTAGTCTACGTAAAGATTTACGTAGACTACGGCAAAAATAAGGGAACGCTATTTACGCGCTTTTTTTTTTTTCCCAAAGTCACCCGTGATAGGCTACATGACGATTTACATAGCCTATCATGGCTGACTTTGGAAATCTAGCCGTGATAGGCTACGTAAATCGTTACATAGCCTATCATGGGTGTGTGTGTGTGTGTGTTTTACTTTTTTTTCGTGGCCGGGTAGAAGGGGCGCTTCTACCCGGCCTAATTTTGCCGGCGAGGGATGGGGTGCCTCCCCCCGGCCTGAATTTTGGCAGGGCGAGGCGGGGCGCCTCCCCCCCCTCGCCTGAACATCGGGGGGAGAACCGAAGCGCCTCCCTCCCACAACGAAGCAAGCTTCGAGAACAGGTAAGGGACTTTCGTCCATCCCTACGCAAATGGTGTCTGGTGTAGCGGATGCCATTTGCATCCCTGCCGTTTGCCATGATAGGCTACGTAAATCTTTACGTAGCCTATCATGGCAAAGAGCAGGGATGCAAATGGTGTAGTGGACGCCATTTGCGTCCCTGCTGGGGATGTCAGAGAATTCCGCCACAGACTCCAGTGAGTCTGGATTATTTAGAATCCGGCCCCCCAGAATCCGTGGTGGAACTGCCTTCCTCCACGCCACCCCGCGGAATCCCCTCGGGATGGATCGTATCTGGCGGAGGATGTGGTGGTGGCGGTGGCTCTGGTGGCGGCTTTGGCGGCGGATGCGGTGGCAGCAGCTCCGGCTGGTCTCCTGGCCTCTGCCGAGCTGCTGTGGCAGCAAATGGCAGCTGTCATAGCAGCGGCCATTTGCGTCCTTGCAGTAAGCCGTGATAGGCTACATAAGTATTTACGTAGCCTATCATGGCAAAAGGCAGGGGTGCAAATGGCGGCCAGTACGTCATTTGCACCCCTGCTCTTTGCTGTAATAGGCTACGTAAGTATTTATGTAGCCTATCACGACAAAACGCAGCCACACAAATGGCACAGCGGCCGCCATTTGCGTGGCTGCCTTTTGCCATGATAGGCTATGTAAATACTTACGTAGCTTATCATGACTTACTGCAAGGACACAAATGGCCGCCGCTATGACGGCCGCCAGTTGCGGCCGCAGCAGCCTGGTGGCTCCACAGAGCTGCCACGGAGCGGAGCCAGCCAGGGAGGATTCCGGGGGGAGGGACGGAGTGCCTCCCCACCACCACGGATGCACTGGAGTGGAGGCAGGTAGAGGTTTCGTATATCCCTAGTCCCTGCTCTTTGTCATGATAGGCCATCTGGCCATGTAAAGATTTACGTAGCCTATCTAGGGGTGGACGAAAGTCACTTACCTGTCCTCGAAGGACGTTCGCGGTGGGGGGGAGGTGCTTCGCTGGTCCCCCCGCGAAGTTCAGGCCGGGGGGGGGAAGGTTTCCCGCCTCGGCCCGGCCGAAATTCAGGCCGGGGGGGAGGCTTCCCGCCTTGCCCGGCCGCGAACGCGAAAGTTTAAAAAAAAACAAAAACGCCCCCTGATAGGCTACGTGACGATTAACGTAGCCTATCACGGCTAGATCTGCAAAGTCAGCCGTGATAGGCTACGTCAATCGTCACGTAGCCTATCACGGGTGACTTAAAAAAAAAAAAAGCGCGTACGCTAATGGAGGCCCCCATAGGGAGCCGCCATTCCCGTTCCTTATTTGGTCGCTGTAGTCTACGTAAAGATTTACGTAGACTACGGCGAAAATAAGGGCAACACAAATAGCGTTGCCCTTATTTTCGCCGTAGTCTACGTAAATCTTTACGTAGACTACAGCGACCAAATAAGGAACGGGAATGGCGGCTCCCTATGGGGGCCGCCATTATCCGTACACACTTTTTTTTTTTTTTTTAAAGTCACCCGTGATAGGCTACCTGACGATTGATGTAGCCTATCACGTCTGACTTTGCAAATCTAGCCATGATAGGCTACGTGAATCGTCACGTAGCCTATCAGGGGGCGTTTTTTTTTTTTCTTTCATTGCAATTGCGGCGGCAGCCGGTCGAAAGACCGGCTGCCGCCCCCGCCCCGCTCGAACACCCGCCGAACCGCCGGCCGGACCCGCCGCTGGGAGGGACATTCGGCGAAGGTAAGTCCCGTCCCGGGGGGGGTGCGGGGTGCGGGGGGGCGGAGGATTTCTCCCTGAAACTTGTTCGGGGGGCCGAACATGTTGGCGCTCGGCCCCCCGAAGTTTCCAGGAGAAATTCTCCGCCAACCCTAAGCCTATCATGGCAAAATGGCAGGGACGCAAATGGCATCTGCTATGCTGGATGCCATTTCCATCCGAAGACAGGCAGGAGCAGACGGGACAGGCGGCAGCGGATGGCTGGCAGCAGGTAGTATCCAGCCCTGCGTGGATTCCCCCGGGTGGCAGAGGTGTGTCTTCCATTCTGCCGTGGACTCCGGGGGCCAGATTATTAGAATCCGGCCTCATTGGAGTCTGTGGCGGAATTCTCCACCATCCCTATCTTGAAGTGAGGTTAGGATAGCCATTTAAGCATAGCCAAAAAAAGTGGACAAAAGAAGGCACTAATTTTCATAGTCTAATTTATATAGATAGATGCAAATTTATCATCCTCCTCATCATCATTTCTATACCACCCCATAGCTGAAGCTCTCTGGGTGGTTTACAGAAGTTAAAACATTAAATACAATATTAAAAGTTTAAGTTGTTTTAAATGTATGTTGTTGTTGTGTGCGTTACTTGTTTTATGTCACTATGTCAATGGTTTTATATTTTATATAATGTATTTTAATGGTTTTGATTTTTGTGAACCGCCCGGAGAGCTGTGGCTATGGGGCAGTATAGAAATATAAAAAATGAAATGAAAAGCCATTTACATGAAAGCACACAGACAATATATACAAACAACATATAACTAAAAACAACTTTGAATAGTCGGAATTAAAGACACATCGAGGACCGATGAAGACTCATCACGTGCTGCCAAATGCCTGGGAAAAGAGAGACTTCTTAACCTGGCACTGAAAAGATAACAATGTTGGCGCCAGGCAGACCTCATCGGGGAGTTTGTTCCACAGATGGGGAGCCACCACTGAGAAGGCCCTCTCCCTCATTTCCACCTTCCAAGCTTCCCATGGTGGAGGCACCCAGAGGAGGACTTTAGATGTTGAATGTAGAGTATGGGTAGGTTTATTTCAGGAGAGGCATGCCATCAGGTATTGTGGTCCCAAGCCATGTAGGGCTTTATAGGTTAAAACCAGCACCTAGAATGCTCAGAAGCATTTGGCAGCCAGTGCAAACAGGCCAGAATCGGTCTTATATGTGTTTAGAAATAATTGCTAACATTTAACAACAATGCAATGCAATGCAATGGAATGCAATACAAACCACCAATCAATCACCACAGTGGGGAAGACTGTGACCAGGTGACCTCTGTTTGCTTACCCCCCAGTGCTATTCAGGTGCTAATTGCTGATGGGCAACTTCCTATCCCTTGTTCTCCCTTCCTATGGTTCTTTACCTTTAAATCAGAGTTGGACTGGACAGCCCTTCAAATAGAGGACACCTTCAAAGTCAAGGACAGCCCTCTGGCAGCCCTTCAAGTAGAGGACTGTCCTCTGTAAAGTGGGGCACTTGGCCACCCTAGGTGAGGTGAGTGGTCAGGACCTTCTCTGCAGGGGAAACCATCCAACTTCTGGCCTAGGGTTGACCAGCTCAGGAAGTACAGGAAGCTGGGGAAGGCTTTCTTGTTTTTAGAAAGGCATTTGCATCCCAAGATGGCTGGCTGTGGTATTGGATTTGTGCGCTCTTCTGTAGGGATGTACGAAAGTCACTTACCTGTCCTCGAAGCTTTTCGCGGTGGGGGGGAGGCGCTTTGCTGCTCCCCCCGCGAAGTTCAGGCCGGGGGGGGAGGCTTCCCGCCTCGCCTGGCCGAAATTCAGGCCGGGGGGGAGGTGCCTCGCCTCGCCCGGCTGCGAACTAAAAAGTAAAAAAAAACAAACACACGCCCCCGTGATAGGCTACGTGACAATTAACGTAGCCTATCACGGCTAGATCTGCAAAGTCAGCCGTGATAGGCTACGTAAATCGTCACGTAGCCTATCACGGGTGACTTAAAAAAAAAAAAAAGCGCGTACGCAAATGGCGGCTCCCATAGGGAGCCGCCATTCGTGTTCCTTATTTGGTCGCTGTAGTCTACGTAAATCTTTACGTAGACTACGGCGAAAATAAGGGCAACACTTATTTGCGTTGCCCTTAGTTTTGCCGTAGTCTACGTAAAGATTTACGAAGACTACAGCGACCAAATAAGGAACGGGAATGGCCGCTCCCTATGGGGGCCGCCATTATCTGTACGTGCTTTTTTTTTTTTTTTAAAGTCACCCGTGATAGGCTACGTGATGATTGACGTAGCCTATGACGGCTGACTTTGCAGATCTAGCCGTGATAGGCTACCTTAATCGTCACGTAGCCTATCACGGGGGCGTGTTTTTTTTTTCTTCTTTTCTTGGAATGGCGGTGGCGGCAGCCGGTCAAAAGACCGGCTGCCGCTCCTGCCCCGGACGAAGACCCACCGAACCGCTGGCCGGACCCGCCGCCGGGAGGGACATTCGCCAAAGGTAAGTCCCGTCCCAGGGGGGGCGCGGGGGGTGGGGGGGTGCGGAGAATTTCTCCCCGAAACTTGTTCGGGGGTCCGAACACGTTGGCACTCGGCCCCCCAAAGTTTCGGGGAGAAATTCTCCGCCATCCCTACTCTTCTGTGGCTACAGGGAAGTTTGATGCACATGGCCTGGTTGTTATTATTAGTGTGTGTAGGATTTGGGTTTTGTTGGTGTGTATGAGAGCCTGCCAGCTGGCTGGTTTTGGCAGGATCAAAATGTTAGAAGGCGTGTAAATAGCAAATAAGGCCCCAGGCCTCCGGAGCTAGTACTTTTGGGAGACTGGGAGTGCACGACCAAGGTTGATAGACAAAGCTTTGTGAGCGGCTGTGTTTTCTCGACAGATTGCTTACAGCTGATCCTCCCTTGGAGGCCACAGTCCTTCCAGCCAGCCTCCAGCCCTTGCCTGGTTGACTGGTTGCTATAAATAGGGTGTCGAACTGTCGATGCATCACCCCTGATTCGCCACCTGTTCTGTAGAGCAGCCTGGGAGGAGACATGATTTGTTGGTAGAGGCTTTGCACGCAGAAGGTCTTAGGTTTTAGTTCTCAGCTGGACTAGGAGAGATATCGGAACTTCGGAAGCTTTGGAGAGGTGCAGCCACTTGAGACTAATGGGCTTTGTCAGAGGAGTGAAGGCGACTGAGCTGGCTCGAACTTGCTCCACTGGGGCTTTCTGTAGCCAGGGATAGCCTGGGCTGAGCAAAGCCTATCCCTTTGCACCCAGCTTTGGGGTGCTTTCCCTGCAGGGGCGGCCCTAGACTAGCTGCCAGCAACTGGTGCCCTAGGCGAACCCAGTCGTGCCTCTACCCCCAAACCCCACGGGCAGATCTAGGCTGAGGTTTTGGGTATGCTGGGAAATATTTTGCCCCCATTTTCCATTTAATGAATCCCCCCCCCAATTCTTCAGAAGCAAAAATGTGATCATGTATAATAAAATGTGCCCCAAATTGGGTTTTTTGTTTTTGCTAAGCACTGCCTCAGCACAGAGGTCTGATACAAACAGACGTCCCACCCACAGTGCCCAAGGGAGGTCCCTGGAAGGAGGGTCCTGGTGGCATCCGCAGGGAGACATGGCCAACAAGGCTGAGCCCTCTGAGAGCAGAGGAAGCGGCTGCTCTCGGGGGAGCCGCTCACTCCCTGCCTCCATCTGGGAGCAGCAGCAGAGCAGGGGGATACCCCATGTTGCCTGAGGAAGGACTAGGTCCCAAAGTTGGGTGGGCAGGCGGGCGGCCTGACATAGCCCCGCCTTTCCCAGTAGCTCTCTTGCTTACCTCCACAGCCTCAGTCTTATTCCCTCTGTACGTGCACAGGAACTGAAATATTGTCATCTTTGTTATCCTCCCCCCCCGAATTTGGAGCCCCACTTAACTTGGTGCCCTACGTGACCACCTAGTTCACCTATCAAAGGCTACTAGTCTTGATGGCTCTGTGCTACCTCCAGTACCAGACGCAGTGAGCCTATGTACACCAGTTGCTGGGGAACATGGGTGGGAGGGTGCTGTTGCACTCATCTCCTGCTCGTGGGCTTCCCACGGGCAGCTGGCTGGCTGCTGTGTGAACAGAATGCTGGACTAGATAGACCCTTGGTCTGATCCAGCAGGGCTCTTCCTATGTTCTTATATGGATGAGTCACCCCTGTTTCCCTGGCTAGAGAAAGCCTGGATGCATTGAAGCCTCCTGGGACAAGCCAGCTTCACCTCCTCTGAACCTTCTCCCATTGGAGCAGATGCGAGGCAGGTGAAGACTTGGTTGGTGCTCAAAGGAGGTGCGGTTTCAAATCGGGTGCCCCTGGGGGTGGAGCACAGCACATGAAGTTACAGTTGGAGGAAGAGCAGTTTCATCATGTGTCAGCCGAGCCAGGTGCTTCTTTTGCATGCAGCTCGCCATCGCCATGGGGCAGCACACGGCACACGAAGGCGAATCCCCAATGTTATCTCTGACCGCAGAGGCGGGTGGGGCCCAGGTGGGGGCAGAGCATGTCAGGGCAATCTCCACAGGTCAAATTGGGACCTCTGGTGGCCCAAAAATGTAGCCTGTGGGCCAGAGGTTTGAAATCCCTGGTGTATGCGATGGCAGCCTTTATGTTCGAATTATTCCTTTGTGCAGATGTTCCATACTTCCATCCAATGCAAGATGTTTCTCTACTATGCCCTGCCCTAGTCATACCTCAGGTTGACTTTCTGCCTAAATAGGATAAGCATCTCCTTACAATGCAGACCTCCCCACCCACTGAACTCTGGAAGCGAAGACAGAGATGATGTATGTGCTTTCAAGTCTCACAGTGTACGTCCTTGCCATTTAGCCATTTATTCTGTTCAACATCTGCATTGTTTATTATTTCTCCCTGGCAAATTATTGGTTTTAAAATCCAGTACTAAGAAACAATTGTCCAGGGTGGCTTAACAAGTGTTAATCATCACGGTGGAATTAGAGGCAGCCCAACTGCATGGATTTCCAGCTCAGCAGATCCCCAGATAATCAGAAATTACCACAGAGCGCTGACAAGTCATGTGATTGGCTCAGTTTTCAAGTCTTCAGAGTTCACATGGAACAGATTTTGAGAGATTTATTTCCCCTCTGTAGTCAAACAGGCTAGGAAAAACGATCTTGGGTTATGATCCGGGCGTCTGAGGGGCAGCTCACACATGCATGCATGTCACCAGAGTTTGCATCACTAGTATATTCAACACTTGACTCAGAATGTGTGTAATGGCCGCATCGAAAAAGCACCGCATCGGAGGTGATGCAAGGCGACATGACAATTCAATGGGAAAGCGACCATGCACCACATCAGACTCCTGGTTCATCTAGCTCAGCACTGGCAGGCGGCAGCAGCTCTCCAGGGTTTCAGACAGGGATCTGTCCTGGCTAGGCTGGGGGCCCCAGGGGAAGCAGCCTACAGCATGAGAATTCACTCACGGTTCTGGATCACATCAGGTGCAGAGGGGTCGTGACAGGTACAGCAGGGTCACAACAGGGCAAACAATGGTCAGGCCCTTGAACGGCATACTGCAGGAGACACTGGCTGGAATATTAGCTTATATGGAGAGTTGTTGTCCCAGCAAGGAACTGCAGGCAATTGAGGCCTTATGAAGGCTGTCAGGGCCAGGACTGCCAGAATTTCCACCCTAGTTGGATGATGGCTGCAGTACTGAAAGGGACCATGGTTATTTCTTTAGCCTCATGCTCCTGCATGGCTAAGGAACAGGAGCAGCTGTGAGGAAGTCATCCCTAGAGTCTGAGCTAGAGGGGAAGGCTATGTCCTTCAAGTGGGAAGGGGCTGACGGTTCTCCCTGAAGTGGGATAACCAGAGGCTCATTGGTCTCTAAGTTCTCGCTGGGGGTGATGCTGAGCCACTGAGGCTATGATACAGTTGTTCTCATCTACCTGGAGATGCCAGGGATTGAACCTGGGACCTTTTGCATGCAAAGCCTATGCTGTACCATTGAGCTACAGCCCTTCTATCTGGGCTGTATGATCTACAGTGGCCCATTCATAGGTGCAAGTTTAAATTATGAACATGCCCGTGTGAGCAAGTCTTAGAATGGGGGTGGGCAGAAATCTCCAGATGTTCTGGACTTCAGCTCCCAACACATCTGACCATTGGCCATGTTGGCAGGAGCTTCTGGTAGCTGAAGTCCAAAACATCTGGACACCTACCTTCTCCCCACCCATGTCTTAGAATATACAGAAGAACTTGCGCTGGAAATATAATGCTGCAAAATCAAAATTACTGTACACTCACATCCACAGAGATACACACACACACACACACACACACAGAGCTTTGCAGCCATGAGTGAGTTCATATGTTTGGTGGTGTAGGAGACACAGCAGCACTGCTCCTTCCTGCACTGTTGAGGTGGTGTTTGGACCACATGGGAGGAGCCCATTCTGCAGGTCCACTCCAAGCCAGCAGGTGGAGCCACTCTTGGGAGTCCTCCAGTCCCAACATGGTCCTGACAGTATGAAAGGAGTGGAGCTCTTGTGGCTTTCTTCCTGCCAAGACAATATAAGAAGCCAGTCTGTGGTTTCCCTATCATAATGTCAGAACCAGAACTGGACAGAGTTCTTAAGGCTGAGTGTTCTCTTCCACAGAGACCTAAAGCATTGTTGCAGAAACCTAATTGTGCTCCTTGAGTAAATGAGGCAAATTAAGCATCTCTGTTAATTGTCAATTATTGTATTTGATTGCATTGGGTGTCTCCCCACCCCACATTTTTCATGTTCCTTTGGTGAAATCCATCTCTTGTCAATTTTAGTGACTAGACTTATCATTCCTGAACTTCCAGAAGAGAACAAAAGCATACATTTTTTTTTCCAGAGTTCTCTCTGCAATGGAGAGAGCTGCAGAAATATTTAAAAAGAGAAATGAATGTTGACCTTCAGACAAGGCAGATTGCCTGGCAAATGGCCCCCTGATGACACCCTGACATCAGACACCCCTCCCCCCAGTATCAGCAGCCTCTCTGGCTGGGCATACTGAGAGAGGGCACCAGCAGCACCAAAATCTGTGGTGGGCATTTGCAAACCGCTTGCTATTTTAGATTTCCCACAATGCCTTGAGGTAGTGTTGGTCTGGAGCACTGCACTGCAGATAATTTTAAATGGCGTGCAGCTCTCACCCACCCAGGGATGTCCGAGAAATCCGCAACGGAACCAAATGCGTTTGGATTTGGATGGGTCTGACTGGCAGATTGCACAGCAAACCGGCTTTCCCCCTGTCGGGCGGATTCTGCTGACTTGAGGACCGGTTTCCTAACTTTTCCAATTTTGTGCAAATTTCGATGTTGAAAAATACATAAAAAACCCCCAGCCAAAATGCACATTTCCCCATAGGCTAAAGCATGAAAATGCTCATCTTGGGGGATTTTGCGCATTTTGAGGGAATTTGCACATTTTCGCATGTGTGGATTTGCACATATGTGCATTTACGCAAATACACATTTGCAGAAATTCAGAAACTAAAACAAATCTGATTCCATCGATGGTGGACTGTGGATAAAAATGGCACCTGACAATCTGGGCAACACAGACAGAATGGATTTTGCACCGTCTGTACATCCCTACACTGCTGCTAGGTAAGCAGAGAGCACAATCCAAGAGGAGGTGTGAACACCGGCTTGGCTCTGACACCGAACCTCTTCCTAGCCACTACCAAAACTTTCCCTTTCTCCTCAAGCAACAGCTGGTATTCTGGTACCTGAGTTATTTCTGCAGCTGAGGGGGATTGGAACCTGAGTTATCCAAGCTCTACATTCCAGCCACTGCACAACATTTAGGTGGAAGCATGTTCCAGTGGAGATCAACTAGCTTTATTTCCATGCAGTGTTGCTTGGAAGTGGGTTAGTGGAATGCCTTTTGTGTCATGTTTCCACTTGCTTCCTTGCAGCTTCCCAACTTAAAATAAATGCAAAACTGAACTGATCCATAAATTTCTGTGACTAGTTAAGCAGCAGAAGCAGCAGCAGCCACGCACAATATCTCGGAGCTCATCATGGCAAGTAAAGTTTAATATCTAAAACTGGCAGGAAACACCCCCCCCCCAATCCAATAAAGAGCAGGGAAACAAAACAAATAATCACCCTGGAGGCACAAATCTGGGCCCACGAAGGAGGAATCTGCATGGGATTGTAATTAGGCTCTCATTTGAATTACAGCAATTGTATTTAATTATTCCTGTGACTTTTTTGCAAATATCGCTGTCAGCCCATCAAGCGGTAGATACGCTCCCTGTTCTGTGCTTGTTAATTTGAATTGTTCGCTGACTCTAGCATTTGTTGTGGACAAAATAAAGTTAACAATAATCTAATCTCACCCCATTCATCAACATAAGCTAGAGTTTCCATCCCTCATACCCTGCCAAGTAACAGGAGATAGATATTCATGCTCGTCTATTACCAGAATGGGAAACTATTATTTTCAATTCATGCAAAGGCTTTCTCATCCATATTAGGGGTGGTGGTGGTACCAAGCAAAATGTCCATCTTTATGACAGATGAGGGCTTTGTGGACAGAGTATTTGCCTGCTCAAAGGACCTAGGTGAGATCTCTGGGCTCTCTCTCTCTCTCTCTTTTGTGTGTGTGTGTGTGTGTGTCTCACGTCCTTGCTGCCCATGTGATTGCTGTCAATGAGGACCAGTCTCATGATGAGTAAATAACCCCAGATGGAGCAAGTTATGTTATCCCATAGGAGTGAATAGCAGCCATTCACTTCTATGGGGAAAAATAAAAGGGCTGCTAATCATTGAGCTGCATGTCTGAGATAACCCCAGTGATTCCAGCCTGTGAGAATCAAGTTTTCACTTTCAGGGAGCGATCCAAGTTTGGATGGGGCTGCTTAACCCTGATTCTGCTGCCGATTCTTCCCCTGAAGTCTGATGTCTCCCTCCGATATGTTTTTAATCTATTTTTATCCCGCCAGGCTCTGAAACCAGATGTCAGCTCAATTATTTAGTATTAGTGTTTCTAGTATTCGTTATATTGGTGATATACTATCATATGCTGGGAAGCCAAACTAAAGACCCAGGCTGTGCTCTCAAGCTCACGGTCTCAAGCACTTGGTAAAGCAACTGGACAGAAAAGATGGAGGTACTAGATCCTTCAGAGACTGGCAGGGTGAAGAGGTGGATTTCTAAAACTCAGTGGAGTGAGGCCAACTTCCCCTTGATGGTGTTCTCCCTGGGAGAAAGGGACGCAACCTTCCAGAAGCTGTTACTCTGGACAGCAACTGGGCCCAAACTGCCCCTTCCTTGTTTTTGTGGCCCCAAAGCAACTGACAGGAGAATTATATCTGGGAGGGAAGAGAAAGCAGACTCCTTACAGCTATCATCATCATCCCATCATCCTGCTCCATTTATATCCCACCTTTCCCCCAAAGAGCCCAAAGCAGCATACATGTTCCTCCTCCTCTCCATGTTATCCTCACAACAACCCTGTGAGGTGGGTTAGCCTGAGAGTCAGTGCCTGGCCCAAAGTCTCCCAGTGAGCTTCATGGCTGAGTGGGGACTAGAACCCGGATCTGCTGACTCCCAGTCCAACACTCCAGCCGCTGCACCATACAGGCTCTCAATTAATTAATCCTCTGGCCGTTGGTTGGGACCAGTCTGATCTTCCCTTTGCTGGTGAACAGGTTTCTTTTCTTGGTATTACTGCTCCTTCTACATGTTATCTGTCACGTTCCAGAGTGTTCACAGGAGGTCATCTTAGTAATCTTTACAACAAACCTGTCAAATAGGTCAATATTATTATATTGCAGCCTGAGGGGTGAGACTGATGGTGGATTGCCAAAGGCCATTTAGTAATTTCATGGCTTTAGGGAACTCTTACCTCAGGTACCAGGTGCTGTGGTGGCCTTGAGCCCATTCAAAGAATGATAATTGAGCTGGCATGTACATGCAGCATCAGTGTATACTCCCTCCGGCCTAAGATCCAGCCCCTTGCTCCAGCCTCGTGAATGAATCTGATAAAAAGTAGCTATAAGATGAATGCAGCAGCTTTAGCAATAGGGATGAGCTATTGCAGTGGCCTTTGCACAGGAGACATGCTCAGTGCCCGAGATGGAATTATACTCATGCCTGGATTATGAACAGCTCTTGCCAAACAGAGATTTGAGCCACACAGGAAACACAACCTCTGAGTGATTACCAAAAAGGAATGCCCACTATTTTGGTGGGTCTGACACTTCTCGCCATGCACAAGAATGGAGGACAGGAGTAAAGGAAGCTGCCTTGTATCATCAAGTAAGGCTGTGTGACTGTCAGTATTGTTGACTGCTTTGTCCATCGGTGGCTTTCAGGCAGAGGCCCTTCACACCGCCTGCTTACCTGATCCCCCCTCTTTTAAATTTTAACTGTAATATGTCTGTACAACTTTGTTCAAGAAATGCATAATAAATTGCACAACAATTTACAAGTTATCCATGCTATTAACGATGATAAGATGTGCATATGTTATTCTTAAGAACAAATATATAACCTCAACTAAACTTTTGCTGTGATTTTTAAAAAATGTTTGAAAACATGCATTACAGTTTATTAATACGTGTTGTCAGGGTTGGATCTGAGCCCATAGAGTCCCAAAGCTGCTCTGATTCTGAGGAAGAGATACAATCCATGGGAGAGGAACCTGCTAGTTTTTCAGAGGTGCAGCTGGAGGGAGAGACCCCCCCACTCACATTCCTGGGAGCGACAGTGACCCTGGCATGGAGAGGGAGGGACAATTTGAGCTTCTAGACACGAGGCGCAGGCGCAGAGACAAGCAAGAGGTTGACGGCACCAAGAGGAGGCACTCAGCCCGATTGGCGCAATGACAACAGCTCATTTCCCAATGCCCCACGGGAAAGGAGGGGACCCTCCCTCCTACTCCTTAAGTTCAGAGAATTGCTGCGCTTTTCTCCAAATGGAGACCAACTGACGCCCTAACGCTTAGCATCCCCTGGTAGGCTGCTCCTTTGAGTTTTCCACTTAATCTCAGGCTATTAGCATCTGTAAGCGTCATTAGGCTGAAGGGAAATAAAGCCTCGGAAAAGAGCCCTTTTGTCTGAGTGTTGATTCTAGCTACTTGAGGATTTCAGAAGGCAACAGGGGCAACCTCCCAACACATATACCTTCTTATAAACTGGAGATACCATTGACTGAACCTGGGACCTTCTGCATGCAAAGCATGTGTTCTACCACTGAGTAGCTGTCCTTCCCCACGGCTACCTGGGCACTGTGCAACATCACTACTGCACAATTCCCCAGCACACTGACAGTCTGTATGATACAGCATCTGGACTGTTGAATGTGCATCTGAAAGACTAGCGTCATTATCTCTGGTCAATCATGCAGTGGAGGCTGGTGGCTCTTGTTTCAGTGGGGCAATGGATCCAGTCTGGGTCTCAGTGAGAACCAGTCAGACCTCCAAAGGAGCTATCCACGGTGCTGAACCCATTTTGGGGATAGGGTTCAGCACATGGGATAGTTCCTCTAGAGTTCTGACTGGATTTACTGCCCCACTGAAATAGGAGCCACCAGCCTCCACTTCAACCAAGGATGCTTCCAGACAAGGCTTTGATTGTGCAATCACCCTGTCACATTTTACAGATGGTCCAGATGATGTTGCCTTCCATTTGTAACCCTCCTGTGTTCTCCCACGGCTTCTGCTGCTTCTTCCTTTTTTTTTTTAGTGAAAAAAAGAACCCATTAAGGAGGAAAACACAGAATAAGTGCCCAACCCCAATGATAGAGCAGTAGGAGCCTTGCATCTGGGTGGGCACTATGAATCTCACTGGCTGGTCTTGAGACAGCTGGCCTAACATACCTCAATACTCACTTAGATCAGGGGCATGGAGAAGGTAGATTTGGATCTGTTTGTAGATCTCTGGATGATATGTAGTAGATTATCAAGGATTTCTGACTCCTAATCATTTTGTGATAGCAGCAACAAAGTAACTCCCCTCATCCCCCAGAAATGATACCGCTGTAATGAAGAAAGCTTGGGGCAACTAAAAGTAGATTTTTGTGCAGAAGGGTTCCGAGGTCTGTTCAGTTCTAGTACTCAAAGCAAATTCTTGGGCTGAGAATTCTTTGATTCTTAAGCCTTGTTCAGATGTTCCAAAAAGGATTAATGGCAATGCGTAAGGAGAAGGGGTACTCCAGCCACACATCTCTCCTCCATAGTGTTTGTGTACTCATAGAGGATGACAGTCTGAAGAAGAGATCCTCTCGTATCCATGGGGGCTTTCCATGTGAGCCAAAACACTGGAAAATCTGCGTTCTGGCTGATGTCGAGAGCCTCCACAGATACAGCAGGCTGTCCTCTTCAGACAGTGACCCACCACTAGCAAAGAGCAACAAATGCCATGGAGGGTGTGTGGGTGCTGGAGCACTCCTTCTCCTCACACATTGCTGTTAACCCTTTTTCTGATCACTTGAACAGGACATATTTTGCACCTGGCTGGCTCAGGTTGTTGAAGCCTGAGGTTGTAGTAAAAAACTAAATAGATCCCACAAGGCTGAAGTCTGCTCACCCTGGTTTAGATTACCTCAGTGCTATGGAAGTGATGAAGAAGCTTATCAATAGGATCTTCTTGCTTATCAGTGGGATCTTCTCAAACTGGTACTTATCAATGGGATCTTCTCAAACTGGGGAGAGGTAATGAGCGGGGTACCGCAGGGCTCAGTCCTGGGCCCAGTGCTCTTCAACATTTTTATTAATGACTTGGATGAGGAGGTGCAGGGAATGCTGATCAAATCTGCAGATGACACAAAATTGGGCAGGATAGCTAATACCCTGGAAGACAGAAACAGAATTCAAAGTGATCTTGATAGACTGGAGTGCTGGGCAGAAAACAACAGAATGACATTTAATAGGGATAAATGCCAAGTTCTACACCTAGGAAAAAGAAAGCAAATGCACACTTACAAGATGGGGGATACTTGCCTCAACAATACTACAAGTGAGAAGGATCGTGGAATTGTTGTAGATCACAAGCTGAATACAAGCCAACAATGTGATGTGGCTGCAAAAAAGGCCAATGCTATTTTGGGCTGCATTAATAGAAGCATAGCTTCCAAATCCCAGGAAGTACTAGTTCCCCTCTACTCAGCACTGGTTAGGCCTCATCTGGAGTACTGTGTCCAGTTCTGGGCACCACACTTTAAGAAGGTTGTAGACAACCTGGAGAGTGTTCAGAGGAGGGCAACTAAGATGATCAGGGGACTGGAAACAAAGCCCTGTGAGGAGAGACTGAAAGCACTGGGCATGTTTAGCCTTGAGAAGAGAAGACTGAGGGAAGATAGGATAGTGCTCTTCAAGTACTTGAAAGGTTGCCATAGAGAGGAAGGCCAGGATCTCTTCTTGATCATCCCAGAGTGCAGGACACGGAATAAGGGGCTCAAGTTACACGAAGCCAGATCCTGGCTGAACATTAGGAAAAATGTCCTGACTGTTAGAGCAATACGACAATGGAACCCATGACCTAGGGAGGTGGTGGGCTCTCCCACACTGGAGGCATTCAAGATGAAGCTGGACTGGACAGCCATCTGTCAGGGATGCTTTGACTTACATTCCTGGATTGAGCAGGGGGTTGGACTCAATGGTCTTATAGGCCCCTTCCAACCCTACTATTCTATGATTCTATGAGTCTAAGCATTGTACAGATTTCCTTCCCCATTGAAAATGTTCTTTTCACTGATAATACATTTCCATAATACATCCAACAAGAAAATTATGATATTTGGGGTGGGGTGGGGGAAGTCTTCAGGAAAATAATACACACCAAGCTGTTTCAGAAACAACAACCCTGCTATTGCATTATCAAAGTTCCCTGTTTGACCATGGGTGCTTCCACAGTAGGTATTCAATATGGAATTGCAACACTTCATTTGCTCTTTTTTTCACAAGGAATCCACACATAGTTATCAAACCTTTGTCCTCCTTTGTTTTCCTAGTGGTTAGTTCTTCTACTCTTTTGAGACCGCAGAAGGAACAGAACAATAGTGCAATCTCTGCTGATACAGATTGTTTTAACTGCTACACTTTTGTTTTTCCAAGAGCTGTAGGTTTGATGTATCAGGCAGGAGACCTTATTGCTGCTTGACACACCTTTACTATAACTTTTCACTTGGATGCCATTTTATCTCCTCCTCCTCCTCCTTCTCCTGGTGCCATCTCCTATCAGAAGTTTGCTATCATTACAGCTATTTTTGTTTATGACGCCACTACTCTGAATAGTTGTACAGAAGTACAGCTGAACCATTCCCTCAGTTTCTTTAACCATGAAGTTCGTCTTCTTCCTATTGATCTTTTTCCTTACATTTTCCCTTGTATAATGAATTGGGGTATGGCGTATTTTTCGCCTTGGATAATATAACCAAGGAATTGATGCTTTCGAACTGTGGTGCTGGAGAAGACTCTTACGAGTCCCCTGGACTGCAAGGAGGTCAAGTCAGTCCATCCTAAAGGAAATCAACCCTGACTGCTCATTGGAAGGACAGATACTGAAGCTGAAGCTCCAATATTTTGGCCACCTAATGCGAAGAGAAAACTCCCTGGAAAAGACCCTGATGCTGGGAAAGACTGAAGGCAAAAGGTGAAGGGGACGGCAGAGGATGAGATGGCTAGATAGCATCACCGATGCAATGAATATGGACCTGAGCATGCTCCGGGAGAGAGCGCAGGACAGGAAGGCCTGGCGTGCTATGGTCCATGGGGTCACGAAGAGTCGGACACGACTGAACGACTGAACAACAACATTGTAACTTTCTTCTTTTGATGGTCTTTACCAATTCTGTTTCTTTATTTACTCTGTATAGTACATTGCCATGTGTTACTCGGTCAGTCCACGGTATTTTCAGCATGTGTCAGTATATCCACATTTCGAATGATCACCTTATCACCTTATCGATCTTTTAATTTGTGCTGAGATACTTTTCTGGCATGTGTGTGTGTGTATAGTGCGATTGCACTGTAATGACCGAGCATTAGAATGTAAATTAAATGAATGTGTGTTTGTTTAAAAAGCATCATGATATTTCTGGTCCCTGATATTTCAGAACCATATTTAAAATAAAAGCTTCCGATCAACGGTTCTGATCTCATGCAAGTGCTTTTTCTCCTGACATTTCATGATGGTAACAGGCCAATTGTACTGAAATGAACACATGTTTTAGCACTAATCAAATAATCTAGTTGATGTTTTTTTTTTTTAAAGGATATCAGTAGGATTGTCAGTCCTTGAAGTAAAAACATTTAGGCACATCATTATTATCAGCACCATCCTTTACACACCGACTCCCACTGCAAAGGAACAGTCTCATAGTGATTTACACAAACAAATACAGAAATCCATAATTAATATAAGAGAAAAATAAGAATTAATATAAAAGGTACTTTTGTGGAGGCAGGGCCCAGGGAGGGATTGGGGAGGGGGCAAACGGAGCCCAGTGGTTTCAGCTGGCTCTAGGTGTGGAGTTCAGTAAATGTTATCTATAGTATTCACATAAGGTGGACAGCTAGATATGGTTGTGGAGGCAGGGAACAGCAGCTTGTCCTTTGCTTTTCTGCCAACTGACCCAAAAAAGTATTGTGTGTTTTTTTTTTAATGGGCATGCTTCCTCCCCACCCGGCATCAATCAGCAAAACTGAATGTTCTCATCTTGATACTAGCCTGAGGATTAGACAGTCAGGTATGCCACAATGGGTTGGATCCAGATGTAGTCTTACTTTGAGTAGACCCATTGCAATCAATGGGACTTTAGTTACTCATGACAAATTAGTCATGATTTCAATGGGTCTACTCTCAATCTGATTACATCTAGTGGAGGCTGGTGACTCTGATGTCAGTGGGGTGGTAAATCCAATCCAGGTTTCAGTCAGAACCAGTCAGAATTCTAAAGGAGCTATCTAAGGTGCAGAGCACCTTGAATAGCTCCTTTAGACTTCTGACTGGTTCTGACTGAAACCCGGAGCAGATTGACTACCCCACTGACATCAGAGAGACCACTGATTATATCTGGATTTCATGTGGATTACAACTGGATCTAAACTACTGGTGATTTTAATTAGAACATTGCAATGGGGAAAGAAGGTTAAACCTTCTTCCACGGATCTGAGCTGGATGTCTGCCCCCCCTCCCTATAGTTTTCAAAAGAGATGGAGACACGTTCATACATCCCTTTTGCAGTATGTAGTTTGGCACGGAATTATTTATTTATTTACTTATTTATTATATTTATATCCTGCCCTTTTTTCCTCCTTAAGGAACCCAAGGCGGCATATATAATCCTCCTCCTCTCCATTTTAGCCTCACAACAACAACCCTGTGAGGTAGGTTGGGCTGAGAGTCTGTGACTGGCCCAAAGTCACCCAGTGAGCTCCCATGGCCGAGTGGGGACTACAGCCCTGATCTCCCGACTCCCAGTCCGACATTCTATCCACTACACCACGCTGGCTCTATACCTTATCCTATATCGTAGAACAGACAGACTCAGTTTGACATGGTGCACTCAGGTCTTCATGCCTGAAAATGATCCTCTCGCTCAGCCACCCAGCTTGCATCCACTGTGCTAAATTGCAGGGCATTCCTTGTTGACAGCACCCACACATCCAGCTTTGTGTTAGCAGAAGGAGAGCTGTCAAAACCACTCCTGGATGCCTCTGTTATTGCCAGTGTGGTTTATGGACACTGTTCCCTCTCTCAAAAAGACTCATAAACTTACAATATACACAGCCAAAGGAGAATCGTAAATTTCCTCTATTTGGCCTTACACACACTGTTTCATTACCTAGGAAGTATTCACATATTTTCAGTCCCACGATGAAAAAAAAAAAGTTTTATCCTTCTGCAAAGGCCAAAGTGAAGGAAAAGGAGAGGTCACTATAGCACAGAGCTGCAGCAATTCAACCGTATGCAACTGCCAGTCATGGGAGAGCAAACCCGTTTTTATTTGGGAAGACTTTGAAAAGTGCTAAGCAGATGCCTTGCCCCTCTCTTCACCCCCCTTTCTAAAAGCCCTTAGCAAAGCACAGCTACTAATGCTAATTCGTGGGGAATGGTATAGTTGGATGTGTCTGAAGGATCAGTACATCAAAGCTCTCATAAGCCCTATGTCCGACTTAGGGCTGATACATATACCATCTTTCTATATACAAAGGATATACACAAGTAGGGGGTTTGATCAGGATGGTGTGAATATTTGGGATTTTCTACTCCAAAGAGTCCGCCAAACAGGCAGGAAGCTTATGAATATCATTGCTGAAGCCACAGAAATATCTGGTGCAATTGCAATTGTGTATGCAATGAGCAATAGCGATCCAGATCTACATGAATTGATAGTGTTTTCCATGCTTTTGAATAGGAAAGACCGATGTGCAGCTATGACAATTGTGTTGGAAGTGTGGGTGCGACTCAGCTAGCTTCAAAGAGAAAAGAAAAAGACTGATGTGTCTACATGGAAAGGAAATAAAGAGAGGACCTCTAAGCTTCCTAGACTGTGCTCTGATCTGTGCTGACCTTCCTTCCAGGGCTATACTGATACTCTTAGGGTTGTTGACCTCACTTCTTACTTCCTTCTTCTTCATGCTCTTGCCTCTCAGAGAGGAGACATCTCTTTGGGTCTTCCTACATCTTGAGTTGGGGATCCTCCTATACAACATGTATTTCCTGCAATAAATGCAAGCTTTCTAATTCCTTTGACTCAGAGGCTCCAGTGTGATTTATCCAGAGCAAAGTGTGCTCCTTTACTGGTATTTCACACGGCTCAGCCTCATCAGGTTCTCGCTGCTCTGCCAATAAATTGCACATTCACTGTTCAAGAAGGATTCAGATCCATAACTGGTTTTTTTGTGCTTTCAAACTGCGAATAAGAAAATCTAATCAAAATTTTGCAGCAAGAAAAGTTTAATCGTGATCTAGATGCAACTTATGTTTGAGAGGGCTCTAGTCATCCCCTCTTGGAAAAGGATTCCCTTTCTGTATGTTTAAGAACATAAGAACATAGGAAGAGCCATGCTGGATCAGACCAAGGGTCCATCCAGTCCGTCATTCTGTTCACACAGTAGCCAACCAGCTGTTGACCGGGAACCCACAAGCAGGACATGAGTGCAACAGCGCCCTCCCACCCATGTTCCCCAGTGACTGGTGTACATAGGCTCACTCCTCTGGTACTGGAGGTAGCACACAGCCATCAAGACTAGTAGCCACTGATAGCCTTTTCCTCCAGGAATTTGTCCAACTCCCTTTTAAAGCCATCCAAACTGGTGGCCATTACTACATCCTGTGTAGGGATGTCAGAGAATTCCGCCATGGATCTCGGTGAGGCCGAATGCCAGTGCATTCGGCCCCCCGAAATCTGTGGTGGAACGAAGCCCTCCCGCCCCCGCGCCCCGTGAAAGGCGTGCAAAACGGGACACCAACCTGCTGCCATTCGCACTGACTTGCTAATGGTTTCATCACTATAGCCGTGATAGGCTACGTAAATACTTAGGTAGCCTATCACGGCTAACGCAGGGACACCATTTGCATCCTTGTGGAAGCTGTGATAGGCTGCGTAAGTATTTACGTAGCCTATCACGGCAAAAAAAAAGCGAACGCAAATGGCGGTGGCTACGGCGGCCGCCATTAGCGTTCCCTTCCCCCCCCATGATAGCCTACGTAAATATGTACGTAGGCTATTACGGCAAAAGAGGGATGCAAATGGCGTAGTGGCTGCCATTTGCGTTCCCTTTTTCTCTCTCGCTGTAATAGGCTATGTAAAAAGGGAATGCAAGTGGCGGCCGCCGTAGCTGCCGCCATTTGCGTTCGCTGTGTGTGTGTGTTTTTGCTGTGATAGGCTACGTAAATATTTACGCAGCCGCCATTTGCGTCCCTGCAGGCTGCCCAGTGGAGCAGAGCCGGCCGTAGAGAATTTCGGGGGGAGGGACGGAGCGCCTCCCCCCCCCACAAATGTCACCCTTCAAAAAGGTAAGTGACTTTTGTACATCCCTAACTGTGGTAGCGAGTTCCATAGTTTAACTATGTGCCAGGCAGAAGTCGGCAGGGAAAGCCTGGTGTTGGTGGCAATGGTGGCAGCACTGGGGGCAGCAAGCCCAGCAGCAGCAGGCATGCCTCTTCCCCGGTGGCGGCAGCTTCTCCTGCAGGCCCTGGCTCTCCCAGGCCACCTCAGCCAGCCAGCTTATGTAGCCCCTCCAGGAAGGGGCAGGTGGAAGCAGCACAGCTGGCTCGGTCCCTGGGGGCCTGGTCCTGCAGGGACAGGCAGTCTGCCAGGCAGAAATCCGCAGGGAAGGCCTGGTGTTGGTGGTGACGGCAGCAGCAGCAGCAGGCCCAGCAGCAGCAGGTACGCCTCTTCCCGGGTGGTGGCAGCTTCTCCTGCAGGCCCTGGCTCTCTGTGGAACTCCCTCGGGAACTCCGCCATGCCCCCTCTTTAATGAGCTTCTGCCGTGCATTAAAACGTGGTTGTTCAGGCAGGCATTTGGGGTGGGTTAGGGTATTTTAGAAAATATTTTTATTGTAGAATTTTATTGTTTTAAACTGTTTATTATATGCTGTACATCGCCCAGAGTGGCTGGGTGACCAGCCAGATGGGCGATTAATAAATTTAATAAATAATAATAATAATAATAATAATAATAAATATGTGCTGTGTGAAGAAGTCCTTCCTTTTATCCATCCTGAATCTCTCACCAATCAGCTTCATGAGATGACCCCATTGGGTTCTAGTATTTTGAGAGAGGGGCAAAAGGTCTCCCTATCCACGTTCTCCACATGGATACTTGTTTACAAGATAATCTTGTTATGCAGACTGGGGTGACACAACCTCATTGTTCTCTGAAATTGTTACTCAGGACCCTCTTGGGGGGTTCAGGTGTTTGGGGCAGAGGACTTATAAGAGAGGCATGGAATGGAATGGAAGTTAAACTATTTCACAAGCAGGCCTGTCTTTTCTGATGTGCAGAGAATTCTTCTTGCCTGGAGTCTGAGATGTAGACCATCATGCTGAAAAAGCTGTGGTCAAGCTGTGGAACAATGGACCAGTACAGGAAAAAAGTTATAAGGTTTGTTACTCCCTGCAGCTAGCAGCTCCATGAGTCTGGAGTGTTCCAGTGTACCTTAAGGCCTAGGGTAACATCAGCTGACTAAAACTATGCGGAAAGACTGTTTATGCAGGTTTTTGCCCACCCAATGTCTTTCACCAGTCCAGAACCAAATTTCTAGTTGGCAGCTGGAAAGAAGGAAAAAGGTCAATCACAAGGCAGGAACATTTAGGGGAGTCAGTGTATCAAAAAGCACCTGCACCCTAGGAGAGGGACTTCATTCACTTCTTTCTTTTGCCCCCCCCCCTTTTTGCATAGCACCCATTTTTGCTAAGAGAATTGTGCTAGTTTGGGGGCTTTTGGGGCCATAATTTGCATGTTTCCCTTTTCTGAGAGAGATAATTTCTTACTCACCATATCCCTTCTTCAGTTTTTAAGGTGGCAGCTGGCCATCCTTTCTGAACTAGCTTTTTAGGGCTAGATGCTTGACTCCTGAGAAATTTGGAACAGATTCAGTTTCCCCCCTCTTTTATTTTACTCATGGTGGGGCTCAGGTTTTACAACCTCTTTCATTAAAACATTTTCTTCACTTCCGACCTGGATTAATTTTTCTGTCTGGACTTTGCTGGTCCTACACTTTGGACCCTGGGAAAGGTCTCCTCTAGTCTTCATTTGGATCCACAGGAGCCTATTCCTCAGATCTCTACTTGGGATAAGTAGCAATCAATTTTTCTTTTCTTTTCTCTTTCCCCTTAAGGTTTGGACTACACTGTTATACAGTTGGAGGCTTTAAGACTTTAATTAGTTTGGACTGGTGGAAGTTTTAGTGGTTCTAACAATGCAAACTGCAGCTAATTTGCCCTACTAGGACTTTTGTATGCCATAGCTATTCCATTTGATGGTCTAATACAGTTTTCCTGTTATGGTGTTAAGCTTCAGCAAAGTTAAACTGTACTTTACTTTGCATGGTATATTTTTTGCATGTAACAGTCACAACATTTTGTGGTTCATGGTTACAATTTCCCCCCCTGCAACTATTACATTTCACTCTTTACTTGAACCTGTCAAGTTCTTTTTTTTGTTGTTGTTTATTTGGTCAGTCGCTTCCGACTCTTCGTGACTTCATGGACCAGCCCACTCCAGAGCTTCCTGTTGGCCGTCGCCACCCCCAGCTCCCCCAAGGTCAAGTCCGTCACCTCCAGAATATCATCCATCCATCTTGCCTGTGGTTGGCCCCTCTTCCTTTTGCCTTCCACTTTCCCTAGCATCAGCATCTTCTCCAGGGTATCCGGTCTTCTCATGATGTGGCCAAAGTACTTCAGTTTTGCCTTTAATATCCTTCCCTCAAGTGAGCAGTCTGGCTTTATTTCCTGGAGTATGGAGTGGTTTGATCTTCTTGCAGCTCAAGGCACTCTCAGAATTTTCCTCCAGCACCACAGTTTAAAATCTTCCTTCGCTAGGGATGTAAATCTTTACATAGACTAGACGTGCCAAAATAAGGAACACAAATGGCGGTGCCCATGGGCCGCTGCCATTTGCGTATGCGCTTTTTTTTTTTTTTCCAAAGTCACCCATGACGATTTACTTAGCCTATTACAGCTGACTTTGGCAATCTAGCCGTGATAGGCTACGTAAATCGTCACGTAGCCTATCACGGGTGTGTGTGTGTTTTACTTACTTTTTAATTTTGTAATGGCGGCAGCGGCAGCCGGTCAGGAGACTGGCCGCCGCCCCCGCCCCCCACGAAATGTCACCGAACCGCCGCTGGGACCCGCCGCCGAGAGGGACATTCGCTGAAGGTAAGTCCCATCCCGGGGGGGGGGGGTCGGGGGGCCGGTGGAGAATTTCCTCAACACTTTCGGGGGGCCGAATGCCTCTGCGCTCGGCCTCCCGAAGATTCGGGGAGAAATTCTCCGCCATCCCTATCCTTCGCTCAGCCTTCCTTATGGTGCAGCTCTCGCAGCCATAGGTTACTACGGGGAATACCATTGCTTTAACTGTGCGGACCTTTGTTGTCAGTGTGATGTCTGTGGTCACGGGCAGGGGGGAGGTATGGCATTGGGGGATTAAGAGGGGATTAACAGGGGGGAGGGTAACTGTGGTCACGGGCAGGGGGAGGTATGGCGTTGGGGGATTAACAGGGGATTAACAGGGGGGAGGGTAACTGTGGTCACGGGCAGGGGGAGGTATGGTGTTGGGGGATTAACAGGCCAGCTGAGGAGAAGAGGGGCTAGACACCTTACAGCTGTCCCCTCTTCTGGTTCTTCCCCCAACCTGATGGTTCCTGGCAGCCTTACCAGTCTGCCCTCGGGTCTGGTGGTGCTGCTGCTGAATGCCAGGTTGGCCCAAAATAAGACCTCCCTCATCCTTGATTTGATTGTGGATGAGGGGGCTAACCTGGCATGTATTACTGAGACCTGGGTGGGGGAACTGGGAGGGGTCACTCTCTCCCAGCTGTGCCCTCCTGGGTACTCGGTGCAGTACCAACACCGACTTGAGGGTCGGGGAGAGGGGGTTGCCGTGGTCTATAGGAATTCAATCTCCCTCTCCAGGCTTCCTGCTCATTCGAGTGCAGATCTTGAGTGTTTGTACCTTGTGTTGGGTACCCAAGACAGATTAGGGATTCTGTTGGTGTACCGCCCACCCTGCTACCCATCAGACTCCCTGCCTGAGCTGACGGAGATGGTCTCGGACTTGGTGTTGAGGACCCCCAGGATGATGGTTCTGGGGGATCTCAACTTCCATGCCGAGGCCGCTGTATCCGGGGCGGTTCAGGACTTCATGGCCGCCATGACAACCATGGGGCTGTCCCAACATGTCATCGGCCCAACGCATATAAAAGGACACACGCTTGATCTGGTTTTCTCGACTGGGCAGGTGGATGGTGATCTGAAAGTGGAGGAATTAACATCTGTCTAGGGGTGAACGAAAGTCACTTACCTTTTCTCGCAGCTTTTTCGCGGTGGGGGGGAGCGCTTCGCTGCTCCCCCCGCGAAGTTCAGGCCAGGGGGGGAGGCTTCCCGCCTCGCCCGGCCGAAATTCAGGCCGGGGGGGGGAGGCTTCCCGCCTCGCCCGGCCGAAATTCAGGCCGGGGAGGAGGCTTCCCGCCTCGCCCGGCCGCGAACACGAAAGTAAAAAAACAAAACAAAAAAACGTCCCCTGATAGGCTACGTGACGATTCACGTAGCCTATCACGGCTAGATCTGGAAAGTCAGCCGTGATAGGCTACGTCAATCGTCACGTAGCCTATCACGGGTGACTTTAAAAAAAAAAAAAAGAGCGCGTATGCGAATGGCGGCCCCCATAGGGAGCCGCCATTCGCGTTCCTTATTTAGTTGCTGTAGTCTACGTCAATGTTTACGTAGACTACGGCGAAAATAAGGGCAACGCAAATAGCGTTGCCCTTATTTTCGCCGTAGTCTACGTAAACATTGACGTAGACTACAGCGACCAAATAAGGAAGGGGAATGGCGGCTCCCTATGGGGGCCGCCATTATCCGTACACACTTTTTTTTTTTAAAGTCACCCGTGATAGGCTACGTGACAATTCACGTAGCCTATCACGGCTGACTTTGCAAATCTTGCCGTGATAGGCTACGTGAATCGTCACGTAGCCTATCACGGGACTTTTTTTTTTTCTTTCATTGCAATGGCGGGGGCGGCAGCCGGTCGAAAGACCGGCTGCCGCTCCCGCCCCGCTCGAACACCGGATGAACCGCCAGCCGGACCCGCCGCCGGGAGGGACATTCAGGGAAGGTAAGTCCCATTCCGGGGGGGGGCGGGGGCGGGGGGGGCGGAGGATTTCTCCCCGAAACTTGTTCGGGGGGCCGAACACGTTGGCGCTCGGCCCCCCGAAGTTTCGGGGAGAAATTCTCCGCCATCCCTACATCTGTCCCTTTGTCATGGTCAGATCACTTCCTCCTGAGGTTTAGACTTCTGGCGGCCTTTCCCCTCTGCAAGGGTGGGGGACCTATTAAAATGGTCCGCCCCCGGAGATTAATGGATTCCGATGGATTCCAGAGGGCTCTGGGGGATTTTCCTGCTGGCGTGGCTGGTGCTCCTGTTGAAGCCCAGGTCGCTCTGTGGAATGCAGAGATGACTCGGGCGGTTGACACGATCGCGCCCAAGCGCCCTCTCCCTCTGAGCAGAGCCCGGCCAGCTCCTTGGTATACACCTGAGCTGAGGGCAATGAAGCAAGAGGGGAGATGGCTAGAACGCAGGTGGAGGAAAACTCATGCTGAGTCTGACCGAACACAGGTAAGAGCCCACTATCGAGCCTACTCTGTGGCGGTGAGGGTGGCAAAGAGGCAGTTCTTTTCCACCAGCATTGCATCTTCTCAGTGTCGTCCAGCGGAGCTTTTCTGAGTGGTTCGCAGCCTGTTACATTCTGGGCCAGGGAGAGAGACGGTGGAACCCTCGGTAGCACACTGTGACGAGTTTGCGCGGCACTTTGAGGATAAAGTCGCTCAGATTCATCATGAATTGGACACCACCATTAATGCAGTTCCATTGGTAGAGGCGTTCAGAGCACCGTCTGGTCCAGTTTTATTGGATGAGTTTCAGTTACTGAGGCCTGAGGATGCGGACAAGGTGCTTGGCCAAGTCCGATCGACCACTTGTGTGCTTGACCCTTGCCCTTCATGGCTTATTAAATCAAACAAGGAGGGGTTGTCCGGCTGGGTCCAGGAGGTTGTCAATTCCTCCTTGAGAGAGGGAGTGGTGCCTGCCGCTTTAAAAGAGGCAGTAATTAGACCACTCCTGAAAAAGCCTAACCTGGACCCAGAGGATGTTAACAATTATAGGCCAGTGGCCAACATCCCCTTCCTGGGCAAGGTGCTTGAGCGGGTGGTTGTAGGACAGCTCCAGGCACTCTTGAATGAAATGGATTATCTAGATCCATTTCAATCGGGCTTCAGGCCTGGTTTTGGAACGGAAACTGCCTTGGTCGCCCTGTGGGATGACCTCTGCTGGGAGAGGCACAGGGGGAGTGTGACCCTGTTGATTCTCCTGGACCTCTCAGCGGCTTTCGATACCATCGACCATGGTATCCTTCTGGATAGGTTGTCTGGGTTGGGAGTTGGAGGCACTGCACTACAGTGGTTCCGCTCCTACTTGGATGGCCGATTCCAGAAGGTGGTGCTGGGGGATTATTGCTCTGTGCCATGGCAATTGTGCCATGGGGTTCCACAGGGCTCTATTCTATCCCCCATGCTGTTTAACATCTACATGAAACCGCTGGGGGAGGTTATCCGGAGGTGTGGGCTGAGGTGCCATCAATATGCGGATGACACCCAGCTCTACCTCTCTTTCTCATCAAAACCAGGTGAGGCAGTGGCTGTTCTGAACCACTGCCTGGGCACGGTAATGGACTGGATGAGGGCCAATAAACTGAAACTCAATCCAGACAAGACGGAGGTACTGTTAGTGGGTGGTTCGTCTGCCCGGCTAGGTGATATTCAACCTGTTCTGGAGGGGGTTGCACTCCCCCTAAAGGATCAGGTTCGTAGTTTGGGGGTGCTCTTGGATCCAGAACTGTCACTTGAGGCACAGGTGAACTCAGTGGCACGGAGCACTTTTTATCAGCTTAGGCTGGTATACCAACTACGCCCTTATCTGGACAGAGATAGCCTAGCGACAGTTATCCATGCTCTGATAACTTCTCGTCTGGGTTATTGCAATGCGTTATACGTGGGGCTGCCTTTGAAAACGGTCCGGAAACTTCAGCTGGTCCAAAATAGGGCAGCAAGATTGTTAACGGGGACTGGCCTGCGAGCTCATATTACGCCAGTACTTTTCCAGCTGCACTGGCTGCCAGTCCATTTCCGGGCCCGATTCAAAGTGCTGGTGTTAACATTCAAAGCCCTTAACGGCTTGGGGCCAGGTTACCTGAAGGATCGCCTCCTCCCATATTTGCCTGCCCGGACCTTAAGATCATCAGCAGCGGCCCTTCTCCGTGAGCCCCTGCCAAAGGAAGTGAGGCGGGTGGCTACTAGGAGGAGGGCTTTTTCTGTTGTGGCACCCCGGCTCTGGAATGAGCTCCCTAGTGATGTTCGCCTGGCGTCTACATTGTACTCCTTTCGGTGCCAGGTGAAGACCTTTTTATTTTCCCAGGCATTTTAGCTTTCTAAATTTTTATCTTTGCTGTTTTAAATCTGTATTTTAAACTCCTGTACTGCTGCTAGGTTTTATTGTGGTTGTATTGTTATATTGTGGTTTTAATATATTTTAAATTGTTTTATTGTGTGTTGTTTGGTTTTAGTTTTTGTGAACCGCCCAGAGAGCTTCAGCTATTGGGCGGTATAGAAATGAAATGAAATGAATGAATGAATGAATAAATAAATATATGTCTCTGCTCTTCACTATTTTATCAAGATTTGTCATTGCTGTCCTCCCAAGAAGTAAACGTCTTCTGATTTCCTGGCTGCAGTCAGCATCTGCAGTAATCTTTGCACCTAGAAAGACAAAGTCTGTCACTGCCTCCATGTTTTCTCCCTCTATTGCAAGTTACCAATCAAGTTGGTTGCCATAATCTTGGTTTTGAGGTTGAACTGCAACCCAGCTTTTGCACTTTCTTCTTTCACCTTCGTCATGAGGTTCTAACTGATCTGTGGGGCTTCCCTATTCTCTTTAGTCTGATCTGATTCTAAATTGTGCAATAAGAAGTTTGTGATCTGAATTACAATCAGCTCCAGGTCTTGTTTTTACCAACTGCATAGATGTCTGCTACCTAGGGATGTACGAAAGTCACTCACCTGGTCTCGCAGCTTGCTTCGTGGTGGGGGGGAGGTGCTTCGCTGCTCCCCCCGAAGTTCAGGCCGGGGGGGGAGGCTTCCCGTCTCACCCGGCCGAAATTCAGGCCGGGGAGAAGCGCCCCGTCTCCCCAGCTGCGAACTTCAAAAGAAAAGTAAAAAAAAACAAACGCCCCTGTGATAGGCTACGTAACGATTAACGTAGCCTATCACGGCTGACTTTGCAAATCTAGCCGTGATAGGCTACGTTAATCATTACATAGCCTATCACAGGGGCTTTTTTTTTTTTTTTTACTTTTCTTGTAATGGTGGCGGCGGCAGCCGGTCGAAAGACCGGCTGCCGGCCCCGCCCCTGACAAAGACCCGACGAACCGCCGCCGGGATCCGCCGCCGGGAGGGACATTCGTGAAAGGTAATTCCCGTCCCGGGGGGGGGGTGGCAGGGGGCGGGGGGGTAGCGGAGAATTTCTCCCCGAACAACCTTCGGAGGACCGAATGCGTTGGCACTCGGCCCCCCGAAGTTTTGGGGAGAAATTCTCCTCCATCCCTACTGCTACCTTTGGCTACAAAGGATGTGGTCAATCTGATTTCGATGTCAACCGTCTGGTGAAGTCCATGTATAAAGTCGTCCCTTAGGTTGTTGGAAGAGAGTGTTTGTTATGCACAGTGAGTTGCCTTGGCAAAATTCTATCAGGGTAAGCCATTTAACATCACAGCGTTCCAAATATACGCCCCAACCACAGATGCTGAAGAAGAATTCTATCAGCCTATGTCCTGCTTCATTTTGTTCTCCCAGACCATGCTTGCCTGTAATTCCAGGTGTCGTTTGACTACCCACCTTAGCATTCCAGTCTCCTGTAATGAAAATAACATCTTTTTTTGGCGTACTATCCAGTAGGTGCTGCAGATCCTCATAGAACTGATCTACTTCTGCTTCTTCAGCATCTGTGGTTGGGGCATATATTTGGATTACTGTGATGTTAAATGGCTTACCCTGAATTCGAATTGAGATCATTCTGTCATTTTTTGGATTGTATCCAAGCACTGCTTTAGCCACTTTATTATTAATTATGAATGCTACTCCATTTCTTCTGTGGTCCTCTTGTCCACAGTAGTAGATCTGGTGGTCATTTGATGTGAAGTGGCCCATTCCAGTCCATTTCAGTTCACTGACGCCCAAAATGTCTATATTTAATCTTGACATCTCCCCAATAACCACATCCAATTTGGCCTGGCTCATAGATCTTACATTCCAGGTTCCTATGGTGTGCTGATCTTTAGAACATCAGATTCGTCGTTCACCACCAGCACCATCGGCTGCTAGCCGTCCTTTCGGCTTTGAGCTAGCTGCGTCATCACATCTGGGGCTAGCTGAACTTATCCTCTGTTCCTCCCCAGTAGCATTTTGACCATCTTCCGAACTGGGAGTCCCATCTTCCGATGATATACTGACATATCTCTGGTTGTACTGATCCATTTAGTTTTCATGGCAAGAATACTGGGGTGGGTTGCCGTTTCCTTCCCCAGGGATCGTATTTAGCTTGACCTCCCTGCCATGACCTTCCCGTCTTGGGTGTCCCTTCATGGTTTAGCTCATGACGTCATTGATGTGCTCAAGCTCCAGCACCACGACAAGGTAACGATCTCCTTTGCTGGAGCAAGTTCTTTTGCATACACTTTTCTCAATAATTCATTCATATTTTAATACTTCCTGCGTTGCATGTTTTTATTTTTCATAACTTAAAGAGCATTTACTGTTTTTCTGATTGAGTTTTTTTAAAAACACATATTGTCAAATATATTGAACTTTTACATAACCTTATGTCAGCTCTGGTTACTTTCTCTCCTGCCCATTGGGCAAAGTCAGAACCTTCTTTTCAGAAGTGAGAGGCAAAAGCTCCAATTCCTGGACATCTCCAGCCAATCCAAAAGGACAAAGGAGGAATGCGGGGCAGGAGGATGGAATCCTCTCCCTCAAGTTTGCCATCTGAGGCAGTGGTTTCAGACTACTTCTGAGTCTGGAGTGCTCTGCATGAATATATCAGTGAAAACACTCACCTCAGAGTGACGCTGCTGCCTCAGAATGGTCATATGACTAAATTAATACAGGAAGAGCTATACTAGATCAGCATTCTGTTCCCACAGTGGCCAACTGGATACCCATGGGAAGCCCACAAGTAGGACATGAGTGTGATAGCACCCTCCCGCCCATGTTCCCCAGCAACTGGTGTACATAGGCGTCCTGCCTCTGATACTGGAGGTAGCATAGAGCCATCAGGACTAGTAGCCATTGATGGCCTCCTCCTCCATGAATTGTCTAATCTCCTTTTAAAGCTGTCTTAGCTGGTGGCTTCCACAAGTCAAGTGGCCATTTTGTGGTAGCCAATTCCATAGTTTCACTATGTGCTGTGTGAAAAAAAGGACTTTCTTTTATCTGTCCTAAATCTCTCACCAATCAGCTTCATGGGATGATTCTGAGTTCCAGTATTATATGTGTGAGAGAAAAATAAACCCTCTCTCTATCCACTTACTCCATACCATGCATAACTTTGTACGCTTCTATCATGTTCCCCCCTCACTTTCCTTTTTTGGAAAGTGTGGTCTCGCCCTACCTTTGTATACAGTCTTTAGGACAGCATGCCCCTCCACCCCCCAGTGCAGCCCCCCACTGTGTCCCCTTACACCTCCATATATATATATATATATATATATATATATATATATATATATATATATGAAAATGGCTTCTGTAGCAGCTATGGAATGCCAAAAGGGTTAAATTTAGCTTGGGAACAAGCTAAATATAACCATTATACTACTCTGTAGCACTATGGAGTGGTCTGACATCAAATTTTAGCAGCAAGATGGAATTGCCCCCTTCCCCCTTTTTATTTTTTTGGGGTGCCCTGTGGAGGCATGGTGCCCCTTCAAGTGCAGCATGCAGGGGGGCAAAAATGGCTCCTGGACCTCCCACAGTTGTCCACATCTGTTTTATAATATTGGCAGTTTTATTTTTGATTTCTTTCCTAAGGAAAAAGTCACATCTATAAGCTTCCTACTTGTGTTGCTTATTTTCCCTTGATCCCTCCTTGGCCATGTTTATATCCTTGGCTCTAATAATTTACATTTTATGGAATGTCCCATTCGCTTCCCTCCATCAGCTCCTGTTATAGAGATTTATGTTCAAGTTAAGAATAACACTGTTGATTTATTCCACCTGGCAACTCAGCCACAGTATCATGCCACAATAATAGATAAGTTTAAACACTTGATTCATCAGATGGCAATTTTCAATGGACGGAATCTTTTATAGATTTTTTTTCCTTTTATCAAACCCTTTTAGAGCCTTTGCAAATGTGAAATATTGACTTAGTACCTTTCCCACTTTTAAGAGCAAGCATCTAGAGTGTGGTATGTATTAGATTTCAGCTTTATAGTGGCCAGCACAAAAACATTCCAGATACAAACAAACCTGTGGCTCTTTCAGAAGGGGTCAACAAGACCCAGCAAAGGCTATTTTCAGCCAGAAAGATAAGGTCCCCTTGCCATTCAGATGAGTGAGCAGACCTAATCTCAAACTAGAATTTATGGGGGTCAGGGATGATTACCTGACCCACTTTAGCCTATTGGTGCAAAACGAAGCTTCCTCAGATGCTGTGGTTGGTCTCCCTGGAGTTTCCTCAACTTGGTCCGAGCTGAGTGGTGATGGCCACTGGGTTTCTGGGTTTCATCTTGGTTATGGGACTGAATCAGCCTTGGTTGCCCTGATGACCTTTATTGAGAGAGGGACAGGAGGAGTACAACCCTGTTAATTCTGCTAGATCTCTCATCGGCTTTTGATACCATTGACCATGGTATCTTCCTGGATTGACTCACTGGATGAGTATCAGAGTCACTGTGTTACAGTGGTTCTGGTCCTACCTGCGGGGCTGATTTCAGACTTCAACATTGGGTGACCATTCCTCAGCCCCTTGGCAATCGAGCTATGGGGTTCTGCAGGGTATCATCTTGTCCTCAATGTTATTTAATATCTATATGAAGCTGTTGGGAGTGGTCATTAGGGGATTTGGAGCCAAGTTCCATCAGTATGTTGATGACACACAGCTCTATCTCCCTGTGACATCTGAACCAGGAGAGGCTGTGCAAGTCCTGGACCAGTGCCTGAACTCAGTAATGGGCTGGATGAGAGCCAATAAACTGAAACTGAATCCTGGCAAGACGGAAGCTCTGTGGGTGAGTGGTTCCCGAGTCCAGGAGATAGGCTCATTGACTGTTCTGGATGGGGTTGCACTACCTCTGAAAGATCAGGTTCATAGTTTGGGGGTACTCCTAGATCCATCACTGTTGCTGGAGGCCCAAGTGGCCATGATGGCTCAGAGTGCCCTTTACCAGCTTCAGCTGGTTCACCAGCTATGGCCTCTGCTGGACAGGGATAGCTTGGCCACAGTGGTACAGGAGCTAGTAACCTGCAATTCCCTCTATGTGGGGCTGCCCTTAAGACTCCTCTGGAAGCTGGAGCTAATGCAGAACAGTTCTGAGCCCCCCCAGCTCAGCTTGGTTCCCCCCCAGCTCGGTGCCCTGCGTGACTGCCCAGCTCGCCCACCCCTCAGACCAGCCCTGTATCTAATTTTGATGGGGTGGTGCATTCATCCTGGTCTCTAGCCAGCATTTTATAGGTTCAGACCATTCCAACTTTATGTTCTTTTCTAGTCAACTCCAAAATGTCCTCATTTGTTAACAATGGAGCATTTGTGTGTGTGTGTCTGTGGGAGGGGAGGGGATTGTGCCCCTCCCACCCACTGGATTCTTCCACATTTTTATAGTGCCCTGAAATGAAATGGAATTAGCATTTACCACTGGATGTTACTTGAAAGTTTAGGAATTCTCCCAGATCATCTAAACATCCCTATGTTAAGAGATATGCCTTATAGTGTAACTAAAATATTAGAAAAAGGACTGGTTTCTCATTAAAGAGCTGCCTTCACACACTGAGACTAAAGGGTCACATATAAATAAGATCCTAATAAAACAAAGCCATTATACTTCCATGAACCACCTGTGTCATCATGCATATGTCTCATAGAACTGGACTTGTGCAAGGGCATAAATGTTACCAGTATCAGTATCTTGTTCATGCACATTCCATTGTGGGAAAGAGCAGGGGAAATTTGGGATGAGATTATTGCACTTTCGTTGCGATAAAACATTGAGTGTGTAAAACTCATTTCTTCCTTCTTAAATGAAATGTGTAGGGCAGCCAACCAGCTTACATTTTGCTAGTTCAACTAGTAAAACCGAGTGCTTGTTGTGAAACCAGTATTAGGGGTTTGAAAAGGAGGTGAACTCCAGAATAGTGATGGGGAAGTCAGGGTCAGAATTCAACTTGGGGGTGGGTGGGGAGGCTCTAAGAAAATATCATGGTTTATTCCACACACAATTTGGACCTTGTCATAAGAACATAAGGAGAGCCCTGCTGGATCAGACCAAGGGTCCATCTAGTCCAGCGTTCTGTGCACACAGTGGACAAACAGCTGCCCACGGGAAACCCACAAGCAGAACATGAGTGCAGCAGCACCCACCCACCCATGTTCCCCAGCAACTGGTATTGCGAGGCATACTTCCTCCAATACTGGAGGTAGCATGTACTAGTCTTCATGACTAGTAGCTAATGTCAGGCTGCTAGTGATGTCATCAGGAATGCAATGGGGTTTGATCCCTCCCCCAACCCGCCCAGGGAGCCTCCCCCTCCCTTCCACAAAGCCACCAGCTCACTCACCTATTGTCTCTTCCTCTCTCCCTCTTTCCCAGACATGCACTTTCCTTCATTGTTGCTGCATCAGTGCTGGCAGGGAAGTGGAGGAAGCAAGCAAGATTTCTTTTTCTCCACTCTCCCATCTCTGACACTTGGCATGCTGCTACACTGTGCCAAGTCAAAGGAATGCTGGGAAATGTAGTTTTCCCAGTGCCATTGACAAATGTAGAGAGATTCCTCCATTCCTCAGGTTAAAAAAAATCCAAGCTGGAGAAGAATTTGAACCTGTAATGCTCACCTCGTTTTTTGAGGTTATCTGTGAGGCCACCTAAATATGTAATTGTGAATCATGGAATATGCGTTGCATTGCATCACTGCTCCAGATCTGCTTCAATTGCAGGTGGCTGGAAGCCGCCTTTAAAACTGGATGAATTGATGGGTTTGCATTTTGTGACAAGAATTTATGCTTTATAAAAATAATTCCTATTTTGTATTCTGATTCAAAACAAACAAAAACCCACCACTTGTTCATATTTTGTGGCCCCAGCAGGGTAGAATTCTTGGAAATAATTAAATAAACTTCAGTCCTCAAACTTGTTAAACATACACAGATCGGATGGACTTTGAAACATACATGTGGCCTTTGAGACACACTATAGGACTTTACTGTTTATATCTGATTCCACTCCCAATAAAATAATTCTAGGGAAAGATATAGAATGGAAACCTCTCTAACTATGTCTTTAGTTCTTCTTCTCCTGGGAAGATGAAACTTCTCACGGTTTCAGAACACAACAATTGGGAAGTAAAAGGGTAAAGGGAAGGCATCTCTTGAGTGAACCATTTCAGTTGGAAAGGGCTTATATAATTTTTAACTATGGCATGTATTCACTCTCATGTTGAATCATCCCTAACTTATTGCCAAGATCAATACAAGCTTGAAATGGCTTTCGCTCTGCAAGCCATCTCCCCACCCCCCAAACTTTTTTGGAACCTATCATGGAGAACAAAATTCCACTCTCAGCCAGGGATATGTGACAAAACAACTGAAATGTTATGAAGAACCCATTTTTACACGTACACACGGTGCCCAGGAAATGACACCACTGAGCGCACAGTAAGTGTTAATGAGGGCTGGGTGAGAATTTCAGTTTATGGTAAGGATTTACCATAGTTTGCACATTTCTTCATATTCTGGATGGAAAGAGTTTGAGATTAAAAAAACAACAACAACCCAAGAGAAACCAGAATGGACAGTTTTGCCCATCCAAGTGGCGACTTCCTTTGAATGTGATGAAAATGCCATCCAAAGCGGAATTCTAGAACTGGGGTTAGAAGCAGGATTCTGCACCGCTTCAGCTCAAAGCCTGAGCTCCGAGTCGAAGCAGGCTGCTTCGGGCCACCACCTGGGTGAGGCAGAAGGGGCACGAAGTGGCACGAAGCAGGTTGGGTAGCTCCAAAATGCTTGGGTGTGCTTTGTTGTGATCCAGAAGCCCAGCTGTGCTGCTGCTGCCCAGCTCCCAGCTCCTTACCTGGGTCCTCTGGATGTGTGCTGGCAAGTGTCTTGTTGTTCTGGAGGGGAGGAGCCATTTTAAAAGTGGACCCCCCCCAGAACAACAAGACAGCTGCTAGCATGTGTCTGGAGGGCCAAGGAACTGGCGGTCATGATGGCTCCCCCAGCAGCAGTGGAGGCGGCAGCTCCCCCTCATAAAAAGATGGCTGGCAGCACAAGGGCCCAGGTGAGGACCTGGGGGCTGGCTGGGTGGCATGTCATCAGGGGAGGGGAAGCAGGATTTGGATAGGCCGAAGCAGATCAGCCCCTCCCCCCGAATCAGCCCGAAGCAAATCGGGCCTGTCTTGGAAGCCCCGAAGTGGCCTCCGAGGCAGGTTGGGGGGTCCATGCACAGCCCTAGTTAGAAGACAATCAAGTGAAGCCCATTGACAAGTGGGAGCTGTTACAATGCATTGCAGTGCAGAGTGCTTATGTTTAGGATGCCAGCCATGCCTGTTTCCTGGATACTCTATTGTATTGGGCTTCCCCCTTCCTCGGGTTTTCCATTCTGCTCCCGCTGGGATTCCATGGCCATCGAACAGATTCAGTTCTCATTGAGCCATTTTGGGGGTTGATTTCTATCCCTCCATTCCCCCCACCCCACAAACAATTTTGTGGTCCTTCTGCAAACCTCAGCTCCCCCTCGGCCAGCTGATCCATCCCTGAGGATCTGCACTCCGAGAATGAGTTTGCTATTAGTATATAGCAAGGTAGGCAGCATGACACCCATGGGCACCAATGTGCCCCCAGGCACTTTTGTTGGCACTTCTGAAGGTGGCCTACCCCCCCCCCCTATTTCTTTTTTAAATTAATACATTTTCTTACTGGCCGCTGGGATTGTTGTGAATTAGGTTTCTGTTGGTGCTGAAAACTGTGGGTTCAAAGGAGTTTATTTAGTGTGCTCAGACCCCACCTCTGCCTTGGACTCAGTCTCTTTGGTGGGTTACTTATCCTTTGTTCAGTGGAGGCTGGTAGCTCAAATTTCGGTGGGGCTGTGAATGCATTCTGGGTTTCAGTCGGAACCAGCCAGAACTCTAAAGGATCTATCCAAAGTGCTGAACCTATTTTGGGGATTGGGTTCATCACCTTGGATAGCCCCTTTAGAGTTCTGTCTAGTTCTGACTGAAACTTGGAGCAGATTTACTGCCCCACTGACATTAGAGCCACCAGTCACCACTGCCTTTGTCATTCTCCCATGGTAGCCATTTTGTGTTGGTGCCTAGGACAGTTTCTCTAATTGCCAAGTGTCCCTACAGCTCAAAAAGTTTACCTAGCCCTGGTATACAGAATGAACACTGGGTCTGAGAAGCCAGCCCTCCTGCCACTCCTACATAGAGCTTTGGCCTGGTCTAAACATAAAGCAGCCTGAACATGATCAGGGGACTGGCAACAAAGCCCTATGAGGAAAGACTGAAAGAACTGGGCATGTTTGGCCTTGAGAAGAGAAGACTGAGGGGACAGAAGATAGTGCTCTTCAAGTACTTGAAAGGTTGTCACAGAGAGGAAGGCCAGGATCTCTTCTCCATCATCCCAGAGTGCAGGACACGGAATAAGGGGCTCAAGTGACAGGAAGCCAGATTCCGGCTGAACATCAGGAAAAATGTCTTGACTGTTAGAGCAATACAACAATGGAACCAATGACCTAGGGCGGTGGTGGGCTCTCCCACACTGGAGTCATTCAAGATGAGGCCACTGGACAGCCATCTGTCGGGGATGCTCTGACTTGGATTCCTGCACTGAAAAGGGGGTTGGACTCAATGGCCTTGTAGGCCCCTTCCAACCCTACTATTCTAGGATTCTATGATTCTATGATGTGGTAGAATGCTGAGATGACAGAATGGACAGCATCATTTCAGAGTGCAGGTGGGGGAATAATAACTTCCTTCAGACAAAGAGTTGGGCTAAAACTGTTATCCCTGGTGAGGCACTTTTCTGTTAGTAGCAATATTTTCTGTTTACCCAGGAGTGCAATAATAATAATAATAATAAAAAGATATTCCTTGCTTACATTCTGAAGTAGGACAGTACATGCTACTATGTGTTTTACTTCAACCACCTTGTCTCACTGCATGTTTAGGCCCAACCTTTCTCTGATGGGGGACTATATTCAGTCCAACCAAAATGGCAGATTTTCCATAAGAGTTGGGAGGGGGAGGAGCATGGAAAAATAGCTGCTGCAGAGAAAAGGTTTTAATTTCATTTGTGGAAGGGATTTACACCCTGCCCTTCAACAGGGTCCCAGGATGGCTTAAAGTAAAGGGAGATAAATGGTGTCACTGCCACAAATACCTCCCCTCATCACCAAAATGATCAATTTTCACCACCTACAATGGGGAAGTGGACATTTGGGTGGAGGGGGGCATTTTGGCCTTACTCAGCCTTACTACTGAGATGGAACTCCTGAAATAAGAGGCAGCAAGAGAGAATGGGGAAAGGTGTCTAAGATGGGAACTTCAGAGTGGCTAAGGGTGACAGAGTTGAAGGAGGGAAGGTCGGGTGCTTACTCTTTCAAAGATTAGAGGAATGTCCCCCTCAAAAATGTCAAGCACTAAAAGAAAGGTCCGAAAGAAAGCAGCAAGACAATTTAGCACCTCTCCCATAGAATCATAGGAAATTAATTTTGACAAATTCAAACAGGGAAAAAACAGCAGTGGGAGGTGATGTAGCAAATACTAACATGATACATTTGTAATTATGCTAATTGCATTTTCCAAATCTAAGTAGGATAACACATATATAAACAGCAAGGGATTCTCCTATATTTTCAAGGGGTTGATTTCATTTCAGGAAGGGAAAACACATCAAGGTTTTCAATTTCTCGTAGACTTTGTTTTAAGTATTCTCTTTTCTCCCCTCTTTGAAGGCAGAGTTCAAATTCCTGAAGGATAATTAAAAATAAATAAATCTAGATAAGTAAATGTCACTCTGGCTAAACTCATTGTTCAAAGGTTTTAATATATGTTGCAGTGAATGTCAGAAATTTGGTGAATGTTGACATTTACCATTACTTTTGAAAGTGTTTTGGAGGCCAGTGGAAAATGTCAGGAAATCTCAAAGCCGGCTGGGTGCCTTTAGCGAATGACCAAATTTCACCATATTTTCACCATTTGCTAGCAAGAGATATTATTTACCAAGGCCTGATTGCAAATGTCAACGACATCCTTCATGACTTGGATGCTGATTATACACTGCACTCATCATGGGAAAGGTAGCCACAGGTAAGCCAGGTTTTTACTGCTGAGAATTCTGAAGGATTGTCCTAGGAATATATGAAGCTTTCTTGTACTGATCAGACTGTTGGTCCATCTACTGCCTACTCTGACTCGCAGTGGCTCTCCAGGGTCTCAAGAAGTAAAAACCAAACAAAAAACTTATTAGAAAGGAAGAAAGGAAGAAAGAAAATAACCCCAGGTACTGAGCCAGCAGCTGCTGACTGCTGCCACCTGTTCATCCTGGAGGGACCATATAAACTGGCTGGCTGAGGTGGCCTGGGAGAGCCAGTCCTGGTAAAGGGGATGTGTTGTTTTGATTTTTGTTTAACTGTTGGTGGGGGGTGGGTTTTTGGTTGTGTTTTTGGGGGTGGGTAGCCTAGAACATACCCTAGGCAGGAGCGAGGGGACATGTGCCCACCTGATGGAGGCAGTTGGGGGAGGGTTGGGGGCCAGAATGTAGAGAGGCTGGGTGGCAGGTCGGGGTGTACGAAACCCCACTTCCCTCCATCCTCTGGGGTCTGAGGGGGGGAGGTGATGTATCCCTCCCCCCTGGAATCCTCCCTGGCCAGCTCCACTCTGCGGCAAGGCTGCAGAGCCACTGGCTGGCGCCAGCCGCAGCTGGACTGCGGCCGCAAATGGCAGCTGCTGCGCTGGCCGCCATTTGTGTCCCTGCCAAGCAGTGATAGGCTACGTAAGTATCTATGTTGCCTATCATGGCAAAAGGCAGGGACGCAAATAGCGGCTCCTATGCCATTTGCGGCTGCAGCAGCCTGGCAACTCCCGGAAGACGACCCAGAGCCACCGTCGCTGCCAGGTAGGTCTGTTCTGGGGGGGGGGGTTGGGGGTGGCGGGGGGGGTAGTCTGTTCTGCCACGGACCCCGGGGGGCCGGATTCTAAAGAATCTGGCCTCACTGGAGTCCGTGGCGGAATTCTCCAACATCCCTAGCGGCAGGCGCTAGTGGAGTGCATGGGGCTCGCCATGGCAGGTAAGGGGAACAAGGGAGAGATGTCTAATATCTGTCCCCTGTTCCAGGCCTGCCCAAGCCAAAGGATGGCTGGGGGAGGTGTGACTCCATCTTCTCGCTTTCATCTGCTGCTCTGCAATGCCAGGGCTGTTACCCAGAAAACATCTTGCATCTATGACATGATCCGGGGTGAGGGTGCAGACCTGGCATGTATTATAGAGACCTGGCTGGCTGAGGCCACTGCTTCAACTCTTGCGGCCATGTGCCCAGCCGGATTTTCGTATGCACAGTAGCCGAGGGCTGGGGATCGGGGAGGGGGAGTGACTGTTAACTCTGGGAGACCAAGGTTGCTGAGTGCATGAAGCTTTTCAATGAGCTTCCGTCGTGCATTAAAAACATGGTTGTTCAGGCAGGCATTTGGGGTGGGTTAGGGTATATTAGAAAATGTTTTTATTGTAGAATTTTATTGTTTTAAACTGTTTTATTATACGCTGTACATCGCCCAGAGTGGCTGGGTGATAGGGATGGGGGAGAATTTCTCCCCGAAACTTCGGGGGGCCAAGTGCTAATGCATTCGGTCCTCCGAAGGTTGTTCGGGGAGAAATTCTCCGCCCCCCGCCCCCCCCGGGATGGGACTTACCTTTCACGAATGACCCTCCCGGCGGTGGGTCGGCAGGTCTTTGTCAGGGGCGGGGGCGGCAGCCGGTCTTTTGACCGGCTGCCGCCGCCGCCATTACAAGAAAAGTAAAAAAAAAAAACACGCCCCTGTGATAGGCTACGTAACGATTAACGTAGCCTATCATGGCTAGATTTGCAAAGTCAGCTGTGATAGGCTACGTAAATCATTACGTAGCCTATCACGGGGCTTTTTGTTTGTTTGTTTTACTTTTCTTTTGAAGTTCGCGGCCGGGGAGACGGGGCACTTCTCCCTGGCCTGAATTTCGGCCAGGTGAGGCAGGAAGCCTCCCCCTGGCCTGAATTTCGGCCGGGCGAGGCGGGAAGCCTCCCCCCCCAGCCTGAACTTCAGGGGGAGAAGCGAAGCGCCTCCCCCCCACCGCGAAGCAAGCTGCGAGACCAGGTAAGTGACTTTCGTACATCCCTACTGGGTGACCAGCCAGATGGGCGATTAATAAATTTAATAATAAAATAAATAATAAATACTGGAGGTTGGCCCTGAAGGGCAGTCTGGGGATTCTGCTTGTGTACCATCCACCCCGCTGCACAACTGACTCCCTGGCTGAGGTGCTTGAGGTGGTCTCTGATGTGCGTGTGCAGTCCCCTAACTTATTGGTGTTGAGGGACTTCAATGTACATTTTCAGAGGCCATCCTCACAGGGGCACCTCCGGACTTCATGGTAGGGATGTCAGAGAATTCCGCCACGGATCTCGGTGAGGCCGAATGCCAGTGCATTCGGCCCCCCGGAATCCATGGCGGAACGAACACCCCCCTCCCCACCACCCCGCGAAAGGCACGCGTAACGGGACACCTACCTGCTGCCGGTCGTGCTGCTTTGCGAATGGTGGCCGCATCCACTTCTTCATTATAGCTGTGATAGGCTACGTAAATACTTATGTAGCCTATCACGGCTAACGCAGGGATGCCATTTGCATCCCTGCGGAAGCCGTGATAGGCTGCGTAAGTATTTACATAGCCTGTCACGGCAAAAAAAAGGAACGCAAATGGCAGCGGCTACGGTGGCCGCCATTTGCGTTCCCTTTTTTTTTTTGGCTGTGATAGCCTATGTAAATATTTACATAGCCTATGATGGCAAAAGAGAGGGGAGCAAATGGTGTAGTGGCCACCATTTGCACCCATCTCTTTTGCCGTCATAGGCTACGTAAATATTTACGTAGCCTATGATGGCCAAAAAAAACAGAGGGAAAAAAAGGGAATGCAAATGGCGGCCACCGTAGCTGCCGCCATTTGCATTCGCTGTTGTTGTTTTTTTGCTGTGATAGGCTACGTAAATATTTACATAGCCTATCATGGCAAAATACAGGGATGCAAATGGCAGTGGCCGTAGCCTGCAGTCAGCCGTGATAGGCTATGTAAATCTACGCTATTTGTGTTCCCCTTATTTTCGCTGTCTTAGTCTACATAAATGTTTACGTAGTCTAAGACGTGCCAAAATAAGGAACGCAAATGGTGGCGGCCATGGCCGCCGCCATTTGCGTACGTGCGTTTTTTTTTTAAAGTCAGCTGTGATAGGCTATGTAAAGATTTACGTAGCCTATCATGTTTTTTTGTTTTTTTGTTTTTTTAAACCTGGAAATGGCGGTGGCTGCAGCCGGTCGGAAGACCGGCCGCCGGAGCTGCCGCCGTCAGTAAGATCTGCCCCAGGTAAGTCCCGTCCCGGGGGGGGGGGGTGGGCCGTTCCACCACCGATTTTGGGGCGCCGAATGCGCTGGCATTTGGCCTCCCTGAGATCCGTGGCGGAACTTTTGTACATCCCTATGTCATGGTCAGATCACTATGTGGTGACGTTGGACTTCTTGGTTCCACAACCCCTCTGCAGGGGTGGAGGATCCATTAAAATGGTCTGCCCCAGGTGCCTTATGGATCCGAATGGATTCCTGAACTTGCTTGGGGATTCTCTGGAGCACGCAAACGGCCACTCAGAGGCCCTGGTGGGTGGCTGGAATGCTGCAGTCACTGGAGCATTAGAACGGGTGGCTCCAAAATGCCCTCCCTCCCGAACAGGGTTCAAACTGCACCATGGTTTAATTTGCAGTTACGAGCCCTGAAACAGGAGGTGAGAGCGCCAGTGGCGGAAGTCTCACTCCAAAGACGATTGGACACGGGCTAGAGCTGTATCTTCAGCCTATCACGTGGCAATGAAAGCAGCAAAAAAGAAATACTATGCTGCCTCTCCTGTCCCAGGAGGCTGTTCCAAGTAGTCTGGAGCCTGGTCAGTCCAGTTGCTCCGGAGCCGCTGGAGCATTCTAAGGCCTCCTGTGAGGCCTTGGCAAGGCACTTTGCAAATAAAATTGATCGGATTAGGAGTGTTATTCCATGCACCGTGGATACAGTTAGCGAGTGAGAGGCGGCCTATGGCAAACCGGTTTTGTGGGATTGGTTCCAGCATCTTCCTTCTGATGAAGTGGACAAGGTGCTCTCATCTGTAAGGCCGACCACCTGCTTACTTGATCCTTGCCCATCTTGGCTCATTATGAGCTGCAGAGAGAGGCTGGGTGAAGGGATCAGGGTGGTGGTAAACACCTCCCTTGAGGAGGGAGTGATGCCATCAGCCCTCAAGGAGGCAGTGATAAGACCACTTTTAAAGAAGCCCTCCTTGGATCCCCAAGTTTTGAACAACTTTCGCCCAGTCTCAAATCTGCCATTTTTGGGTAAGAACATTGAGCGGGTGGTGGCGATGCAGTTGAAGACTGGGGATGGGGGAGAATTTCTCCCCGAAACTTCGGGGGGCTGAGTGCCAACGTATTCGGCCCCCTGAAGTAGTTTCGGGGAGAAATTCTCCGCCCCCCCGCCCCCCCTGGGATGGGACTTACCTTTCACGAATGTCCCTCCTGGCGGCGGGTCCCGGCGGCGGTTCGGCAGGTCTTCGACAGGGGCAGGGGCAGCAGCCGGTCTTTCGACCGGCTGCCGCCGCCGCCATGCCAAGAAAAGTAAAAAAAAACAACCCCCCCCGTGATAGGCTATGTGACGATTTACGTAGCCTATCACGGCTAGATTTGCAAAGTCAGCTGTGATAGGCTACGTAAATCGTCACATAGCCTATCACGGGTGACTTAAAAAAAAAAAGCGCGTACGGCTAATGGCGGCCCCCATAGGGAGATTACGTAGACTACAGCGAAAATAAGTGCAACGCAATTTGTGAAGCAAGCTGCGAGACCAGGTAAGTGACTTTCGTGCACCCCTATTGAAGACACACTTGGAAGAAGCTGATTATCTAGATCCATTTCAATAGGGCTTCAGGCCTGGACATGGGACAGAAATGGCCTTGGTGGATGATTTGAGGAGGGCTTTGGATAGGGGCGAATGCTCCTTCCTTGTTCTCCTCGACCTCTCAGCGGCTTTTGATACCATTGACCATGGTATCCTCCTGGACCACCTGGAGGGGTTGGGCATTGGAGACACCATATTATGGTGGTTCTGGTCCTTCCTCTCCAGCAGGTACCAGAGGGTAGCACTGGGAGAGGAGGTGTCGGACCCGTGGCCGCTCACATGTGGGGTGCCACAGGGTTCCATCCCCTCCCCGATGCTATTTAACATCTGTGTCCAGCCGCTGGGGGCTATCATCAGGAGGTTTGGGGTGCAGTGTCATCAATATGCGGATGAAACGCAGCTCTACCTCTCGTTCAAATCTTCACCAGGGTTGGCTGTAGAATCTCTGTCCAAATGTCTGGAGATGGTGAGTGGCTGGATGGGGAGGAATAAGCTGAAACTGAACCCTGACAAGACTGAGGTACTTTTGGTGAGAGACAAGAGGAGGTTGGGGGGTGTTGAATGGGGTACGGCTACCCTTGAAAGACCAGGTCTGCAGCCTCAGGGTTATTTTAGACTCCTAGCTGTCCATGGAGGCTCAGGTGGCAGCCCTGAGCCGGACAGCATGGTACCAACTCCATCTGATACGGCAGCTGCACCCCTACCTTCCTGACCATCTGCTCCCATCACTAGTTCATGCCCTGGTCTCCTCTCGTCTAGACTACTGTAATGCACTCTACATGGGATTACCCTTGAAGATGGTTTGGAAGCTGCAACTGGTGCAGAACATGGTGGCTCGCCTGATTAAAGGCAGCCACCGGCGTGATCACATCACTCCAGTGCTGAAGGAGTTGCACTGGTTGCCAGTTGTTTTCTGGGCCAGATTCAAGGTGTTGGTTTTGACCTTTAAAGCCCTATGCGGTTCCGGCCCAGCCTATCTCAAGGAGCGCCTCCAGCAACACCAGACAGGCCGCTTAACAAGATCAGCTTCGGATGGCCTTCTCTCTGTCCCATCAGCCAGGACAGCTAGGCTGGTGGGGACAAGGGAGAAGGCCTTCTCTGTGGTGGCCCCCACTCTGTGGAACTCCCTCCCTACGGAACTCTGCCATGCCCTCTCTTTAATGAGCTTCTGCCATGCACTGAAAACTTGGTTATTCAGGCAGGCATTTGTGGTGGGTCAGGGAGGGTATTTTTAAATAATGTTTTCATGTATAATTTTACTGTTTTTTAAATTGTACCATTGTACATCACTCAGAGTGGCTGGGTGACTGGCCAGATGGGTGATAGATAGATAGATAGATAGATAGATAGATAGATAGATCAACCAACTAACCAACCAACCAGAGCTGGCCCGACCATTAGGTAGAGTGTGGCAGCCCATCTCATGCAGCAGATGCTGGGGGGGAGGGGCAGGGAGAAGCTGGGGGATGTTGGAGGACATGGTACACAGGTGCCTGCCCTACATCCCCTAAGCTAGCCTGCTGCGCTCAGGTGCAGTGGAAAACTCTGTCCCATCTGCAGTGTTCAGTGGCCAGTCTTACCAGCTTCTAATCATGGAATGGGAAGGGGACCCCATGTTTGTCAGGCGAAGATGTCTCTTCCTGGCCATGAAAAAAGCTGTGCTGTCGGTAATGGTGAGAAGTCCTGAGAAATTGCTGGAGAATTTCTCCTCCCACTGGAAGAGTGCAGTGAAACCATCCCTCGCAATTTCTCTGCCCACAAACAAGGAGGAGAATTCCAAGAGTCCATTTGCACATGGCAAATACCTGTAAAATCACCCTCTGTAAAATCACCCTCTGGCCATCTCCACAGCCACATCTTCTGAAAGCAAGCTGCCATGATGCGGTGCAGGAAGTAAGACGCCTTGTTTCTGCTGCTGCAATCCTGGCTTTGACACGCCTGGCACCATGCAGTCCCAAGAGAATGGATACCTCTCTTTCCCAGGTACGTTCCTAGCATTTCTGGTTGTGAACTACAGCACAACATGGGGCTTGCAGAACATTGCTGTGAGAGCCTGAACAGATAGTACAAGAATAGGGTGGCAGCTGAAATCTAGAGGCAAGTACAATATTATTCATGACTGAGTTCCCTTGGGGAAATGTGCAGCTCATACCCCAGAACTTTATGGATTTGTTTATGCCTATATGATACTTAAAATTATTCTGGGAAATACAGTCACAGGTTAGTGAGAGGTTATGTTTCCCCTGAGCTGCAATTTCCCAGATGAAGAAATAGCTAGGCAGAACACGGGTTCCCCTTGGGTTTCTGACTTGCAGAAATACTTTGCTCGCTTAACAACTTGTAGCTGTAATCACCATCCACCCACCTTCTTTCATTGATACCAGTGGTGAATTTTGTAGTGGTGAATTTTGAAGCATAGGCTCTCGCCATGACAGTCCCCATAGCCATGCCCCCTAGGTGAGTAAAATAATGCAGGCACCTGTATTGATCCATATCAACACCCCAGTTCTTGCAGTTTTCATCCCCACCAAGAGCAGGTGTTTTGTAAAGCTAATGGGTCTCAACTGCCCATTCAAGACCAAGCCACTGCGCCCCCTCCATATTTTGCATTACAACAGGGAACACTATATTGTTGCTGGGAAAATTCATTCCTCTCCTGCTACTGTGAGGATTGCTGCTAAGCTCAGAAGGGACAGGGATGTCTGAGTGGGTGGCAGATGACATCAGCATCTTTGCTATTAAAGAAGTACCAGCATTTGCATCCCTGTGAGCCCTCGCTCCACAACACCCCTAGCAGATATGAAAAGTCTCAGTAGAGGTATGGCTCCCTTCAACAGTTGAACAGAGTTCTGGGAATTGTCCTCAGACCTCCTGTGAAGGATCTCCCCGAAGTGCTGGTTCTCTTCTGATGGGACCTCTTTGACAGCCACTCTTTGATGAAGCTTCCTATAAGCAGGGGGGGGGGGCAGATGAGATGGAGATGCCCTGGCTGAAGCCCAGCTTGGTCAACTGTCTGTCACTCCTACAACGTAATCTCTGTGTAATTCAGCAAAGTCCTCATATGAATTCTTGATCAAAGGTGTAACACTTTCCAGAGAGTAGCCATATTAATCTGTGGCAGCAAAAACAACCAAGAGTCTTGTGGCACCTTAAAAACTAACACATTTAGTTTAGCGTAAGGTTTCGTGGACAATGCCCTCTTCATCAGATGCAGGCATCTGCTGCGTCTGATGAATTTATCAGATTCAACAAATGAATTCATTAGATGCAAGCAGATACATCTGATGAAGTGGACAGCGTCCACAGAAACCTATGCCAAAATAGGTTTGTTAGTCTTTAAGGTGCCACAAGACACTTCGTTGTTTTTGTTCAGAGCTGGGATAGGTGAGGATGTGAGATCCAAAAGGAGAGCTGAAACGAATATTTGCAAATATCTAAGATTTCCCAAGATTTCTACATTTCTCATTCAAATTTTGAATGCAAAAGTTTGCCTCAAAATTCGACATCCAAGAGTTTCAGCTTTGTTGACATCTCTTGTGCTGCCATGTGCTCAAACCTAATATAGTGTTGGAACTGGACTGGGAAGAAAGGGCTTCTTTTCACTGGAGAGAAAGAAGGATAGGGAGCAACCCCAACATACCAGCAGCTCCAACGTAACATGGTCTCTGAACATGATAACCTTTGCACCACGCCTTAAAGGAATCGGTACTTTGGAGAAAGCTATAAGAAAATGGCTTGGTTTTGTGGTTCCTGCACTTAACACTGTGAAGATGGTGTAAAACTGTTCCCTTACGTGGAGAAAGGTTTTTTTTTTACTAACTCCTTGAGAACTGGGACATGCCCCTTATCCCAGAAAATAAGTTTGTTTTCCTTCTCACTCTGCTCATCAGGTTGTGTAAATATTCAAGTGTCTTTCATACATCTTTTCTTTTTCTTTTTAAAATTTCCCCAGTGAAACTGGAATAAAATCTTTGTTCATTACATACGCTGCCAAACTCATTCTGTCCAATGGAAGGAATTTGAGTGAGACCCATGTTTACGGGAGAGAGAAAATGCATGAGGAATAGGGGCATCAGATGCAACAGCTTACGCCGATCCTGTACCTTTAACAGGAGAAGCTGCCTTTTCCTAAATCATTCCATTAGTCCATCTAGCTCGGTGTTGTCCATTCTGTACTTATCAGCAGCAGATCTCTAGAGTTTCAGACACAGGTCTTTCCCAGTTGTGTAGAAGTGGCACATATACATACAACTTGGTGTTGGGAATATTGCAACTTCGTCTGCAAGTGACTGGAAGGGGGCAGTGATGCAGTTAGTTCATGGGAATTTTGACCACAGCTACCTTCAGGATATTTATAGCCTATAATGTGGCTTCCTGTGATTTCTTCCTTTTGCTCCTCCTCTTCCTTCTCCATCTGTCTTTGAAACTCTATGCTAGGGATGTTGTGAGTGCCTGAGGGTGGGGTGGAGTCTGATGGCCAACCCCCTGATTGGCCTCCTAGATGCTGCTCACTGAGCCACAGAGTGCTCAGAGATGAGCGTGCCATGCTGTTCAGGAATGCCCCACAGCTGCTCGCTCCTCGATGTGAGCCACCAGTTTTACGCAAGATGGTGGCTTCATAATTTCCATAGTCTTAATGTTGCACAAAACGGTGGCCATACAGGGCCATCTCCACAATAGGGCCCATCTTGCATAAAAATGGCAGCTTGCATCAAGGAGCAGGCAGCTGTAGGGTGCTCCCAGACTGCTTGCTGAGCCCTCAAGTGCTCCTGCGATCCAGCAAGGGGGGGGGGCAGCAGTGACTCAGTGAGTGCCCGCCGAGTGTGGACACGATGAATCCATCCATACCTACTCTATGCTGTACCTCCATTGTTGTGCGAGAATATCTGTGAGTAAAGCTGTTTTCTTTCTTCCACTGAAGAAGAGTGCTGCCTCTCCTTTATTGTGCTAGCCTGTGTGCATGTGAGCCTGGTAAAGAGTAAAGACTCATTCTGTTTTGCCTTTTTGTTTTTCTTTGCTAATTGCCTTTCTAACTAGAGGCATCATTACCAAATAATCCCATCACTTGGAAGGGGCACAAAAAGCTGCACCTGATAGAATTTCGTCTTCTGCACACCTATCCAATGTAAAGGATCTGATTGCTCATCTGCATGTGGTTAGTCTCCAAAATGGTTATGGCCTACCTCACATAGTTGTTGTGAAAGGATTAGAGAGAAGAACTGTGAGGTAGATGTGTCTCAAAGTGCTATCAAAACGCTTTTCAGTAATATGTGTGGAGGATATTTCCTTGAGGCAAGTGGTAGGACACATTCTGGTGTTATTAAGCTATTGTACAACACAACAAATGTTGAAATCCATACTTTTTTTTTTTTTTTTTACACTGGTCATTCACTCCTCTTTATTGCTCCTAAGAAATAAGCTTTCTCTTCCCAATTTAGCTTCTTACAGAGGCCGGGTGTGGCGCACTGTTGAGTCCTCAGTTTGGGGCCTTCAGGAACTTTTTTTCCCCTCTGAGGTAGCTTCTTGTGATGCCTGGGGAAGGAGATCAGCTGAGAACAGATGGTTTCACCCACTGCTTACTTTTAACTTTTCTGATAAAGTATTTTAATCTTTCCTTTCCCTCCAGGACTAAGTGGGTTGAGGGCCACGTCTCTTCATGGGCAGATTTCAACTCCTCCTGGCTCCTGCCCACACACCACTTCAAATACAACCCTTGAGGAAGTTTCCTCTGTCAGGGTGCAGAAGTCATCCTCTGCTGACTCAGCATCTTGGCACAGGTGCCCTGACTCACTCCGCATCAGTCAATTTCCCCCCTGGTTTTCAGTGGGGAAAAGCATGCTAATGTTTCCAAACTAACCTGGGTCTCCTCCTTTTACAGTGCTTAGTTTTCCTAATTTTCAAATTAATTGAAGAGAGAGACCTGGACATCATGGACTGTTCAACCAGTTGGATTAAAAAACAAACAAACCAGTGGTTGAACTCGGACCCTTCCTAATCTAGGGATGTCAGAGAATTTCACCACGAATCTCGGGGAGGCCAAATGCCAGCGCATTCGCCCCCCCCGAAATCGGTGGCGAAATGGTCTGCCCCCCCCGGGACGGGACTTACCTTGGGCGAATCTTCCTGGCGGCGGTGGCGGCGGCTCCGGCAGCGGTTCGGCGGCAGTTCGGTGGCGGTGGTTTGGCGGCAGTGGCGGTTCGGCGGCAGCGGCGGCTGGTCTTCCGAGCAGCTGCCGCCGCCACCATTTCCAGTAAAAAAACAAACAAACAAAAAAAAGTGATAGGCTACATAAAGATTTACATAGCCTATCACGGCTAGATTTTAAAAAAATACCATGATAGGCTACGTAAATGTTTACGTAGCCTATCACGGCTGATTTAAAAGAAAAACAAACAAACGTGCGTAAGAAAATGGTGGCGCCCATGGGCACTGCAATTTGCGTTCCTTATTTTGGCACGTCTTAGTCTACGTAAACATTTATGTAGACTAAGACGGCGAAAATAAGGGGAACGCAAATAGTGTAGACGCTACGCTATTTGCATTCCCCCTTTTTTGGCCGTCTTAGTCTACGTAAACATTTACGTAGACTACGGCGAAAATAAGGGGAACGCAAATAGCGTAGCGTCTACGCTATTTGCGTTCCCCTTATTTTCGCTGTAGTCTATGTAAATGTTTACGTAGACTAGACATGCCAAAATAAGGAATGCAAATGGCGGTGCCCATGGGCGCCGCCATTTGCGTACACGCATTGTTTTTTGGTTTTTAATCAGCCGTGATAGGCTATGTAAACATTTACGTAGCCTATCATGGCTGACTGCAGGGACGCAAACGGCAGCGGCTATGGCCGCCGCCATTTGCGGACCCGGCCGGCCAGGATTCGGGGGGGGAGGGACGGAGCGCGTCCCCCCCAGCCAGAATTTCGGGGGGGGGAGGGACGGAGCGCGTCCCCCCCAGCCAGAATTTCGGGGGGGAGGGACGGAGCGCGTCCCCCCCGTCCAGAATTTCAGGGGGAGGGACGGAGCGCCTCCCCCCCACCTCAAATCAAATTTCGTTAAAAGGTAAGTGACTTTCGTACATCCCTATCTAATCCCCAACAAGCATTACTGTGCTCTGAGAGAACAGAGTCATCAGGTCACCTCCCCGCTGAGACTGCAAAACAGTTATGCAAGAACCTTTCCCTCAGAAACAGCCAAAGCTGGGGTGAAGCACCTGCTAGCAATTACCCAAATTAGACATGATAATATGAATCTCCTTTGCATAATTACATCTGATCAGCATAATGATCCAATTATTTTGACTAGTTCTGGAGACTGTGGGCATTGCCATGAGAGTTCCCTTTGTCCTGGGAAATTCCCTTTGCACCTGGTCGAGATGGAACACAGAAATAGGGCAAGGGCTAGGCCAAAGGCAGGACTGAGGTAAATAGAACAGGGGCCAAAAGGGAGCTATGTGCCTACCAATGGTAGGGCCAGCTCTACCATTAGGCAGAGTGAGGTGGCTGCCTCAGACAGCAGATTTTTCGTGTCATGAAAACGCAGCATATTTTACCTATTACTTTATCGTTACTGTATTTTCACTACCGGGGAGGGGCACTTGTAGAAATGTTCGCCTTAGGTGCCAAAATAATTTTGTTGGCTGTGGATGCTAAGTTCTATGTACTATGGCTTTGCGGGGAAGGCCACCATTTGCTGTTCTGCCAGAGGCAGCAAAATGTCTTGGCCCAGCTGTATCTGTCATAATTTCAAAAATTTTTAAAAGGTGTGTGTGAGAGAGATTTAGACCCCTTCTCTTGGTTTTGAAGTCCCGAAACACATCCCACTTCTTGAGCAAAGTTATGAAAATGTGGCCTAGGACATCATGTAGGTATTCAAATATACAGGGCAGAATCCAACAAGGTGCTTACAGCCCTACTGATTCTCTTTTGCCCAGCGGATTCTGTTGTGCAAGTGGTGGGTCCCTCTGATTCCATTGCACAAGCGGGACCACCACTTGCACAACAGAGATTTAATGCTTCCCAGAAGAAAAGCACTAAATCTCTGTTCTGCAAGCAGTGGGCATCGCTTGTGGACAGCAGCTGGTGGGCCTACACGTAGTGTTCATTTGGAGGTTACATAAGAAGGTTACATAAGATTCCTGTGAATACCCACTTATGCACAGAATCAGGAATGGTTCTTTGAAACTATCCCTAAATGACTTCCTATATTCTTACTTCTTAAATGACTTATTTTACCCCATTCTTCTTTTAGAAAGCTCAGAGTAAGTTATACAGGGCTTCCCATCCATGCACTGATCTAGTTTGTGCCTGCTGAGTGCCAACAGTACTACAGACACAGCTGCTATAGGGCCATTTGTCTATACTGAGGCCACTTCTCTACAACTGTCATAGCCAGGGCTGGTCTGAGGGATTCACCTCAGGCAGTGGAGTTTGGGCATTTGGAAAAAGCAACAAAGCATCATCGGTTTATTAACAAATCTTTTAGTCTTGGAAGGCACCATTTGGATTCTCCTGCTTGGGTGCCAAATGTATTGAGGGCCTAGTTATGGCTTTCCACAGAGAACCTTGGGAAATGTAGTTTTGTCAGGGTTCTGAGAGTTCTCTGTAATGGCCCCCAGCTTTTTCCATTAAAGAACAATCCACATGATACCTTGGGGGGAAAGCCACAAGGGTTAAAGTGGTTTATATACAGCTGTATGGCATACAAGGATATTTTTACACACCCTAAGGCTGCAATCCTATCCACACCTAGCTGGGAGTAAGTCCCACTGAACTCAATAGGCCTTATGTCTGTAGACATCATTGGATCGCCACGCAAAACCACTTTAAAGGGGTGTTTTCGTATGTATGTTTAGATAGAAAAAAGTCATACCACTCTGAGCATTCCCCAGCTGATAGTGTCACATAACATCCCCCTCCCCAGACTTAGTAGCCCAATCCCACACATTTTACTCAGAAGTAAATCCCACTGTGTTTAATGGGATTTACTCCCACATAGAGATATGAAGATTTAGAAAATACTCAGAACAATTGGGGGGAAAACAGGAAAATCCATGAAAAAATGTTTCCCCCCATTTTTCCCAGGGATTTTTGGAAAACTGGGGGAAAATGTTTTTTTCTGCTTTTTCCAGTGGTTTTGTTTCTGTTTCCCCCCAGGCTTTCTCATCTCTACTCCCACATAACTGCACATAGGATTGCTGCCTTTGTAGGAATGTGGGAATTGTGAAATTTCAGTGGTCTCATTTTAATTATTTTTAAAAATTCCTTTGAGATTCTTTGAATGTTTCACCCCAACAAGGAAACCCCAGATTCATCTTGAAATTTTGTTTTAGGATCGTTAATAACTATTACATTGTAAGCCTGTGCACAGGGCCTATTCTTCAATTTTATGTATACATTGATTTGTATTGAAAATGTTTTACATGTGTTATTTTTATCACAACTTAGGGATGTGTGCTGGATTTATGCAAACTAATATAATTATAAATTGAAAGTCCCCCCACTCCCAATAAATTGATGACAAATAAATTACACTCCTTCATTCTATTGTCCTTAAAATTTGGGGGGATTTTTTTTTAACCCAGGTAGGAACTTGTAAATGTCACTTTAGTTGAAATCCATTGGTGGAAGCTTTGACCCTGATAGGTCAGGTTTGTCCAGGGATGGTGGAGAATTTCTCCACGAATCTTTGGGAGGCCGAGTGCCGACGCATTCGGCCCCCCGAAAGTGTTGGGGAAATTCTCCGCCGGCCCCACCCCCCCCAGGATGGGAGTTACCTTCGGCGAATGTCCCTCTCGGCGGCAGGTCCTGGAGGCGTTTTGGCGGGGGCGGGGGCGGCGGCCGGTCTCCCGACCGGCTGCCGCCGCCACCATTACAAAAAAAAAAAGTACAGTAAAAAAAACCCCACACACCCGTGATAGGTACGTGACAATTTACAACTGAACGATTTACAACTCCCCCTGAACTTCGGGGGGAGAACCGAAGCGCCTCCCCCCCACCACGAAGCAAGCTGCGGGACAAGGTAAGTCCCTTTCGTCCATCCCTAGGTTTGTCTTCTTGGAACATCTGAGGCCAAACTGGCTTCTCTGTGTGAACTGTTGATCATCAACAGAAGTGACTCTCCTCGAAGCAGTCTTTCTTTGCCACGCCAAAGTGAAAATGAAAGAAAGCATTTCCTGTGATCTTCTGGGAAGCTGAAACGCGAAGGTAAGCAGCAGGAGCCTCATGCAATCACAACCTCTTTGTAGGAATCCCCAGCAGCTAGTAAGGAGAGAGAATAACCTGCTAGCTGGGAAGTCAAACATGCCTCGGGGCCGATGGAACATGGTAGATTGGGTTTTGTGATTACTGAAACCTGACTGAGGAAGAGCTAATGTTGTTTACAGCGGTTACCTAAATGTCTTGTGACATGGATTAGAATTGTTTTGCTCCCGCTTCCACGGGAACTGGGAATTTTAAGGCAGCCTTTCAACGATTGGTTTGGTTGAGAACAGGGGTAGGTAACCTTTGGCCCAAGGAAGGTCCAGCCCAAGAAATTTTGCTGCATGAGACAAAGACAAGAAGGTGCCCCTCCCATTCCATGTACAAAAGCCAGCAGGAGTGGCAGTTGAATCTGTTTTCAACACTGGCAATGGGACAGCATCCTCCATGATAGCAGACTACCTTAGGGGGCACAGGGCAGGTCACACGGCACACAGCTCTGTCCTCCACCATCTTGCTAACATCTCCTGAGGTGACTGCATCACTCTGCCTAATGGTAGGGCCGGCCCTGGCCCAAGGGCTTCATGAGGCTCTCAGACTAATTTCAAACTGGGGTGTGTGTGTGTGTGTGTGTGTGTGTGTGGGAGGGAGTCCTGAGGAGGGCAGGAGAGGGGAAAGGTGTTGGAAAGTCTGTATGACTTACAGCCGAGTTACTTTATATAGAGGAAGCATGGCAACACAACATTTAGTCCTGGAGGCAATAAAGGCAGGCTACAGCCAGTTTATAAGGCATTCAGATCAACTTATTTTATTAGTGCTTTCATACACAATAGGCAGAGAAGGCTATCTAACACCGTATAACTACAAGCACCTCCTAAAGCTGGGTGTGTGAGTGTAAGTGAGCAAAGGGATGAGATAAAGTTACTTGCTTCCTCTCTGGAGACACCACGTGGCACTTGCTGCAGAGTCAAGACAAGAGGAAGGAGAGGGAGCAGGAAGAAGGAACTCAAGGCACAGGTCATTCTTATCGCCCCGTAGTGTCTGGAAGCATGCAGAGTTGTCCTATTATCCAACAAAAGGAAGGGGAGAAAGCCAAAACAAATTGAAGGAAGGAAGGAAGGAAGGAAGGAAGGAAGGAAGGAAGGAAGCTGCAAGCCATCAGTTCAGACCTCTTGCAAGAAAAGGGGAAAAATGGGGAATGGAGCGAGCCAAAATGGATGACATGATGGAAGGAGGAGGTGGAGTTCTGCAAGTGGCGAGGTCAGACCTCTGACTCCTGCAGGGCAGGGAGGAAGAGGGAGGGAGAGACAGAGAAAGAGAGAGAGAGAGAGAGAGGAGAAACAAAAGGGGGCAGCTCATGTTTGGCTCTGGCCCCTGTCAGTTTTGGCTCTGCCTGTGCCCACTGCTGGGCATCTGGCCCCTGACAGATTACCCCTGAGCAAATGAAGCCCTTGGCAGAATGAGGCATGGTTGCCAACTCTTGTTTCCAAATGCGTCAACAGACGCAAACAACAATGTGCACATTAGGGAAAAGTGCGCACAAAATGTGGATATTTGAGAAAAGCAAGTGCAAAACATCATTTAAGCAAATAGTAATAATAACAGCAACAACGACAACAACAACAATTTATTACATTTCTGTACCACCCCATAGCTGAAACTCTCTGGGCAGTTTACAAAGATTAAAAAACATTAAAAATACAGTAGACAAAGTTTTAAAAACCATTTACATAAAAACACACAGACAGTACATATGAAGACAACATATAAAAACAACTTTAATGTAAAGTATTTGGGGGAAATGTGTATGTTTAAAAATGCACACAAAAATGCACAAATTAATTAGGGCTGTGCAGGGACCCTCCAACCTGCTCTGGAAGCTGATTCGGAGCTTCCAAATTGGTCCTGACCACCTCAGGCCAATCTGGAGCCAGGCCACCCGCCCCCCATGGCCCCTTTACGGCTGCAATCTACACACTATTTTCTTACCAGAAGAAGAAGAGTTGCCATTTTAAAAGAAAATGGCACCTCCCTCCAAGACAGCGACAGCTGAGGGTGCTCCCCATGGGTGTAGGTAAGGAGCCAGGAGGAGGGCGGGCAGCTGTCTGGATTGGGTCGAAGTGGCCCAAAGTGCTTCAGAGTGGCCCAACCTGCTTCGGGCTGCTCCGAGCCACTTCCAACCCACTTTGGAACCAGACCGCTTCAGTGGATCACCACGATCCACTTCGGGATTTGGGGTGAAGCGGTGCACAGCCCTAAAATTAATGCATACATTAAGAAAAATGCACAGAAACAGGTACAATTTTTTTCCCATATGGATTTTTTAAACTTTTTTTGTTTTTTACTTGCAAGCTCATGCAGAAATGGGACGGAAAAGGCTGGCCTAAAAAAAAGAGGCAATTTTCATGAGACTGGGATTGACATCCTTACTTCTTCCCCCAACACCAGGAACAGTGAGGATGACAAAATGTCCTCAGTCATATGCATTTTGGTTCCTGAGGCAGAAAAGCCAAATTCCCCCACCTCACCCTTGATGTTAAAAATAAAATAATAGACTAACTTTGCTGTCAGGGCAGATGATGTAACAACTGTGCTGAAGCTAAGCAGACCTGGGCAAGGTCAATGCCTGGATGTGAGACCCCCTGGAGACCTTGTGCACACCACCTTGAGCTCAGTGGAAGAAAGGCAGGGCATCAGTGCATTAAATGAATACTTGACAGTAAGGATGTCAGAGAATTCCGTGACGGGTCTCGGTGAGGCCCCCCAAAATCCATCACGGAATGGCGTGGCCCCCCCCGGGACGAGACTTACCTGGGGCGGATGTTTCGGACGGCAGCAGCTCCAGCGGCGGCTTCGGCGGCGGCTGGTCTTCCGACCGGCTGCCACCGCCGCCGCCATTTGCAGTCTGTGTTTTTTTCTTTTTTTTCCCCCCATAGATGTGATAGGCTACATAAAGACTTATGTAGCCTATCACGTCTGGGGAAAAAACACACACAACGCGTACGCAAATGGTGGTGGCTACGGCTGCCTCCATTTGCGTTCCTTATTTTTCGCCATCTTAGTCTACGTAAATATTTATGTAGACTAAGACAAAGACAAGAAAGGGGAACGCAAATAGCGCCCACTATGCTATTTGCGTTCCCCTTTCTTTTCTTCATCTTAGTCTATGTAAATATTGATGTAGACCAAGATGGCGAAAAATAAGGAACGCAAATGGTGGCGGCCGTAGCCGCTGCCATTTACATACATTTTTTTTGTTTTTTTTTTTACCCTGAGCCCTCCGCGGCCGGAAATCCGGCTGTGGACGGCCCTGGCCTGGGCCTGGCCGGCTGCTCCGCAGAGCCAGCGCGGAGCACAGCCAGCTGTCGAGGATTATGGGGGGGAGGACCGGATCGCCTCCCCCCCCGTCGAGGATTCTGGGGGGAGGGACGGAACGCCTCCTCCCCCATGAATATAATCCGCAAAAACGTAAGTGACTTTCGTACATCCCTACTTGACAGTGTTCTGCCTTTTCATGGTGACCCCAAATCAGTTATCTGGGATGACATCCCCCCCTTACTTGGCTGAATGGTAGCCCTAGCTTTGTGGCCAATATCAACATTGTTTTATTGAATACATGTCAGCGCAAGCCACCTCAAGTTTGAGTAAGGATTTCTATATGGCGTTCATTTTCATCCGTGATGTATGAACAAGGGGGAAGTGGGAAAAGTAAATTTCCAATTAACCTTCCAGTGAAATATGGCTACCTATTTCTTGCCATCCCATCCCATTTGGATTACTCAAACACCCTGCACATAGCACTAGAGGCTGGTGGCGCCTATGTCAGAGGGGCAAACCGTAGAACAGTGTTCCCCAATCTGGTGCTTTCCAGAGGGGTTGGACTATAATTCCCATCCTCCACAGCCTGCATGACCACTGGCCAGAGCTGGTTGAAGTTGTGGTGGGGAGTACTAGATTGAGGGAGGCTGCCTTAGAAAAGCTGCAAGTACTTACGAGTCTCAAAATATATTGCATACATTTTGTTGTTGCTTTTCAGATTGCGCTATGTTCTGAGAGTGAGTCTTTGGGTTGTATTATGCTATACAGAAATTTGCAGATTACCAAATCATTCAAGTTCAGACATGACCATTGCAGCACTGTGGGAGGAAAAAGGAGCGAATGCCTTTACAATGGCCATTCCATCTAAGATTTAATGGCAATAATATGAAGGGAGAATTATGACAGGCACTTTGATTCCATTTAACAGGCTAACAAGAGCACCCTTGTTTTCTCTTAAAACTTGTTCTGCCAGCTCTCTCTTCTTTCCCTTGAGAGCATTATGGTGCTTTTTCATTTCTCTCATTGGTGCAGGCAATTATTTTTAAACCTTTCACATGCAACTAGGGATGTACGAAAGTCACTTACCTTTTCGAAGGGTGACATTCGCGGTGGGGGGGGGAGGTGCTCTGTCCCTCCCCCTGAAATTCTCTCCAGCTGGCTCTACTCCGTGGAGATTCTGTGGAGCCGCCAGCCAGGGCCGCCCACAGCCGGACATCCAGCCGCTGGGCAGCCTGCACAGGGACGCAAATGGCGGCCGCATTAGCCGCCACCATTTGAGTCCCTGTATTTTGCTGTGATAGGCTACGTAAATATTTTTGTAGCCTATTACAACAACAACAACAACAACAGCAACAAAACAGCGAATGCAAATGGCACCAGCTACGTAAATATAAATATTTATGTAGCCTATTACAGCAAAAAAAAAAAAAGGGAATGCAAATGGCGGCCACTACGCCATTTGCGCCCCTCTCTTTTGTTGTAATAGGCTATGTAAATATTTACGTAGCCTGTTGTTGTTCAGTCGTTCAGTCGTGTCCGACTCTTCGTGACCCCATGTACCATAGCACGCCAGGCCTTCCTGTCCTGCGCTCTCTCCCGGAGCGTGCTCAAGTTCATATTCATTGCATCCGTGATGCTATCTAGCCATCTCATCCTCTGCCGTCCCCTTCTCCTTTTGCCTTCAGTCTTTCCCAGCATCAGGGTCTTTTCCAGGGAGTTTTCTCTTCGCATTAGGTGGCCAAAATATTGGAGCTTCAGCTTCATTATCTGTCCTTCCAATGAGCACTCAGGGTTGATTTCCTTTAGGATGGACTGATTTGACCTCCTTGCAGTCCAGGGGACTCGTAAGAGTCTTCTCCAGCACCACAGTTCGAAAGCATCAATTCTTCGGCGCTCAGCCTTCCTTATAGTCCAGCTATCACAGCCATACATTACTACTGGGAAAACCATAGCTTTGATTAGACGGACCTTTGTCGGCAAGGTGATGTCTCTGCTTCTTACTATGCTGTCTAGGTTGGCCATAGCTTTCCTCCCAAGGAGCAAGCGTCTTTTAATTTCAGGGCTACAGTCACCGTCTGCGGTGATCTTGGAACCCAAGAAAGTAAAATCTGTCACTGCTTCCATTTCTTCCCCTTCTATATGCCAGGAAGTGATGGGGCCAGATGCCATGATCTTCGTTTTTTTAATGTTGAGTTTCAAACCAGCTTTTGCACTCTCCTCTTTCACCCTCAACAAGAGGCTCTTGAGATCCTCTTCGCTTTCTGCCATTAGGGTGGTGTCGTCTGCATATCGGAGGTTGTTGATAATTCTCCCAGCAAGCTTAATTCCGACCTTTGATTCATCCAACCCGGCATTTCTCATGATGTACTCTGCATATAAGTTAAATAAGCAGGGTGACAATATGCAGCCTTGTCGTACTCCTTTCCCAATTTTGAACCAATCGGTTGTTCCATGTCTGGTTCTGACTGTTGCTTCTTGACCCTCGTACAGGTTTCTCAAGAGACAGGTAAGGTGGTCTGGTACTCCCATCACTTTAAGAATTTGCCACAGTTTGTTGTGATCCACACAATCAAAGGCTTTAGCATAGTCAATGAAGCAGAAATAGACGTTTTTCTGGAATTCTCTTGCTTTCTCCATGATGCAGCGAATGTTGGCGATTTGATCTCTAGTTCCTCTGCCTCTTCGAAACCCAGCTTGTACTTCCGGTAGTTCTCGGTTCGCATACTGCTGAAGCCTAGCTTGTAGGATTTTGAGCATCACCTTGCTGGCATGTGAAATGAGCGCAATTGTGCGGTAGTTTGAACACTCTTTGGCATTGCCCTTCTTTGGAATTGGAATGTAAACTGACCTTTTCCAGTCTTGTGGCCACTGTTGAGTGTTCCAGATTTGTTGGCATATTGAATGCAGCACTTGAACAGCATCATCTTTTAGGATTTTAAATAGCTCGGCTGGAATACTGTCATCTCCGCTAGCTTTGTTGTTACTAATGCTTCCTAAGGCCCACTTGACTTCACTCTCTAGGATGTCCGGCTCAAGTTCAGTGACCGCACTGTCATGGCTATCAGGGACATTCAGATCTTTCCTGTATAGTTCTTGTGTGTATTCTTGCCACCTCTTCTTAATCTCATCTGCTTTTGTTAGGTCCCTGCCTTCTTTGTCCTTTATCATGCCCGTCTTTGCACAAAACGTTCCCTTGAGATCTCCGATTTTCTTGAAGAGATCTCTAGTCTTTCCCATTCTGTTGTTTTCCTCGATTTCTTTGCATTGTTCATTTAAGAAGGCCTTCTTGTCTCTCCTTGCTATTCTCTGGAACTCTGCATTCAGTTGGGTATATCTTCCCCTTTCTCCCTTGCTTTTTGCTTCCCTTCTTTCGTGAGCTACTTGTAAAGCCTCATCAGACAGCCACTTGGCTTTCTTGCACTTCTTTTTCTTTGGGATGGATTTCGTTGCTGCCTCCTGAACAATGTTACGGACCTCCGTCCATAGTTCCTCAGGCACTCTGTCTATCAGGTCTAATCCCTCAAATCTATTCCTCACCTCCACTGTATATTCATCAGGGATATGATTTAGGTCATACCTGAACGGTTTAGTGGTTTTCCTGACGTTCTTCAATTTAAGCCGAAATTTTGCAAGAAGCAGCTCATGATCTGAGCCACAGTCAGCTCCAGGTCTTGTTTTTACTGACTGTATGGAGCTTCTCCATCTTTGGCTGCAAAGGACATAATCAATCTGATTTCGATATTGACCATCTGGTGACGTCCATGTGTAGAGTCGCCTCTTGTGCTGTTGGAAAAGAGTGTTTGCTATGATCAGCATGTTCTCTTGGCAAAACTCTATTAGCTTTTGTCCTGCTTCATTTTGTACACCAAGGCCATGCCTGCCTGTTATCCCGGTGATTTCTTGACTTCCTACTTTAGCATTCCAATCCCCTATGATGAAGAGGACATCTTTTTTTGGTGTTAGTTCTAGAAGGTGTTGTAGGTCTTCATAGAATCGATCAACCTCAGCTTCTTCGGCCTCAGTGGTTGGGGCATAGATTTGAATTACTGTGATGTTGAATGGTTTGCCTTGGATTCGTACTGAGATCATTCTATCATTTTTAAGATTGTACCCCAATACTGCTTTTCCCACCCTTTTGTTGACTATGAGTGCTACTCCATTTCTTCTAAGGGATTCTTGCCCACAATAGTAGATATGATGGTCACCTGAATTAAATTCGCCCATGCCTGTCCATTTTAGTTCGCTGATTCCCAAGATGTCGATGTTCAATCTTGCCATCTCATGTTTGACCACCTCCAGCTTACCTTGATTCATTGATCTGACATTCCAGGTTCCTAAACAATATTGTTCTTTACAGCATCGGATTTTCTTTTCACCACCAGACACATCCACATCTGAGTGTCCTTTCGGGTTTGGCCCAGCCGCTTCACTCTTTCTGGCGCTACTTGGAAATACCCTCTGCTCTTCCCCAGTAGCATATTGGACACCTTCCGACCTGGGGGGCTCATCTTCCGGCGTCATCTCTTTTAGCCTTGTAATACGTTCCATGGGGTTTTCTTGGCAAGAATACTGGAGTGGGTTGCCATTTCCTTCTCCAGTGGACCACATTTTGTCAGAACTCTCTGCCATGACCTGTCCATCTTGGGTGGCCCTGCACGGCATAGCTTATGGCTTCACTGAGTTACGCAAGCCTCTTCGCCACAACAAGGCAGTGATCCATGAAGGGGATTTACGTAGCCTATCACACGGCAAAAAAAAAAGGTAACGCAAATGGCGGCCGCTGTAGCCGCCGCCATTTGCGTTCCCTTAGTCTTGCCATGATAGGCTATGTAAATACTTATGTAGCCTATCACGGCTTCTGCAGGGACGCAAATGGCGTCTCTGCATTAGCCGCGATAGGCTAATTCACTTCTTCCATTCGCTTCTTCCGTATAGCCATGCGCCATTATATAGTGCCATTCGCTTCTTCCATATAGCCGTGATAGGCTACATAAATACTTCGCAATGCAGTGCGGACAGCAGCAAGTAGATGCTTCGTTCCGGGCCCATTTCGCGGGGTGGGGGGCGGGGGGCTTCGTTCCGCCATGGATTTCAGGGGGCCGAATGCACTGGCATTCGGCCTCACCGAGATCCATGGTGGAATTCTCTGACATCCCTACATGCAACAACCAAGGATATTGGGACATGCAGTGCTCACCAAAAGAACTATGGTGGATATGAAACCTGAAATTATGCTTGCAACAGAATGAACCTCATATACATCTGTGAGCTGTACATGCTAATAGACATGAGTTTCTTCCCTGCAAAGCAAATGGATGGCAATGATGGCAAAGATCACCACTTGAGGTGCAGGGGAGAAGAAGTTCAGGATGAAGCGAACAGAAGTTTGGAGAAATCCTCAAAGTTCGGGACAAACCAAACTTAAGATTGGAAAAATTTGAAACAGAGAGAAACTGAAATTGATGGATTTGTCCATCCCTTTCTTAATGGGATTGGCTTCCCCTAAAGGATTAGATTTGCATTTGGGTGGTGCAACAACCATTAGAGACTCCTGTTGCATTGTATATGGGAATGCCTTTGAAAAAGACTACCCAAACACACCCACTGGGTTGTTGTGGATGTGTTTGGGACAGTCAAACGGAACACATCTCAATACTTCTTCTGTGACTTCACAAGCTGCTGGTCCATTTCTCAGCACAGTTCAAATTACTGGTCTTAACCTTTTAAGCCCTATCTTCTGTGGCACTCTGGCTGTGGAATGAGCTCCCTGGTGAGGTTCGCCTGGCGCCTTCATTGTACACTTTCTGTTGCCAGATGAAGACCTGTTTATTCTCCCAGTATTTCAGCATTTTACCTTTCTAGTCTGTTGGAGTTGGTGTTTTAAATCTGTATTTTAAATCTCTGCATTGCTGCTAGGTTTTATTCTGGTTGTACTGTTATATTGTGGTTTTAAGCTTTCTTATTTGATATTGTTTTATGCTGCACTCTGTGGTGAACTGCCCAGAGAGCTTCGGCTATTGGGCAGGAGGGATGGGGCGGGTACTAGGGATGTACGAAAGTCACTTACCTTTTCGTGGATTCTGTTCATGGTGGGGGGAGGCGTTCCGTCCCTCCCCCTGGAATCCATGACGGGGGGGAGGCGATCCGGTCTTTACATCTTTATGTAAAGTCTTTACGGTCTTTACATCTTTAAGTCTTTACATAGCCTATCACATCTATGTAAAAAAAGAAAGAAAAAAAGACGAGACTGCAAATGGCAGCAGTGGCAGCTGGTCGGAAGACCAGCTGCCGCCGCTGCTGGAGCCCCTGCCATCCAGAACATCCGCCCCAGGTAAGTCTTGTCCCAGGGGGGATCCGCGGGGGGCGGGTGGGTGGCAGGCCATTCCGCAATGGATTTCAGGGGGACAGCATTCGGCCCCATGGAGATCTGTGGCGGAATTCTCTGACATCCTAGCGGGCGCTTGATTCAGTCCAGGAATCTGGCGGAACCGCCCCTGCCCTTGCCCCCAAGCCCTGCTCGCCAAGCCCCTAACCCTGCTCACCCCTTGCTCGTGCTCGACGAATGGCCTGCACTCACCCCGGTGGCCTCTTCGAGCTTCGTGGTCACCATTTTTCCAAAGAGATAAAAAGGCAATCACAAAAATGTGCATTTTCACGTGTGTGCAAATACACGCATTTTGCGAATGGGCATATTTGCAGATGCGCAAAAATGCACTTAAAAATACACATTTTTGCACACACACAAATATGTACCTTCACAAACATGTGCATTTCACACATGAGAATATGCATATTCACAAAATGCGCATTTTTGCACGTACAAAGACATGCACATTTTTGTGATCGCCATTTTTTGAAAAAACTGGTGACTGCTGAGGTCAATGAGGCTGCTGGGGTGAGTGTGGGCTGCTCACCGAGTGTGTGGGGAGCTCCAGTGTGATCTGGGGACCAGCAAGCAGGGGCAGGGACTGGGCAGGCGTCTGGATCAACCGGACGGGGTGAGTTCACACATCCCTATTGGGCAGTATAGAAATGAAATAAATAAATATATGAAGACCTTTTCATTGTCCCAGGCATTTTAGTTGTTCAGCTTTGGTTTTAAATCTGGCACTGTGCTTTAAATCTTTGCACCATTGCTAGGTTCTACTCGGTTATTTTTATTTTTTGTACTGTAATTTTAAGCTTTTAAATTTTTATATTGTACTTTATCATCTTGTGTTTCATGGTTTTAATTGTTGTGAACCAAAATGTAATACATAAATAAATGGCTTTGGAGTTGAGTATCTAAAGAACTGCATATACTAAGGATATAGGAGAAATTCATTTCGGTTAATTTTTTATCAGGATTTACCATGTTCACGCCTTCCAGACTGAACACAGACTTGAATGCAATCTTTGGACAAAGTCTGCACATTTCCAAGCTTGCAGTGTGATTCTGAGACCCCAGAGGAAGTGCTTGACAGCATGGGCACTTTTGAAAAATGCACACAAACTTGCTTTCATAGAATCATAGACTCAAAGAATAGTAGGGTTGGAAGGGGCCTACAAGGCCATTGAGTCCAACCCCCTGCTCAGTGCAGGAATCCAAGTCAAAGCATCCCCGACAGATGGCTGTCCAGCCTCGTCTTGAACGCCTCCAGTGTGGGAGAGCCCACCACCTCCCTAGGGAATGGGTTCCATTGTTGTATTGCTCTAACAGTCAGGAGGTTTTTCCTGATGTTCAGCCGGAATATCTGGATGCCTGTCACTTGAGCCCATTATTCCGTGTCTTTAATCAATGGGAGAAGAACACACACATTTCAAAGATGCACATAATTGATACATACATTTAGAAAAATAGGCATGAAAATATGCAAAAAAAAATTCATGCAAAAAAGGGGAAACCCCCCCAAAGATCACTATCTGATATGGATACGAGATGGAATGAACTTTGAAATGGAATACGAGATGGAACAAGCTTTGAAGTGGAATTTGGAGAACTTTGATGAACTTGTGTTTTGCCAGTATGTTCATTACTAGTATACACCCACATGAACCTTCCCAAATGTTGCGATCATCTTAAAGGTCCTTCTCCAGGTCCCCCTGCCTTTGGAACTGAGATTGGTGGGACGTAGCGAAAGGCCTTTTCGTGGTGGTGATGCCCTCTGAAGTAAAATTCCCTCCCCGGAGAGGCTTGCCTGGAGCACATCCTTTGCATGCAGAAGGTCCTACATTCAGTCTCCAGGTAGGAGTAGGGAACCCTGGAACCCAGGAAAGATGCTGCCAGGCAGTGACAGTACCGAACAGGATGGATGAACCAATGGCATGACTTATAATAAGGCAGCTTCCTATGGTTGTTTAAACTGATTATTATTATTATTATTATTATTATTATTATTATTATTATTATTATTATTATTTATTAACTAGTGGAAGTACCCAGCATTGCCCAGATTAATTTAATTAGAATATTCAATTTACAGTGGATGCAACACAGGCATCCACATGGCAAAGATGGGGGTGGGGTAGGTGATTCAAATGCTCCCTTTCTTCCTGGATTTCTGCACTAGATGGTGAATTTGGTTTTAATGGAGATGGGTGTACAATATAAAAAAAGGATTATAACTTGAAGTGGAAAAAGTTACCTGTGTATCGTATTTATATTACTTTTTAGCCAATTTCACTTTTTGTTTACTAATTGCTATTAATTTTTTTTTAGTGCTTTTTGTATGGTTAAAATGTGCTCGCCACAATGTGAATCGTCATGCCAAGTTTGGTTGAAATTGATCAAATGGTATTGAAGCGGTAAATCCTTAAGCATTTTGATTGGCCACCATTTTCTTTCAAGATGGCAGACAAAATTTTCACTATGCCTAAAACCATCCCAGATAGAGGTAGAACAAATCCAAAACATTTCATAACAATTGGATGTACGGTTTGCGATTCCATTGAGTGTGGGAGAGCCCACCACCTCCCTAGGGAATGGGTTCCATTGTTGTATTGCTGTGACAGGCAACATTGTATTGCTGTGACAGGCACTGAGAGCCAGTGTAGTGTAGTGGTGAGAGTGACGGACTGGGAGCCGGGAGATCCGGGTTCTAGTCCCCACTTGGCCATGGAAGCTCACTGGGTGACTTTGGGCCAGTCGCAGACTCTCAGCCCAACCTACCTCACAGGGTTGTTGTTGTGAGGATACAACGGTGAGGAGGAGGATAATGTAAGCCGCCTTGAGTTCCTTGCGAGAGGGAGAAAGGCGGGGTATAAATGCAATAAATAAATAAATAAATAAACAGCCAGGACGTTTTTCCTGATGTTCAGCCGGAATAACTGGATGCCTGTCACTTGAGCCCATTATTCCGTGTCTTTAATCAATGGGAGAAGAACACACACATTTCAAAGATGCACACAATTGATACATACATTTAGAAAAATAGGCATGAAAATATGCAAAAAAAAATTCATGCAAAAAAGGGGAAACCCCCCCAAAGATCACTATCTGATATGGATACGAGATGGAATGAACTTTGAAATGGAATACGAGATGGAACAAGCTTTGAAGTGGAACACTTTTATTTATAGAGAGAAGAAGAGAAGAGAATACTTGTATACCACTTGATATAATAAAATCCTCAAGCAGTTTACATGGCAAACTATTCAAAATCATGATTAAAAGACTCAATTAATAGCAATTATAACTACAACAAAAATAAAGAAGTAACTAAAAACAGTTTAAAAATGATAGAAAACTATCCAATGATGCTGCATCATGATATCAATTGCAAGCCAGGGAAACTTTATGTAAACAGGTACATTTTCACGACGCATTAAGAACTCACCATATTTTCTGCTTCCTGAACCACATGGGGAGTGAATTCCAGAAGGTAGGTGCTAATATGGAGAAAGAGAAAGACCACTTTCTAGATGGCGCATGGCAACATTTCATTGGTTGTGGAATGACCAACGGAATTTCATTGTTCTTATTTGCTCATATTTTATTTCTCTCACTCACTTTAAACACTGTTGGAAAGGCAGGATACAAATTTAACTAATAGTAAATAAAATAAATGAAAAATAAATACATACATGTAATCTTTAAAACAATTTTTTTTTTTTTTTAGCAGCCAGCATCACAGGTTGTGGTAGTGAATTTCATAAATCTGTTTTATGCTGTATGAAGAGGTATATCCTTTTGCCTGTCTTGGATGTACTACCAATATGTTTCCATGGGCGATCTAGCACTGAGAGATGGATAAATGAATTATCAGTTTCCCCAAGCAGCTTTCTTTCTTGATGTTTTATTTTCTGTCCTTCCAGACTTTCAACCATCCTCAGTCTAATCAATCCTCCTTCTCCTTTTCTTTCTCTTTCTCCTAAAAGGAGAAGCTTAGCTTCTCCTTAACTTGGAAAAAAGGAGGGTAAGGGGAGACATAAAAGAGATCTACAAAATTATGCATGGTGTGAGGTATGTGGATAGGGGGACATTTTTCTTCCTCTCTTAAAACACTACAACCCAGGGACATCCTATGAAGCTGATTGCGGGGCGATTCAGGACAGATAAGAGGAAGGACTTCTTCACACAGAGCAGAGTTAAACTATGGAACTCGCTACCACAGGATGTAGTGATGGCCACCACTTCAGATGGCTTGAAAAGCGGGTTGGACAAATTCCTGAGGAAAAGGCTATCAATGGCCACTAGTCTTGATGGCTATGTGCTTCCTCCAGTACCAGAGGCAGGGAGCCAATGTACATGCGTTGCTGGGGAACATGGGTGGGAAGGTGCTGTTGTGCTCATGCCCTGCTTGTGGGTTCCTGGTCGACAGCTGTCCAAATGTCTGGAGAAGGTGAGTAGCTGGATGGGGAGGAATAAGCTGAAGCTGAACCCTGACAAAAAGAGGTACTTTTGGTGGGAGACAAGAGGAGGCTGGTGTTGAATGGGGTACGGCTACCCTAGAAATACAAGGTCTGCAGCCTGGGGGTCATTTTGGACTCCCTGCTGTCCATGGAGGCTCAGGTGTCAGCTGTGAGCTGGACAGCACTGTACCAACTCCATCTGATACGGCAGCTGCGCCCCTACCTTCCCGACCATCTGCTCCCATCGGTAGTACATGCCCTGGTCTCCTCTCATTTAGACTACTGTAATGCGCTCTTGTGATACGTTCCATGGGGTTTTCTTGGCAAGAATACTGGAGTGGGTTGCCATTTCCTTCTCTTCGCTCCGGGAGAGAACGCAGGACAGGAAGGCCTGGCGTGCTATGGTCCATGGGGTCACGAAGAGTCGGACACGACTGAACGACTGAACAACAACAACAATGCGCTCTATGTGGGATTACCCTTGAAGACAGTTCGGAAACTGCAGCTGGTACAGAATGCAGTGGCTTGCCTGATTACAGGCAGCCGCCGGCGAGATCACATCACTCCAGTGCTGAAGGAGTTGCACTGGTTACCAGTTGTTTTCCGGGCCAAATTCAAGGTGTTGGTTTTGACCTTTAAAACCCTATATGGTTCCGGCCCAGCCTATCTTAAGGAGCGCCTCCAGCAGCACCAGACAGGCGGCTTAACAAGATCAGCCTTGGATGGCCTCTCTGTCCCATCAGCCAGGACAGCTAGGCTGGTGAGGACGAGGGAGAGGGCCTTCTCTGTGGTGGCCCCCACTCTGTGGAACTCCCTCCCTAGGGAACTCCGCCATGCCCCCTCTTTAATGAGCTTCCACTGTGCATTAAAAACGTGGTTGTTCAGGCAGGCATTTGGGGTGGGTCAGGGTATTTTTTATGATGTTTTTAATGTAGAATTTTATTGTTTTAAATGTTTTGTTGTTGTACATCGCCCAGAGTGGCTGGGTGACCAGCCAGATGGGCGATTAATACATTTAATAAATAAATTAATAAATAAAACAACTGGTCGGCCACTGTGTGAACAGAATGCTGGACTGGATGGACCCCTTGGTCTGATCCAGCAGGGCTCTTCTTATGTTAAAAACTGCTTTTTTCTCGATATGTTTTGAATACTTTAAAATTAAAAATTTGAGGCCAAAATTAAGAACTAATTTTGAAAACAGGAAATATAGCTTTCCCATTCTGAAATACGAAGTCCCAAGTTCCAGCCTAGAATGCTTCAGACTCAAGAGACGCTAAAAAAAAAAAATCGTATCAATTTCAATTCCAAGAGCACGAGCTGGAATTGTGTAGCTGAGGATAGACAAAGGGGATAAGGATGAGGATGATCAGCAATGGTCATCATTCAGTTTTGGAGAGTGCAATATGTTTATATGCAAAATACAGATAGCACTGCACTTCGAACTTGCATATAGTGTAAGGGAATATTTTTAGATGAGTATAATATGGGATCATTTCTTAATAACTCAAATCTGGTACTGTTCAGCTGAGTGCCTTTGAAGCATCGTGCTTAATGCTTTTCAACAAGTACTCGAGAGCACAGCCAGTGGAATCATGCCTAATTGAATATCAGGGGTCTTTATGTTATATAAACTGAATGGGGAATGAAAGAAGAGGTCTTTGAGCGGGAACAAATGGCTGGGTGGTAATTAATTTGTTTCTGAACAGACCGTACATAATACAAAGGAAGAAGAAGGGGGACACTCAAAGAACAGCCAGCTTTCTGTAATACAACAGGCGTAATAATGACTCCCAGAGCCAAGACAGACAGACATTCTAAAGTATGGGGGAGGTAGTTTGTTGAACCCACACTCAACAAACCGCAGTGCATGCAGTTACAATATTATGGTGTCAGGGACTCTGCTCCAACCATCAGGGTCCCTGATTCCATGGAGGATTGTAACTGCATTCTCCAAACATGGTTGCATCCTCATAGGACACTTTCCCTGCCAACACCAGGAGGTGGTGGTGGTGGTGGGCGCAGGTGAATGCAGTTCCATCTGCCTTTCATGCTAACGGTTTTGTAACATGTGCATAGAGCTTAGTTGACCTGTGAAGCAGAATGCAGCGGTACAGTCCAGAGGTGGCACAAAGCACTGTGCCCATTTAGACTTCAGGAGGTGAGCCACATTTGTTTTAGTGTTCCCCTACATTAAAAATGCCCTGCAAATAGTAAAGGGAGGGGGCTAGGCTAGAACCATTCTCCCTTGTGCTAAATACGGCAGCCAGATTGATAATGGGAAAAAAAAGGTCCAAACATATAATACCGATTCTGGCCCACTTGCACTGGCTGCTTATATGCTTCCAAGCCCAATTCAAGGTGCTGGTTTTGACCTATAAAGCTTTGCATGGCTTGGAACCACGATACCTGATGGAACGCCTCTCCTGGCATGAATCTACCTGTACACTATGCTCATCACCTAAGGCCATCCTCCAGGTGCATCCTCTGAGGGCAACAGAGGAGAAGGCCTTCTCAGTGACAGCCCCCAATAATGGAATGAACTCCTTGACGGGGCCCTCCTGGCTCCAACTTTGTTATCTTTTCAGCACTTTGTCTACTCCCAGGCATTTGTCAGCATATGATAGATTTTTAATCAGGTCATGGGATATTGTTTGGATAGTGGTGTGTGTGTGTGTGCTGTCTGTGTACCTAAACTGTTTTTATATTATGCACAATATTGTGTTTTTTAAGGTTTTTAATTTTTGGAAACTGCCCAGAGAGCTTTGGCTATTGGGCGGTATAGAAATGTAATAAATGAAATGAAATTGAAACGAAATGACCTATAGGTTTTGTTGCTGCTGCTTCAGGGAATCTGCTTATGTAGGGAAGTATTTAAAAATGCTCCCCCTCCTGGCAGAATGAAGTATTACAGTCTATTCCACCACCACGTCAGGACTCTGCTACCTCATTCTGCTGCATAGACCATTCTGTGTAGGCCAAGCTTAAGGCATTTGATTCCAGGGCAGAGAATGTCTGTTCAAACCATTTCCACCATACTTAGAATGCAAGTTAAAATGAAACATGAATAAAACTGTTCTTTATATTCTGACTCCTGACTGTGCCTCTAACTTGAAACCTTTTATTGTTACTATGCAACCGGTCCAGACCAGAGCCTGCTGTTACTGAGGCCTGCACTACATATGTAGCAGAATGAGATGGCAGAAAATCCTGAGGAGGTAGAATGGATTGTTCCACTTCAGATTGTAGGTGGGGTGAATGCTCCCCCATGTAAAAAAAATCTTGCAAGCCTACTATTAGTACATCAGAGGGAAAGTGTTTTGCCTAGCTTTTTTTCCTGCTGTGCCCTTTCTACTTGGACATGTTTTTCTCAGAAGGAAGCGTTCAGAAATGTCATACCTCACCTGCTGTCTGGCGTGGTATGGTCTATCCTACCCACCAATGTGGAACTCTGCATGTGTGGGCCAGACCCAGCTCCTGACCTTCTGGGTGGCTCATGATGCTTCCTTCTGATAACTGCGACAGCTAAAGGAAGAACTAAAACATTCAATCATATCTAGTTTCCAGAGCAAAGGAACTGCATTGTCTATTTTTTTATTCATGACTTGTCCTGAACTGATAATGCTCTGAAAGGAATGACGGTACCACTGTTCAGCTGGTCCAGCTGTGGGAAACAAGTGCGTGGAAAATAAAGCAACACAATATTTCCCCTTCTCGTGTTTTGTTGGGCGAGTACAAGGCAAAACTAATTATCAACATGTTTGCCGCCGATGGTATCAGCTGCTCTTCTAGGACATCGTGAGTACAAGAGGTGCTGCCATTGCTTGCTCCCCTGAATGCCAATTGCACATCTTTGATGAAGGATGAATAATACCATTTACCGTATATTGTGCTGTGCAGACGTTAGCTAATTAAACGGAACTCTTCGAAACAGCAGGGACTTCGGATGAGTGGGAAGAAGAGGCAAGCTAGGAGAAGAAAAGCAGACAGATACGAGACAAGGGAGGCCAAAGTGACATCTGTTGCTTCAAGAAATAAAGGAAGCAGAACACAAAGAGATCTCTAGTCCCGTCCTGATGCTACTAACCTGTTGACTTACACATACAATTATTACTTGAGTTGATTTCCATTTTTAAAAGCAGTGTTCTTTGTTAGCATGAATACACTCCAGCACGTCAGAGTGTTCCAGCTTTATTTATTGACATCATTTATATGCTGCACTGTCGATATAGATTTACGTTCCTAGAGCAGCTAACAAAGCAATAAGAAACAATAGAAAGCTCAATTGAAAAGGAAATAGGAAATACTAAAACAAATCATACAAACTAACACAGCAAACCAAAACCGCAACAATGCATTCAAGCGGGCAGCAAAAGTCAAAACTACTTGAAGTCCGAACACTAAAAGTAGCAGTTTTTAAAAAGGCTGGGAAAACAGAAATTAGTCATAAGGTTACCAGGCAGGTGTGCCTGGGGAGGGCATTACAAAGGCTAGGAAGCACCACTGGAAAGGCTCTGTCTATTGGTTGCCACCCAGAGGAAGCCGTCAGATGATGAGAACTTCACATATTTTATCTCAGGATGGAAGTAGATGTGATGGCAGATCTGTGATTGCGTTGCCTAAGAACAAAACTTTAATGATTTAACAGCAGCAAATGGGAAGGGGCAAATCTGATCAGAACTGCAGTTCTGGAGGAAGCCTACACAGAAGCTTCTAGCATCCCATGGCTTGAAGTTAGGGCAGCGGAGGAAAGCCCACACCAGGCACATAGCTGAGTCCCTGGAGAGGTTGCTTTCGACTGGGGATCCATGATAAACATAGATGTGATGATTTGGTATTGCTTCCCCCTGTTAAAAAAGACAGCAGAGGTTAACACAAGGTTGCAAGATTCCCAACAGATACTAAGTGTGTTCCGAGGAGGATGAGGATGAGGATTTATTACCGTGCATGATAGAGAAGGCTGGTTTAGGTCCCAAACAGACATTACTTTAATATTAGCTACATCTCTTTCTTTCTTTCTTTCTTTCTTTCTTTCTTTCTTTCTTTCTTTCTTTCTCTTTCTTTTTTACTTTAGTGTAAATGCAGAGGGCCTGACCTGGATTGGGATCCTTGTGTGTGTGGGGTAGGGGGTCTTTAACTTTTTCCTCCCTGCTATGAACCCAATCTGGATCCCCCCTCCCCATGCCTGATCCATTTACTTTAATGCAGGGGTGCACAGCCTGCATCCTAGGGGCTGTATGTGGCCTGCAAAGCCATAATTATGCCCTGACCTGATCCCCTTGCCATCCCTGCCAAATTCCCTCCCTGGTGATCCTGATACAAACAAATCACTCTTTCCTTGTTGCTGCTAGAAGAAAGAAGCAAGGAAAGAATGATCTCTCTCAGGATTGCTGGGATTTGAGCATGCACACGTGTATGTTTGTGTGTGCATGTGTGTGCACGGGGGGGGGGGTTGACCACTCACTTAGCATCATGTGCAGCCCCTGGGGCTGAAAAGGTTGTGCACCCTACGTCAATGGATCACTATTTTGCAATATAAGTTGCAGGTGCAGGGGTCCCGATCCAGATTGGGTCCACAGTGCAGAGGCAGGAGAGTAAAAGCCCCCTGCCCCCCCTGCTAGGGTCCCAATATGGATTGGGCCCCCTGCGATTACATGATTACACAACAGTAAAAATGAAAGAAAAAAGTCATCGCTGCTAGCTATGTCTTTAAAGTAATGTCTCCTTTGGCCCTTTTACAGTCAAGATTCAGAACTTGCTACCCGGAATCAACAACCTCTATCCAGAAATTCCAATGTTTTGCAACCATAACTCCTTGATCGCTGTCTGTCTGTCTGTCTGTCTGTCTCTGAATATCTTAGGGATTGACTGGATGTATATAGGGTAAGGCAGTCTGCTAGTCCTGAGTTATTTAGGTCTTCATATGTCAACAACAAAACCTTGAAAATGTCTCAGCAGCAATGCAGTTCTTAACTATAGTTAAGTATAAACTCTTCACTATAAAGGGAAGTGTCGGAGCCCTCCGGCTTCCATAAAGGGAACTATTGAACGTAATCATAAGCTGTGTCTTAGCACATAGCAAGACTCGACCAAAGGAAAACATCGGGTCCAGCCATAGCACTTAATAGGAATATATGGAATACCGGTCACTGAGGCCATCAGAGGGCATGTTCCTGGTGGTTCCAAATGGACCCATGGCCCGGTTAGAGTCCACCAGGAAAAGAGCCTTCAGTGTGGTGGCCCCCTTCTTGTGGAACTCCCTGCCTTTTAGAGGTCAGGCAGGTGCCAACTTTGTGTTCCTTCTGGCGCCTCCAGAAGACATTGTTCTTTCAAGAGGCCTTCCTTGCATGGCCAGCTGTGGTTTGTTAAATTCCACTTTGTTGGGGTTTGTCTTTTTTTTTTTTTAATGTTTTAACTTTTTTAACCTGTTGTTTTATTCTTTTATCATGTTGTTCACTGCTCCGAAATCTTCTGATGTGGAGCGGTATATAAATATTGTAAATAAATAAATAAATAAATAAATAAATAACCTTATACCAAGTTGGATCATTGGCCCAACTAGCTCAGTATTGTCACCTCTGCCAGGCAGCAGTTTTCCAGTGTCTCCGGAAGACAGTGGTCTTTCCTGCCCTTCTATGAGAGATCCTTTTAATTGGGAGATGTTGGAGATTGTACCTGGGACCTTCTGGGTGTGAAGCATGCACTCCACACTGAGCTATGTCCCTTCCCCAAATGAAACTCCAGCCCGTACTGACAATACTTTACGTGGACGTATACCATGCTTTTCAGGTTGCAAAGTCTCTCGAATGGCTGTATGAGATCCCTGGGGTGGCAAAAGAAACTGTTAATTAAAAGCTGCTTTTCTGACATTGTAATCAAAAGCTGGCGTTGCCATTTGGAGATTGCTTCACTGCCTGGAGGGTTCTGAGGCCACCAGCTGGAATGTGGCTTCTGAAAGCTTCCTTTGTCAGTGTTCCAATAAATTAAATGCGCCCTGTACACAACTGCTAGGGGAAAAGGATCCATCTTGGAACAGACAAGGTATGCTAATGGACTGCAAATTTGCTTTTCTCTTTGTGTTGAAAAGACATTAAATGTACATTAACAGAAGATGATTATTTACATTTTTTTTTTAAAAAACCCCTGCTAAAATCTGACTGAAAGAGCTAAAATATGACAAGAAATTGCTGCCTCCACCCTGTCTTCTAATGCAGGGCTTGGCAGCCTACCGCCCAGCCAGCAAAAGGTTACCCAGATGTTTTGGTCAACAACTCCCAGCCTGCCACACTGTTGGCTACACTGGCTAGGGGCTGATAGGAGTTGTAGGCCCAAACATCTGGAGGGCCACAACCACAGCTCCCCCACAAAGCTTGAGTAGAGATTGAAGGTTTATAGGTCCCCCCCCCCCGGGCTACTGGGAGCCATTTGTGAATATTGTGCCCAGGTGATGACTGCTTGGCTCCAGCCCATCCATTTGGCATCCTCCCCTCCAGCAGGGTGCTGATTGGGTGAGGCAAACCCACAAGATCATCCCTGCCCATGTGGCTGTGATACACAGAGATACGCTGTGGCTACTTGGAATAGTGCCACGAAGAAGAGACTTAGTGTATCCATGTGTGTGTGAGAGAGGAAGACAGTGCGAGCTCCAGATTTTGGAGGGCCCCTGGACCAGACACTCTCAATGGGCCCCCTCCCTCAGTGAGTCGACTTTCTCACTGCCATTGTCACCAGCTGCTATTGCTCCTCATCTTCTTTCTTATCATTGCTACCACTTGCTTGCAGACAGCTGCGAACAAGCAGACCCCGGCATCTACCGCTGCTTCTCCTTCTCACTCCCACCATTGACTGGGCCAGAGAGAGAGGCAGGTAAACAAACAGGTTGCAATGGCGAAGAGGAGGAATGACTCCAGGGGGTTCTTGTCAGTGGGCCCCTCTTGGGGTGTGGGCCCTTGGCAAGTGCCCGACCATGCCTAAATCGGGGTGGGGTGTCACCAATACGCTGATGATACTCAGGTCTATTTGTTCTTGTCTTCAGAGTTGGCTGAGGTGGTGAAGGTGACCAGTGCCTGGAGGCTATAATGGGCTGGATGAGGGCCAATAAACTGAAGCTAAATCCTGAAAGAATGGAAGCTCTGTGGACTGGTGGTTCCCGAGTCCAGGAATTGGGTAAGCAACCTGTCCTGGATGGGGTTGCGCTCCCCCTTTGAGGACTAAATGCATTCCCTGAAGTAGCACACTGTTTAACTGTTCTATGGTTTTAGATTTTAACTGATATTAGCTTGTCCATGGTTTAATATGTTTTTAGCTGTTTAAATTATTTATTGTTTTATACTATTTAAATTGATTTTATCTGTACCCCAGCCTGAGATCTTAATGATATAGGGCAGGATATAAATGTTTTAAATAAATAAAATAAATAAACCTCAACCCATGAGAATTTTCCTGAAATTCTTCATTATTGAATTTCTTTTCAAAAGCAATTTCTCTTCTATCACACTGAATAAGAGTGGTTGAAAAAATGTGGGAGAAATTTTTGACACAGCACTAAATTAAAATGACTTATATATTAGGAAATATGTATGCCAAAGCTGCAAATGACTTTGCTTCAAAACATGGGGTGGTGGAGGTGGGGGCAGTGGGACACATGGTTTGCCCTGTGTCTAGGGATGTACGAAAGTCACTTACTTTTTCGACGGGGTGATTTGCAGTGGGGGGGAGGTGCTCCGTCCCTCCCCCCAGAATCCTCGACGCGGGGGGAGGCGCCCCGTTCCTCCCCCCGGAATCCCGCCCGGCCGGCTCCGCTCTGCGGCCAAGCTGCGGAGCCGCCGGCCGACTCCGGGCAACTCCGGCCACCCGCAGCTGGACATCCGGCTGCTGGGCAGCCCTGCAGGGACGCAAATGGCAGCTGTTGTAGCTGCCGCCATTTGCTTCCCTGTATTGAGCCGTGATTGGCTATGTAAATACTTACGTAGCCGATCACGGCAGGAGGAAAAAACCCTCAGTGTACGCAATTGGTGATAGCCGCCGCCATTTGTGTACGCTGTGTCCCCCCCCCCTGCCGTGATAGGCTACATAAATACTTATGTAGCCTATCACAGCCTCTGCAGGGATGCAAATGGCATCCCTGAGTTAGCCGTGATAGGCTACGTAAGTATTTACGTAGCCTATCACGGCTTGAAGAGGAGGAAGCGAATGGCGGCCGCAGGACGGCTGCCATTCACAAAGTAGCGCGGATGGGAGCAGGTAAGCGCTCCGTTTCGCGCGCCTTTCATGAGGTGGGGGGGCGGGGGCTTCGTTCCACAACAGATTTTGGGGGCCTGAATGCACTGGCATTCGGCCTCACTGAGATCCGTGGTGGAATTCTCTGACATCCCTACCTGTGTCGATAACATTGCTATGGTGATGGGATATAAAAAGAGAAGACAATCACAATGAATCAGGGTTCGAATTACAAGTTGATTAATGAAGGGCACAATCCTTTCAAGATAGGTGGCCGCCTCCGAACTTGGAGGCAACTGCCTATCCAAAGCAGGGTAGGAGATGCAAGGAGGGAATCATTCCCTCTGTGCTTCTCCTGCCCTGCATTTTCCTCTAGACAGCTGATTTCGGCTGTCTAGCTGCGGGGGGGGGGGAGTGGGGGAGGAGGCTGCTGTATGACACATTGGATGTGTCATACAGACATTTCCGCCATCCCTGCCCCAGAATGACCCAAGCCACACCCCTTTTCGGCTGCTCCGCACTCCTCTTGCAGCCATCTAGCCGCTGTCTAGCGGCCATAGGATTGCTCTCAAAATGTCTATTAATTAATCCATTCAATTTAAACATGTCTCTAGATTATCAAAACCTTAATATAGATGCCTAGACCCATCTGCTTTTTGTTTATGGAGATCTGCAAAGTGCCATGTACATTTTTATAAAATAAGATACTGTGTTATGGCTCCATCTTTGCCCTCCAGTTCCTGTCTCCCCTGCTAAATCACCTGCTCCACCCCCTCCTATATCCACCCCCTCCTAACTCCATCCATGGGGACAGCATTTTTTTTTAAAAACCCAGAAGTTGGCAGTTCTGGGCTATGGAGGACCTACAGTGCCCAGGCAGGGCCCTTGCATTACATGTAGATTCCCCCAGATCCCAGGTAATGTGGGGGGGGGGGGCTGCCACCTTGAAGATTTGCTGCCAATCAGAACAGATAATCCCAGGCAATTATGATTATGATTTCTGTTTCTATATCACCTAATAGCCAAAGCTCCCTGGGCAGTTTAGACAGCATGAAAGCCCTAACAATACAATACAAAACGATCTAAACAATTTAAAACACTCGGCAATAAAATTCCCAGGACTGATTATTTATTTATTTATTTATTTTATTATTAAATTTATTAATCGCCCATCTGGCTGGTCACCCAGCCACTCTGGGCGATGTACAACATACAATAAAAACAGTTTAAAACAATAAAATTCTATAATAAAAACATTTTCTAAAATACCCTAACCCACCCCAAATGCTTGTCTGAACAACAACGTTTTTAATGCACGACGGAAGCTCATTAAAGAGGGGGCATGACGGAGTTCCCTAGGGAGGGAGTTTCACAGAGTGGGGGCCACCACAGAAAAGGCCCTCTCCCTCGTCCCCACCAGTCTAGCTGTCCTGGCTGATGGGACAGAGAGAAGGCCATCCGAGGCCCATCTTGTTAAGCGGCCTGTCTGGTGCTGCTGGAGGCGCTCCTTAAGATAGGCTGGGCTGGAACCATATAGGGTTTTAAAGGTCAAAATCAACACCTTGAATTTGGCCCGGAAAACAACTGGTAACCAGTGCAACTCCTTCAGCACTGGAGTGATGTGATCTCGCCGGCGGCTGCCTTTAATCAGGCGAGCCGCCGCGTTCTGTACCAGCTGCAGTTTCCGAACCGTCTTCAAGGGTAACCCCACGTAGAGTGCATTACAGTAGTCTAAACGAGAGGAGACCAGGGCATGTACTACCGATTAAAAACTTATCCTATGCTGTCAAATGCCTGGCCTGGGAGTAGAGGAAAGACTTAACCTGGTGTTGAAAGGATGACGATGTTAGTGCCAGGCTGACCTCAGCGGGGACTGTGTTCCACAGTCAGGGGCCACCACAGGGAAGCCCCTTCTCTCTTGACACCATCCCCCGAACCTCCCTGGTTTGGACCTGGAGGAGGCCTGGAGGCTAGACGGAGCAATCATTACACTCAGTTTAAGGCACCTTTATATGTAGCATGCCTGCTTTTGAGCTGTGTGTCCGTGTTCTTCTCTGGGTCTTGGGTTTGCTTGTTTATTTGTGATCTGTTGTGGTTTTATTCTTTTATTTTTCTTGCTTTTAGGGGGTGTTGTTTTAGGCAAATGCTGTGTGTTCAGGTCATTTGCAAAGAGCTGAGGGTGGGGGCTGTAAATGCTTTCACTTTCAGGAGTACCAGGGGGGTATTGACTTCATGCCCCCACCCCGGGCTCCCAGGAGCATTTGGCTGGCGGCTGTGGGAAGCAAGATGCTGCAGTAGATGAACCTTTAGTCCAGCAGTATTCCTATTATGGTTTTATATTCAGAAACAAACAAAATAAAGTATCAATACCCACAACAAAGCTTATTTCCAACAATTACCATGAATCAGGTGGGAATACTGGAGCGCATGGACAGGCATTCTTGATGGTTGGCTCCCACCCCCAGCCAAAAAAACACTCCAGGCCAGAGAGGTACCAAAGCTAGTCTTTCTGACATAATTTGGATGGCTTCACACACCCCACCTCTCTCCCCGGGGCCAGCATCAAAGGTATGTATGTATGTATGTATGTATTTATAACATGTGTATCCTACCCTATATCATTAAGAGCTCAGGGTTGTGTACAGATAAAATCAATGTAAACAGTATAAAACAATAAATAATTTAAACAGCTAAAAGCATATTCAACCATTAACTAAGCTAACACCAATTAAAATTTAAAACAATAAAACAGTTAAAACAGTATACTACTTTAGGGAATGCATTTAGCCCTCAAAGGCTTTGGTAAAAAGACATGTTTTTACTTGGCGCTGAAATGAAACCAATGTACGTGCCAATCAGGCCTCCAAGGGGAGGGCATTCCACAACTGGGGTGCCACAGCAGAGAAGGCCCTCTCCCACGTCCCACCGTAGTGTATGTCTCACATTGGTGGGACACAGAGGAGGGCCCCTCCAACAGATCTCGGTCCTCAGGCAGGCATATATAGGGAGAGGTGTTCCCTCGAATTCGAGATCCCAAGCTGCCCAGGGCTTTAAATGTCATCTCTAGAACCTTGAATTCTGAGTGGAAGCATGTTGGCAGCCAGTGCAATTCCTTTAAAACCAGTGTTATATGATCTTTATGACATGTTCTGGTTAGCAGTCTAGTGCTGCATTTTGCACTAGTTGCAACTTCTGAGTCATCTTCAAAGGCAGCTCATGTAAAGTCAATTGCAGTGGTCTAATCAGTTATCAGTGCATTTACTACAGTGGCTAGGTTATCCCTGTCCAGGAAAGGCCGTAGCTGGTAAGGATGTCAGAGAAATCCACTGCGGATTCAAATGAGGAATCTTTGGAATCCAGCCTCAGGAATCCGCAGCAGATCAGGACCATTTACCTCTGCTCCAGGAGGACTGGAGGCGGAATGGCACTAGGCTGCTTCTTGCTTGCCAGCCAGACCGTTCGCCTCCTCCCTGCCGATAGCCATGTCTTAAAAAGAAAAGAAAGGCCATCGGCAGGATGTGCCCATAGACTTAGATGCAAAATAGAGCCGTGAATCTTGCATATAAGCCTATGGACACATAGACTTAGAAACAAGATTCATGGCTTTAGTTGAGTCTAAGTCTATGGGCATATCCTGCCGATTGCCATTTTTTTTTTTTTTTGAAGTCATGGCAATCGGCAGGGAGGAAGCGAATGGATCTGGCCAGCAGGAGGGAATGTAAGCGGCTCCCAAGCTGGTCCTCGTCCCTGGAATCCTCATGAAGTGGAGCTGCTCTGGAGGATTCTGGGGGGGGGGGAGGAACGGATTGCCTTCCCTCCACGGATTCCCCACCGCAATGGACGGTGGGGAATCCATACACCCCTAGTATTTGGCGGATAAGCCAAAGCTGGATCCAACTACTCCAAGCCACAGAGACCACCTGGAGCTCCAATGACAGGGATGGGTCTAGAAGTACTCCCAAGCTACACACCTGCTCCTTCAGGGGGAGTGCAACCCCATCCAGGACAAGTCGCTTACCCAATTCCCAGACCCGGAAACCATCAAGGGTTGGGTTTCTTGGGCTTACCTTTCTTAGGACGTGGCTGAGGAGTGAGCACAAGTCTCCTGTTTTTCACTGTACAATTAGGGATGTCAGAGAATTTCACCATGAATCTCAGGGAGGCTGAATGCCAGCGCATTCGACCCCCCGAAATCGGTGGCGAAACGGTCTGCCCCCCGCCCCCCCGGGACGGGACTTACCTTTGGCGAACCTCCCTGGCGGCGGCGGCTCCGGCGGCGGTTTGGCGGCGGTTTGGCAGTGGTTCGGCGGCGGTTCGGCGGCGGTTCGGCGGCGGTTCGGCGGCGGCTGCGGCGGCTGGCCTTCCGACAGGCTGCCGCCACAGCCATTCCCAGTAACCCCCCCCTACACACAACAACGTGATAGGCTACGTAAAGATTTACGTAGCCTATCACGGCTAGATTTTCAAAAAATACCGTGATAGGCTACGTAAATGTTTACGTAGCCTATCACGGCTGAGTGGGAAAAAAACACACAAACGCGTGTACGCAAATAGCGGCGCCCATGGGCGCCGCCATTTGCGTTCCTTATTTTGGCACGTGTAGTCTCCGTAAACATTTACGTAGACTACGGCGAAAATAAGGGGAACGCAAATAGCGTAGATGCTACTGAGTGGAAAAAAACACACACACGCGCATACGCAAATGGCGGAGCCCATGGGCGCTGCCATTTGCGTTCCTTATTTTGGCACACGTAGTCTATGTAAACATTTACGTGGACTACGGTGAAAATAAGGGGAACGCAAATAGCGTAAATGCTACGCTATTTGCATTCCCCTTATTTTCGCCGTAGTCTACGTAAATGTTTACGTAGACTACACGTGCCAAAATAAGGAACGCAAATGGCGGCGCCCATGGGCGCCGCCATTTGCGTACACACGGTTTTTGTTTTGTTTTTTCACTCAGCCATGATAGGCTACGTAAACATTTATGTAGCCTATCACGGCTGACTGCAGGGATGCAAACGGCGGCGGCTACGGCCGCCGCCATTTGCGTTCCCGGCCAGCTGGGATTCACGGCGGGAGGGATGGGGCGCCTTCTGCCTGGCCAGAATTTTTTGGGGGAGGGATAGGACGCCTCCCCCCTGGTCAGAATTTTGGGGGGAGGGACGGGGCGCCTCCCCCCCACCGCAAAGCAAATTTCGGTTCAGGTAAGTGACTTTCGTACATCCCTACTGCACAATCATCTCTCTGGCTGCTTGTAGCCTCCTCAGCTTCCTACACTTCCATTAAAGCCCAGTTTAAGGCACCATGAGGTAATTCCCCCCATAGGGCTTTTTCAGATCAGGACATGCAGGCAGCCTGGAAGGCTGGTTGTGATTAGGTGAGCTCAAAAACACCACAAAAATAAATTATAAAACATCCTTAATGAGGCAGAACAGTGGAAGCCTCTTTCATGGGGGGAGGAAACTTTCATGAAATTGGAGGACAGATTTTGGCAGAGCACTAACTCCGCCTCATCCCTGAAGCTGGACTCAACATTGCCCCCACCTGCATTGTGATGGATATAGGGCAAGGGCCAGCCTGCCAAGACAGTTGATGCTGTTGCCAAAAGAGTCCCCAAAACTCTTAGGAACAAAGAAAGAAGCAGTGCTACAAGCCTTCCCAGTGGGGAGCCCTACCTGTGAGAAACTATTGAGAATGTCTCCTCCCCCAGGGAGAAATTTGGTGAAATTGTCTCCCAAATTTCTCTGCCCGCAAGTCAGGTGGAGAATTTCAAGAGGCCATTTGTGCACAGCTCTAGTTTAATTGTCTAGGACAACACTCAGTGCATAGAACCACTGGGTGTTCCTGAGGGATAATCAAATAGGATATGAGAGCCAACTAAACGTGACAACTGCAGTTCTGTTTGTGTCTGTTCACATGTCTGTCCCATTCATGTATAAAGCATGTGTGTGTGTGGCGACGATCTGCCATGTTAACATCAAGAGGAAAGTGTTGGTGAGACGAATCCTCCCTGACATTAGCTCTTGATGTTTGATCATCCAAACCCTGTTCCTTCTAGCCCACTCCAATGCCAGAGAAGTGAGATGGGGGGGGGGGAAGTGCTCAGGGTGATGAATTTGAGGGAGGTACGATGGTAGAGGGGAGACAGCTCTGTTCACCACACTAGCACAGCCCTTTTGATGTTGAAATCAGGCTCCCTCACCCTCCTGCCTTACATGCAAATGTGGCAGACATGTGATTAAATGAACATGGCTGCTATCACTTCAATTTGGCCCTGAAACAGAGAGGTGAGGGGCACTGCCTCCCCCTCCCCCGTCCTCCTTAAATGGCGCTCCTTTAAGGTTGTATGCAGTGCTGGCTCTGGGGTTCAGGGGGCCCTTGGGCAAGGCAACCTCAATGGGCCCCTCCCTCAGTGGCTGTACCTTCTCACCACCATTGTCACCAGCTGCTATTTCTCCCTCTTTCTCTTTGCCATCATTGGTACCACTTTCTTGCTTGAGAGGCAGAGAGCCAGGGAGCAAGTAGGCTGTGGCATCTCCTGCTCCTCCTTCTCTTCTCACCACCACTGTTGTCTGGGCCAGAGCGAGAGGCAGGCAAACAAGCTGGGTGCAATGGCCAAGGGGAGGAGCAAGTCCAGGGGCCTCTTGTCAGCGGGACCCTGCTGGGGTCTGGCCCCACAGCAGGTGCCTGTCCATGCCTACCCTTGATACCAGCCCTGCTTGCCTGGACAGGAAGTGAGCCACTCATTGGAATTATAGAACACAGTGGGCACGTTTATTAATTAATTAATTAATTAAATTTCTTAATCACCCATCTGGCCAGTCACCCGGCCACTCTGGGTGATGTACAGCAATACAAATAGTTTTAAAACAATAAAATTCTACATTAAAACATTGTATTTCTAAAAATAACCTAAACCACCCAAATGCTTGCCTGAACAACCACATTTTTAATACGTGGTGGAAGCTCATTAAAGAGGGGGCACGGCAGAGTTCCCTAGGGAGGGAGGTCCAGAGAGTGGGGGCCACCACAGAGAAGCCCTCTCCCTCATCCTCACCAGCCTAGCTGTCCTGGCTGATGGGACAGAGAGAAGGCCATCCGAGGCTGATCTTGTTAAGCAGCCTGTCTGGTGCTGCTGGAGGCGCTCCTTAAGATAGGCTGGGCTGGAAACATATAGGGTTTTAAAGGTCAAAACCAACACCTTGAATTTGGCCCAGAAAACAACTGGTAACCAGTGCAACTCCTTCGGCACCGGAGTGATGTGATCATGCTGGTGGCTGCCTTTAATCAGGCGAGCTGCTGCGTTCTGTACCAGCTGCAGCTTAGGAACTGTCTTCAAGGGTAACCCCACATAGAGTGCATTGCAGTAGTCTAGACAAGAGGAGACCAGGGCATGTACTACTGGTGGGAGCAGATGGTCGGGAAGGTAGTGGTGCAGCCATCATATCAGATGGAGTTGGTATAGCGCTGTCCGGCTCACAGCTGACACCTGAGCCTCCATTGACAGTTAGGAGTCTAAAATGACCCCCAGGCTGCAGACCTGGTGTTTCAAAGGTAGCCATACCCCATTCAACACCAGGTTGACATCCCCCAACAACCTCTTGTCTCCCACCAAAAGTACCTCGGTCTTGTCAGGGTTCAGCTTATTCCTCCACATCCAGCCACTCATCATCTCCAGACATTTGGACAGGGATTCTACAGCCAACCTTGGTGAAGATTTAAACAAGAAGTAGAGCTGTGTGTCATCTGCATATTGATGACACCACATCCCAAACCTCCTGATGATAGCCCCCAGCAGGTTCACATAGATGTTAAATTGCATTGGGGAGAGGATGGAACCCTGTGGCACCTCACAGGTGAGCGTCCATGGGTCCGACACCTCCTCTCCCAGTGCTACCCTCTGGTACTTGCCACAGAGGAAGGACCGGAACCACCATAATATGGTGTCTCCAATGCCCAACCCCTCCAGGTGATCCAGGAGGATAACGTGGTCAATGGTATCAAAAGCCGCTGAGAGGTCGAGGAGAACAAGGAAGGAGCGTTCGCCTCTATCCAAAGCCCTCCTCATATCATCCACCAAGGTGACCAAGGCCGTTTCTGTCCTATGCCTAGGCCTGAAGCCTGATTGAAATGGATATAGATAATCGGCTTCTTCCAAGTGTGCCTTCAACTGCATCACCACCACCCGCTCAATGATCTTGCCCCAAAATGGCAGATTCGAGACTGGGCGAAAGTTGTTCAAAACTTGGGGATCCAAGGAGGGCTTCTTTAAAAGTGGTCTTATCACTGCCTCCTTGAGGGCTGATGGCATCAATCCCTCCTCAAGGGAGGCATTCACCACCACCCTGATCCCCTCACCCAATCTCTCTCTGCAGCTCATAATGAGCCAAGATGGGCAAGGATCAAATAAGCAGGTGGTCGGCTTTACAGATGAAAGTACCTTGTCCATAGGGATGTCAGAGAATTTGCGGCCCGGCCGGCCAGGATTCAGGGGGGGAGGGACGGAGCGCCTCCCCCCGGCCAGAATTTCGGGGAGGAGGGACGGAATGCCTCCCCCCCGCCAGAATTTCAGGGGGAGGGACGGAGCGCCTCTCCCCCCCACGAATCAAATTTCGTTCAAGGTAAGTGACTTTCGTACATCCCTACGTCCACTTCCTCAGAAGGAAGAAGCTGGAACCGATCCCACAAAACCGGTTTGCCAGAGACCTCCTCTCGCTCGCTAACTGTATCCACAGCACGTGGAATAACACTCCGAATCTGATCAATTTTATCCGCAAAGTGCCTTGCCAAGGCCTCACTTGGACTGTACATATTATTTGTAATGCTAGATTTGATGCTGTCAGAGATTTGGTCAGAGAGAGACCAAATTTCAAAGCAAGAGGGAGCGAGATTTGGCCTTTAAATCATGCGGCTCCCCTTGAAAGAGAAGGGAAAATGAGAGATGGCAGATGTGTTACAGTTGGCTGATGCTTCCGAAGCCAGAGATGGGACCGCACCGTATTTGAACTTCAGTCCCTCGGCAAGTGTTTGATACTGTCAGTCTGGAGCCATCTGAGACAGAGGGAAAGGGTTGATTCACACCTGCATATAAATTACTTGGTATCTCTTCCCCGGATGGCTCTCGGTTGAATGTGCAAAGTGTTTCTTTGAAAAGGATATTGTGTGAGACAATTCCACTGAAAAGCATTGTGTGTGAAATGATCCCATTTGTTGATTAAATGTTTAACCACACCTTTCTTGTTCACTTAGTTCTCACAAAGAGCAGACAAAAGCATAGTGGGATTTTGTCAAGATTTTCAAGACTGCCAGTGGAAGCGTCAATGTTCCTCCATACAAAACAAACCAACAAAAAATATCCCTTCACATAGGGTCGGATCCAGACTTAGTCATACTTAGAGTTGGTCTTGATCCATTAAAAATCAATGGGACTAAAGTTAATCATGACTAGCTGAGGCCCCACTGATTTTAGTGGGTTTACTCTAAGTCTAGATCCAACCCATAAAGAGCTGGATGGCAGAAGAAAGGTTCCAGCCTCATCATCTCCTTAGCGTGCTAGCTTTCCTTAACTCAGCGGTACAGCACATGCTTTCTATGGGGAGGGCCAAGGTCCAATCCTTGGCATCTCCAGTTAAAAGGTAGAAGTTGATGAGGCCTCTCTCTGTCCATCTCTGAGACCACGGAGAGCTGCAGTCAGCACACAAAACTGGGCTGGGTGGAGAAATAGCCTGACCAGATAGGCACCTGCATTGGAATGGATTCATTTTTTTGTTTCGTTTGGTGAGAAGAGGAAGGATGGAGAAAAAGCTTCCATTGCTCCTCCTGCCTTGCCAGCGAGAACCCAGCAGGGTATAGGTACCGCACTGGGTTTTATTGTTGGATTTTATTGTTTTTATCGCTTTTAATATTTTAACTGTTTTTATGTATTTTATTGCTGTAGGCCACCTTGGGAGGGCATCTGCCCTGAAAGGCAGCCAAGAAAATTTGTAAATAAATAAATAATAAATAAATCTTGGAGGCTTCCGTTGATCAAGACTCTAATCCATAGAACTGCACCCTTTTTTCTTCTACTCAGGGATTGATCCTTACTGAATTGCTCCTAAATGAGAAAAGTTGCACTGGTGTCCCAGGTTAGCGGAATGGCTCCCTCTCCCTTTCTGCTTCATCTTCTTCTCCTGCCTTGGAAGAGAATGACAAGGTGGCTATAAATACAACAAGGCCCCACCCATTCTGGTTGGGCACTCTAGCCCTCTCTGGCCTCCTCAGCCAGCTCCACCTGTATGCTTTCTCCCCCAAGATGTGGGGTGTTTCTGGGGAACAAGATTCTGCCACCATTTCGTGCGTGCCCTCAAGGGGGGGCTTGGCTTTAAAGGCCCCATTTTGTCAGGAAAGGTGAGTGAGTACACTCTCAGTAACCAGTGCAAAGTGCATTTGAACGTTCCCACTGAAAAGCTTCTTCTGACATGGACAAGTTTATATTGAGATTGCTAGTGGACCATCTTCCTGCATGCCTAATCTATCAGTGCCTCTCTGTGCTACCCATTAATTGGCTAAGAGAAACCTGAGATTTCAGGTATCTCCTTTCAGCAGTATTGTACACTACTCTATAAGTCCAGAAGCCTTTCTTTTGCTAAGCAATCATTTCTTTGTGGGTCAGAGCTTGGAACATGCACTGCCAGGACTGTTATTAAAGCTTTTCTTCACCCACGTCTATAATTGTCCTGCATTGCCAGAATTCCCGAGTTCCTCCTTCCCCTCCTGAATTCTTGCCTGCCCTCTTTGGAGCTGTCCTTTTCCCACAATCCTCCTTGGATACTTCTTTCCTATTCCTGTGTCTTTACTTCCCCTCCTAAACTCCTGGCTGGGTTTACAATCTTGCACCCTTGAATCATCATTCCCCTTCTCTGGCATATGGACAGAGCATAAGGAAGGATCAGTAATCATTCTCTTTCTCTCTCCCTGAATTACAGATGTATGAGAAGTTTGTGTTTGCAAAACAGTTGAACAAGCCCAGTTCACAGTCCCAGATGCAGATGCAAACAGGGGCATGTATTCTCCAAAAATGTTCGCAAATTGTTAAGCATGTGGTGGTGTTTGAAAAATGCACACATTTTTATCAAACAAGCAGTTTGCAATTGCGCAATTCTAAAATTACACAATTTCACACTTTTGCCCATGGGAGGAAGTTGTGTGACTTTGGAGAATGCACACATTTTTTGGAACCATTTTCCATTTGATTGTGTTCAATTTGTGTAATTTTCCTGTTTGCAAAAATCAAACAGAAATGACATCAGTAAACAAGACAGGAAGAACATCAAGCTGATGTTCAGAGAACCTGGGCAAATGTGAACATCGCTTGTTCACCCATTCCTGCTTTGAATTTCTATTCCTGCTTTTCTTAAGTCTCCTATGAATTTCCCCTCCCCTCCTCCTTGTCTGAAGCCAAAGTCACACTGCGCAACCATACCACTGTGCAAGCCTTCAACATTTAATACATATTTTGTTATATTTGCCCAATCAAACTTCAGTTTTGGAAATGTTTGGATCTTGTCTCCATTGTTCCCTTGACTACCTTATGTGGGCAGTCTCGTATTTTGAGTAGACAATCCCACTTAAAGCTCCCTGTGGGTGCTAGTTTCTGGGCTTCTGGGCCAGCTCTACTGAGCAGCCTTTCCTCTGGCTGAATGCACATTAGGGCAAAAAATCCCAACTTCAAGTACAACCTGATGAGATATGAGTGGTGACCAACCAAGAAAGAGATCTCGGGGTTGTGGTGGAGAGCTCAATGAAAATGGCAACCTAGTGTGTGGCTGCTGTAAAAAGGCAAATTCCATGTTAGGCATAATTGTGAAAGGAATTGAGACTAAAACTGCCAATATCATACTGCCCTTATATAAATCTGTGGTGAAACTACACTTGGAATACTGTGTACAGTTCTGGTTATCTATCTATCTATCTATCTATCTATCTATCTATCTATCTATCTATCATCTATCTATCTATCTATCTGAGCTGGAAAAAGTACAGAAAAGGGCAACTAACATGATCAAGGGGATGAAGCATCTCCCCTATGAGAGAAGGTTACAACATCTGGGATTGTTTAGCTTGGAAAAAAGGAGGGTGGGGGAGACATGATGGAGGTCTACAAATTTATGTGTGGTGTGGAGAATGTGGATAGGGATACATTTTTCTCCCTCTCTCATAATACTAGAACCTGAGGTCATCCCATGAAGCTGATTGGTGGGAGATTCAGGACAGATAAAAGGAAGGGCTTCTTCACACAGCGCATAGTCAAACTGTGGAATTTGCTACCACAGGATGTAGTGAGCTTGGATGGCTTTAAAAGGGGGTTGGACATATTCCTGGAGGAGAAAGCTATCAATAGCTAATAGTCTTGATAGCTTCAAGCTACCTCCAGTATCAGAGGCGGTATGCCTATGTACATCAGTTGCTGGGGAACATGGGTGGGAGGGTGCTGTTGCACTCATGCCCTGCTTGTGCATTCCTGGTGGACTAGAGTGGTTGGCCACTGTGTGAACAGAATGCTGGACTAGATGGACCCTTGGTCTGATCCAGCAGGGCTCTTCTTATGTTCTTAGAGCCATGGTTGTAGTGGGGAATTGTTTCTCCTAGAAGAGTTGAGCAGAATTCCCCCCAGTCATTCATGTTCTGGAAGAGATCATTCTCTGAACATGGAGAAGAAATTTGCAGCCATGTTTAGAGATGTGTGTCCTATGGAAGTGTAATAACAAGAGTCAGTTGTCTGTGAGGCATTGGCCTATTGCTATAAGGTAGAGCCAGTTGGGGTGAACAAATCTGTCACTTTCAGTTTCTCCTAGTTTCTCACTTTTCCCATCTTAACTTTGGTTTGTCCCAGATTTTGAGAATTTTTCCAATCTTCAGTTCATGCTGAACTTTTGAGATAGTTTCTAAATATGTTTATATGAATATTCATGGGCAGTTTTGTGCACATTTCTCTGAATACATGTATTTTTTATGCATTTTTGCCTAATCTGCACATTTTTTGCAAGCAGTTTTCCTAATGTAATACATTTTTGAACGGTATGTTCCCTAATATATACACATCTTTGTCCACATGTTGAAAAATTGGATAATATGAAGGAATCATAGAAGAGAATGCCTCTGAGCCTCAGTGGGTCTTTTCTGGAGCACTGAGTAAGATATTGTGAGGCTAAGGGGTCTATCCTAACTAGATAGGTGGCCGCCTCCGAACTCGGAGGCAACCGCATATCCAAAGCAAGGTAGGAGAGGCACGGGGGGGGGGGTCGTTCCCTCTGCATGTATCCTGCCTTGCTATTTTTCACCAGACAGCCGTTTTCGGCTGTCTAGTGGTGGGGGGCGGGTGCTGACTGGGAGAGGAAGCTGCCGTATGACACGTTTGATGTGTCATATGTGCAGCTCCGCTCTCCCTGCCCCGGAACGCCCTTCAGCCCTGCCCCTTTTCAATCACTCCACACTCCTCTTGCGAACATGGAGGATGGGGCTTCTCCACGCTGCCTCCAAGGGGCAAGGTCCCCCAAGACGAGGGGGAAGGTCAGTTCCCAGAAATGAGCATATCCTTTGGCCCTCTAGACAGTGTCTAGTGGCCATAAGATTGCTCCCTAAAGGTATTAGGAGAATACAGAATTCTCATCATCATGGCATTAAAATCTGTAGCGCGTGTTCTAGAGCAGGCAACATAGGCAACATAGTGTACACTGGCATGAGGGCACCCTTGGATACCTTTCTTAGCACCTGCCAAGGTGTCTTACTCTTTCCACTGTTTTTAAAATTAGCAAATGAAAGCAAAATTCAGAGAAGTGTGAATTCTAAGGTTAACTGAGTTTCAGCTCACATAGTGGTTTGAAAGTGCTAAATTAGATACATGAGTATCAAAATGAGAACTGAACTGAACACATTTCTCCCCCATTCCTAAGCAACATGGTACTATCTATCACTCCATGGGAAAGCGCTGAAGATAACATCCCATATTTTGCAGAGGAAAAGAGCCAGTGCCTGAACAAGAAAGCATAAAATGGGGGCGGGGGGCGCTATGCTGATAACAGATGGAGATGAAAAAGCAAAGAAATGGGACATATTTGAAGTCAGATTTGGATAGTTAGAAAGGTGGAAACTGAGGAACTCTCCAGATCCTCTTTGAACATTATAGCTCCATTCTTTTGAGAAGGATGATATTGAAAATATAACACATTTTAATTATACTGGGAAAAAAGAGACAGAGCAGGGAGCCATCCACTTCCCTCCAAATGAAAAGCGTGTGCAGTGTTTAAAGGAGGAAAAACATAGATCCATCGTGCACTTAGCTTAGAATCATAGGCTGCATTCATGTGCACAAAGGCAAACCATGTTATATATTTCTGAATTGGTTATCCAATACAAAGTGCTTGGATGCTCCACTGTTCTCCCAGCATTTTCTTTTTCCTCCACAAGGAAAAGATCAATATGAATTAATAAAGTCACATGGGGTATCCCACATGGCTTCTTCATTGTGGTTTCCTCAATAATATTAATAATAATCTGACAGCTTCAATGTACACAACCATTGTCAGGATAAACAAAATGAGACAAAAGGAACCAAGTATGGATGTGAGCAAATGGATGCTTAGATATCTCAATATAGTTAGGAATGGAGTGGTCAAAGAAGGGGTTTATAGGAGAGGTGGGGTGTGAGGAGGGATCTGAAGGCGAAGAGAGAGGTGGTACCACAAAGCTCTGGCATGGAATTCCAGGAATAAGTGGCAGCCAGGGAAAAGTGGCAATCTGATTGTGGCTGAAGGTGGCAGAAGGTGGCAGTGTGAGCTGCTCAGGACAAACAATTACAGTTTAGAAGTCCTCCATGATGTATAACTTATAAGAATGTGCCGTTGCTGATCACAACAATCCTCCTGTGAAGGAAATTTATCATGCCCATTTTACAGACAGGGAACCCAAAGCAACATGAATAAGCAGAGGTGGAGGGCTTGAATCCAGCTCTCTTTCCACCACCTTAAACTGCATTTCAGGCAGCACATTTGCCAGAAGAAGTGAGGCTTCATAAGAAGAAGAAAAAGCAATTATTCCCTCAATGAACATGCCATTAAATCTCCAGCTGTACTACTCTAGGTCATCAGAACTTCAGGGGCAAAGGGGAGCTCCCAAAAAAGTTCATCTGGCCATGAAAACTGTGTTTGCTGAAGGCCCTTACTTTGAAATGTACAGTCAAAGAACAACATGCTCTTATATAAGACACAGAAAGAGAGATAAAATGTAACCAGCAAATTTCTGCTCTTCATGCCTCAGCTTCAGGTCAGGTCCAACGAGGAGTTCTGCAGGGAGTCAGAGGTTTATATCCAAGGGTATTGCCCTGTGACCTTACAAGTCTAGGTAGGTGATGGATGAGCTGTGGTTACCTAGGAAACATTAAGTGCCCAAAGTTGGAAAAGTCCCAGGCACTTGAGCATGTGGGTACCTAAAGCTCAAAAAATTTCTGTGGCCATCCATGCTGTATATAGGGTGGCCATGTGCCCTGCTTTACAGAGGACAGTCCTCTATTTGAAGATGCCTTTTATTTGAAGTGCTGTCCAGTCCAAGTGTGGTTTGAAGATAAACAATAAAACAAAACACGAGGGAAATCAGAGGCCTTGACGTTGGCCATCAGCAATTCGTGCCTGGACAGCAGATTGAGCAGGTCACAGTCTTCCCCACTATGGTGACATGTATTGTATTTTTATTTACATTATAATGAGTATTTCTAAATCTGCATCAGTGCATATAAATTAGCACAGGCAAATTTTATGCAAGTCCGTGTCCTACTTTGTCCTCTTTCTTGGTGAAACATAAAGGGTGGCCACCCTGACAGTATATCAGCAAGAAGTCCAATGCTGGGTGGAAGGAGCTACTGGGCCCACATAGGGAGTCATGGATTGGGTTAATGGTAGATATATGTCCTGACTTCTTAGGGCACAATCCTATGGCCCCTAGACAATGGCTAGATGGCTATAGGATTTTACAGTTTTGGGGAACTGACCTCAGAGCCCATGCTCTGATGTCGGTTCCTGGAAAACCATCTCCCCTCCCCCTCCCCCTCCCCTGCCTCTTCATTGTCCCGGCTCCACCTCATAAGAGCAGTGCACAGCCACTGAAAAGGAGGTGTTCCTGGGGGTGGAGAGGGGACGGGACAGCGGAAGGGCTGTTATGATGCTTCCTATGTGCCGTCTAGCCTCCCCCACAACTCCGAGGCACCCCAGCCAGATAGCCAAAATCAGCTGTCTAGCCACAAATGCTGGGCGGCCAGAGCATGGAGGAAAAGATCCCCTCTGCGATCCACCTGCCCTGCATTGGATAGTCAGTCGCCTCTGAGTTTGAAGGTGGCCAACTATCCCCATAGGATTGCACCCTTAATTAGTTATATGTGGGCCTTCTCCAGGAGGTCTGCTTTTTCTGTGCTGGGAAACAGCCAGGCATGAATCATTGTTTAATTCATTTCTAGCCTGCTCTTTTTCTGAAGAGCTCAGAGCAGGTTACATAAGGCTCCCAGATAATCTCCCATCCATAGGACCAGGCCTGCTTAGCTTGTTCAGCAGAAGAAGTGAGTCATGTACCTTCAGACCATTCTCTGGGCCTGCAGGATATCAGACATTGTTCCAGATTCAGAGCAGACTTACTTAGGGAAGTCCAGACGATGTAAATACATATTATAGGGAGACAGGGAGATACTACTGAAAATGAGATCTCTGTGTTCTCTTCCTCTCCTTCTCCCCCATAATGCGTAGTAACACATGTCCTGATGTCCTCATGTGGTATGTTTCTCCACCACCTTCAGTGGCAATGATGTTGAGCAGGGTTAGGAAACACAGAATATGGTGATATCATGATCCATGACTGCACATTCTGGAGGGAGAGGTGAAGGCCTCAACAAGGAGGTGCTACTTGGAGAGCGGCAGATCAAAACATGTAGTTTGATCCTCAGATAGACCCTCTTGTTTCATCCTTGTGACTTTGTTCAAGCCTGTTGAGTCTCCCTAAGGACTTTGGATTCAATAGATCAATTTTGTCAGTGTCTTGTTGTTAAGCTAATTCTGAACTCCCTAGAGCAAGGGCAGGATGCACATGAAAGAGGCATTAAAAAAAAACCCAAGTCTCTCCTGCCTTATTAATTGCAGGTACCATTTTAATTTATCAATAGGTTTTGAACCCATTAACTGAACTGATCAATTGACTAGGGATGCGTGAATCAGCAATACATGAGCTCACCAAAATCCTCCGAATTCCTTCTCAAAACTCGTTCTGACTCAAGTCCGTATCAGATTGTGACCTCCGTATTTTTCTTTTCGCATGAAAATCTAAGTATTTTGGTGCACATTTCTCCAAATTTATGCATCAATTGTGCACATTTTTGAAATGTACACATTCTTCTCCCATTGATTAAAGCATTGATTAAACGGCATTTTTCAAAAGCTCGCATTTTTTCATGTGTATTTTTCAAATACAGGCATGCTGTCAAGCACATTTTTTTTCAGAATGTGCTGGCATTCGGCCTCCCCGAGATTCGTGGCGAAATTCTCTGACATCCCTAGTGTATCATCATCAGAATCCATGGGGTAAGCTTCAAGTATTCAAGCTGCAATAGGAGTGATGCTATTATGAACACCTATGTCTGCTGTAGGGTACATAGAACCATATGATTCAAGATGGTAGCTGCATTCCAGTGGTGGGTGGAGCTGAGGGCCCCCGAAAGTGTTGGGGAAATTCTCCCCCGGCCCCCCGCCCCCCCTGGATGGGACTTACCTTCGGCGAATGTCCCTCTCGGCGGTGGGTCCTGGCGGCGTTTCGGCGGAGATGGGGGCGGCGGCCGGTCTCCCGACTGGCTGCCGCTGCCGCCATTACAAAAAAAAAAGTACAGTAAAAAAAACAACAACACACACCCGTGATAGGCTACGTGACGATTTACGTAGCCTATCACAGCTAGATTTCCAAAGTCAGCCGTGATAGGCTACGTAAATCGTCACGTAGCCTATCACGGGTGACTTTGGGAAAAAAAAAGCGCGTACGCAAAAGCGCGTACGCATTTGTGTTCCTTATTTGGATAGGGGTAGTCTACGTAAAGATTTACGTAGTCTACGGCGAAAATAAGGGAATGCTATTTGCTTTGCCCTTATTTTCGCCGTAGTCTACGTAAATCTTTATGTAGACTAGACGTGCCAAAATAAGGAACGCAAATGGTGGCGCCCATGGGGCGCCGCCATTTGCATATGCACTTTCCCCCCTGCAAAGTCAGCCGTGAAATCTAGCCGTGATAGGCTACGCAAATCGTTACATAGCCTATCACGGGTGTGTGTGTGTGTGTTTACTTTTTTTTTTCGCGGCCGGGGAGACAGGGCGCTCCTACCCGGCCTGAATTTCGCCGGCGAGGGATGGGGTGCCTCCCCCTCCGGCCTGAATTTCGGCCGGGCAAGCCGGGGCGCCTCCCCCCCCTCGCCTGAACTTCGGGGGGAGAACCGAAGCACCTCCCCCCCACCGCGAAGCAAGCTGCAGGACAAGGTAAGTCCCTTTCGTCCATCCCTAACAGAAGCTGGGAAGCCACCAAAGGATGGATGGTCAGTGGAAAGGGGGTGGAGCCAGTTGAAGCATGTATGGCCACCTGGGGAATTCTGGAAAGCAGGGTTGGGACCCCAGCTGGTCTGATTTCACCCACAGGCCTGAGGTCCAACTCCCCTGGAGCAGACTCCCTAGGAAGCAACTGAATGCTGCCTAGAGAAACTGCCAGCCCCAAAGCTCAAAATGCAATTTTTTGATCCAAAGCAAATAGAGAAAAAAAGGTGAGTGATGCCAGCTGAGCAATTGCTTGAATGCAGCCTGGGCAATGAAAACAAGGTTCTGTTGAGGAGTTAAGAACATAAAAACATTAGAACATAAAAGAGCCCTGCTGGATCAGACCAAGGGTCCATCCAGTCCAGCATTCTGTTCACAAAGTGGCTAGCCAGCTGTCAACCAGGAAACCGCAAGCAGGGCATGAGCACAACAGCACCCACCCACTCATGCTCCCCAGAAACTGGTGTACTTAGGCTCACTGCCTCTGGTACTACAGGTAGCACATAGCTGTCAGGACTAGTAGCCATTGATAGCCTTTTCCTCCAGGAATTTGTCCAACCCTCTTTTAAAGCCATCCAAATTGGTGGCCATCACTACTTCCTGTCGTAGTGAATTCCATAGTTTAACTATGTGCTGTGTGAAGGAGTCCTTCCTTTTATCTGTCCTGAATCTCCCACCAATCAGCTTCATAGGATGACCCTGGGTTCTAGTATTTTGAGAGAGGGAGAAAAAAGAAAAGTGTCTCCCTATCCACATTCTCCACACCACGCATAATTTTGTAGACCTCTGACATGTCTCCCCTTACCCTCCTTTTTCCAAGCTAAACAATTCCAGATGTTGTAACCTTCTCTCATAGGGGAGATGACTCGTAATGCCACCAGTATTCTGTTCCTGGCAATAACAAAGAGAAGTGTACTTTCAGCTCACAATCAACTGGAGTTGGATCTTTTAAAAGATTTGCTTAAAGTGGCCTCTCAAGTATTGAGCATAAACAACTAAAAATAAAGGTAGAGTGACATTCTAGGCAGTGTGCAGATTGTGAGCTGATGGTATCAGCAGGTCGTCAATGCCTGCAGAGAACAAACCACTCCAGGCTTTAAAAGAATTTGGCTCTTCTTCATTTCAAATACTGCACAGAAGCCAAAGGACTTCTTCTCCTTGAACGCCCTTGAGCAGCTGACAATGAAAATTGTAAAAGATTTTGTTTAATTAATTACAGTGTGATAATATCCAGTTTTATGTCTTGGAACTCAAGCTAGGATAAGAAAGAACTGAGAAAACATCATAGGGACACATGGAGATATCTGCCAAAAATGAAACAGAGATGAGGACATCCCAGAAGGAAATGGTAGAACCTTGTCAAGAAATATATCCAGCCCTGGAGGAAATTGAAAAGGGCTGTTTTAAATGGTTGAGGAGGAGGAGGAGGAGAAGATGATTTTCTGGTGGGCCTGTTTCTCCCCCTGCCGAACCCTGAGCCTGTTTCTGCCCCGCCAAACAGGTACTTAAGGCAGGGCTGCCAGAGGCAGTGCCTCAGCATCGCGCCAAGTGCGACGCTAAGTGCACACTTAGCATTGCACTTGGCAACGCATGGAAGAGCATATGAAGACCCACCCACCGCCTCTCCAGAGATACCAGCAGCCAGAGATACCAGCAGCAAATAGCAGCAGCAGAGGGCAGCAGCTTCAAAGACCAGGAAGAAATGGGCAAATGCAGATCTTATCTGCTCCTTCTTAGCTGCTGCTCTCCCTTATATTCTTTTATATGGTTTTATAGTTTACATCTTCACATTTTAATATGTGCCTGGGAAGTCCATTGAGCAACTCAGGGGGTCGGGGAGGTGCCACCATAACTGTGGTCATGGGCAGGGGGAGGTATAGTGTTGGGGGATTAACAGGCCAGCTGAGGAGAAGAGGGGCTAGACACCTTATGGCTATCCCCTCTTCTGGTTCTTCCCCCAACCTGATGGTTCCTGGCGGCCTTTCCAGCCTGCCCTCGGGTCTGGTGGTGCTGCTGCTGAATGCCAGGTCGGTCCAAAATAAAATCTCCTTCATCCATGATTTGATTGTGGATGAGGGGGCTGACCTGGTATGTATTACTGAGACCTGGATGGGGGAACTGGGAGGAGTCACTCTCTCCCAGTTGTGCCCTCCTGGATACTCAGTGCAGCACCAATACCGACTCGAAGGTCGGGGAGGGGGGGTGCCGTGGTCTATAGGAATTCAATCTCCCTCTCTAGGTTTCCTGCCCATTCGAGTGCAGATTTTGAGTGCTTGTACTTTGTGTTAGGTACTCGGGACAGATTAGGGATTCTGCTGGTGTGCCGCCCACCCCGCTGCCCATCAGACTCCCTGCCTGAGCTGACGGAGGTGGTCTCGGACTTGGTGTTGAGGACCCCCAGGATGATGGTCCTGGGGGATCTCAACTTCCATGCCAAGACCACTGTATCCGGGGCGCCTCAGGACTTCATGGCCGCCATGACAACCACGGGGCTGCCCCAAGATGTCATCGGCCTGATGCATATAAAAAGACACATGCTTGATCTGGTTTTCTCGACTGAGCAGGAGGATGGTGATCTGAAAGTGGAGGAATTAACATCTGTCCCCTTGTCATGGTGAGATCACTTCCAGCTGAGGTTTAGACTCTTGGCAGCCTTCCCCCTCTGGGGGCGGACCTATTAAAATGGTCTGCCCCCAAAGGCTAAAGAATTCTGATGGATTCCAGAGAGCTCTGGGGGATTTTCCTGCTGGTAAGGCTGGTGCTCCTGTCGAAGCCCAGGTTGCTCTGTGGAATGCAGAGATGACTTGGGCGGTTGACACGATCGCACCCAAGCATCCTCTCCCTCTGAGCAGAGTCCAGCTAGCTCCTTGGTATATACCTGAGCTGAGGGCAATGAAGCAAGAGGGGAGATGGCTAGAACGCAGGTGGAGGAAAACTTGTGCTGAGTCTGACTGAACACAGGTAAGAGCCCACTATCAAGCCTACTCTGTGGCGGTGAGGGTGGCAAAGAGACAGTTCTTTTCCACCAGCGTTGCATCTTCTCAGTATCGTCCAGCAGAGCTTTTCCAAGTGGTTCTTGGCCTGTTACATTTTGGTCCAGGGTCCAGGGAGAGAGACTGTGGAACCCTCAGTTGCACGTTGTGATGAGTTTGCACAGCACTTTGAAGATAAAGTCACTCAGATTCATCTTGAATTGGACACCATAATTAATGCAGTTCCATTGGTAGAGGTGTTCAGAGCACTGTCTGATCCAGTTTTATTGGATGAGTTTCAGTTATTGAAGCCTGAGGATGTGGACAAGGTGCTTGGCCAAGTCCGATCAACCACTTGTGTGCTTGACCTTTGCCCTTCATGACTTATTAAATCAAACAAGGAGGGGATGTCTGGCTGGGTCCAGGAGGTTGTCAATTCCTCCTTTAGAGAAGGAGTGGTGCTGGCCTCTTTAAGAGGCAGTAATCAGACCACTCCTGACAAAGCCTAACCTGGACCCAGAGGACATTAACAATTATTGGCCAGTGGCCAACATCCCCTTCCTGGGCAAGGTAGGGATGTACGAAAGTCACTTACCTGGTCTCGCAGCTTGCTTCGCGGTGGGGGGGAGGCGCTTCGCTGCTCCCCCCGAAGTTCAGGCTGGGGGGGGGGAGGCTTCCCGCCTCGCCTGGCCGAAATTCAGGCTATTTGCGTTGCCCTTATTTTCGCCGTAGTCTACGTAAATCTTTACGTAGACTACAGGGACCAAATAAGGAACGCGAATGGCGGCTCCCTATGGGGGCCGCCATTAGCCGTATGCGCTTTTTTTTTTTTAAGTCACCCGTGATAGGCTACGTGACGATTAATGTAGCCTATCACGGCTGACTTTGCAAATCTAGCCGTGATAGTTAATCGTTACGTAGCCTATCACAGGGGCAGTTTTTTTTTTTACTTTTCTTGTAATGCCGGTTGCCGCCCCCGCCCCTGACAAAGACCTGCCGAACCGCTGCCGGGACCCGCCGCCGGGAGGGACATTCGTGAAAAGTAAGTCCCATCCCGGGGGGGGGGTGGCGGGGGGCGGGGGGGGTGGCGGAGAATTTCTCCCCAAACAACCTTCGGAGGACCAAATGCGTTGGCACTCGGCCCCCCGAAGTTTCAGGGAGAAATTCTCCCCCATCCCTATGGCAAGGTGCTTGAGCGGGTGGTTGCAGGACAGGTCCAGGCTCTCTTGAAGGAAACGGATTATCTAGATCCATTTCAGCTGGGCTTCAGGCCTGGTTTTGTAACGGAAACTGCCTTGGTCGCCCTGTGGGATGACCTCTGCTGGGAGAGGGACAGGGGGAGTGCGTCCCTGTTGATTTTCCTGGGCCTCTCAGCGGCTTTCGATACCATCGGCCACAGTATCCTTCTGGATAGGTTGTCCAGGTTGGGAGTTGGAGGCACTGCACTGCATTGGTTCCGCTCCTTCTTGGATGGCCGATTCCAGAAGGTGGTGCTGGGGGATTATTGCTCTGTGCCATGGCAATTGTGCCATGGGGTTTCACAGGGCTCTATTTTATCCCCCATGCTGTTTAACATCTACATGAAACTGCTGGGGGAGGTTATCCAGAGGTGTGGGCTGAGGTGCCATCAATATGCAGAAGACACCCAGCCCTACCTCTCTTTCTCATCAAACCTAGGTGAGACAGTGGCTGTTCTGAATCAGTGCCTGGGCACGGTAATGGACTGGATGAGGGCCAATAAACTGAAACTCAATCCGGACAAGACGGAGGTACTGTTAGTGGGTGGTTCATCTGCCCAGCTAGGTGATATTCAACCTGATCTGGAGGGGGTTGCACTCCCCCTAAAGGATCACATTTGTAGTTTGGGGGTGCTCTTGGATCCAGAACTGTCACTTGAGTCACCGGTGAACTCAGTGGCACGGAGCACTTTTTATCAGCTTAGGCTGGTATACCAACTACGCCCTTATCTGGACAGAGATAGCCTAGCGACAGTTATCCATGCTCTGATAACCTCTCGTCTGGATTATTGCAATGTGTTATACATGGGGCTGCCTTTGAAAATGGTCCGGAAACTTCAGCTGGTCCAAAATAGGGCAGCAAGATTGTTAACAGGGACTGGCCAGCAAGCTCATATTATGCCAGTACTTTTCCAGCTGCACTGGCTGCCAGTCCATTTCCGGGCCCGATTCAAAGTGCTGGTGTTAACATTCAAAGCCCTTAACGGCTTGGGGCCAGGTTATCTGAAGGATTGCCTCCGCCCATATGTGCCTGCCTGGACCTTAAGATCATCCTCAGAGGCCCTTCTCCATGAGCCCCTGCCAAAGGAAGTGAGGCAGATGGCTACTCAGAGGAGGGCCTTTTGTGCTGTGGCACCCTGGCTCTGGAATGAGCTCCCTAGTAAGGTTCGCCTGGCACCTACACTGCATTCTTTCCAGCGCCAGGTGAAGACCTTTTTATTTTCCCAGGCATTTTAACATTTTAGCTTTCTAGAGTTTTAGCTTTGCTGTTTTAAATCTGTATTTTAAATCCCTGTATTGCTGCTATGTTTTATTCTGGTTGTATCGTTATACCGTGGTTTTAATGTTTTATATATTTTATATTTTTTGTGTGCTCTTTGGTTTAATTTTTTGTGAACTGCCAAGAGGGCTTTGGTTATTGGGCGGTATAGAAATGAAATGGAATAAAATAATAAAAAATAAATTGGGGGGGGGGGCTAGGCCATAGCTCAGTTTCTGGGTGCATGCTTTCACATAGAAGATCACCAGTTCAATCCCGGAATCCCTCACTTAAAGGACCTCTGGTAGCAGGGTTAGGCAAAGCTCTTGCCTGCCTCTCTGGAGAATCCTGCCCCAACTGGGTGTCCTGCAGATGCTTTGGATTTCAACTCCCACCAGCCTCAGTCAATATGACCAATGGTCAAGGGCGCTTGGAGTTGTTGTCCAAACATCTGGAGGGCACTAAGCTGGGTAAGGCTGCCCTAGGGATTCACTGTCATGCACAGCAGTGAATATTGGGTTCAATTTTTTTTTAATGGACTAGGTCCAAAAAATCTGGAGGGCACCAAGTCTCCTATTACTAGACTAGATTGACCAAAGTTCCAACTAGGGAGGGATCACAGTTTTTCAGAAAAGCATTTTCTGATACATTTTTGAAAATCTTTCTTGAGCTCCCCCTGAACTGTTGGAGTATTTCAGTCCTCCCCTGGAGAATATTCAGCAAAATGGCCTCCCCAATCTTTGTTTCAATTTGTGTAGCACTCCAGTGTTCGACATGTTTCACATGTGTTATCTGGTATCTTAGAAACATATGGATGAGGAGGGAGAAAGATGGGAAATTACATATATGTTGTTGTTGTTCAGTCGTTAAGTCGTGTCTGACTCTTAGTGACCCCATGGACCATAGCACGCCAGGCCTTCCTGTCCTCCGCTGTGTCCCCGAGTGTGCTCAACTCAAGTTCATATTCATGGCATCGGTGATGCTATCATCCTCTGCCATCCTCTTCTCCTTTTGCCTTCAATCTTTCCCAGCATCAGGGTCTTTTCCAGTGAGTTTTCTCTTCACATTAGGTGGCCAAAATATTTGAGCTGATTTTATATATATATATGTATATGTATATGTATATGTATATGTATGTATGTATGTATTTATATTCTGGATCAGATTATTAAGCCAAATGAAGAAGAATTTGAAATGCCTCAGAAAAACAGGTTGATGAATATACTCAGAACCAAATAGCGCAAGGGAGAATTGTTTTTGCTTTGAAAGACAAAACTGCCAAGCAAGGCAAACTTGTTCATCTTTTGACTGTGCAAAATGAAGTGTCTTAAAATCAAACTGTACAATTTTTTATTATTAGGGAGAAAAATAAAGGTATATAAAGAACAAGTTATGATCAATATTTTGAACAAAAGCAGTAAAATTACATTGAGTGTTCCAATACATCAAGAATGACAATTTCTTGCTAAACAATATCCATCAGTTTGTCCCTTTCCGTGGTATGAAAGACCTTGCTTCACTGTTCTGAAACTGTGGGCAAAACTGCGGGTCTCCAGAGAGTATCATGGACCATGTTAGCTGTCAACAGGTTGCTAATCAATAATTGGGGCTCCATCCCCAAAATTAAAATGGCAAAGCCCCCCCAGAAGCAGAGGGTGAGCACTTAATGATATAAGCTGCCAGCCATTCCCCTTTGCTGCCCATTATGGCTGGAGCTCCTTCCCACATATGCTTGTTTGCTCTGTGCAGAAAAGCCCATGGGCATGTGCAGAACAGGACCTGCAGTTCTGCCATTCCCAACAAGTTTGCTGTGGTTCATGTGAACAGAGCTTGTCTGTTCCTTCAAGGCCCTCTTTAACACACATTTCCCCCCTGTCTTTGTTTTGCCCCTTAACCCTCACCACCCACTAAAATGAAGACTATGCCTATTTAACTGCACATTTCTCCATTATTACCCAAGCCTCTCTCCTCACCCATCTCCGTCCTGTTTTCTCTCCTCTACCCTTGGCATTTAGTTAGTAAAGTCCTTGGGGCAGGGACATGTTATTTTGCTTACATTCACAAGAATGCTTCACAGCAGGGGTGCACAAGCTTTTTGCCCCTGAGACCCACATGCTGTGTTGGTTGGGAGGCTGGGCCTGCACGTGCAGGTGAGACACACTTGTGAGCGCACACATATACTCATACACACATTTGTCCTCCCCCACAGTCTACACACACACGCACACACACACACTCACCACACACTCCCTCCCCACAGACACACACATTCCCCCTCCCACATACACATGCATGTACACTTTCCCCCCCACACACTTCCCCTCATACATATATGTTGTCTTTCACCCACAACTTCCAGTCACACACTCTTGTCCCCTGCACAAATACACACACACACACTTCCCCTCACACACACACACACACAGACATATATATATATATACACACACACACTTCCCCCCCCCACACACAAACATCCCCTCTCAAATACAGAACCATGTACACCCCCCCCCCCGACACACTTTCCTTCAGAACCCTGAAACAACCCTTGGAGTGCCAGTTTTTGGAGTGTCCTTTTGGAAGCTAACTATCTGAATCCTGGTTCCTAGAGCATCCTCGGTAGTGGTGGCAGCAAATTAGGTGGTAATTTTGGCTGTGGGGTTCACAGGAGCCCCCAAAATAATACCTTGGGGGCCAGATGTGGCCTGCAGGACATGAGCTGCACACCATGAAGTATGAAAGCGAAATATTTTATTTATACCAATTATCATCATCATCATGGTGATCACTCGTGACCGAGTAAGATTGTCTTCCAAAGATAGAGTCTATGAATATAACTCTTTAAAATATACTATACCAATTATAGTATGGAGAGAAAACAGCAAGGAAATGAATCTGAAGCATACACCTTGCAAGAACGCATCGAGAACTAGCTTTTAAAACAAAACTCTACAGAAAAAAAAATCCATTACTAGTGGACATCTCCATTGCGTTGAAGAGGGCATGGGTGTGTTCTTGCAAGGAAGCCTGGAATTTTTCTGAAGAGATCAGTGGGAAATCATGTGGAAGCAGAATTACCTAATAAAGATTATGACAATTAGACATTCTTGGAGAACAGGGGGAAAATGGACCAAGTCAGCAAAAAATAAACAGGGAAAAGTAAGTGTTCCAAATGGCCAATCTTTGATAACTCTGTGCACATCCTTTCATCTAGAATGTGTGCTACAGGTTTTAGTGCCACAACAGTGAGAATTCTGTATCCTTACAATAGCTTTAGCTTCACAAAATTTTACTCTGTGCTCCAGTACTCAGAGGCACTCTCTTCTCTGATGACTTCACATATTACAGGAGTGAGTAGGACTGAGACAAAATTTAACCCAAGGGAAAATTCAGAGCAGAAATGGGGGTATAGGATATGCTCCACTAGGGATGTTGTGGATGCCCAACTGGGTCTGGGAGTCTGTTGGACTTGCCCCTGCTCACTCCGCTGCCCCACCTGCTGAGCGCCTAAGTGGCTGGGACTTACCGAACCCGTCCACTCATGCCCGGCAGCTGCCCATCCTCCATGCAGGCTGCCATTTTTATGGAAGATGGTGGGGGGCTGTCTAGATTTTCATATATCTAATGTTGCACACAACAGCACCCATAAAGGGCCATTTTTGCCCTTTTCGTATATCTAAAGTTGCAGAAATGGCCCTTTACGGTCACCATGGTGTGCAACTTTAGATATACAAAAATCTAGACCCCCCCATCTTCCATAAAAATGGTGGCTTGCATGGAGCAGTGGGTGGCTGGCACTCCCGGACTGGTTGCTGGGCCTTCCAGGGGCTCGCACGGCCCGGCTCGTGTGGGCGAGCGGCAGTGGTGGCTCTTGGAGCACCCGCCAAGCAGGCACTGACTTGGTTGAGTCTGTCCATCCCTGTGCCCCACCCCCAAGGCCTATCAAATGTACATTCAAGTAGGATTTGGGCCTATTCAGCCTGTGGAATGTCAGAGTCAGTGTGAGCTTACCTCTGTCAGAAAAGCAGGTGGGAGTTCAGTTGCTCCTGTCCAACTGCTAGCGTTGACTTTGGTGGAAGCTTGGCAGCTTCTCTGTGAGAACCTAAGAAAAGAGAGGGGCTGGTGGGAGAGGTGTCACACAGGTTGAAGTTCCAACTCAGGAGGGCAGAATGGGGACACCCTGTTTTGGCAGGGGCCTCACTGATGGGCTGCAATCCCTTGTCAGTTAGTTGTTCAGGAGGAGGGCTATTGCAGCCACACCTTCACTTTTAAGGTGATGCCCAGGCTTGGAGCCTTTACTAGAAACATTCTTCCCTGCCCCTAATCCTCTCTGTTTAGACTTACTTCCATCTGAGCCTCTTGAGACATTCGTCACTTGGACTCGCCATCCAATTCGGACTAGAGCTATCATGAAAATGGCCTCTTGGAATTCTCCACCTTACTTGTGGGCTGAGAAATTTGGGAAGAAAACAAAAGGAGGTGAGCATCCAAAGTAAATCACAAGAAAAGAAACAGGTTCTCAGGACGCATGAAGCACAACACATTTTGGCCTTTCCTTATTTTTAGGCCTTCTTTGTGGGGCTGTAATATTAATGGTAATAAAAATTACAAATAGGACAACACACATAATTAAAATATTACTAAAATACAAATTGCCACAGGGGCTTATTCATGTATAACATTCTTATAAACGCCACATAAAACCTGCTTATTTACTAAGAATAACATAGAAGTTCATACTTATTAGAGAACAAAGTCTGCAGAATAAATGCTCTAAGCTTTATGTGGAAAAAGCAGTAAGACCTTTAAAAAGACAGATAGGGAAACACCTGAGTAACTTTAAGAACAACAGACCAGGTGCCCCACTTGTAAGCCATTTCACAGAACAGCAGCATTTCCCCACAGATCTAAAATTTTGGACACTGGATAAGCTTGACATTAAGGAGGAAAAATATCTGTTCAGGAGAGAAGCTGAGTGGATTTTGAGACTGAACACTCTCTCTCCATGTAGTTTAAATGAAGGCCTTGAATTTTTACCACTCATGACCTGTGGGTGATTTACACACACTCCCTAACTGCCACAGTAGAGTTCAGAGACCTTGGCTGCTCTCATGGAAACACCTGATAGAGCTAGAAAAAAATGGACAAAAGAAAAAGAGTATAAGATAAGATCCAAGAAGAAACATCTTTTCCAGTCTCCAGTAGATTGACACAGGAGACAAACCTTTGCAAAATAAAAATAAAAATCTGCAGGCTTTTTTTCCTCTTGTAAGTTTAACTTTATATGTTATTCTTAGTAAATAAGCAGGTTTTATATGGTTTTTGTAAGAATGTAATACATGCATAAGCCCCTGCAGCAAATTGTATTTTAGTAATGTTTTAATTATGCATGTTGTCCTATTTGTAATTTTTATTACCATTAATGTTACAGCCCCCTGAAGAAGGCCTAAAAATAAGAAAATGGCCGCAATGCATTGGGCTTCCTACAATGAGAAATTGTAGACAATTTCATTGAATTTCTCCAGGGAGAGGAGAAATTCTCAACAGTTTCTCCCAGGCAGGGCTCCCCAAAGGCAGGGCTTGTAGTACAGCTGCTTTATTTTTCTGTAAGGGTTTTGGGAGTTTTCGTGCTGCAAAAGCATCAGCTGTCTTGGCAGGCTGGCCCCAGTTGGCATCCACCACAATGCAGGTGGGGGCAATGTTGTATCTAGTGCAGTTAGTACTCTGCCAAAATCTGTCCTCCAATTTCCTGAAAGTTTTCTCCCCCCATGAAAGAGGTTTTTATTGTTCTGCCTCATTCAGGGTGTTTTATAATGTATTTTTGTGGTGTTTTTGAGCTTACCTAATCACAACCAGCCTTCCAGGCTGCCTATATGTCCTGATCTGAAAAAGCCCTATGGGGGGAATTACCTCATGGTGCCTTAAACTGGGCTTTCATTGAAGTGTAGGAAGCTGAGGCGGCTACAGGCTGCCGGATAGATGACTGTACATTGAAAAACAGGAGACTTGTGCTCACACCTCAGCCACTTATCTAAGGTAAGCCCAAGAAACCCAAACACAACCCATGAGAATTCCTCCGAAATTTCTTCATCATTGAATTTCATTTCAAAAGCAATTTCTCTTCTATCAAATTGAATGAGAATGGTCGAAAAAAAATGTGGGAATTTTTTTTGGCACAGCATTAATTTGGACTCTTGTCTCTTTGAAGTTTGTGTTGCTAAGAACCTGCCATGAAAAGTACTGCTATAATTTTCATAGATCTTGAATTCTTGTTTGCTATGAATTTGAACCCATGTAGCGTGGAGTTACCAAAGTGGAAGCTATGGCCATCACAATCTGTCTCTGTGTGGGATTACTCTGGACTTACTCTTGAACCTATCTTGACTCTTGGATTTTGAAGGGCTATGACCTGTGTAGTGCAGAGGTTCCAACAAAGATTTCAAGGTTGGACTTCACTTAACCTTCCATTTTGTGGATTTGTTTAGGTCTTTTTCTAGAAGCCCTGGGCATGTTTTCACGCTATCGGCTTCACTTTGTTTGCAAGTTCGTTGCGATGTTTCCCCAATCACATTTTCTTCTTTTCCAGTTTCCACAGTGCTTTCCTGGCTTATTGCTGTAGCCTGGGGCTCTGTGCTGTTTCCAATGAGCTCTAATTGAATTATTTTCTTGATGTCTGGTCGGAGTCTGAGTGGAGTCTGGGTTGGGTCTGGTTACCTCATCAGTGTTCCTACCTCCTCAGCCATGTTTCCAGGACAATGGAAGGAGAAGCTAATGGAGGAGTACCGGATTTTTAAAAAGGAATCAGCTTTGCTGTGAAAAGAGGCTTCCCCCTCCCCCCGTTTCTCCTTTCCCCTGAAAGTCCAGATGCACCTGCATTTCAGGAGCAGGCCTCATTGAGCACAATGGGAGTTGCTTCTGAGTAGACACAAATATGCTTGTGCTGGGAAAGGGGCGGGGAGAACACAAAGAGGGAAACTACCCCCCATTTATCCCAGAGGACCTCATTGACCACAAGGGGAGTTACTTCTGAGGAGACAGTAATAGGTTTGTTGTGGGAAAGAGGGCAAAATGAGTCCCCATTTTAATGCACAGGATCTCTATATGGAAGCTGTGAATGAATTACATCCTAACGCAATGGACCAAAGCCTCCAGATTGTGCTTAATTGCGTTTAAGAAATAGGGCTTAAAAGCATGCCGTTTCAATTGAGGGGCAATCTCTGTAAGTTCCAATGTAGGCATTGAAAGGCAAGTCTTATTCGCCAAAGGTGGTGGCGGTGCAGTTGAAGGCACACTTGGAAGAAACTGATTATCTAGACCCATTTCAGTTGGGGTTCAGGCTTGGGCATGGGACAGAAACGGCCTTGGTCGCCTTGGTAGATGATATGAGGAGGGCTCTGGATAGGGGTGAATGCTCCTTCCTTGTTCTCCTCGACCTCTCAGCGGCTTTTGATGCTGTTGACCACGGTATCCTCCTGGACCGCCTGGAGGGGTTGGACATTGGAGACACTGTATTGCGGTGGTTCTGGTCCTTCCTCTCCGGCAGGTACCAGAGGGTAGCACTGGGAGAGGAGGTTTCGGACCCGTGGCCACTCACTTGTGGGGTGCCACAGGGTTCCATCCTCTCCCCGATGCTATTTAACATCTATGTGAAGCCGCTGGGGGCTATCATCAGGAGGTTTGGTGTGCAGTGTCATCAATATGCGGATGACACGCAGCTCTACCTCTCATTCAAATCTTCACCAAGGTTGGCTGTAGAATCCCTGTCCAAATGTCTGGAGACGGTGAGTGGCTGGATGGGGAGGAATAGGCTAAAGCTGAACCCTGACAAGACCGAGGTACTTTTGGTGGGAGACAAGAGGACGCTAGGGGATGTTGACCTGGTGTTGAATGGGGTACGGCTACCCTTGAAAGACCAGGTCCGCAGCCTGGGGGTCATTTTGGACTCCCAGCTGTCCATGGAGGTTCAGGTGTCAGCTGTTAGCTGGACAGCGCTGTATCAACTCCATCTGATACGGCGGCTGCGCCCCTTCCTTCCCGACCATCTGCTCCCATCGGTAGTACATGCCCTGGTCTCCCCTCGTTTAGACTACTGTAATGTGCTGTACGTGGGGTTACCCTTGAAGATGGTTCGGAAGCTGCAGCTGGTACAGAATGCGGCGGCTCGCCTGATTACAGGCAGCCGCCGGCGAGATCACATCACTCCAGTGCTGAAGGAGTTGCACTGGTTACCAGTTGTTTTCTGGGCCAAATTCAAGGTGTTGTTTTTGACCTTTAAAACCCTATATGGTTCCGGCCCAGCCTATCTTAAGGAGCGCCTCCAGCAGCACCAGACAGGCCACTTAAGAAGATCTAGGGATGGGGGCAAATTTCTCCCCGAAACTTCGGGGGGCCGAGTGCCAACGTATTCAGCCCCCCGAAGTAGTTTCGGGGGGAAATTCTCCGCACCTCCCCGCCCCCCCCCCCGGGATGGGACTTACCTTTCCCGAATGTCCCTCCCGGCGGCGGGCCCCGACGGCGGTTCGGCAGGTCTTCGACAGGGACAGAGGCGGCAGCCGGTCTTTCGACCGGCTGCCACCGCCGTTCCAATAAAAGTAAAAAAAAACCCACGCCCCCGTGATAGGCTACGTGACGATTTACATAGCCTATCACGGCTGACTTTGGAAATCTAGGCGTGATAGGCTACGTTAATCGTCACGTAGCCTATCACGGGGGCGTTTTTTTAAAAAAACTTTTTATTTCGCTGCCGGGCGAGGCGAGGCGCCTCCTCCCCGGCCTGAATTTCGGCCGGGTGAGGCGGGAAGCCTCCCCCCCGGCCTGAATTTCGGCTGGGCGAGGAGGGAAGCCTCCCCCCCGGCCTGAGCTTTGGGGGGAGAGCAGCGAAGCGCCTCCCCCCCACCGTGAAAAGCTGCGAGACCAGGTAAGTGGGTTTCGTGCACCCCTAGAATATAACCATTAAGCTTTTACCCTGGGATTTGCTACAGTAAAAACGTCTAGCTGATTTGGGGTGTCCTGTGTCAGAATGTCAGAGTGTGTACCTGAAGGATTGGGCTCATGACAAATAACTAGGGATGTCAGAGAATTCCGCAATGGATCTCGGTGAGATCCATTGGATCTTGGTGAGATCTCGGTGAATGCACTGGCATTTGGCCCCCTGAAATCCATCACAGAATGGCCTGCCACCCCCCTCCCCCCACGCATCCCCCCTGGGACGAGACTTACCTGGAGCGGATGTTCCGGATGGCGGCGGCTCCAGCGGCGGCTTCAGCTGGTCTTCTGAAATGGCCGCCACCATTTGCAGTCTGTGTCTCCCCCCCGCCCATAGACGTGATAGGCTACGTAAAGACTTACGTAGCCTATCACGTCTATGGGGAAAAAAAAATGCGTACGCAAATGGTGGCGGCTATGGCCACCGCCATTTGCGTTCCTTATTTTTCACCGTCTTAGTCTACGTCAATATTTACGTAGACTAAGACGAAGACAAGAAAGGGGAATGCAAATAGCGCCCACTACGCTATTTGCATTCCCCTTTCTTTTCTTCGTCTTCATCTATGTATATTGACGTAGACTAAGATGGCAAAAAATAAGGAATGAAAATGGTGGCGGCCATAGCTGTCACCATTTGCGTACACATTTTTGTTTTTTCTTTTACCCAGAGCCCTCCACGGCCGGAAATCCAGCTGCAAGACGGCCCTGGCCTGGGCCTGGCCAGCTGCTCCGCGGAGCTGCCGTGGAGCAGAGCCAGCCGTTGGAGGATTCCGGGGGGGGAGGACTGGATCGCCTTCCCCCCCATCGAGGATTCTGGGGGGAGGGATGGAATGCCTCCCCTCCCACCATGAACAGAATCCGTGAAAAGGTAAGTCACTTTCATACATCCCTACAAATAACTTCTTTTTGTCACTGTTTGCGATGACAAAGATGACCACCGTGTTGTTCTTTTCTGGCTTCATGCATACTGGAAGATTGGAGGAGTTGCCCAGTTGCCTAGGCAACATAGGGACACTTTGTCTTCTGATGCTGAGCTGCATCACAGTTCCATTACGTTAGAAGAGTCACAGAACATAGCATTGGAAGACAGGAAAGTATCCCCACACAACAGGGGAGGTCTCCCTTTGTTCAAATGCTGAGCTGTAACTAGGGATGTACGAAAGTCACTTACTTTTCCGTGGATTATGTTGATGGTGTGGGGGGGTGGCGTTCCGTCCCTCCCCCCGGAATCCTTGACGGCCGGCTGTGCTCTGCGGCAGCTCCACAGAGCAGCTGGCCAGGCCCAGCCAGGCCAGAGCCATCCGCAGCCATATTTCCGGCCGTGGAGGGCTCTGGGAAAAAACAAAAACAAAAACTGCGTACGTAAATGGCGGCAGCTATGGCTGCCACCATTTGCGTTCCTTATTTTTGGCCGTCTTAGTCTACGTAAATATTTACGTAGACTATGATGGCGAAAATAAAGGGGAACGCAAATTGCATAGTGGGCGCTATTTGCGTCCCTTTTTGATTCACCGTTTTAGCCTACATAAATATTTACGTAGGCTAAAACGGCGTATCGAAAAGGGATGCAAATAGCGCCCGCTATGCTATTTGCGTTCCCCTTTATTTTCGCCGCCATAGTCTACGTAAATATTTACATAGACTAAGATGGGCAAAAATAAGGAACGCAAATGGCTGCGGCCATAGCTACCGCCATTTGCGTACGCATTTTTTTTTAAAACCCAGCCATGATAGGCTACGTAAATCTTTACGTAGCCTATCACATCGTTTTTTTTTTTTAAACCCAGCCATGATAGGCTACGTAAATCTTTACGTAGCCTATCACGTTTTTTTTTAACAAGACTGAAAATGGCGGTGGCGGCAGCCGGTCGGATGACCAGCTGCCGCCGCCACCGCCGCCACCGCCGCCAAAGCTGCTGCCGGAGCCACCGCCGCCCGGAACATCCGCCCCAGGTATGTCTCGTCCTGGGGGGATCCGCGGGGGGCGGGGGGTGGCAGGCTGTTCCGCCACGGAGTTCGGGGGGCCGAATGCACTGGCATTCGGCCTCACCGAGATCCATGGCAGAATTCTCTGACATCCCTAGCTGTAACGTAGCACTGGAATGTAGGGAGTGCTGCCCAGTTACCAAGGCAATGCAGGGATAAGAACATAAGAAGAGCCCTGCTGGATCAGACCAAGGGTCCGTCTACTCCAGCATTCTGTTCACACAGTGGCCAGTCAGCTGTTGAGCAGGAACCCGAAAGCAGAACATGAGCACAACAGCATCTGGTGCACATAGGCATACTGCCTCCGATATTGGAGGTAGCACATAGCCATCAGGACTAGTAGCCATTGATAGCCTTCTATGGGATGCTTTCCCATCTCCCGTTGCTGTGTTCTGTAGCACCAACAATGTGATAAGGTGGGTGTCCATGGAATGGGTGACATTTGTAGTACTCTCCCCCCTCAAAGCATCAATGAATGGGGGTGACCAATGTATCAGCCCTCAAATGTGGCTGTGAAGTTAACAGGCCAGCTTTCAGTTCAGCTCTAAGAGAGAGTCCTGCCTTTAAGAACAGGTTAAGTATAAATACGGATGCACCTACATGCAAAACCAGAGTTTGTTGAAATTCTCCAAATTCCATCTGGAAGCTCATTCTCATTCTGTCTTTTGTCCATATCAGATTCTGATCTTTTTTTTCTTTTTGCATAAAAATGCATAGTATTTTCATTAGAGATGGGCGAACATGTGACGTTTGAGCTCACTCAGGTTCTCTGAATTCGTCCTCAAAGCTGATTTCACCTCATTTGCATTCCCAAGCACAAGCGCCTTTTGGAAAATTTGGCATTTTCCTCCATAGGCTAAAGTGTGAAAATGCAGATTTTGGGAGGAAGTGAACATTTTTGAATGTGGACCCAAGTTCAGAAAAAAATTGCAAAAATTTCTTGAGACTTGCCTTCCTGCTCACAGGACATGTTTGTACGATTTGTGAACAGGAATACAATTCTCATACGTCCCGAATTTTCATGTGAATTTTCCCAGATGTACACATCAGTTGTGCACAACTTTGAAAAGTGAGCAGCCTTCTCCCATTGATTAAAGCATCTTTGTGTGCATTTTCCAAAAGTATGCTGTTTTCCCACGCATATTTTCCAAATATACCCATGCTGTCAAACTCATTTCAGTTAAGGATGGACGAAAGTCCCTTACCTGGTCCTGCAGCTTGCTTCGTGGTGGGGGGGAGGCGCTTCGGTTCTCCCCCTGAAGTTCTTGGCAGGGGGGGAGGCGCCCCACCCCTCCCGGCCGAAATTCAGGCCGGGGGGGAGGCGCCCCATCCCTCGCCGCCAAAATTCAGGCTGGGGGGGAGCGCCCCGTCTCCCCGACCGCGAAATAAAAAAAGTAAATAAAAAAAAACATCAACACATGATAGGCTACGTAAAAATTTACGTAGCCTATCACGGCTAGATTTTCAAAGTCAGCCATGATAGGCTACGTATATCGTTACGTAGCCTATCACGGGTGACTTTGGGGAAAAAAAAGCGTGTACGCAAATGGCGGCGCCCATGGGCACCGCCATTTGCGTTCCTTGTTTGGGCAGGGGTAGTCTATGTAAAGATTTACATAGACTATGCGAAAATAAGGGCAACGCTATTTGCGTTGCCCTTATTTTCGCCGTAGTCTGCGTAAATCTTTACGTAGACTACCCCTGCCCAAATAAGGAATGCAAATGGTGGCGCCCATGGGTGCCGCCATTTGCGTACACGCTTTTCCCCCCCCCCAAAGTCACCCGTGATAGGCTACGTAAAGATTTACGTAGCCTATCACGGCTGACTTTGAAAATCTAGCCGTGATAGGTTACGTAAATCGTTATGTAGCCTATCACGTGTGTGTGTGTGTGTTTTAAATTTACTTTGTAATGGCGGCGGCGGCAGCCGGTCGGAAGACCAGCCGCCGCCCCTGCCGAAATGCCACCGAAACGCCGCCGGGACCCGCCGCTGAGGTAAGTCCCATCCTGGGGGGGGTGGCGGGGGGGGTGGCGGAGAATTTCACCACCAATTTCGGAGAGGCCGAATGCCCGGAGATTCGTGCAGAAATTCTCCGGCATCCTTAATCACATTGGAAGCTCAGAAATATAGGACTTTGACTGCAGATTGTGTTCAATTCAAGTCCATGTTCGGTCCAGGAGGCGCAAAATGGGTAAATCCTGATCAAAAACAAACTGAAGCTGCCTCCTGAACAATTGGTCCTTTGTGCCCAGTCCTTGGGTCCCTTGATGTTGTTGGATTACAAGTCCCATCATCCCAGTGAGCACAGACAATGTCCAGGGATGATGAGAGTTGTAGTCCAACAACATATGGTTGAGAACCACTGATCTAGCCCAATATGTTCTAGCGTGCCTTGCAGCAGCTCTCAAAAAATCCAGGCAATTGACTGGAGAACCAGAGACTGAGCCCAGAGCCTTGTTCATGCAGTGAACGTTCTCTACACTCACTATGTTTTGTTTTCTCCTCTTTGGCCTGAATTCTGCTTGGAACAGGCTTTGGTCTTCATGGCTGTCAACTAATTTAGTCACTTACCCCTTGAACATGAAATTGGACATTAGTGAACAGGGCCAGGATATTCTGCCAGAAAATCATTTTTTCCTAAATGACACATAAATCACCTGCCAAATGATTTTTTTTTTTTTTAATAGAGGCGGTGTAGAGATCTTTCAGAGAAGAAAATTCAGGGAAAGGTGGCTACTTCAGCAATCTTTGTCAATTAGTCAAAATAATGAGCATTCGACACAAAGGTGAAATGGCTTGTCACATTTCAGCACTATTGGGGCTTCTGGAGTTGATTTCCCATTAACAAGAGAATGTGAGCAGGACTTTCAATTGAAGGAAACTGGCTGCATCCCCAAGGAATTGAATAGGAATGGATTGTCCTTGGGAGTTGCAGATGTATTGTCTTCTGAAGGGCTTTTAACTTTCCAGGCAGGTATCAATTATATAAGGTGCTACATAAGGAAGGAACTATTGTTCGGAGTTAGAATGCACGTTTTGCGTGCAGAAGGTGAAGGTCTTGTGCTCAGCTAGGGATGTTGGAGGAGGAATCTGTTTGGGGGGTAGAGCTCAGTGAGCTTTCGCCAACTGAACCCCCTGGACTCTGACCCGACATCCATGAGCTGGTCCAACTTGGCCTGCTCCAAGTAGGGCCAGCTGGCAGATTTTCCACCTTTGTATGGTGGCAGAGGTAGCTTAGGGTGGGACAGGAGTGCCATGGCCCACGGTGCTCCCCTCACCCTCCTGCCACTGCTGTGCAAATGCCAACTCCAGCAGTAGTGATGGTTGTCTGGTGGTGTGGTAGCAGTGGCGGGAGGGTGAGAGGGGAGTGCCACAGTGCCAAGCAACCGTCATCCCTCTCTTTCTGCCAGGGTTGGCCCCAGCAGACAGAGAGGGATGACGGTTGCATGTTGCCATGAAGGCAGAGGAGTGCAGAGGTACATTCCCCTCCCACTCTTCCACTGCGGTGCCACAGTGGTAGTGGCAGAAGAGTAAGACAGGAGCGTTCTCCTCCCTCTCTTCTGCTGCCACGCTGCCGCAGTGGTGGCCGTGGGAGCAGAAGAGTAGGGGGCAGTGTTCCTCTCCCGCACTTATACTGCCATGCTCGCAATGTGCCATTACACTGCCACTGCATCACAGTGTTTGCTCTGTTCCTGCCACTGGCAGGGACAGAGGGAATGTTATGCTGTGGCAGCAGGAACTTGGGTGTTTTTTTGGTGTGTGCATGCATTCTGGGTTGGGGCAGGCAAGAAAACTCAGGCAAGTTCCCGGATTTTGAGGGCAGACCCCTAGCTTAGTTTGCAAGGGTAAGCCAAGCCAGAGGAATCCTGGGGATCCCCTAGGCCCTAAAAAGACCAGATTCCTGTGCGATGAACATCATGGCACCTCTCATTAAAGGGACCAGGTGACAGCTGATGTGAAAGAGCTCTGCCTGAGATCTTGGAGAGCTGCTGCCAGTCAGAATATAAGAACATAAGAAGACCAAGGATCCATTCAATCCAGCATTCTCTTCACACAGTGGCCAATCAGCTGCCCATGAAAAAACCATAAGCAGGATATGAGTGCAACAGCACCCTCCCACCCATGTTCCCCAGCAACTGATGTAGCCAATACCATGCTAGATAGAACTTAGGAAGCTGCCCTATGCTGCATGAGAGAGAAACATCTGGCTTACATTCCTAATTGGCCCACGGAGCTTCCCCATCTGGCCCACGGAACCTTCGTGGATTCCTCCAGGGAGTGAGGCTTGGCATCCAAGCACCACCCCCTTGGAGGTATCCCTGTTGTTATCTCCAGTCAATAACAGTGGGGGATATGGGAGGGGCACTTGTCTGCCTTCCCCATCGGGGGAGGTGCTGCATGGGCAAAGTATCCCTAGCTGAACCAGCAGGTGCAGCACTCCTCCAGGTATTAACTCAGTCAGGGTCAGGGCGGCTTCACCATGTGCCCATCTCCCCCAATGGACCTTTGAAAACCTGAACAAAGTGGCATTGGAGCCAGGCCATCTAGTGTCAGGGATGGAGGATGGGTTTTGCCATCCCCAGAAGATGATTCCCAAGTTGAGGATGCACTTTCCCCATCAGACAAGGGTGGGTATAGGAATTATGGAGCAACCAATCATTATGGGAGAACAGAAACAGGTGCCCTTGGAGACCTGGTGGGGTGGGGAACAAATATACTTTCTCCTCCCCATTGACCCCATCTATGGATTGTTAGGCATGATCTTCTCTAGAAAGCCCCACCCCTGCCTCTGCACAGCCCAGTAGTGGTGGAAATATATTGTAATGGCAATGTGCATCCCTAACCTTAGATACTCCTACAAAGTTGGCTTTTTGTTCATGATCAGCACCTAGTGTGGGGGACAGAGACAAACAAAGGAGTTCAATAGGGAGCTGTTCACCCAGCAAGGGTCTAGAGAAGTCTCCTCTTCATGGTTGTCTGCTTGGTCATTGTTTACCACTGGATCACTCCATCTGTCCAAGTAGATATTTTCTCTCAAGGGAACCCTTGATCATGGTTCCTCCTGGAAGCCAAATGGGCACCCTAGTTCCAACTTTGGGGTTAAGAACATAAGAAAATGAGAAGAGCCCTGCTGGATCAGACCAAGGGTTCATCTAGAGTAGACTAGCATTCTGTTCACACAGTGGCAAACCAGCTGTTGACTAGGAACCCACAAGCAGGACACGAACGCAACAGCACCCTGCTGCCCATGTTCTCTAGTGGACATAGGCTCACTGCTTCTGGAACTGGAGATAGCACATAGCCATCAAGACTAGTAGCCATTGATAGCCTTTTCCTCCAGGAATTTGTCTAACCTAGGGATGTATGAATCCCTTACCTTGCTCCTCTGGGGGGGCATCCGTGGTGGGGGGGAGGTGCTCCGTCCCTCCCCCTGGAATCCTGCCCGGCCGGCTCCGCTCTGTGGCCAAGCCGTGGAGCCGCCGGCTGGCTCCGGCCGCCCTCAGCCGGACATCCGGCTGCTGGGCAGCCCTGCAGGGACGCAAATGGCGGCTGTCATAGCCGCCGCCATTTGCGTCCTTGTATTGAGCCGTGATAGGCTATGTAAATATTTACGTAGCCTATCACGGCAGGGGGAAAAACCCCAGCGTACGCAAATGGTGGCGGCTGCTTCCATTTGCATATGCTGGGTTCCCCCCCTCCCCGCCGTGATAGGCTACGTAAGTATTTACGTAGCCTATTACGGCTTGAAGAGGAGGAAGCGAATGGCGGCCGCAGGATGGCCACCATTCGCAAAGCAGCGCGGACGGGAGCAGGTAAGTGCTCTGTTTCATGCGCCTTTTGTGGGGTGGGGGCGGCGGGGACTTCGTCCCGCGCACCTTTCGTAGGTTGGGGGGGTGGGGGCTTCATTCCGCGATGGATTTCAGGGGGCTGAATGCACTGGCATTCGGCCTCTCCGAGATCCATCGCGGAGTTCTCTGATATCCCTAGTCTAACCCCATTAAAGCCATCTGAATTGGTGGCTACCACTACATCCTGTGGTAGTGAATTCTATAGTCTGACTATGCGCTGTGTGAAGATGTCCTTCCTTTTATCTGTCTTGAATCTCCCACGAATCGGCTTCATGCGATGACCCAACTGGGTTCTAGTATTTTGTCTCCCTATCCACATCATGCATAATTTCATAGACCTCTATCATGTCTCCCCTTACCCTCCTTTTTCCTGCTGGGTTCACTGCTGCCTTCAGTCTTGAGGCCTGAGGGGAAAGGGGAGAACTGGGTATTTAAGCAGAGCTCAGGAAGTGATCAAAGGGGTTATAGGGGAGGTTCAAGCAGGACATCCATCTAGGCTGCCTGGGGACTATACCAGATTTTGCCACATCCTCAGTTGTACTCGGGTTCTCAGCAGGACCTGCACTTCTTCTTCCAAAGAGGTCTGGGTTGGGTGAGATCCTGACATTCTTTAATAATATTATAGGAACATCAGAGATGCAGATACATTTCCAGCTTGCCAGACAAGATACAATTCCAAGGACAGTATTTTAAAATTTGCCGAAACAAATGTTTTGTTTTAAGACATTTCAGTGTGGGGTGGGGAGAAGCAAAGTTTTTCAACAGTTGTGAATTGTATGCCTTAATCCATTTACTTAGGAATAAGATCCATAGAAATCAACCATGCTCACTTCCATGTAAATAGAATTAGGAGCAGGTTGTAAAAACCAATAGCCCTCAGAGGAAAGACACCAGCATGGATAGACAGGCAACAAATGGAGAGAAAGATGACATCATCACCCAACCTTGGATGCTGTTGACTAGCTGTTGACTAGGAACCCACAAGCAGGACATGAACGCAACAGCACCCTGCCGCCCATGTTCTCTAGTGGACATAGGCTCACTGCCTCTGGAACTGGAGATAGCACATAGTCATCAAGACTAGTAGCCATTGATAGCCTTTTCCTCCAGGAATTTGTCTAACCTAGGGATGTATGAATCCCTTACCTTGCTCCGCTGGGGGGCATCCGTGGTGGGGGGGAGGGCCTATTCAGGACAAATTTAGAAGTGGCCATGAATAACACATTCAGTTCTTCTTGCTTGTTCAGCAGGGATGATGTGCCAGTCTAAAAACCATTTCGGCATTTGCCTTGTTTATGAAACTCCAGGCAATAAACAATCAATAAACTGAGATAGATATCACCCATGCATCACAAAAGGTGGTGCAGCAATTGATTGCTCCTGGCACATCTTTCTCATAATGGGAATATCAGAAGGGATGGATCTCTAAGTTTTAAACTGGCCAACTGTGGCAATGCTTGAAATAGATCTGCCGAGTCCCTTGCATGAGTGGAAGGCGCTTCTACTTTCGCAAGGCAAAGAGGCGTCATCAATTTCCCGGTGCAGTCACCCAAGATGCACTGCACACTCTGGAGGGTCTTCCAACCTTCAGGAAATCACTTTTTTGGGAGTGTCTAAGGAAGAGGTGTTGAAACTCTTTCAATCTGGGGCCAAATTCCATTTCAGAGAAGCTCTTGGGGGCTGCATTCCAGTGGTGGGTGGGGCCAAAGGCAAAGGTGGCAGGGCCAAAAATACTGGCTTATTTTAGCTCAGTGCTCCTACTGCTGGTAAGTAAGCCACAGGAGAGGAATTTCAACATTTTAGAAGGGGTGGGTGGGGGACTGCACAAAAGCTGGGAAATCACAACAAGTTTGGTGGTCAGGGAAAAGGAGGTGGTGCCTTCTGGGGACCCTCAGAAGGCCAGATTGGGACCCCAGAAGGACTAGATTTGACTCCCAGCTGGTCCAAAGGTCTGCACTGGGGAGGGGAAGAACACCCCTTCCCAATGACAATTGTTCGTTGGCTCCAAGTCTATGATTCCAGTCCAGCCATTTGCAATAGGGATGGATGGACTCACCTCCATCCATGCCACACGCTGCTCACCACTTGACGAACCCCAGCCAGCTGGCCAGCCCTGTCCATCTTCCTGGAATGGACCATTCATGCCTGTAATCTTGCGTAAATGGCTGCTTTACAGCTGCCATTCATGTAAACATTCTTTTACAAAAAAACCCAAACTGCCATTTTTAGGCAAAATGGCAGCTCACTGAGGGTTCAGGAAGCCACTTGCTGCTTGCCAGGGGCCCGGGGACTGCACAGCCAAGCAGGGGAGGGTAGGTGGTGCCATCTATGGACTGGAGTCTGGAGGCCGAGCGGAGGTGGGTTGGGGAGTCTGCTGGACTCCACCCCCCTCTCAAACTCCCACAACATCCCTAATTTGCAACACCTATTAGCCTTGGACATCCCCACTATCATCAGAAGATGCCCACTGCTGGTTCAATGGAATCAAATGAGCTTTGCAATCCAAGCGTAAACTTTAGTTGCTCACATACAAGTCTGCATCTGCATGCATACCTCCCTAGCTTAATCAAGTGGATGTCTCTGAAGCAGAGTGACAGTTCTGCAATGACTTTTCAGTATGATAATGTGTTCCTGATGCTTTGAGCTGCTGAATGCATTACGGATGTCTCTTCCTCCTGGGCTGCTTCACTGGTACGGGCAAGAGATGACTTTTTAGAAAGCTGAGAGGGAGGGGGACATAATCATCTGCGATCCTTCCTTTGGGGGAGAGACCCTCACCCAAATGCCATGTCCCCCGGGAACAGCAATAAGGGAAAGGCTCTCTCAATGGAATGTCAAGAGCCATTGTGATATCAGTAGACCAATTATCTTCCCCTGTCCTCTATTCTATTTGCATATTATAAATATATATATATATATATATATATATATATATATATATATATATATATATATCTCCCCTTTATTTTTTAAAAGCAACTTTTTGGTAACTTCATTGGGTAAGTGCAGGCAAAAGGGGGGAATATTCAAGGGTTAAGAGAAAACAATTAACTTTTCAGGGGCTGGGGGCTTACCTTGAGAAGCAAGGGGATCAGGCTTCCATATTTTTTAAAATCTTCATTTTGATGTGGCTTCCCTGTCATCAGCTCCAGTGATTGTTGTTTCCCCACACAATGCATCTTTTAGAGTGTTGGTATGTGGTGTCATAGAGTCCTTCCAGGGCACTTTTTTAGTGTGGTAGTGGTGGCCCCCATAGGCTCTCACTGGCCCTCACTTCTCAACTACTATAAAGCTTAACCACTTTCTCCCTGCCCAAAAAATCCTCCCAAATGCCCCAATCTTCAGCACCTTTGAATGGGGCTATGGAATGGGAGGAGGCATTTCTGACTTAGCTTTAGAAAATTCAGGAATCTAAATGATAAGAAGTGTAAGTACTTCCACTGCTGCCTATCAAGAACCTACAAGAGAACTAAGAAACCCACCAGAAAAACAACAACATAAAGGATTAGGAGATAGAAGTGCAAATGTAAAAGGTAATGGGACAATGCCACCAGGAAACAGAGCAGGAATTGCTGCTGGACTTCACCCACCCACTCAGCACTACATTTCCATACTACTTCCCATTGTTCATGCAGTGGGCATTTTGTTACTCTATTTTTAACATTTTTTGTGTTAAAAATTTGATAGTGCGAGACCCCTTCCCTACAGACAATCGCTGTACATACTGGATTAATGCCAATAAATTGAAGCTAAATCCTGGCAAGATGGAAACCTTGTGGATGAGTGGTTCCTGAGTCTGGCAGACTCAGAACATTGCCAGTTCTGGATGGGGTTGCACTCCCTCTGAAAGATCAGGTTCATAGTCTGGGGGTACTCCTAGATCCATCATTGTCTCTGGAAGCCCAAGTGGCCATGGCAGATTGGAGTGCCTTTTCCCAGGTTCAGCTAGTATGCCAGCTACCACCTCTCCTGGACGCAGATAGCTTGGCCACAGCGGTACAGGCGCTAGTAACTCCAAGCCTGGATTACTGCAATACGCTCTATGTGGGGCTGCCCTTAAAGCTGGTCTGGAAGCTGGAGCTAGTGCAGCAGCTTGGCTGTTGTCAGGAGCTGCTGCTTTTCAGCATGCTTCCTTTGCTGAGGGAACTGTACTGGCTGCCTGTTTGCTACTGGGCCAAGTTTCAGGTTTTGCTACTAGTGTATAAAGCCCTAAAAAATTTGGAAGCAGGATACTTGAGAGAGCACATTCTTCCTTCTCAACCTGCCTCATCACTGAGGTCATCAGATGGGATGCTCCTGTTGGTTCTGCATGGACTAATGGCCCTGTTGGAATCCACTGAAGAGCCTTCAGTGTGGTGGCTCCATTTCTGTAGAATTCCCTACCTCTGAAAGTTAGGCAGGTACCGACATTGTGTTATTTTTGGTGCCTGCTAAAGGCATCTTTATTTCAAGCAGCCTTCTTTGATTGACCAACCACAGTTTTTATTGGTATTCTGATTTGTTTTTTGTTTTTACTTTTAATATGCTGTTTTATTCCTTTTATTGTTCCAGAATCTGTTTAGTTATGGAGAAATATATAAATGTTGTAAATAACTAAATAAAAATAAATGTTGGGGGGTGGGTGTACATCATGAGTGTCATGTGGGTGGTTGGGACAACTTGGTATGGACTCCCTCACTGATCATATGGTGAGTTTCTCTAGTTTAATAATGCATGAATAGGACTTCTGAGGCACCGCTTAAATTTTCTAGCTAAATAGTTATGCTTTCCTGCAAGTCTTGTTTAATATGCAGGGTGAATTGTAATTCTGCCCATGTGTGTATGTGTGTGTGTGTGTCTACAAATACACACTCACACGTGTCTCAAAGTATGAATGTAACATATTCTTGCAGAGTGCTTAAATTGCGAATTCTCCACTGAAAAGCCATTGCTTCCTTCAAAATTATGAAAATAACATTAAACATTAAAAGGAAATCTACAGTTGCACCCAAAATTCTCACCCTATTCATGGAAGGTGAAACTGGTCCATGACGGTGAAACTGGTCCATGAGGTCATTTGGCTGAATAATTAGAATTCAAGATACAAGAATTCATTGTATTTGATAGGAGTGCTATTCATAATACTCTATGTATGCTAACTGTAAGTATAGAGTGATAAGCTATGTACGCTATAAACCAGCTTTAAGTTTAAAAAAGGTTTTCTTGGAACTGGGGCAAAGAAGCTTGCCACAGGTGGGTTGGTTAGTTTTTAGACTAAAAAGGCCATTACTTCATGATCAGGGGACTGGAAACAAAGCCCTGTGAGGAGAATAGACTGAAAGAACTGGGCATGTTCAGCCTTGAGGAGAAGAGACTGAGGGGAGATAGGATAGCGCTCCTCAAGTGCTTGAAAGGTTGTCACAGAGAGGAAGGCCAGGATCTCTTCTTGATCATCCCAGAGTACAGGACACAGAATAATGGGCTCAAGTTACAGGAAGCCAGATTCCGGCTGAACATTAGGAAGAACTTCCTGACTGTTAGAGCAATACGACAATGGAACCAATTCCCTAGGGAGGTGGTGGGCTCTCCCACCCTGGAGGCATTCAAGACGAGGCTGGATAGCCATCTGTCGGGGATGGTCTGACCTGGATTCCTGGATTGAGCAGGGGGTTGGACTCGATGGTCTTAAAGGTCCCTTCCAACCCTACTGTTCTATGATTCTAAAGGTGCTTCTGTAGTTCTTTGTAAGCCTGACTGCATTCTGGAGAGGCCCTCCTGAGGTCATTAGGAGCTATGACTGAGTCTAAAAAATCAAGGTGCATAGAATGTGTGTTAAGATAAAAGAACTACAGCTATTTCTAGGTAGAATGTTTTAAGTGGTAAGATTGTGACATAGTTGAGTAGCGAAATCCTGGGAGAACAAGAAGCTTACTGAACATGATTACCTAAGCTCTGTCAACCATGCCTGCCAAAAGGTAACAATAAGATCTTAATGTTGAGAGGAATTAGAAATGTAACTTTAATTTTAATAAGAATGTGCTAGCCATTATTTCTATTATGCTTCTAATCACCCCAGCTGTATTGTACGTGGTGATGCGTCCCGCTTGCTTCATCATTGCGAAGTTTTATTATTCTCTAATACTGTTCGAGCAAGTGGTACCATTTTGTGTTATTTGGCTTGAGGGGGTTTTCAGGGACCACAACCTATACATGAATTCTTTAAGCCCAGAACACTCCACTGGGATTTATACATCTGTTGCTGAGTGGGGTCTGTCCATACAGCCATTGTTTTCTCTCTTGGTCAGGTGAGTCACACAGACACATCTGTTTAGAGAAACAAGGTAGTTGGATGAAGCTGGAATGGTTTACCCATCGCATATACAGATGCATGCGTGTGTGTGTGTGTGTGTGCGCATGCACGCACACACACACACACATACACGCACACACACAGATTTGAAGGAACAGCATCTGTGGAAATGACCAAGAATTTTAAGGATAAGATGAAAGAAAGAAGTTTATGAGCTGAGCTTGAAAAGCCCACAATAAGTGCAAATTAATATCATTACCTCTCCCTCTTGATGGTGTCTTTCATCTCAAGATCTAGAAAGTCAGCCTCCAATAATTAAGAAAAAAAGCAACCCTACCAAGTTACAAAAGGTGAGCCTTAAAGGTGTTACAATGAAAGGTGAGAAACATACAGTTCTTTGAGTTCTTTCAAGCAATTTGCAGGCCTTTCAAAGTTCTCAGTTTTGATAGCAGGGAAGAATAATAGGACCAAGCACTGTTTCTTGTTTTACTATTTAACATTCATGTACAATATACTAAACAGACCATAAACGTGACAATCTCTGCTCAGAAGACATATGATCAATGTCAGTGATGACCACGCTCCAGACATTAAAGCAATGAAGACAACTGCATTTGTCCAACCCTGGATTTTCCACTGAATTTGTGGTAGGGGTGGGATCACAGCCACCGGGGAATCCATATTCTTGCAGGGTGCTTAAATCACTAATTCTCCACTGCAAGCTTTCCCCCTTTGTTCTGATCCCCTTGGGCTGAATAGAAATGGTCTCTAAACACTATCCATGCTATTTTTGGGTGGCAAAATGGGAAGGATTTCAATAAATATTCTCTCTGGCAAGCCAAAATTGTCCACTTGAAGGAGGCTATTTTTCAATCCTCAGCTTAGTTAGTACTGAAACTATATTGGTAGTGCACACAATAGGGTTGATGCTATATTGTACATTTTGATGGATGAAAGGGAGCAATTGGCTAAGAGAGGAGGACTGGAAGGGGGAGGGGCCAAAGCCATTGCTTCCTTCAAAATTATGGAAATAACATTAAACATTAAAAAGAAATCTACAGTTGCACCCAAAATTCTCACCATATTCATGGACAGTAAAACTGGGGAGGTCATTTGGCTGAAAAAATTCTCCAACAGTTCAAGAGGAGCTAAAAACCCCACAAAAAACAAAACAAAGAAAAACAAAAGCCCAACCAAACAAGAAAACAAACAAACCCCAAACCCTAAAACACTTTTCAAAAATTTCTCAGAAGAGAATGCTCTTATAAATTACAGCCCAGCTATAGTTTCTTCCCCTTAGCAAGCTCTCTCTCTCTCTGTGTGTGTGTGTCTGTCTGTGTCTGTAATAATAGCTTTCAAGAAGCATTTCACTGGGCACAGAAGTGATTATGCATCTCTCTCCCTCTGATTCTGTTTTATAATCCCTTCCTCCCACATTCAAGTTGGCCAACAAGTTTTTGGAAGTTTGTATTCTGCTATAGTAATACGTACGTCTGCCCTAATCCAGGTCAATGGATAATCTAATGCTTTCATGGATAGTCAGGATCCATAATAAAGTTAGCATCACCTACCAGTAAGGGCTCCATAGGTATGGTGTGAAGCTAGGGATGGATGAAAGTCACTTACCTGATCCTGAAGCTTGCTTCACGGTGGGGGGGAGGCGCTCCGTCCCTCCGACCGAAATTCTGGGCGGGGGGGAGGCACCCCGTCCCTCCCGGCCGAAATTCTGGCCAGGGGGGAGACACCCCATCCCTCCCTGCCGAAATTCTGGCTGGGGGGGAGCGCCCTGCCTCTCCGGCCGTGAAAGTTCTTCTCCTGCCGGGACGCAAATGGCAGCGGCCGTAGCCACCACTGTTTGCATCCCTGGCTGCAGTCAGCTGTGATAGGGTATGTAAATCTTTATGTAGCCTATCATGGCTGACTTTGAAAAAAAAAAAAAGCGCGTATGCAAATGGCGGCGCCCATGGGCGCCGCCATTTGCGTATGCGCTTTTTCCCCCTTTCTTTCAAAGTCAGCCGTGATAGGCTATGTAAAGATTTACGTAGCCTATCACGGTGTTTTTTGAAAATCTAGCCGTGATAGGCTACGTAAATCTTTACGTAGCCTATCACGTTTGTTGTTGTTGTTTTTTTTTTACTTGGAAATGGCGGCGGCGGTAGCCGGTCGGAAGACCGGCCGCTGCTGCTGAACCGCCGCTGGGAGCCGCTGCCGCCAGGGATATTCGCTGAAGGTAAGTCCCATCCGGGGGGGGGTGGCAGGGGGGTGGCGGACCGTTTCTCCACCAATTTTGGGGGGCCAAATGTGTTGGCATTCGGCCTCCTGGAGATTCGTGGAGAAATTCTCCAACATCCCTACGTGAGGCCTTTGGCCAATGGTGTATGCACAAGAAACTGATTTAACTCCTGAAAGATTCCTGTCAGAGGTAGAGTGCCAGAAGTCCTTTGCTTTTCCGGAATGCACATACAACAGCAATACCATAAAGTTTATATTAAAAAATAAAACAGAATCATGGATTATTTTCCTTAAAAGTCCAAATGTGAGCAAGTTTTCTCACACATTGATTAGGGATGGAGGAAAAATCCATTTGGTTCTTACCCACTTTTGCACTTTTGCTCCAATATGTGAACTGCAATGCAGTAGGGATGTACGAAAGGCACTTACCTGGTCCCACAGCTTGCTTCGCGGTGGGGGGGAGGCACTTTGGTTCTCCCGCCAAAGTTCAGGCCGGGGGGGGAGGCGCCCCGCCGCGCCCGGCCGAAATTCAGGCTGGGGAGAAGCACCCCGTCTGCCCGGCCGCGAAATACAAAAGTGAAAAAAAAAAAAACAACACATGATAGGCTACGTAACGATTTACGTAGCCTATCACGGCTGACTTTGGAAATCTAGCCGTGATAGGCTACGTAAATCGTTACGTAGCCTATCACATTTTTTTTTTTAACTTCATTTTGTAATGGTGGCGGTGGCAGCCAGTCGGAAGACCGGCCGCCGCCCCTGCCGAACCGCCGCCGGGACCTGCTGCCAAGAGGGACATTCGCAGGAGGTAAGTCCCATCCCGGGGGGGGGGTGGAGAATTTCACCGCCAATTTCGGGGGGCCGAATGCATTGGCATTCGGCCTCCCCGAGATTCATGGAGAAATTCTCCGCCATCCCTACAATGCAGTTATTCATTGAAATTTACACTTCTCCAAATTTTGTGACGGAATTTACCAATTAAAAATGCATATAAAATTGTAAAAATAAGTACAAACAGTGCTAAAATTGCATTACATTAAGGAAAGTGCTTGCAAAAATGTGTATATTGGGCAAAATTGTGTACAAAAACAGGAGAAATGTGTTTGGGGAAATGCATACAAATATGCATACACATTTTCTTGCAAAGTTAAAAAAAAATCTAAGTTTGGGACAAACTCTACTTATTCATTTCATTTCATTTCATTTCTGTACTGCCCAACAGCCGAAGCTCTCTGGGCAGTTCACAAAAATTAAAACCAAAAAGCACACAGTAAAACAATATAAAATATAAAAACATTAAAACCACAATATAACAATACAACCAGAATAAAACCAGAATAAAACCTAGCAGCAGTGCAGGAGTTTAAAATACAGATTTAAAACAGCAAAGATAAAAATTTAGAAAGCTAAAATGCTAAAATGCCTGGGAAAATAAAAAGGTCTTCACCTGACGCCGAAAGGAATACAATGTAGGCGCCAGGCAAACCTCACTAGGGAGCTCATTCCAGAGCCGGGGTGCCACCACAGAAAAAGCCCTCCTCCTAGTAGCCACCCACCTCACTTCCTTTGGCAGGGGCTCATGGAGGAGGGCCACTGAGGATGGTCTTAAGGTCCAGGCAGGCACATATGGGAGTTAAGATAGAAAACATGAGGAAATTAAAGAAACTGAAATTGAGAGATCTGTCCATCCCTAACCTTGTTTCAGTTTAATGGGATAGCTAGGTGCTAGATGACATTGCTTTGGGGCCTTATATCAGGGCCTCTGGGGCTTGAATTTTATAGCTTGAGGTTTGGGCTTAGTGAAGAGAGCTACCTGGGTTAAAAGCAGCAGGGAAGGAGAGTTGGGACTAGCACAGACATACACTCAGCTACAGCCCTGTTCACATTTTCACACACATTCCTGACATCTCAGGGACATTTTGCTAACTTTCGTGCAGGGCCAAAAAGCCACCTCCCCATTTTGTGGTTCTATTCACAAGGGGGAGAGAGGGATTTCGGTGATTTTCAATGGGGCAAAATTTGAGGGGGAGGCACTCAGCAGTGCCCCTCTGATCTCTAGTACATCTTATTGCTGCCATTTTCCTTTGCCCAGAATGCCCCCCCCCCCAATGGTGCTATATCATGGTGTCATAACAGGTCAAAATGGCAGCTGCCAGCTAAATGGAGGCTGGAGAAGCACCAATGGGTACCCCCCTCCTCAAGTTTCCCCACCAAACTGCCGAAGAGGGAGCACCATTTCTTCCTGTCTTTCATCCACCTTCCCAAATTTACCTATATTGCAATGTTATTAGAATGTACACTTTTCTTAAAAAGAGGTTTTCTAGGCTAATGCACTTTGGAGAACAGTCGTTATCTCTGTCCTAAAGACCTGTTGTTTTCTGTTTCCACAAACGTTAATAAATAATTCCTGAGCTAAAGGAGTTAATATTCTGGGCAAAATAACCTGGTTGCATATGCAGTTATAACTGGTAAACGCTTGGGTTCAAAGCAGCAGCAAACATTCCATTTATTACTGCCAACAGACATAGAGTCCTTCACTAGTCACTATATTTTATCCATACAAAGGTCACCTGAAACTTCACTGAATTGCAAACCAATTCATAAAAGTAGGCAGCTCAGGCTGATGCCTGCATTGCACAGCCATTCAGGTGCATGTGTGCATGGAATCACAAGCTTTCAGAGACAGTAGCCAACCCTTTTTCCAGAATAGCTAGCCCTTCAACCTGAACTTAAGGCTGCACTGAATTTTGCCTGCAAATGTTTTCAGGGCAAATGCACTGCTTTTAGAGGCGTGGAAATGTTGTCTGAAAAAGTGTAAACACAGACAGCAACAACAACAACAACAATGATATAATTTTTATTATTATTACTAGCTGATATACCTGGCGTTGCCCGGGATGTAATTTTGCCATAGGCACTATTTGTTAGAAACACATTAAGGTAGGTTTACGGTTCTCAGAAACACTCCATAAGAAAGGTGAAAAGGAAAATTGAGGAGATTTTTTGTTTATTTATTATTATTATTTTAAAAAAATCTTATAAAGAGCACAAAACACAATTTTCGCTTATTGTTACAAACAAATTCTGGAAGGTATAACTGTACGTGGGAAGAACATGGAGATTCCAGAGCAGCATGATGGGCGACATGATAGCAACGGCTCCAACAACTATGGACCTAAAGTTAAAAATTAGGAAAGTAGAAGTTCATTGTAAGGCTTGTTTATAAACATCTGTTGTTTTTTCCAGTTGGAGCAAAGATATACAACTGATTCGGGGAACCCACTCTAGAACATGCAACATATAAATGCCCATGGGAGAAACATGGAGAATAAAGCCCTAAGTCACCACTCCACTGTGTCATCGCAGCCCCTCAGACAGACGAGCACACATCACACCACATTTCACATTAGTGTTAATCACACACTACTAACAGATACATCTGGCATTGAAAGGGGTAAAGATATTTAACACTAACTTACTTGCTCCCTGGATATTGAGGGGAGAGAAACTAAATGCTCTGCACAGTCAGAAAAGAAACCGTGAGTAAAGGGGAGGGGACAGACGGCAGCCAGCCAATCCAAGGTGAAGGAAGTCAGAGTGAATGGGAGAGAGACCAATAGAATGAAAGATGGCCAGTAGGATGACTCATAGCTGAAATCAGAAACCTGGCCTGCACCATGTAGGGATGGCGGAGAATTCTCAGTGAGGCCGAATGCCAGTGCATTCGCCCCCCTGAAATCTGTGGCAGCACGAAGCCCCCAGCCCCACCTCCCCATGAAAGGCACATGAAATGGAGCACCCACCTGGTGCCGTTCACACTGCTTTGCGAATGGCAGCAGTGTCTGCGGCCGCCATTCGCTTAGGGATGGCGGAGAATTCTGCCACAGATTTCAGTGAGGCCAAATGCCAGTGCATTCGGCCCCCAAAATCCATGGTGGAATGGCCTCCCACCCTCCGCCACCCCGTGGAATCCCCCTTGAATGAAACTTACCTGGGGCTCTGGAAGCAGCGGTGGCGGCAACTGGTCTTTTGGCCGGCTGCTGTGGCCGCCATTTGCATCCTGCCAAGCTGCCATGATAGGCTACGTAAGTATTTACGTAGCCTATCACGGCAGCCTGGCTGGACGCAAATGGCAGCCGCTACAATGGCCGCCATTTGTGTCTGCAGCAGCCCGGCCGTGGCCAGAACTAGTGGAGCCAGCCAGGAAGGATTCTGGGGGGAGGGATGGAGCGCCTCCCTCCCACTGCTGAAGCCCCACAACGGAACAAGGTAAGGGATTCGTATATCCCTACATTCGCTTCACGATTTTTCCCGTGATAGGCTATGTAAATACTTACGTAGCCTATCACGGCTAATGTAGGGACGCCATTTGCATCCCTGCGGAGGCCATGATAGGCTACGTAAATATTTACGTAGCCTTTCATGGGAAAAAAAGGGAACGCAAATGGCGGCTGCCGTAGCCACCACCATTTGCGTTCCCTTTTTTTGCTGTGATAGGCTACGTAAATATTTATGTAGAGTCACTGCGGAGTGGAGCTGGCCAGCGAGGATTTCGGGGGGAGGGACGGAGCGCCTCCCCCCCACCGTGGATGTCATGAAACGAAACAGGTAAGTCATTTCGTACATCCCTAGCACCATGATTGAGAGGGGGTACTTGTTAGTAAGCGAAAGTATAAACAAAGTAATAATGTAACCCAGCGACTCCTGTCATACCCTCTGGCAAGTGAGAATGTGAAGTAAAACCGGCAGCAACTGCAGGGCCCAAATGGCAGGCTCAGTGGCCCCTGCAGTGCGATTACACCCAGGGCAGCTCCCCCTTATTCCCTGCGTTACAGACGGCCCTGCAGCCAGCCACAAACCCACAAACCCATACACAATTTTTGTCTTTTTTATATATAGATTATTATTATTATTATTATTGTTGTTGTTGTTGTTGTTGTTGTTAATCTCCCATGCTGCCCTGAAGATTGGGGTTCTGGACACCTTATATAAAATAGCATAAACATAATATAATATCTGGCCAGTGGGGGCAGGCATCTCCCCCCCCAACAATCTCCCTAAGAATGATACTACATCATGGCATAGCATCATTACCATTGGACCATTGTGTGGGAAACAGGGACACCATTGTTCTGCTATTATCAGTCCTGCCACTACTGGAAGCAGCAGGAAAACTTTCTGTTAAGGAGGAAAAGGGAGCATGGAGAACCTTTAATCATATACATAGCCAACAGAACAAGACTCCCAGAGTAGGGCTGTCACCTTGTCTGCCGAACCCAGTTTCTTTGATAAACTGGAGTGGGTGAGCAGCAAATATGCCCCCCCCAAAAAAACAGGAGGTTGATTTTGGGGTGGGGGAGAAAGTGAGTGAATTGTTTTGGGTGTGGAAAGTAAGCCTGAAGGCTGCCTGAGGACATATATACCTTTAATTTGGTAGTGTGATGACTCACAGCTTTCTGTCCCCCCCTTTCTTGTGAGGAAAAAAATATACTTACTTAGCCAGCTAGCATGAGCAAGAATTCTGCTGGTGGGTGGCCACCAGTTGGCCAATGACTGCCATTTCCATGAAGGGATGTATAAAATATTTGTTTCAGTTTGGTTTTTAAAAACAGGTTTTACCTGACTTACTGGACCACACACCATCTGGCATTCAATCTATGGTCAAAGTCCATACATTTCCAAACTTGCAATGTGATTTGCTCATGAAAAAAAATATGCACTTAACAACATGTGTACATTTGAAAAAGTGCACATGAACAAATGCATACTTTTGAAAATGTGCACAAATATGCTTTAAGCAATGGGAGAAGAATGCATACATTTCAAAGATGCACATAATTGATCCGTACATTTGGGGAAATACACACAAAAATGCACACAGATTTTCATCTGAAAAGAAAAAAAAATCAAAGCTTGCAATCTGATATGGACTTGAGTTGCAACAAGCTTCGAGGTGGAATCTGGAGAACTTCAGCAAGCTCACGTTTTGCTTATTTGCAAATCCCTATTTCCACGCCCCAAGAAAGATGCTCAGTGTGGAGTGTTTTTGTTCTACCTAGAGAGCAATTCTGGAGGCAGGAAAATGGCAGCTGGCAGCCACTCTCACACATGCCAGCAGAGCTCTCGTTGGCTGTCTTTCAGGGCTGAGCAATGGCCAGTAGCCAGAGATGAGGCAGGGGGTGCGGCGGTGCGCCAGGGCCTCAGAATCAAGTGACAAGGCCAACAGTCAGGACTGAAGAGCAAGTCAGGACTGAAGGACAAGCCAGAACTGAGGAGCAAGCCAGAAGCCAAGACTGAAGGACAACCAAAGGATATAGCAACACAACAAAGCTCAGGAAGATCAAGTTGCAAGGACAAAAGTCAGCTGCAACAGGAAGTCCACCTAGCCTGTCCATCTGAAAAAGGTTTAATGGCCAGCCTGGGCATGCAGAGTCAGTCCAGGGCCTAAGGGCACTTTGCTGTCTACGTCAGGGTTGTCTTTTGGACTACAGTTGCCAAGAGCGCCAGACAGCATAGCCAATGGTCAGGGATTATGAGAGTTGTAATCCCAAACTTCTGGAGGGCATTGGGTTGCCTAGTCCTGGCCTAGATAGACACTGCTCTCTGTAGTTCAGCGGTTCACCACACAGTTCCAGCTCAAGTCCCAGCAGCTCCTCACACTGGCTATGCGAGTGGTGGAAGCTGGTGGCTCCGATGTTGGTGGGTCAGTCAGAATTCTAAAGAATCTATCCATGGCCCTGAAACCAATTTGGGGGTAGGCTTCAGCACCTTGGAAAGCTCCTCTAGAGTTCTGACTGAAACTCAAAGTGGATTCACCTCATGACATTGGAGCCACTCGCCCTCACTGTACGCAAGAACATTGCTCCTCCCACTCCATGGACAAGGAAGCGGGAAACAGAAGGCCGCTGCTGTTTGCCGCACTACATAGTCAAAGGCAACTAATTCCTCAGGCTTCCTTTCCCCACTCTAAACAGTTTCTTTACTCCTCCCTCCCCGCAAACTGGTGTTATGTCCTCTTGCAGTTGGGTGCTGAATGGGGATGGGTGGGGTGAGGCATTTTGCTGCAGTCCTATCCTGAATTGGATTTCCCACCAGCATATACTGGAGTGGTATATGGCTCCTCTTGCTTCTTGACGGGCACCCTGATTTCTTTTTTCATGGGGTGTTGCTGCCAGAAACAACATCTCAGAGCTTGCATGGACAGTGTGCCAAACTTTGCACAGATCTGAAAGCCTCGGCTCTTTGCTGGTGCAACGGCGATGGGGTATTTTGCAATGTGAAAGTGCTTTTTCATTGTGTCAGCAAAACCCCTTTTTGGAGGCTGTGCAAGTTCACACCTTAAATGTAAGCAGTGCAACTTTTCTCCCACTTATAGATCAACTAGGATTATACAAAGTGATGACAGCTTTCTGCTGCTAAAGAGTCACCAAGTCCTCATGGTTTCCAGAGTTGCTGAGGACAATCAACACTTTCTAAAAAAACACAACTTGGAGGACCTGAGTTTAATGAACCTAGCACCTGTACATCAGTTTTGCTTAGCTTGTGCTTTTTTCTGGCTAGTTGTTAAAGAGTCATCTTTTTCTTAATGCACCAAGAATAATTAGGAGAGAAAAGCGAGGCTGGAAGGACAAATGGCTGATTTAACTTGATTAGTGAGTGAGGCTGACAGTGGAGGGAGATATTCCTGAAAAGATAGGATCAGATGATGATAACACTGTTCATAGATCAACAACTTTTGAGATTAAAAATGTAACCTTCTCTTTCCAAAACATGGTGTTTTCCAGTATCTCCTCTTTCCTTAAGAGTTGAACTTGAAGAAAATGTTAACTAATTGTTTTGGTGGAGGACAAAGGATTATAGGCATCCAAAGGACCACTTTAGATCTGGTTCACACAAGCAGGGACTAGAGTAATGTACATGTAGTCTTATTGTTGGAATTTGCATCCTATGTTGCAGGCTGTTGTGTGGTTTTCTGCAGTGGCTCACTAGTGATGGGGGCAAACTCTATTAAGCTAAGCTATTCCCCCATCCCTCCCCACCCAATCCAACTGTGCCTCTAGGGATGTGACAGTATCCAATCCCTACACCAACCACTGTGAACATAAGAAGAGCCCTGCTAGATCAAACCAAGGGTCCATCCAGTCCAGCATTCTGTTCACACAGTGGCCAACCAGCTGTCAACCGGAGACCCATAAGCAGGACTTGAGTGCAACAGCACCCTCCTGCCCATGTCGCCAGCAACAGGTGTACATAGGCATACTGTGAGCCTCTTAATCCCCTCCACACAAGCCTCCTTCTCCCCATCCTTTTGTCTGGCTGCCTTGCAGGTAGCCATGGAAAATGCAGTTTTCCCAAGTAGCCCTTGAGAGAAAACTTCAGTTTCCCAGGTCTACTTGCACCTCAGGCAGTTGAAGTGCTGGAGGGGAGATCTCCCTCTCTCCTTCACCCCTGCATGGCTGTCACCAGAGCAGCACATGGAGGCAGGGGAGGGGGGATTGGAGGATCATTGGTGGGTGGATGGGTGGGGGCTGACTTAGCAGGAAGGCAGAAGGAGTGGAATTCTTCTTTGGCTCAAGTTGAGATCCAAGCCAGGTTTCTTTGGCAAGACTGAGAGTGCAATTCTATGCATGTTTAGACAGAAAAAAAGACACCAACAACTCTCAGTGTTCCCCAGCCAGCATAGATTATGTGCCTGAAGAAGAACAAGCAGACATTTTGTCTAAGATAGTCAGTTTGAAAAGCTGATCTGACACCCTCTGAATCAAATGGAGAGATATTGGTAGGGTTGGCGGAGAATTTCTCCCCAAAACTTCGGGGGGCCGAGTGCCAATGTGTTCGGCCCCCCGAACAAGTTTCAGGGAGAAATTCTCCATACACCCCCGCCCCCCGCCCCCCCGGGACAGGACTTACCTTTGCCGAATGTCCCTCCCGGCGGCGGGTCCGGCTGGCGGTTTGGTGGGTCTTCGTCCGGGGCGGGAGCGGCAGCCGGTCTTTTGACCGGCTGCCGCCGCCGCCATTCCAATAAAAGAAAAGAAAAAAACACCCCCGTGATAGGCTACGTGATGATTAACGTAGCCTATCACGGCTAGATTTGCAAAGTCGGCAAATTTGCAAAGTCAGTAAAGATTACGTAGACTACGGCGAAAATAAGGGCAACGCTATTTGCGTTGCCCTTATTTTCGCAGTAGTCTATATAAAGATTTACGTAGACTATTTACGTAGACTATTTACGTAGACTACAGCGACCAAATAAGGAACGTGAATGGCAGCTCCCTATGGGGGCCGCCATTTGCGTACGCGCTTTTTTTTTTTAAAGTCACCCGTGATAGGCTACGTGACGATTTACGTAGCCTATCATGGCTGACTTTGCAGATCTAGCCGTGATAGGCTACATTAATCATCACGTAGCCTATCATGGGGGCGTGTTTTTTTTTAACTTTTTATTTCGCGGCCGGGCGAGGCGAGGCGCCTTCTCCCCGGCCTGAATTTCGGCCGGGCGAGGCGGGAAGCCTCCCCCCCGGCCTGAATTTCGCGGGGAGAGCAGCGAAGTGCCTCCCCCCCACCGTGAAAAGCTGCGAGACCAGGTAAGTGACTTTCGTGCACCCCTAGGGGGGAGGCGCTATTTGTGTTTCTTCTTTTTTTTGCCATAAAAGCCTACGTAAATATTTACGTAGGATAAAATGGCAAAAAATAGGGAATGCAAATGGCGGCCGCCGTAGCCGCCGCCATTTGCATACACTGGTTTTTTTTTGGGGGGGGTTAGCCATGATAGGCTATGTAAATTATTACGTAGCCTATCACAGCTGCAAAGACAGTAATGGCAGCCGCAGCAGCCCGGCCGCGGCTGGCAAGGAGACCAGCCACCGCAACCGCCATGACTGCCGAATTTGCTGCATCTGCCCCAGGTAAGTTCCATCCCGGGGGATTCTGCTGGGGAGGTGGGGGGGCAGGAGGCCGTTCCACCATGGATTCTGGGGGGCCACATTCTACAGAATCCAGCCTCATTGGAATTTGTGGCACTTCTACCCGGCTTGAATTTTGCCGGCAAGGGATGGGGCGCCTCCCCCCCAGCCTGAATTTCGGCCGGGCGAGGCGGGACGTCTCCCCCCCCTCGCCTGAACTTTGGGGGGAGAACCGAAGCACCTCCCCCCCACCGCAAAGCAAGCTTCGAGGACAGGTAAGGGACTTTCGCCCATCCCTAAGTTTCTGAAGCAATGTCAGAAGTTGAGCGGGGAGTCCTTGCACAGCCCTACTCAAATTCCTTTGTCTGGATGGATGACTCTGTCAGTTCCAGTTTCTCCCACATTGGAATGCTTTTAATTCTTTTAATCTCAAGTTCTTTCCATCCTGTTTATGAAGAACATTTATGAATTTTGTCAAGCTTTAATCAAAAGATGAACCAAACAAAATTTTCACCCCTCTATAGGCTGAACCCTAATTTGCAGATTTTCCAAATGCCCGTGATGCTCTCTGCTCACACTCTTTTTAAATGATCAATTCATATATCATTTTAAGGATTTTTGAATCATTGACCAGAAGCCCCTATAGACGTTCAAACTGTCAATAGTCTGCAATCACATTTTTTTCCAACTCCTTTCATTGAAAAGGAACAAGCCAATAAGCGCAAATCTAGTCAACGGAGGGTTTGAAGTTAGGGTGCATTGATTCATCTAATTATCAGCAGGGAGCTGAGGCAAAAAGCCAGAATTAGGGCTTTTGGCTGGTATTAAGCACTTTTAAACAGAGCGGACTGTAAACTTTTGGAATAATTTTTTCCACACTTGAATTTAGAATGTGGGTTCCTATGGTAGGGAGAGGGAAAGATTTCATAAAACCATGCCAACCCAATTTACTATTTTTGCTGCTGCTGGTGCCACTTTAATCATTTACCTTTCTATTCCTGGATGCATTTTTAAAAATACCCTTCTCTTCCTCTGCCAACAGGAAACCTTACTTCTAATTCTGCTCTCTGTTTCTTCCTAACCAGAAGATGCAGTTCCAGCCATCCCATGAAGTATGGTGAATCCTCTGCTCAGGCACATCCCCCCTCCCCTGCCAGGAGGGCCCCTGTGAGCACTGCTGGCTTGGGATGTCAGAGAAATCTGCAATGGAACCAAAAGAATTCAGACTTCCATAAACCCTACCCATGGACTCTGCAGCAGATCGGGTGGATTCCATTGACTTTCAGACCAGTTTTCTAGCTTTCCCAAATTTTGTGCAAATCTAGGGATGTCAGAGAATTCTGCCACGGATCTCGGTGAGGCCGAATGCCAGTGCATTCGGCCCCCTGAAATCTGTGGTGGAACGGCCCGCCCCCCGCGGATTCCCCCGGGATGAGACTTACCTGGGGCAGATCTTCTGGGCGGCGGTGGCTCCAGCGGCGGCTCCGGCGAAGGCAGCGAAGGTGGCCGGTCTTCCGACTGGCTGCCGCCGCCGCCATTTCCAGGCTTGTGGGAAAAAAAAAAAAAAGACGTGATAGACTATGTAAATCTTTACGTAGCCTATCATGGTTGGGGGTGGGGTTTTACAAAAAACGCGTACACAAATGGCGGCGGCTACGGCCGCCTCCATTTGCATTTCTTCTTTTTGGCTGTCTTAATCTACGTAAATATTTTTATATTACGTAAATATTTTTATATTACGTAAATATTTTTATGGCAAAAATCAAGGGGAATGTAAATAGTGTAGTGGGCGCTATTTCTTCCCTTTTTCATTCACTGTTTTAGCCTACGTAAATCTTTACATAGGCTAAAATGGGGAATCAAAAAGGGACGTAAATGGCGCCTGCTACGCTATTTGCGTTCCCCTTGATTTTCACCGTCATAGTCTATGTAAATATTTACGTAGATTAAGACGGCCAGAAAGAAGGAACACAAATGGCGGCGGCTGTAGCCGCCGCCATTTGCGTACGGGTTTTTTTTTTTTTTTTTTTACCCAGAGCCCTCCGCGGCCGGAAATCTGGCTGCGGACGGCTCTGGCCTGGCTGGGCCTGGCTGGCTGCTCTGCAGAGCTGCCGCGGAGCACAGCCAGCTGTTGGAGGATTCCAGGGGGGAGGAACGGAGGGCCTCCTTCCCTGGCCAGGATTCAACATCAACATAATCTGTGAAAGGTAAGTCACTTTCGTACACCCCTATGCAAATCTTGTCATAGAAAAATATGCATTTTTTTTTAATATGGCAAAAACGTGCTTTTCCCATAGATGTAATGATAGTAATAATAATGATAACAATAGCAATAATATTAATGATAATAATAGCAGTAATAAGAGGGCAAGTCACATTGACCACAATGGGAGTTACTTCTGAGGAGACAGTAATGGGTTTGTTGTGGGAAAGAGAGGAGTAAACCCAAAGACAGAAACCAGCCCCCATTTTAATCTGCAGGATCTCTATAACAAAGGGTCAAAGTTTCTTCCTGAGGCGATAAACCAAACAAAGGAGAATCAGAGCCCCGAGATTGTGCTGTGCGCCTTGTCAACTGAGGGGGTAAATCACTGGTGGAAACACCCCCAAAGACTGCTAGCCATCTCCTGCTCATGAGGATGAGACAGCTAGCAAGTGGAGGGGCTGTGTGCCATTCTGCTGGTCAGCTGTCCTAGACAGTGGACCAGATAGGGGGAGTGTCACCCCCCCACTAGCTGTCTCCTGCTCGTGAGGAGGAGACAGCTAGTGAATGGCGGGGATGTGCGCCACGCCTCCTCCTGCCTGGGAGATTCACAGCGCTTTTTGCATATAAGTCTATGTGCACATAGACTTCCAATCGCCATGTTTTTTAAAAACATGGCAATCATGGCGGAGGTGGACGGACTGACAAGTGGAGCAGGGGCTGGGCTGGGGGCCTCCAGAGAACCTAGACGGGGGTGGGTTCTCGCATCCCTAAGTAACACCACCAGAAAGATGATCCCTGTCTCTGAAATGCAGCCATTTTTCTCCAGTCATTCAGTCTTCCCCCTCCTCCACCACTGTCACTGACTGGAGATTGCGGGGTTACATTCAGCCCTGATTTGGCAACTAGAGTTTCCACTTGCCAAAGCTCCCTCCCAACCCCTCGCTGAACTTTCTCAAGTTGATACTTTTGGCACCAGGCGGTCTAGTTGCTCAGAACGAATCATCAAGTCAGATGAGGCACTTCGTATACAAGCTGCTTCACTTCAGGGCACCTTGTTGCTATTCTGCTCCACCTCGTATCACACGGGGGCACCTCCAGAGCCCACTTGAACTCATCATTCAGGCTTCAGACTGAGGCAGTTCACAGCCCTAACTGGTATTTACTGTATGTGTAATATTGTACTTCTTCGTGTGTACACCCCCCCCCCCCATGTCAGGTCTGGGGCATGGGCGTCAGGCATCCTTGGCGATAACACCGGGATCGGGAGGGATGGTGGTGGGCGGAGAGCAGAGGTTCCCTGGGCAAGGGTCAGACCCACACAAGGCATGGCAGGCCAGAGGCAGAAGCAGAGTCCCAACAGGCATGGGGTAGCAAAGATCAGGAGCAAGCCACTGGAACACGATGCTGCCCCTACACTGACCTGTGTTGCGGCAGGGTTGGAGAGGAAAAGGAAGCTCTTTATAGGGCTCCCTGAGGCTCTCAGCTGGTCTGCATTAGAGGACCTGCAGGACCAGGGCCTAACCTTGCAAATACTGTGAGCCAGGCTGCCTTCTATGTCTGGCCCCCAGGTGGAGGCGCAGAGCTTCCCAGACTGAGCGGATCCTGACACACAGAGATATAGTTCAACACACAAGCCTACATTTTTGGCTCTCCTTGGGAGTGTGGCTTTGGGGGCTGTCATGATGAGCACCAGCACTTCAAAATTTACCACTGCACCACTGCTTAGGGCTGTTCTAAAACTTTATTTATTTATTTATAGTATATATAAAGCATTTCTACACTCTTTTACCCAAAGGCATTCAAGGCGGTGTGGAAGTCAACATTTAAAACACTTCAACCCACAAAAGTTAAAAAGGTAAAAGCTTCAAGGCAGGAACAAAACTCTAATCCACTCATAAACAGTCCCAGAAAGCAAAGTCAAACAAAAACACTTTCAATTTAATCTCCCCTGGAAAGGGACTTCCACAGACAGGGTGCCACCACAGAAAACGACTTCTTCTGTGTTCCCGCCAACCAGCTTGGCTGCAGATGATGATTATAAGGTCCGGGCAAGTACATTTGGAAACAGGTGGCAACATGCAGCAGAAACTCATGATCCATATTTTCCTGGACTGTACCAGGTGATAGATTTTACAGAAAAAGAAAATTGCCCATGTATCTAGAACAGGCACTTAAATGAGAAAGCCAGCCCAGAAACAAAGTTCCTGAGATACAGATATTACCTTCTTAAAAAAAATCTGTAGAGAGGGCTTTTTGTGGGAAAACATCCAGACTCCCTGCAGTTAAGGAATTAACATTCTAGGCTAGTCTTTTCCCTGGTGTGCAGGGAATGTTTTTTTAGGGATGTCGGAGACTTTCTCCACAAATCTCCGGGAGGCCGAATGCCAACGCATTCGGCCTCCCGAAATAGGTGGAGAAACGGTCCGCCACCCCCCCGCCACCCCCCGGAATAGGACTTATCTTTGCTGAATGTCCCTGGCGCTGGTGGCTCCCGGCGGCGGTTCGGTGGCGGTTCGGCAGCGGTTCGGCGGCAGTTCGGCGGCGGCGGCCGGTCTTCTGACCAGCTGCCACCACCGCCATTTCCCTGTGAAAAAAAAAAAAACACAAGCAAACGTGATAGGCTACGTAAAGATTTATGTAGCCTATCATGGCTAGATTTTCAAAAAACACTGTGATAGGCTACGTAAATCCTTACGTAGCCTATCACGGCTGACTTTGGGGGGAAAAAAAAAGCACGTACTCAAATGGCAGTGCCCATGGGCGCCGCCATTTGCGTACGTGCTTTTTTTCCCCTCCCAAAGTCAGCCGTGATTTAAATCCTTATGTAGCCTATCACAACTGACTGCAGGGTCATTTGCGTCCTGGCCGGCCAGGAGGATTCAGGGCCGGAGGGACGGGGCGCCTCCCCCCGGCCAGAATTTCGGCCAGAGGGACGGGGCGCCTGCCCCCCCAGCCAGAATTTCGGCCAGAGGGATGGGGCTCCTCCCCCCCAGCCAGAATTTTGGCAGGGAGGAACGGAGCACCTCCCTCCCACCGCGAAGCAAGCTGCGGGACCAGGTAAGTAACTTTCGTCCATCCCTAGTTTTTATAAGAGCTGCACGCAAATGGCCTCTTGAAATTCTCCACCTGACTTGTGGGCAGAGAAATTTGGGAGACAATCACCGCCATTTCCAAGTGTAAAAAAACCCCCAAAAACAACAAACGTGATAGGCTGCGTAAAGATTTACATAGCCTATCACGGCTAGATTTTCAAAAAACACCGTGATAGGCTACGTAAACATTTACGTAGCCTATCACGGCTGACTGCAGGGATGCAAATGGCGGCAGCTACGGCTGCCACCATTTGCGACCAGGCAGGAGAACAGGATTCGCGGCCGGAGGGATGGGGCGCCTCCCCCCCGGCCAGAATTTCGGCCAGAGGGATGGGGAGCCTCCCCCCCGGCCAGAATTTCGGTGGAGAGGGACGGGGCGCCTCCCCCCCGGCCAGAATTTCGGGACAAGGAACGGAGCGCTTCCCCCCCACCGTGAAGCAAGCTGCGGGACCAGGTAAGTGACTTTCGTCCATCCCTACAAGAAACCCAAACCAAACCCATGAGAATCTCTATGAAATTCCTTCACCATTGAATTTCATTTCAAAAGCAATTTCTCTTCTATCAAAATCAAAGTGGATGAGAATGGTTTTAAAATGTGGGAGAAATGTTCAGCACAGCACCAGTTTTTATGTCTGTGCAACAGCAATTGAACATACAACCCCTGAAGTGTTCTGTCATGGGACGCCTGCACATCAGGTGATTTTTCCCCTCTCTGGATGGATCAACTATTCTTACCTGCCTCACAAATCTGCTATCCTACAGATGGTATTTTCATGAATCTTCTCCATGCAAAATGTGATGACAGTGAAAAGCAGCTCTCTGAGTTCAGTTCAGCCACTGTCCTTTCCAGGTCATTGCTCACAGTGAACAATCTTTTATACCTTTAGCTGCTGGAGATGGGCTGCTATTAAATACAGAAAATGAATCCCTCAAACTCATTCTCTTGGGCTTTTTTTCATTATTTATTTATTTATCATAGTCATTTCTACTCCATCTTTAGAAATAAAAGGAAAATGTTCTGGGGTGGCTTACTGGAGTGGAATATAACAATGCAATAACAAAATGGCAAATAAAGATATCAAACATTCATATCTTTTATCGCATTTCTATACTGCCAAAGATCTCTGGGCAAAAAATGAAAAAACTGAAAGATGGAAAAACTGCAAAATACGACATCGCACATAATATAAAACCCAAGATATAAACAGAGACAACACACATATGCTGCCAAATGCCTGAGAGTACAGGAAGGTCTTAACTTGGAGCCAGAAAGACAACAAGGCTGGTGTCGGGTAGGCCTCACTGGGGAGAGTGTTCCTTAATTGAGGGACACCACTGAGAAGGCCCTCCCCCTTTTTGCCATCTTCCCAGCCTCCCTCAGAGGAAGCACCTGGAGGAAGGCCGACGATGAGAGTATTCTGAGGGTAGGTTCATGCTGGGAGAGGCGCTCTGTCAGTAAGGCTTTCAGTCCAACCTTGGATCAGGCTCAGAAACACACAGGCAGCCATTACAAGTGGACTAGAAGAATCAGTGTTATATGTTCAGACCTTCTGGTCCCTGTTTTAAATCTGGCCACCACTGGGGATGTCATGAGCACCCAACTTAGTTCAGGAGGCCTGTGAAATCCCCTGCACCCAGTCCCCCCGCCCCTGCTTGCTGAGCTTCAGGGCACTGATGGACCCAGCCGATGAGCACCCTGGAGCTCTGCGAGCAGCTGGGAACAGCCCCAGTGGCAAGAGTGGCTGGGGTGTGCACAGGGCCTCCTCCTCCTCCTGCCTGGTCACCTGTGAAGGAAGCTTCCTTGACAGCCGACCAGGCAGAATGTGGCCTCGGCTGATGCCCTGGTCACTAGCCATCTCCTGCTTGTGAGCAGGAGATGGCTAGTGGCTGGAGCATGTGCCCACCTCCTCCTCCTCATGGCCGGTCAGCTGTCAAGAAAGGAAGCAGTGTGGGGAGGAAGGGCCTCAGCAGCACCCCAGTGCCTAGCCCTGGCCTCTTCCTGAGGAGGCCAAGGGTAGAGCGTTGGGGAGTGGCCATGCTGGGGCCTGCAGGGCTAGGCACTGGGGTGCTGCTGAGGCCCTTCCTCCCCACACTGCTTCCTTTCTTGACAGCTGACCAGCCATGAGGAGGAGGAGGAGGTGGGCACATGCTCCAGCCACTAGCCATCTCCTGCTCACAAGCAGGAGATGGCTAGTGACCAGGGCATCAGCCGAGGCCCCATTCTGCCTGGTCGGCTGTCAAGGAAGCTTCCTTCACAGGTGACCATGCAGGAGGAGGAGGAAGTTTTGGAGGGTGCCTACCTCTCATGGGCTACCTACTCAATTATCCACTCAACAGCTGAAAACAACAACAACAACAACAACAACAGAACAGTTCATCTTGATTTGTAAATATGGTGACACTGATCTTTATGGCCAATGCTCTATTAGGGATATATGAGAAATTTGTTTCAGTTCATTTTTCATAAGAATGTACCCATCTCACACCTCCTGGAACCAAACGCAGACCTGAATGCGATGTGCAGTTGAAATCCATACATTACTGAGATTTTGATGTGATTTGCACCACAAAAATGCATTAAAAATGCATACATTTAAAAATATGCACCAGAAATGCATACATTTCCAAAATGTCCATAAACATACTTTAGTCAAAGGGATGAAAATGTGTACATCTAAAAAGGTGCACAATTGATGTGTACATATGGAAAAATGTGCACAAAAATACACATGAATTTTCATGTGAAAAGAAAAGAAAAACTTGCAATGGAGAACCCCTAAGACCTCAATTTTTGCTATTTCACATATCCCTATGTTATATTAACATTTTTAAAATTTGAGTTGGAAATTCACAACCTCGGGGCACATTCTACAACCTCTAGGTATGTGAGCAATTGTGATTGGATCCATGTATGCAGACCTATTGTTTCATATATAATAGGGATAAATTGTGCATGCAAATCACACCTTAACGTGATGAAATTGGTTACACATGCAATAAAAAAGAAGGCATTCGAAAGCTGGGGCACGAAAAATATTCCTCAGATCTGTCATACCAGATTCTGAAGAGATACTGGGCCTATGTCCATTAATCCAGGCTAAATACCTCCTCCTCTTGATTCCAGACACACTAAATATAAATAATATAAATTAGATTCCTCACTCCACCATAAGCAGACATGCACCAAGCTGAGCATCTGATGGTACATAAATCTGTATTGAATTGTGTTATAGGTGGTGAAGCCTTTAACATGATTGGGTCAGCTACTGTGATAGGATGTCACGACTGCACCCTGGAGACAATAATTCAGGCTCTGAGCTAGATGAGCAGGGGCCAACCAGATCAGCAGTGAAGGCCATGGAAGAACGTGACCCTGACACAGGCCTGAGCCTGTCCACCAAGAGACCCCTGAACAGAGATTCCCAGAATCTGTAATCCCAGAGTCTAAGTCCCTGGGGAAACAATTGACAACCCACTTGGGCATCTCAGTGTCCCCATTACCAGAGCAGGAAACAAGCTGGGAAGGAACTAATGAAGAGGAGACCGAGCACTAGGGTCCAGGAGAGGAGACTGGTCCTTTGAACTCACCATCCTCCAGGAAAGAAGTGGTGGGGCCTAAAAGGGATAGTCTAGGCTGAGAACCATAGAAGTCCTCATTTGGACTTAAGTTCTTGCTGACGTTCTCTGAGGTCCAACAACTCCACCCCTACCTGCTTGATGATACTACCTTCAGGCAACTTGGTGTGCCCTGTGGGCACCAGATCGAGATCAGGTTGGAATACTGGGAAAGGGTTAGGTGCTCTCTCTGCCACGTTTCCACTCCCAATTGCCACTGAAGCCTCCACTCCCAATTGCCACTGAATCCCACCCCCATTTAACAGGCCCATTGGGCTTCTATTACACACATTTCTGTGTAATGTAGTCTGGGCTGCCTGGGACAGCAATTAGTGGCAGAGACAAGATGCAAGAAAATGGCACCCCCCCCTCCCCTGCTGGAAACTGCTACCCAAAGCAACTGTTTCACAATGCTTCATGGTTAGGCTGGCCTTGGTGGCTTGGAACTTGAGGAACGGTGTGTGGCAAATGCAACATGGCTTCTATCTTGAGTTCATGTTCTATCTACCACATGGATATGATGGAAAGCAGCGCAGTGTCTCGCACCTCTTTCAGTAACTTCTTCATGTGCACATCCAACTTCTGATGAAAACGTAGCCAGAGGTGAAGACCTGAATTCTTGTTTCAGTCTCATCTGTGTCTCTCAGCTAGTCATGCTGTTTGCAGTTAACTGTATTTTGCCTGAAACAGAACAGATGAGGTCACAAATCCATCCTTTCGCACTTCTTGGATTTTTGTCCCCAGGAAAACGTTGTCTCTCTCCCCAAGAACACTGCAAAATGCGGTTTCATTGAAAATAACTACTTCAAAGGAAGTAATGCATTGGACATGTCAGCTTTCTGTTCCCTACATCTAGTCCTGAAGTTTTCTTAAAAAAACAACATACTCCATATGCTGAAAACTGCTGGTGGATTTGCAGGCAAAGCCAAGTTGAGGTCATGGGTGGACTGATCCTGCAAATTGCTGGCTCCTGAGATACCCTTTTCAGAGAAAGGAGTAGGGAGCTAGGCTGGAGGGAGGGAGACAGTAGGCTTGGAGGACATGCCCTAATGGGTGTGTATCCTGTGAGCTCTATTTTGCCCTTTTGCTGTCAGTGAGAATGGCCCCTTTGCAGCTTGCTTGCTTCCTTCCTTGCTTGCTTGCTTGCTTGCTTGCTTATTTATTTATTTATTTATTTATTTATTTATTTATTACATTTCTCTACCTTCCAATAGCCAAAGATGTCTGGATGGTTCAAAACAATTACTGTAAAACCATAAAATGCAACATGATAAAATTTAATATAAAAGTTTAAAACTACAGTCTGTAATAAAAACAATAAGCAAAATAAAATCCAGGAGTGTGCAAAGATTTACAGTACAGAAACAGATTTAAAAACAGTAGAAACTGAAAGATTAAAATGCTGGCAAAATAAGGTGATCATCCAGGTCCCAAAAGACTACAAACTAGGCACTAGGTGAGCCTCTCTGGGAGCTCATTTCACCAGGGTGCCACAACAGAAAAGGTCCTCTTCTTAGTAGCCACCTACCACAACATCCTTGGAATGGTCTCCTGAAAAGGACTGCTGAAGGCCATCTTAGATCCAGGCAGGTATAGATGACTTAAATGATCTGGGGTGGGGGGTGGGAGGTAATTGGCCTTGGAGGGCACTTCCCAATTCTCCCAGCTTCATCAATGACATTTGCACTGAGCACCCTTAGTCTTGTATTATTGTTTTGAGAGGCAACAGATGTTGCATTTTGTGTTCTTAGTGTTATATTATTGGTGATGTTTTATGGAACTCTGCAAAATTTTGTGAGGGATGAATGGCAAAAAAGCAAAACATGCATTTCAATATGTGCAGTACAATGCCATACAGCTGTACACCAACACTTTCAATTCTCCAAAAATCTGTATAACCCTTGCTAGAATGTAACGTGGTATGATGTCTCTGCATTGTAGGGTGGGCCTGTCAACCCATCTTCTTTGCCTAGTTTAGAGGAGTCACTAAGAGGTTTGTAAGATGAAGCTGGTGTTGGATTTCAAGGTACTGATGTTGCTTGGGGACTAGCAGCTAGAGCTGTGCACAGATGGCCCCTCAAAATTCTCCACCTTATTTATGGGCAGATAAATGTGGGAGATAATTTCACTGAATTTCTCCAGGGGAAGGAGAAATTCTCCACATTTTCTTCCAGGTAGGGCTCCCTGTTGGCAGGGCTTGTAGCACAGCTTCTTTTGGATTTGGTAAAGGATTTGGGGGTTATTTGTGCTGCAACAGCATCAACTGGGTTGGCAGGCTGGCCCCCATTTTGCATACACCATAATGCAGGTGTGTGTGTGTGTGGGGGGGCAGTGTTGTGTGACCCTCCAGGGATGAGGTGGAGTTGTGCTTTGCCAAATCTTGCCTCCGATTTCCAGCTTCATGAAAGGGGCTTCCATTCTTCTGCCTCATTCTCAGGACAGTCTGTAATTAATGTTGAATTTCTTGTGGTGGTTTTGAACTTACCTGATCACATGCCAGCCTCCCAAGCTGCCTGCATGTCCTGATCTGAAAAAGCCCCATGGGAGGAATTAGCTCATGTTGCCTTCCACTGGGCTTCCATTGAAGTGTAGGGAGCTGAGGAGACTACAGGCTGCCAGAGAGAAGACTGTGCAATGAAGAACAGGATGCTTGTGCTCATTCCTCGGCCACCTCCTAAGCAAGGTAAGCCCAAGGAACCCAAACCCAACCCTTGAGAATTTCTCCAAAATTTCTTCAGTATTTAATTTCTTTTTGACAGCAATTTATCTTCTATCAAATTGAATGAGAATGGTCCCCCCAAAAAACAGATGTGGGAGAAATTTTGCCTGCCTGTGTGCTTATTCATGCTCATATACTTGTCAGTCACCAGAAGGACACCAGACCTTTCTGGAGGCCCCCCCTGAGGTTCCCCATCTAGCAAGCAAGATTCTTTTGCTGTTATAACCAGTGGAGGAAACCCTCTCTGCATTTCAGTCAGAAAGGAAGCCCGAGGATTTAGTTACCTTTGACCATGTAGTGGGGCGAACAGCAGCGGCCTTCTGTTTCCCACTTCCTCATCCATGGAGTGGGGGGAGCAATGTACTTGCGTATAGTGGCGGCGAGTGGCTCCAATGTCATGAGGTGAATCCACTTTGGGTTTCAGTCAGAACTGGTCAGATCTCTAGAGGAGCTTTCCAAGGTGCTGAAGCCTACCCCCAAATTAGTTTCAGCACTATGGGTAGCTCCTTTAGAGTTCTGGCTGAAACCCAGAGCAGATTCACAGCCTCACTGACATCGGAGGCAACAGCCTCCACTGGTTAGCACTGATGGGAGATGTAGTAGTAGTAGTAGTAACAACAACAACAACAACAACAATAATAATAATAACAACAAGAACAATAATAACAATTTTGATTTCTATACCACTTACCATTTTTTAAAATATCTCTACGCAGTTTACAAAAAAGATTAAAATACATTAAAAACATCATAATACATTCAAAATATTTATGAGATAAGAGGGTATTTAAAAGGCAATTAAACTTTAAATACCTGACCAAGAATCGCGCTGTTGCAAAGATTGGGATGTGTGTATTTTGCAAGCAGGAGAGCTGCTGCCAAGAACTGAGGTATGCATTTTGTAGGCAGGAGACCTACTTACTAGTGAGTAGTGATGGGGAAGCTTCATATTTGGGATGCTTTTTGAAAGTGTTGCTGCATGATTCGGTCCTGCTTACCTCTGAGCAGACATGCAAAAGCCTTCTCCTGCTCACAACTGATTAAACTTAAAATTGCATTAATCACATTTGGCCCTGCCCGCTTTGTCTTTGGCCCCACCCACAGATGGAATGTGGCTCCCAGGACCTTTCCCATTTTTTCGATTTGGCCCTCTGGCTGAAAAAGGTTTCTCAGCCTTGTTCCAATGGAAATGTAACCTTTCCATTTTTTTCTTTGAGTGGAAATTAAACAATACCCTTAACAGTCCTAAGGAACACACAATTACCATGGCCACTCATGCAGATCAATCTGACAGATACACTGAGAGAAGATGATACAGAACAGGCCAGTGTAGATATTCTAGTGAAAAAACACCTGCCTTGCGTAGTTTCAAGTCTCATTGAGCCCATTTCTAATTATAGTGGAAACAATGAGCCAGGAATATTAAAACCACTGGAAATTATTCAAAGATGTCGCAACAAGTTCAGGTGACAAAACATGTGCATTTCAATAATGAATTAACAGCACTTAACAAGCGAAAATTCCTTAAGTTCCTAAACATCTCCACCACCCAGCCTTAGCTTTTGACAGCTTAGTTATAGGTTTAAGAGCAGGCGTTACAATTAATGTCAATCCATTTGCCTAACTGAGTTGGGTAGGTGTTAACTTTTTTATGATATTCCTTCCCCACCATCATCAAAACAGGGAAGAAGCAGTAAGTCAATGTTTTACACACTACTTTTTGCTTCCTACTGAATAGCTCACCAAAATATGGGAAATAGTCATACGTTGTAAACACTAACATACAAATCAGATGTTTTGGTTTGACAGACTGAAATGCCAACCATAAAATAAATTACATTGTGTTTTCCAAAGCTGAATTTAACATATATCTTGTTCAGCTTCTAAACACATTGTCACTGTAAAGATCTTGAAATGTTTGGAACACTTCGAACTAACAACTCCATTCATTCATTTGTCTGCTTTAAAGCTAATGGTATGTACCTTTCACCAAGACTGTTGGCAAAAGGTAACAGAAAATCAAGTGGATTTCAAAAGAAAATATCTAACTTGGTTTCACCCAAGCTGCAACAAAGTGTGCCTTGGGACACAGTGTAAACATATCCTTCAGGAATTAGATTTTGTCATGTTCTCATTCAATACCATATTTTTCTCGCTTGGAAAGCACTTCAAAAAGCAAGTGAGAAAAGACAGAACACCTTGTGCTTTGAAAAATGCAAGCTTCTGTTGAGTAGAACTTGTCTTTCTAACACAAATCTACTACATGAATCTACATAAATAAATCTGCCTCTGAAAATTGCTTAATTGTGAACCCTGGACTCACGGGCAATCAAAGCACAGTTCATGAAAACTCACAGGGCTTTGCATGGAAGAGCAAATGTCTATCTAGCTTCAACAATGGGTCCTTGAATTGTGCCATTCCAAATTTCTGAGGTAGAAGTAGAACACATCTCATGGCATCCATCCCCATTTCATGCTGTAGACCAGGGGTGGGCAACTTGTGCCCCACCAGAAATTTTGGCTTTCATCTCGCATCATCTCACACCATTGGCTATGCTGACTAAGGCTGATGGGAGTTGAAGGCCAAAAGATCTGAATAATCACAGGTTGCTCACCCCTGCTGTAGACATTATGGCTACATTAGTACATTTGTGACAGGAATGAGTCAGTTCTCTTCCTCAGCCTTGCATGCTTCTTGCTCTTCACCTCCTCTAGTGTGGTCAGAGGAGGAGTTCAGAAGATGCTGTTTCCATTTTTGATTAACCACAGCTTGCCTTGTAATCTGAACCTGATGAAATGTGGTCAAACTTAACTATGGTTTATTTGAAATAAGCCAACTTCAAAACATGGGTTATGAGATGGCTAGTTCTAACAAGACATAGTTAAGATTAACCACAGTTAAGTGGTCATCCAAAATCTAAATTGTGGTTAATCTAAAATGGAAGTGGAAGCTTTCAATCTCCTCCTCACAGCCACACTGGAAGAGGAAAGGGAGATTGCATGAGCCCAGAGGGGGGCTAGGCTCATTCCCATCATGATAAACCACGATTTATTGAGGTGTCTGAATACAGAGCCCCTTCATGGATCACTACCTTGTTGTGGTGAAGGGGCTTGCGTAACTCAGTGAAGCCATAAGCTATGCTGTGCAAGGCCACCCAAGGCGGACAGGTCATGGCAGAGAGTTCTGACAAAATGTGGTCCACTGGAGAAGGAAATGGCAACCCACTCCAGTATTCTTGCCAAGAAAACCCCATGGAACGTATCACAAGGCTAAAAGAGATGACGCCGGAAGATGAGCCCCTCAGGTCGGAAGGTGTCCAATATACTACTGGGGAAGAGCAGAGGGAAGTTCCAAGTAGCGCCAGAAAGAGTGAAGCGGCTGGGCCAAAGCCGAAAGCACACTCAGCTGTGGATGTGTCTGGTGGTGAAAAGAAAATCCGATGCTGTAAAGAACAATATTGTTTAGGAACCTGGAATGTCAGATCAATGAATCAAGGTAAGCTGGAGGTGGTCAAACATGAGATGGCAAGATTGAACATCGACATCTTGGGAATCAGCGAACTAAAATGGACAAGCATGGGCGAAGTGAATTCAGGTGACCATCATATCTACTACTGTGGGCAAGAATCCCTTAGAAGAAGTGGAGTAGCACTCATAGTCAACAAAAGGGTGGGAAAAGCAGTCCTGGGGTACAATCTCAAAAACGATAGAATGATCTCAGTACAAATCCAAGGCAAATCATTCAACATCACAATAATTCAAGTCTATGCCCCAACCACTGATGCCGAAGAAGCTGAGGTTGATCAGTTCTATGAAGACCTATAACACCTTCTAGAACTAACACCAAAAAAAGATGTCCTTTTCATCATAGGGGATTGGAATGCCAAAGTAGGAAGTCAAGCAATAACCAGGATAACAGGCAAGCATGGCCTTGGTGTACAAAATGAAGCAGGACAAAGGCTAATAGAGTTTTGCCAAGGGAACACGCTGATCATAGCAAACACTCTTTTCCAACAGCACAAGAGGCGACTCTACACATGGACATCACCAGATGGTCAATATCGAAATTTAGGAATGTACGAAAGGTACTTACCTTTCCGTGGATTATGCTGATGCTGGGGGGGGAGGCGTTCCATCCCTCCCACCGGAATCCTGGCCCGGGGGGGAGGCGCTCCATTCCTCCCCCCCGGAATCCTGGCCGGCCAGCTCTGCTCCGCAGGGATTCTGCAGAGCCTCCGGCCGGCTCCGCCAGCAGCCGGACATCCGGCCGCTGGCAAACAGGGATGCAAATGGCGGTGGCCATAGCTGCTGCAGTTTGCGTCCCGGCCTGCAGTCAGCTGTGATAGGCTACGTAAATGTTTACGTAGCCTATCACGGCTGATTAAAACAAACAAAAAAAAAACGCGCGTACGCTATTTGCGTTCCCCTTATTTTCGCCATCTTAGTCTACATACATGTTTATGTAGACAAAGACGTGCCAAAATAAGGAATGCAAATGGCGGCCCCCATGGGCGCCGCCATGTGCGTACGCGCATTTTTGTTTTTTGTTTTTGTTTTAAATCAGCCGTGATAGGCTACGTAAACATTTACGTAGCCTATCACAGTGTTTTTTTAAAATCTAGCCGTGATAGGCTACGTAAATCTTTATGTAGCCTACCACTTTTTTTGTTTTTTGTTTTTTTTAACCTGGAAATGGTGGCGGCGGCAGCCGGTCGGAAGAGCGGCCGCTGTAGCCGCCGCCGCCGAACTGCCACCGGAGCTGCCGCCGCCAGGAAGATCCGCCTAAGGTAAGTCCCATCCCGGGGGGGGGGAGCGGGGGGGCAGGGGGCCGTTCCGCCACCGATTTTGGGGGGCCGAATGTGCTGGCATTCGGCTTCCCCGAGATCCATGGCAGAACTTTCGTACATCCCTAATCGAAATCAGATTGATTATGTACTTTGCAGCCAAAGATGGAGAAGCTCTATACAGTCAGTCAAAACAAGACCTGGAGCTGACTGTGGCTCAAATCATGAGCTTCTTATTGCAAAATTACAGCTTAAATTGAAGAACGTCGGGAAAACCACTAAACCGTTCAGGTATGACCTAAATTATATCCCTTATGAATATACAGTGGAGGTGAGGAATAGATTTCAGGGATTAGACCTCATAGACAGAGCGCCTAAGGAACTATGGACAGAGGTCGGTAACATTGTTCAGGAGGCAGCAACTCAATCCATCCCAAAGAAAAAGAAATGCAACAAAGCAAAGTGGCTGTCTGATGAGGCTTTACAAGTAGCTGAGGAAAGAAGGGAAGCAAAAAGCAAGGGAGAAAGGGGAAGATATATCCAACTGAATGCAGAGTTTCAGAGAATAGCAAGGAGAGACAAGAAGGCCTTCTTAAATAAAAATGCAAAGAAATCGAGGAAAACAATAGAATGGGAAAGACTAGAGATATTTTTAAGAAAATCAAAGATCTCAAGGGAATGTTTTGTGCAAAGACAGGCATGATAAAGGACAAAGAAGGCAGGGACCTAACATAAGCAGATGAGATTAAGAAGAGGTGGAAATAATACACAGAAGAACTATACAGGAAAGATCTGAATGTCCCTGATAGCCATTATAGTGCGGTCACGGAACTTGAGCCGGACATCGTAGAGAGTGAAGTCAAGTGTGCCTTGGGAAGCATTACTAACAACAAAGCTGGTGGAGATGACAGTATTCCAGCTGAGCTATTTAAAATCCTAATAGATGATGCTGTTAAAGTGCTGCACTCAATATGCCAACAAATTTGGAACACTCAACAGTGGCCACAAGACTGGAAAAGGTCAGTTTACATTCCAATTCCAAAGAAGGGCAACGCCAAAGAGTGTTCGAACTACCGTACATTTGCGCTCATTTCACATGCCAGCAAGGCTATGCTCAAAATCCTACAAGCTAGGCTTCACGCTTCAGCAGTATGTGAATCGAGAACTACCAGAAGTACAAGCTGGGTTTCGAAGAGGTTTACGTAAAAAAGATTTACGTAGACTACAGTGACCAAATAAGGAACGCGAATGGCAGCTCCCTATAGGGGCCGCCATTAGCACACGCGCTTCCCCCCCCCCCAAAGTCACCCGTGATAGGCTACGTGACGATTTACGTAGCCTATCACGGCTGACTTTGCAAATCTAGCCGTGATAGGCTACGTTAATCGTCACGTAGCCTATCACGGGGGCGTTTTTTTTTTTTACTTTTCTTGGAATGGCGGCGGCAGCAGCCGGTCAAAAGACCGGCTGCTGCCCCCACCCCTGTCGAAGCCCTGCCGAACTGCTGCTGGGACCTGCCGCCGGGAGCGACATTCAGGAAAGGTAAGTCCCATCCCGGGGGGGGGGCGCGGGGGGCGGGGGGGCGGAGAATTTCTTCCCAAAACTACTTCGGGGGGCCGAATGCGTTGGCACTCGGCCCCCTGAAGTTTCGGCGAGAAATTCTCTGACACACCTAATCACAGGTCAGAATTAAGATTGTCGGGAGAATTATCAACAACCTCAGATACGCAGACGATACCACCCTAATGGCAGAAAGCGAAGAGGATCTAAAGAGCCTCTTGTTGAGGGTGAAAGAGGAGAGTGCAAAAGCTGGTTTGAAACTCAACATTAAAAAAACAAAGATCATGGCCTCTGTCCCCATCACTTCCTGGCATATAGAAGGGGAAGAAATGGAAGCAGTGACAGATTTTATTTTCTTGGGCTCCAAGATCACCGCAGATGGTGACTGTAGCCATGAAATTAAAAGATGCTTGCTCCTTGGGAGGAAAGCTATGGCAAACCTAGGCAGCATAGTAAGAAGCAGAGACATCACCTTGCCGACAAAGGTCCGTACAATCAAAGCTATGATTTTCCCAGTAGTAATGTATGGCTGTGAGAGCTGGACTCTAAGGAAGGCTGAGCACTGAAGAATTGATGCTTTCGAACTGTGGTGCTGGAGAAGACTCTTACGAGTCCCCTGGACTGCAAGGAGATAAAATCAGTCCATCCTAAAGGAAATCAACCTTGACTGCTCATTGGAAGGACAGATACTGCTCAAATATTTTGGCCACCTAATGCGAAAAGAAAACTCCCTGGAAAAGACCCTGATGCTGGGAAAGATTGAAGGCAAAAGGAGAAGGGGACAGCAGAGGATGAGATGGCTAGATAGCATCACCGATGCAATGAATATGAACTTGAGCACACTCCGGGAGAGAGCGGAGGACAGGAATGCCTGGCGTGCTATGGTCCATGGGGTCAAGAAGTCGGACACGACTTATTTATTTATTTACTTCATTACTATACCGCCCAATAGCCAAAGCTCTCTTAACGACTGAACAACTGAATACAGAGAATGGTAGTGGATTAAACCCACTCTCTGTTAAAGCTTCTGTGTGCCATTTGGATAACAGACTGACCATTTTTATGGATGTTTTTAGAACCCAGTTCCAAACCTGCCCTGGTGGGTACTTAAGCCAGATTTGATTCAGAAGAAGGGCTCCAAGGGTTCATCCAGTCCAGCAATGCATTCCAAAGAACGGCCAACCAAATGCTGTGCGAAGCTCACAAGCAGGTATAGAGACAACAGCCCCCTCTTTTGCAGACTACAGCTGATCATGGAGGGTCCATACAGCTGCCATGACTACTAGCCCTTGAAAGAAGTATGCTCCCTGAAATTGTCTAGTCATATTTTTTTTAAAAAAGCCATTTAAAACAGTAGCAATCATAGCACTTCTTGTATTCCATAAGTTAATTATGGGTTAAACCCAGTGTTGTTCCTACTTAGATTAGACCCTTTGAAATGAATGGAACATAAAGTTAGCCATGACTAACTTATGTCCCATTCATTTCAACAGGTCTAGTCTAAGGAGGACTAACATTGGATTTAACTCAATGAGTTCGGTGAAGACATACTTCCTTTTTCCTGAGCATCCTGTTAATCAATTTTAATTGGATCGCCCTGAGTTCTAGTATTACGTTATTGAGGAGGAGGAGGAGGTGTTTCACTGAATGTTGCTTTGGGACTACCATTGTTAGCCTGTGGTCTGGCTTCTCTGCCCCCTATTATCTGCTCAACCTGTATAAGCAGATTATTTTCAAAAGATAGAGCTGCAGTCTTTTAAAAAATGGTTACCACTTCCAGGGCTGTGTTTCCACCAGCGATTTACTTCAACCTGGCTGCGCAGTGAGGTCTCTGTGTTTCCATGATGTCATGGCCAGTCAGCACCAGCCCTACATTTTAGGGATGTACGAAAGTCACTCACCTTTCCGTGGATTATGTTGATGGTGGTGGTGGGGAGGCATTCCGTCCCTCCCCCCGGAATCCTTGATGGGGGAGGCAATCCGTTTCTCCCCCCTGGAATCCTCCACAGCCGGCAGTGCTCCGTGGCAACTCCGCGGAGCAGCCGGCCAGGCCCAGGCCAGAGCCGTCCGCAGCCGGATTTCCGGCCGCGGAGGGCTCTGGATAAAAACAAAAAACAAAACCACGTACACAAATGGTGGCGGTTACGGCCGCCGCCATTTGTGTTCCTTATTTTTGGCCGTTTTAGTCTACGTAAATATTTACGAAGACTATGATGGCGAAAATAAAGGGGAACGCAAATAGCATAGCGGGCGCTATTTGCGTCCCTTTTTCATTCACCGTTTTAGCCTACGTAAATATTTACGTAGACTAAGACGGCCAAAAATAAGGAACACAAATGGCGGCGGCTATGGTGTACTATTGCGTAACTATTGCGTACGTGGTTTTTTTTGTTTTTTGTTTTACCCAGAGCCCTCCGCAGCTGGAAATCTGGCTGCAGACGGCTGTGGCCTGGGCCTGGCTGGCTGCTCCGCAGAACTGCCACGGAGCACAGCTGGCTGTGGAGGATTCCGGGGGGGGAGGAATGGATCGCCTCCCCCCCGTCAAGGATTCCAGGGGGAGGGACGGAACGCCTCCCCCCCACCATCAAAATAATCCGTGAAAATGTAAATGACTTTCGTATATCCCTACTTTAAAACTTACTTTAAAGGAGGGAAAAGGGGGCTCAGAAGGCAGGGAGGAGACTGGCCAGAGCAGGAAACTGGAGCACAACAGAAGAGGGAGAAGAAGGGGGGACTTAGCAAGAGGAGGAGGCAGGAACATGGACGAGGTAATCAGACCCAACCCAGACTCCACCCAGCCATCAAGGAAATAATTCAATTAGAGCTCAGTGGAAACAGCACAGAGCCCCAGCCTACAGCGATGATAAGCTGGAACTTTAAGCGCTGTGGAAACTGGAAAAGGAGCAGATGCGATTGGGGAAACATTGCAACAAAGTTGCAAACAAAGTGAAGCTGATAGCATGGAAACACACCCCAGGACTATTGCGGGGTGGGGGGGATTCTTGTTTCCTGTTTTTAGTTGCTGGACTCACTGGTTAGCCCCTAGTAAGTACAAGCCCGTATCTAGATTTGCCACCAAACATTTGCCAAAAGTATATTCAGGTCATTTTTTTTTTTTTTAAAGAATGGAATAGGGTCACCTATACATTACCAAAAAAGGAGACAAAACTGGCTATCAGTTTGCATAATATTTGCATATGCTAATGTGTATGTATAGATGCCAGTTGCTACAATTTAAATAGAAATATAAAACATCTCACCAGAAAACTGTAACCACCTGATTCGTGTGCCCACTCAATCTGTCCTCCAGGTGCTAACTCTTGGTGGTTCTTAAGGTTCTTCATCTTTAAACTGGATTTGGACTTGGCAGCCCTTGAAATAGAGAGCACCCCTTCCAACCAAGGACTGTCCTCCCAGACATTTTTCCTCCTCCCTCCCAACTGCTTTTCCTTTTGCGTCATGTCTTTGAGATTGTAAACCTGATAGCAGGGACTGTCTCATTATTAATCTTTGGAAGACACTCTGGCAGCCTTGTTTTTTTTGGCTGGAGAGCAGGCTAAAAATACTGAAATAAAATAATAATAAATAAATATAGGAGTGTTCTCTGTAAAGTAGGACACACAGCCACCCTAGGGGGAGCCTCTTCAGGCAAAATATCTGAGAAATGATGTTTGGAGAGGAGACACAGGTATCTAGGAAGGACCAGACTTCAGTGGCAGAATATGTATTCTGCATGCTGAAGTTGCCAGGTTCAGGCCTTGGCTTCTCCGATGAATGGTGGTTCAGGTAGTAGGAGATGTTAAAGATCTGTGCAAGAGACCCTGGAAAGCTGCTTTTAGTCAAACAGAACAATATTGGGCAGATAGACAAAGAATCTGACTTGGTATCAGGCAGCTCCATCTGCTCCTTTCTAATTTCTCCTGCTGGAGTCTGGATGCCTCAGAGACAAGATATGTAATACTCAACAAACTGTGGCAAATTCTTAAAGAGATGGGAGTACCAGACCACCTTACCCGTCTCCTGAGAAACCTGTACGAGGGTCAAGAAGCAACAGTAAGAACCAGACATGGAACAACCGAGTGGTTCAAAACTGGGAAAGGAGTACGACAAGGCTGCATATTGTCACCCTGCTTATTTAACTTATATGCAGAGTACATCATGAGAAACGCCGGGTTGGATGAATCACAGGTCGGAATTAAGATTGCTGGGAGAATTATCAACAACCTCCGATACGCAGACGATACCACCCTAATGGCAGAAAGTGAAGAGGATCTCAAGAGCCTCTTGTTGAGGGTGAAAGAGGAGAGTGCAAAAGCTGGTTTGAAACTCAACATTAAAAAAACGAAGATCATGGCATCTGGCCCCATCACTTCCTGGCATATAGAAGGGGAAGAAATGGAAGCAGTGACAGATTTTACTTTCTTGGGCTCCAAGATCACTGCAGACGGTGACTGTAGCCATGAAATTAAAAGACGCTTGCTCCTTGGGAGGAAAGCTATGGCCAACCTAGACAGCATAGTAAGAAGCAGAGACATCACCTTGCTGACAAAGGTCCGTCTAATCAAAGCTATGGTTTTCCCAGTAGTAATGTATGGCTGTGAGAGCTGGACTATAAGGAAGGCTGAGCACTGAAGAATTGATGCTTTCGAACTGTGGTGCTGGAGAAGACTCTTACGAGTCCCCTGGACTGCAAGGAGGTCAAATCAGTCCATCCTAAAGGAAATCAACCCTGAGTGCTCATTGGAAGGACAGATAATGAAGCTGAAGCTCCAATATTTTGGCCACCTAATGCAAAGAGAAAACTCCCTGGAAAAGACCCTGATGCTGGGAAAGACTGAAGGCAAAAGGAGAAGGGGACGGCAGAGGATGAGATGGCTAGATAGCATCACGGATGCAATGAATATGAACTTGAGCACGCTCCGGGAGAGAGCGCAGGACAGGAAGGCCTGGCGTGCTATGGTCCATGGGGTCACAAAGAGTCGGACACGACTGAACAACAACAACAACAACAATAAACCTTGATTCTGAAGTGGCGGGGAGTGCGTAGAAGGGAATAAATTCTTGCCCTGGTAGGTAATTTCTTCTTAATCCATGAGCTTCTTTCTGGCAGGATACTCCTCTGCTTAATTTAATCGCCTGCATTTTCTTTACTGCTTCCTGGCTTTTCGGCAAGGCTTTCGGCTTGCAAAGTGGAACGGCAAAGTCATCAAGAAGATGCTCTGTACTCTCCATCCCTGTCATTTTGTTTGTGCATTCTCATGCTACCCTCAATTGATCCGCTCTTAGCTGGAGAAAGAAATATACTCCCCTGCCCCCGACAGGATAGCGGCAGGCTGACGTGTGCACTGAAGCTCAGTAGGGCTGCAGTTTGCCTCTCTGTGTGCCAGCTCAGACTCAGAGACCCCTAAAGCTCCGCATTGTACTGTCTGTTGAAAACTTTGACTACTGAATTCAGACTTGACACAGGTGTTGGCAACTTGATTTATTTATTTACATGCTTATATACAGCTCCCTGGCAGGGTTCCTAACACAGGCCTGCAGCAGGGCTTCTCCTAGTTTAAAGGAAGAGAGGAAGACGAGATGCTTGGAGGCTGCTTTGTCCTGAACAGTTCACAGTTAGCTTACTGTGCCTCCATACAATGTAGGAATGGAACATATGCATTACTGGATGTCTTGTGCATCCAGTGCAATTTTAAATGGGATGAACTTATAAGTTCCACAATGATCATAGAATCATTGAATCATAGAATAGTAGGGTTGGAAGGGGCCTACAAGGCCATCGAGTCAACCCCCCCGCCCAACGCAGGAATCCAAGTCAGAGCATCCCTGACAGATGGCTGTCCAGCCTCATCTTGAACGCCTCCAGTGTGGGAGAGCCCACCACCTCCCTAGGGAATTGGTCTTTGTGTTCCACCTAGGGATGTTAGAGAAATCCACCGAGGATTCAAATGAGGCCAGATTCTTTGGAATCTGGCCTCCGGAATCTGCAGTGGGATGGCCCCACTTGCCTCTGCTCCAGGAGGATTCCGTGGGGAATGGCTCTCGGATGCTTGTTCAAGCAGAGCCGTTTGCCTCCATGCCAATTGCCATTTAAAAAAAAAAAAAATGGCGATCAGCAGTATGTGTCCATAGACTTATACACAAGATTCACAGCTCTATTTTGCATATAGGTCTATGGGCACATCCTGCCAATTGCCATGTTGCTTAAAAAACTGCTTTAAAAAAACCCCAGTTGGCTTGGCTGGCTGTTTTTTTTTTAACCTCCTCTGCATGGACTGACTGATATGGTTTGGATCTTTGGTTAGTTGGCTGCCACTTAGGAAGGTTAATTGGTTTCTTTGGCATTTTGGCAGTTTGTTCCGGTCACATTTAGGGGGATGTATGGTGGGTTTTGTTCTTCTGTTTTGGTCAGAAAGAGATAAAATTGAATGAGCACTCTGATTCACCTTTACGATAATGGTCCATTCCTGAGACTTGGTCCTCGGGACTATGGGACCCAGGGGCAGTGTATGGATGGCCTTTGGGCCTAACTGGTTTCACCTACCTGGAGTTGTGAGGCATCAGGAGGAGATGACTCAGGGAAGCCACTGTCTGCACCTGTAGGGGCATGGCCTAAGAGATGGGGTGGAAATATATTCCCCACCTCTCACTCTGGGTGAGTTTTGGATGACCTGAACAGAGTTCCGGGTTCTTGCCTAGGCTATTTAGTGTGCAATTCCAAGCATTTCTTAGCCAGCATGGCTGGCTGGGGAATACTGGGGTTGTAGGACATTTTTCTGTCTAAAAATGCATAGGATTGTGCCTTAAGATTAGTATCCCCACACAGATAGTCTCCCCCGCAGATCCTTAATGAGGTTTAAATACATGTGGCCCTTTGTTCAATCCAGTTCTTGTGTCTCACCTTTTTCTTTCTGGTTTTGTGTTTGTCCGCAAAAGAATGAGTCGGTGTTCTCCCCCACCTCTCCCATTTTATGCCAAGACACACATCTCCTGGCCTCCCCTCCTTTGCATCTGATTTAGCTCACTTCAGTTCCATGCAAGAGAACAGTTATGGATATTCTACTAATCACACATTCACTGATTGTCCCACAGAAGATATCGAGCGTGAAAACTGCTTCACAAATGCGGAAGGTGAGACAAATTGGATGGGATTGGGATTCATGGTGTGTCAGCTCCCCCAGTGGCTCCACTTGCTAGTATGATCAGCTAATTGCATTACTGAAAGAGTGTTTTCCGCAGCCCCACAATCAATCCTATCCCAGACGTGATTATATCAATGCCTGTGTCTTACAGATGGAAAAGTGGTTAATTCTACATTTCAATGTTCCCCAAAGTGTTCTGTTAAGCACTGGGATCTCCTCTCTTTGTTTCATGCACAGTTTGAGGAAGGACTGTAGGTGTAGTAAAATGAAAATTTTAAATGAGTGAGCAGCATACAGGTGGAAACCAAATACTGAATACTTGACCTGCAAGGACTACACCGTTTCCCCAAGTGAACTCCTGAACATTTCAACCAGGGATGTGTTGGAAATTTGCTCTGTTGAAGTTGTTGGCTTTTTTCTTTTCTTTTTAAAACACGTTACGCAATTTGCACTTCCTGGACCTAAACATGGACCAAAAAGCAATATGTGGTCAGAAATCCATACATTTCCAAACTTGTGATGTGTTCCACAAAATTAAAATGAAAGTGTGTTCAACAACATTTGAAAAAATGTGCAGAACCAAATGTGTACATTTCCAAAATGCACACAAACGTGCTTTTGTGAATGGGTGCATGTGTCCAAAAATGCACACAGTTTAAATTGTGTACAATGATATGTACAATATGAAAAATGTGTACACAGTTCTGTACATATTTTTAAAAATAAATAAATAGCGAGCAAGCTTGACCTTTATAAAAGGGGACCTAGACTGAAACTGACAGGTCCTTCCATTCCTAATTTCAGTAGATGCAGCTTTTCTATTTTGAATTGCTGTGCTGGGAAAAGCTACCCCTGTTGAATTTCTGTCTGACATGCAGCAGTTAAAAGTATGGGAAACCTTGCAATTGTTCAGCTTAAAGACTGGAAAACCTGTGAGCATTACTTGTTTGGGATGAATGGATCTGTACATTTTGCCTTCTCCCACATCCATCATTTCAAAAACTTAGATTTTCTCCATCCCAGTTATGAAGAAATATGCAGATCTTGGGAAGTTCTTATGAAGAACTGAATGGAGCAAAATTCTCACCCATCCCTGTTGCTTGTTTGGCTGAATCTTAGAAGGCAGAAAAACTGGACTGAGCAAGGTTTTCCAGTTGAGGGGATACCTTGTTTCTGTCCAGCAACAGCAGAAATTACGTAAAATTAGCAAGAATATTATTTTTATTATTATTTATTACATTTCTATACTGCCCAATAGCTGAAGCTATACCATTAGGCATACTGTATTCAAGGGAGAGAATCTCAGTGGAGGCTGGTGGCTCTGATTTTGGTGGGGCTATGAATCCACTCTGGGTTTCAGTCAGAACCAGCCAGAACTCTAAAGGTGCTATCTGAAGTGCTGAACCTATTTTGGGGATAGGGCTGAGCACTTTGGATAGCTCCTTTAGAGTTTTGTCTGGCTCTGACTGAAACCCAGAGTGACCATAAGAGCACAAGAACATAAGAGCCCTGCTGGATCAGATCAAGGGTCCATCCAGTCCAGCATTCTGTTCACACAGTGACAGTGGCCAACCAGCTGTTGACCAGGAACCCACAAGCAGGACAAGAGTGCAACAGCACCCTCCCGCCCAGCAACTGGTGCACATAGGCTCACTGGCTCTGGGACTGGAGGTAGCACATAGCCATCAAGACTAGTAGCCCTTGATAGCCTTCTCCTGTAGGAATTTGTCCAATCTCCTTTTAAAGTCAACCCAAGTGGTGGCCATCACTACATCTTGTGGAAGTGAATTCCATAGTTCAACTATGCACTGAGAAGTCCTTCCTTTGATCTGCCCTGAATCTCCCACCAATCAGCTTCATGGGATGACCTATGACTAGATCCATAGCCCCATCGAAATCACAGCCACCAGCCTCCACCGCTCTTACTCCATATTCATCTACCAGAGCTGACCCAAGACATAATGCTGAACCAATTACTTGAATGCAGTTCTTAGACTGAGCATGGCTACACATAGGATACCCTGGGACTACACTTCAGGAAGGACGCACACTCTGCCATCAGCCAGGGGACCAAGTGCCACTGCCCAAGTGCAAGGAGATGGGGACAATAGCCTAACTGGAGCTGCCTTTCAACTCAGCAATGGTCCAGTAGAGATGGGGAGCCACATATACCCACTGCCACCCCATCCTGTTCCTGGTCCTCAGCTGGGTTATTGTTTGTAGCTGGACCTACTTCCTCCTCACAAGTAGAACCTTCCTCTCAAGTAGGCCCCTGGCGATAGAGCCTTCTCGCAGGCGAATAGCCACTCCTATGGCAGCTCAGGGCTTCCCACCAGGTCCACTGCCACCATCACCCTTGGGGGCCAGGGAGCCAGTGGAGGCTGGTGGCTCTGATTTTGGTGGGGCTGTGAATCCATCCTGGGTTTCAGTCAGAAGCAGTCAGAACTCTAAAGGAGCTATCCAAAGCCCTGAAGCCATTTCGGAGGTAGTGTCCAGCACTCTGGATAGCTCCTTTAGAGGCCAGGGTGGTTCTGACTGAAACCCAGATGGGTTTCAAAGCCCCATTGAAATCCAAGCCACGAGACTCCACTTCAGGGAGCAGAGTAGAATCTCAGGATAAGGCAGTGCTTAGATTGGAGCCCGAGGGGTTATTGGGCCCCCCAGTAACAAGGCATCTCTGAGATGGGGCTCTTCAGGCTCCCTTTCAGCTATGGCATGACCCTCCTGCTGGTCTTCAATTGGAGAGCTGTTCTCTGTGGAGTCCCAAGCCTATTGCTCTGAAGAAGTTTCTCTGGGAACTGGGGCAAACAGGGCAGTGGCAGCCACTGGAAGGCTACAACCTACCTTGCTGCCTAGGAAGAGCAAGAGGAAGACCAGCTGCCTGGCCTGGCCCCCATCCATCAGCCAGAGAATGAGCAGCAGAAGGGTGCTTCGCTTCCCTTCTCCCAGCCAGAAAGAGCACTCTTCTCCAACAGCCAGTTGCCCTGGGCCCACAGAGCAGTGGGGAGCCACACTTTGGCTCCACCCATTGGGCAGGGGATTAAGGCCTGCTGGATGTGTGTGTAAGTGTGAGGGATTTGTGTGTGTGTACGTGTGTGTGTGTGTGAATTATTACAACCTAGTGTAAGCCACCTTGACAGTAATTTGACGGAATGGTATGATATATATCTTTGAAATAAATAAATAAACAAACCATCCCATTTTGTTGTTAAACACATTTGCTAGTTGCTGAAGACAACACACAAGAAAAACTAAATGAACACGCAAAACCCATAGAAATCAATCTAAAATGGCATACAACCAATAAAACTGCCAATACCACTTCTCTGCCTCTTCCCTAGATATTGAAACTACAACTGGTCAGAAGCTATCAGCAAAGGACTGAGCTAAGAAGGCTGCATTTTCATTTAGAAAATTTAATTTACAAGGCAAAAATGGTTTTTCAAGTGGTGTAAGAGGTGCCCTTTTTTTGCATTTTATTTAGGTGTGTTCTCACAGTCCTGATCTGCTGCTGTTTGGGTGTGATTTTTGAGGCTTCCCTTTCCTTCTCTGCATGATTCTAGCTAATCAGGGATCACACTGTTGTTGCAATTTATTGGGGATGTCCGAAATACTCACCTGGCTCCGTGCCGGGGCATCTGCGGTGGGGGGGAGGCGCTCTGTCCCTCCCCCCGGAATCCTCCCTGGCTGGCTCCGCTCCGCAGCAGCTCCACGGAGCCACCGGCTGGGGCTGGCCACAGCCAGAGTTCCGGCCGCGGCCAGGCTACTACAGCCATCGTAGCGGCCACCATTTGTGTCCTTGCAACCAGCCATGATAGGCTACGTAAGTATTTATGTAGCCTATCACGGCAAAGAGCAGGGATGCAAATGGCGGCCGCTACGCCATTTGCGCCCCTGCTCTTTGCCGTGATAGGCTACGTAAGTATTTACATAGCCTATCACGGCAAAGAGCAGGGGTGTAAATGGCGTAGTGGCCGCCATTTGCGTCCCTTCTCTATGCCATGATAGGCTACGTAAATACTTACGTAGCCTATCACAGCTGCAAGAATGCAAATGGCGGCTGCAGCAGCCCAGCTGCGGCCAGCCAGGAGACCAGCCAGAGCCGCTGCTGCATCCGCCCCAGGTAAGTTCCGTCCCAGGGGGATTCTGCGGGGTGGCGGGGGGCAGGAGGCCGTTCTGCCACAGATTCCAGGGGGCCAGATTCTAAAGAATCTGGCCTCATAGAATCATAGAATATAGGGTTGGAAGGGGCCTACAAGACCATCGAGTCCAAGCCCCCTGCTCAATGCAGGCATCCCCGACAGGTGGCTGTCCAGCCTCGTCTTGAATGCCTCCGGTGTGAGAGAGCCCACCACCTCCCCAGGTAATTGGTTCCATTGTCGTATTGCTCTAACAGTCAGGAAGTTTTTCCCGATGTTCAGCCTCACTGGAATCCGTGGTGGAATTCTGTGAAATCCCTACAATTTATTATGGCACCATATAGTAAATCAAATTTGACAATTTGTGAAGGGAATCATGTCTTTATTGCCAGTGTATCTAGTCCAACATTCCCTGTTTTGCCATGCTACAGCAATTTCATTCCCAGAACGTGGCTTACCACGCAAGGAGTTTCAGCCCGATTGCCTCAGCAGTGAAAATGCATCCCTCCCAACATCAGTTCCAAATGAGGAGCCCTACACAATGAGTAAACACTTTTACCCTTCAAAAGATTGCTGAAAAGTGGAGTCATATTGCAGCTTGAAAATTCAGTGGCAAAAATGTTCCCTCTTTTGGCTTAGCGCTCTTTTCAAAAATGTGAAGGTCTTCACCCTCCCAAGTGATACTGGGAGCGAGTCACCTTGGGTTGCACCTCATGGATTTCATGCCACTTTATTGGAGTCCTTGCGTATACTGCTGTCAGAAGAGATTGTCTGTTCAGTTGAACTGACCTGGTTTTCTCCTCCCCCCCCCCATCAATACAGTATTTTCTGGGGATCAAAAGAATTTTGAGCGAGCCAGGAAAAAATCCAGCTAAGTGCACTGACATTTGCCAGGGTACATTCCGCAAACAATAGGATCTCCACATAACATTTACCATTGTTCCTACAGCTTCAGGCTGCAAGGAGATGAGATTTAAAGAAGTATCTTTGTAATGAAGAATGCCTGGCTGTCTGGGGCAGCGAGACTCAGGAGAAAACAGGCCGGGTTGCTTTCAGCTATTGTACAGGAGAAAGACGTTCAACAGGGGGAATTCTTGTTTTGTAGTAGCATCATCCTTGCTATGCAGAGACCTTCTGCCCAATAATGCCGGGGCTCACAGGGATGTGGCGATAACACTTTGTTATTAGCAGAGATATGAAGGTCATCAGCCGCCCTGCTCAGACTTCTGTGTTCCTTCTGAGTTAAGCTGCAATCCTCACGGTAGCCAAGGAGAGGAATGAAATTTCCCAGCAGCAGATTGTCCTCTGTTGTAATGCAAAATATTGGGTGGTGGTGGTGGTGGCTTGGTCTTGAATGGGCAGTTAAAACAGATTCACTTCGCAAAAGCCTTTCTCCTGGTGGAGTTGACAATTAGAACTGGTTTGGTGGTATGGATCAGCACAGCTGCCTGCATTTTTGGCCTCTCCTTGGAGGTGTGGCTATGGGACCTGTCGTGATCAGTGCCTCCACTTCAAAATGTACCACTACATCACTGCTCAGGAGCTCTATCCTCGACTAAATCTGGCAACCCTAAAGATGCTGTTTTCCCCACGAACCCTAATTCTTATGTAACACTCATATATACTGGTGTAAGGGACAGACATTGTTCCCAACTCATAGGAACGTAGGAAGCTGCTTTATACTGAGTCAGACCCTGGGTCCATCTAGCCCAGTATTGTCAACACTGACTGGCAGCAGTGGCTCTCCAGGGTTTCAGGCAGGAATTTTTCCAGCCCTACCTGGAGATGCCGGGGATTGAACCAGGAACCTTCTGCATGCAGAGCAGGGGCTCTACCACTGAGCCATGGCTCCTCCCCTATAAAGATCTATATCTATATTTGTATTATACCCATATGTTTTGTCCCAGTAGGCAAATCATAAGGGATTTTTTTTTTGGGGGGGGGGTGTATTCATATCAAGAAACCAGCACAGAAGGAACAAATTAACCCTTCCAGTGCCATGACGCAGTTCAGAGTCCCTGCCCTCCACCTCACCCAATGCACAGATGCATCTTCTCTTTAAAACAACCTGATTACAGATCCACCATCTTGTCTTCTTGTGCCATGAGTTAGGTCAGTCTCCATTCCCAGATAAATATTTGTGGTTGCGGGTCTTTCCTTCACTTTTCCCACCTGCTCAGTTATCATCAGTAGAACGCTGGATATTCTACAATTGATATTTTGTACCAGACAAGTGAGACCTGCAACAGAAAGTTGCAGAATGGTGTCATCCTATTCAGCATTCCAGCCAGCCAGCCAGCCAGCCAGCCAGCCATGCCTTCTTTCAGGACACTATCATCCAAACTTGCCCCGTTCTCAACCCCGAACGCAAGTGGGACAGCATTTTTTTCAGAAAATATTTGCACATTTTTGAACTTGTGATCATGTTTGAAAAATGCACATTTTTTTTTTAAAGAAAGGCACACTTCGAAATGCATCCCCCCAAGCCTTTTGACACTTTAGTCAATGGGGAAAGTGCACACTTTTGAAAAATGTGCACAGAAATGTGCACTTTCCCCATTTCAAAAGCAAACTTTTCCTGTTAGAACAAACAGAAAAACAGGTTGCAAACAAAAATAGGAATGAGCTGATCCAAGCTTTGAAGTGAAGTTCAGCGAATTTTGGAGAGCTTGAATATCCCCGGTTCTCCCAGCCCCATTTCACTCCCCCTACCACCCTCCAATTTTCCTTCCCTATCACCAACAGACTCTCAGCATGCAAAATCCTCACCAGGCTTTTCTGAGTTATTGATTTTGCCTCCTCGTTTTCTTTTGTTTTTCTCCTAAAGATGTCTTCTATTTCAGCAAACCATGGGGTTCACTAAACATTTTATGCCTTTCCCTTGCTTCTTAGTAGCCTTGTTTTGTCTGCATACCAGTCATAACTCAGCACTTGATACTTTCCTATCCAAACGTTTGGCTAGAGCTTCATCATTTCCCCATGTATGCAATCACTATCTTTCAACCTAACCTACCTCACAGAGGGGAATGATAAAAAAGGAATGAATGGGTTCCCTGAGCCCCTTACAAGATACCTATGTAGTGAATCTATTCATGTACTTTGAACTTTACTTCTCCTTGAGCTGTTTTCATACAAGCATGATGTTTTTAATTCTGGTTCTTCAATGCAAGGGCTGCTTTGTATATGATGACACTGTATGCATAGAGGTAACATGTGCATCCATTTGGAAGATTCAGAGTTCCCCAGCTTCTAAACATGTGGCAAAATAGACTGTTATGATTTTAATACACAGTGGCATGTATGGTTCCCTTCTCCCCTGCATGTGCACCACCACTATTGTATGTAAAGTAGGGATATATGAGAATTCATTTCAGTTCATTTTTGATCAGGATTCACCCAGTCTGTGCCTTTCGGACTGAACATGAACTCAGTCACAATCTGCAGTTGATGTCCATATACATCCAAGCTTTTGCAATGTGATTTGATTTGTGGACCAAAAATATGTGTTCGACAGCATGAGTACATTTGAAAAACGTGAATGAAAAAATGCATACTTTTGAAGAATGTGCACAAATACACTTGTTTCAATGGGAGAAGAATTTCAAAGATGTGCACAATTGATGCATACATTTGGAAAAATGTGCATGGAAATCTGGACAGATTTTCAGGCAAAAAGAAAAAAGTAACGCTTACAATCTGATACTGACTCAGGTTGGAACGAGCTTCAAAATGGAATTTGGAGAACTTCAGCCAGCTCACGTTTTGCTGATTTGCACATCTCTAATGGCCGCAAGACTGGAAAAGGTCAGTTTACATTCCAATTCCAAAGAAGGGCAACGCCAAAGAGTGTTCAAACTACTGTACAATTGCGCTCATTTCACATGCCAGCATGGTGATGCTCAAAATCCTACAAGCTAGGCTTCAGCAGTATGCGAACCGAGAACTACCGGAAGTACAAGCTGGGTTTCGAAGAGGCAGAGGAACTAGAGATCAAATCACCAACATTCGCTGCATCATGGAGAAAGCAAGAGAATTCCAGAAAAAATGTCTATTTCTGCTTCATTGACTACACTAAAGCTTTTGATTGTGTGGATCACAACAAACTGTGGCAAATTCTTAAAGTGATGGGAGTACCAGACCACCTTACCTGTCTCCTGAGAAACCTGTACGAGGGTCAAGAAGCAACAATAAGAACCAGACATGGAACAACCGAGTGGTTCAAAATTGGGAAAGGAGTACGACAAGGCTGCATATTGTCACCCTGCTTATTTAACTTATATGCAGAGTACATCATGAGAAATGCCGGGTTGGATGAATCACAGCTCGGAATTAAGATTGCTGGGAGAATTATCAACAACCTCCGATATGCAGACGATACCACCCTAATGGCAGAAAGTGAAGAGGATCTCAAGAGCCTCTTGTTGAGGGTGAAAGAGGAGAGTGCAAAAGCTGGTTTGAAACTCAACATTAAAAAAACGAAGATCATGGCATCTGGCCCCATCACTTCCTGGCATATAGAAGGGGAAGAAATGGAAGCAGTGACAGATTTTATTTTCTTGGGCTCCAAGATCACCGCAGACGGTGACTGTAGCCATGAAATTAAAAGACGCTTGCTCCTTGGGAGGAAAGCTATGGCAAACCTAGACAGCATAGTAAGAAGCAGAGACATCACCTTACCGACAAAGGTCCGTCTAATCAAAGCTATGGTTTTCCCATTAGTAATGTATGGCTGTGAGAGCCGGACTATAAGGAAGGCTGAGCGCTGAAGAATTGATGCTTTCAAACTGTGGTGCTGGAGAAGACTCTTATGAGTCCCCTGGACTGCAAGGAGGTCAAATCAGTCCATCCTAAAGGAAATCAACCCTGAGTGCTCATTGGAAGGACAGATACTGAAGCTGAAGCTCAAATATTTTTGCTACCTAATGCGAAGAGAAAACTCCCTGGAAAAGACCCTGATGCTGGGAAAGACTGAAGGCAAAAGGAGAAGGGGATGGCAGAGGCTGAGATGGCTAGATAGCATCACCGATGCAATGAATATGAACTTGAGCACGCTCCGGGAGAGAGCACAGGACAGGAAGGCCTGGCGTGCTATGGTCCATGGGGTCACGAAGTGTCGGACACGACTGAACGACTGAACAACAACAACAATGTAAAGATATGGTTCACACATGCATGTCTCTTAAGTTAATTTCTTATCCCTTCATGATTTGTAGCTGGATGTGTGGATTGAATGCAATACCTTTGAGGTTATACAGTATTATTATGTGGAGATCTGATCTTTGGAAACTCGTCATTTCACACTTGCAAGGTCATTACTTGATGGTGCAAGTTCCATCAAGTTTCAAACATGGAAGTATGTACTGGTCCTTAGAAGGAGGAGGCATGTGCATTTGAGTGAAGAAGAGCGTGATTTCACCTGGCTTATGAATGGAATCAGAGCCAGATCAAATGGATGCTCTGTAGCCATTTTAGAAAAAGAGGAAGCTGTCTTGTACCAAATTGGATTATTTGTACATCTAGTCCAACATTGTCTATTCTAATCATCAGTGGCTCTGTCTCAGGCTGAGAAAGGTCATTCCCATCACCTGCTACTGGACCATTTTAACTGCAGATGCCAGGGATTGAATGTGAGCCCTCCTGCATGCAAAGTAGGGATGGATTAATCTTTCAATTTTGGCTTCTCCCGCTTTCTCATGTTCCCAGTTTTAAGTCTGGCTCAATTCGGTTTGATAATTTCTTCGGTTTTTAATTCAGTTTGTCCTGAACATTGAGATTTTTTAAAAATAATGTTTGCATGACAATTCATATGGATTTTTGTGCACATTTCTCCCAATAACTGCATTTTTGTATGCATTTTGTCTAATATACAATATATGTTGTCTAATATATAGAGAGCTTTGGCTCTTGGGTGGTATAGAAGTGTAATAAATAAAATAAATGATAATATATACAGTTTTGCAACCAATTTTCCTATTATAATGCATTTTTGAACATTGTTTCCCTACTGGAAGCATTTTTGTATGCATTTTTTTGATTGGAGAACTTCATGACAGAATTCAGAGCAGTGTGAATTTTAAAAGATAATCGAGCTATCTCATGCACATTCCCATGTAGTTATTCTATAACACTCTTTCCTTTATTTTTTCTTTTCTTTTCAAATTACAGGAATCTCTGCTATTTTGCCAATATTTAATGGATGTTTTTTAAAAGGGTACTGTGTACATGGTTTGTGCTATGTCCCCAGCTCTCTGTTTATCTAGTCCTGTGGGCCACTCATGTCCCATAGGCCTGCCACATCCTGCAATGCAATGGTATGGCTAGTGTCAATGGAGGCATAAAAAGTGGAGAAAAGCAGACCATGGAAAACTTGGGGAAGACATAGAAGAAGAAATGTGGAAGAACATTGGGAGGAAACATAAGTCAGAGGTAGTAAGCAAGGAGGAGGGGAGAAATTCATCCGATATCTAATTTCACAATTTTGAAATACTTTGAGAACTGCAACAACATGCCCTTTAGACAAGCATTTGCCTTTAAATAATGTGTGGCACTTATAAACTCAGCAGCCCATTCCAAATCAATGAGCTGAACATCTTGTGATGTTGCTGTTAACAACTCCAATAAGGAGGCAAATATTTCCCATTATCTTTTCTTAAGCATCGAGGAAAAGTATGCTTGGGTTTATGAAGGAATTATAGCAAAGGACTAGGGCTGCACTGAACACGTTTTCCTCTTGATTTTCAAGCACAGATCAGGTATGGGTATGTGTGGGAAGGATGGGGCAGAAATTGTTTTCACACAATCCAGGTGTTTTTGAGAATACACCATTATCATTTCTGCTCAGTGCTGCTGATTTTCCTATCTGCAGCTGTCTCATCCCTCACCCTTCCTGCATTATTCTGATGGTAGTCCTAGCCAATCAGAGAACATGCAATGAATGTGGTGATGTCACATTATGCAGCCAGTCAAAATTGGCTATGCTGTGGAAAACAAAATGAATTCAAAATGAGGATATTGGTTCCTGGATCAGTCACATGGGTGATCCCAGCCAGTCAAGGAAAATGAAGCAAATGTGATGATGTTATACCACTATGTAGCCAATCAGGCTACGTGCTGAGTGCTGACATCACTGAAGGCAAATAAATGTTTAGAATAAGGACTATACATTCCCCGCAAAGTGAACTTTTAAAAAATCAATTACCACAAGCAAACGAACAAAATCAACTTTGGGAGGGGGTCTTTTTGATCTTGCTGAAAATGTTTGTGTAAAATAGTGGGTCATATTGGCTTGGCTGTACAATGAGCTAGTATTTTGTAGAAATACATAGAATGAAATGAGTGGCCAACTTCTAGAATGGGTGCCACAAGGAGCAGGGATCCGTGGCACATTCAACTACAGGAAAATTAGGGAAGCAAGATGCTGAATGAGATGGAGCTTTGGGGTGGTATCCAATGTTATTCCTACTTAGAGTAGGTCCATTGGAATGAATGGGACCTAAGTTAATCATGAGTAATTTAAGTCCCATTAATTTCAGTTGGCCTACTCTAAGTAGGACTAACATTGGATATGACCCACAGTCTGATCCACAAAGGAAAAGCTCTTCTTAGGACTTTAGTTCCTTTGTTCTTATGAGAATTTCCCAGTGGATTGTATGCATCATAAAAAAATAATAATGATTGATTGCAGACTGCAGTACAATGATGATTTCAACTCTGGTAAAATGTAAGTAACGAGCAAATGAGCGGAAATTTAATGAACTCACTAGGCTTAATTTCCTGAAGAGGTTCTTTAATCCCAAGGAGGAAGGCTTAACAATAGCTTGAAATTAAAGCTGGTCCAACTCATATATTTGACACTGTAGGAATCAGGAGGATTGATGAACAGCCAGAGTGGCGCGAGAGATTTGGATTCTGGCGCGAGAGCTGGCGCGAGAACAGCTGGCGCGAGAGATTTGGATTCTGGGACCACGGGCCATACTTCCTAGAAGATGGGCTGTTGGCAAGGGATGGGTTGTGCCTCACAAAGGCTGGGAAGAATGTGTTTGGCCACAGCATGAAGAACTTCATCAGGAGGGCTTTAAACTGAATCCTACGGGGGAGGGAGATGTAAAGTTGCGGGTAACAATGGACCATGCACCGCAACGGAGAGAACAGCTCTAATAGCACCCAATAATAGTCTTCAGACACATATAGGAAGAAAGCCAGACTATAAAGCATATGGTCTTTGATGTCTATACACTTAGGGATGTATGAAAGTGACTTACCTGTTTGCGGATTATGTTTATGGGGGGGGGAGGCATTCTGTCCCTCCCCCCGGAATCCTTGAATGGCCGGCTGTGCTCCACGGCAGCTCCACGGAGCAGCCGGCCAGGCCCAGCCAGGCCAGAGCTGTCTGTAGCCGGATTTCTGGCCGTGAAGGGATCTGGGTAAAAAAACAAACAAACACCCGCGTATGCAAATGGCGGCAGCTACGGCCGCCGCCATTTGCGTTCCTTCTTTTTGCCATCTTAATCTACGTAAATATTTACGTAGACTATGATGGCGAAAATAAAGGGGAATGCAAATAGCGTAGCGGGCGCTATTTGCGTCCCTTTTTCATTCACCGTTTTAGCCTACGTAAAGATTTACGTAGGCTAAAACAGCGAATCAAAAGGGGACGCAAATAGCACCCACTAAACTATTTGCGTTCCCCTTTATTTTCGCCATCATAGTCTATGTAAATATTTACGTAGATTAAGATGGCAAAAAGAAGGAATGCAAATGGCGGTGGCCAGAGCCACCATTTGTGTACGTGTTTTTTTTTTTAACCCACCCAACCATGATAGGCTACGTAAAGATTTACGTAGCTTATCACGTCATGTTTTTTTTTTAAACCTAGCCATGATAGGCTACGTAAATCTTTACATAGCCTATCACGTCTTTTTTTTTTTTTTTACACAAGCCTGGAAATGTTGCGGTGGTGGCAGCTGGTCGGAAGACCGGCCGCTGCCGCCGCTGGAGCCGCCACCACCCGGAAGATCCGCCACAGGTAAGTCTCGTCGCGGGGGGGATCCGCGGGGGGGTGTCAGGCCGTTCTGCCACAGAGTTCGGGGGGCTGAATGCACTGGCGTTCGGCCTCACCGAGATCCGTGGTGGAATTCTCTGACATCCCTATATACACTAATGCCCAGAGTATGGGAAACAAACAGAACAAACTTGAACTCTTAATACAGGAGGGAAATTATGACTTGATAGGTGTAACTGAGACTTGGTGGGATGACTCTCATGACTGGAATACAGCAATTGAAGGGTATAACTTAGGGATGGCACAGAATTCTGCCACGGATTCCAGTGAGGCCAGATTCTAAAGAATTCTGCCCCCGGAATCCATGGTGGAACAGCTTCCTGCCCCCTGCCCCCTGTGGAATCCCCCCGGGACAGCACTTACCTGGGGCGGATGTGGCGGATTCAGCGGTGGTGGTTCCGGTGGCGGCGGTGACTGGTCTCCGGGCTGCTGCCACTGCCATTGCTGTCCTTGCAGCCGTGATAGGCTACGTAAGAATTTATGTAGCCTATCACGGCTAACGCCCCCCCCCCAACCCCAGAGTACGCAAATGGCGGTGGCTACAGTGGCCACCATTTGCGTTCCCTATTTTTCATCCATTTATCTTACATAAATATTTATGTAACGGCGAAAAATAAAGGAACACAAATAGCACCCACTATGCTATTTGCGTTCCCCTTTTTTTCGCCACTTTATCTTACGTAAATATTTACATAAGATAAATCGGCGAAAAATAGGGAACGCAAATGGCGGCTGCCGTAGCTGCCGCCATTTGTGTATGCTGAATATTTGGGGGGGGGTTAGCTGTGATAGGCTACGTAAATTCTTACGTAGCCTAATATGGCTGCCTGGCTGGATGCAAATGGCGGCCGCTCCGGCGGCCACCATTTGCGTCCGCAGCAGCCCATCCGCGGCCGGAAATCCGGCAGTGGACAGCCCTGGCCAGCTGCTCCACGGCCTGACTGCGGAGCGGAGCCAGCCATCAAGGATTCCAGTGGGGAGGACCGGATTACCTCCCCCCTGTCGAGGATTCCGGCGGGAGGGACAGAGCGCCTCCCCCCCCCACGATAGATTCTGCGAAAAGGTAAGTGAGTTTTATACATCCCTAGATAACTTGTTCAAAAAGAACAGGAGGAACAGAAAGGGAGGTGGAGTTGCACTATATGTGAAAAATACTTATCTCTTCACAGAAATACAGGAGGATGAGCTTGGTAGCCCCACTGAGAGCATCTGGGTTAAAATGAATGCAGCAAAGAATACAAGGAACATGATTGTTGGAGTCTACTACCAGCCACCCAACCAAGGAGAAGAGGAGGATGAAACTTTTGAAAAGCAAATTGCCAATGTTTCAAGGAAGCATGATGTAGTAGTAATGGGGGACTTCAATTTCCCCGATATCTGTGGAATTGTGTAACTGATAATTTCCTCCTACAGAAAATGGAGGAAGGAACTAGAGGTTCAGCTATCCTTGACTTGATCCTAACCAACAGAGATGACTTAGTGGATAAAGTAGCAGTTACGGGAACTCTGGGGGAAACTGACCATGTTATACTTGAGTTCTTGTTTCTAAAGGAAGCAAAAGTAGGGATGGGGGAGAATTTCTCCCCGAATCTTCGGGGGGCCGAGCGCCAATGCATTCGGCCCCCCGAAATTGGCAGTGAAATTTTCCGCCCCCCCGCCCCCCCCAGGATGGGACTTACCTTTGGCGAATGTCCCTCCCGGCGGCGGGTCCCGGAGGCGGTTCGTTGGCCTTTCATCGGGGGCGGGGGCGGCAGCCGGTCTTCCGACTGGCTGCCGCCGCGGCCATTACAAAGTGTAAAAAAAACACAACACCCCGTGATAGGCTATGTAACGATTAACGTAGCCTATCACGGCTAGATTTCCAAAGTCAGCCATGATATGCTACGTAAATCGTTACGTAGCCTATCACGGGTGACTTTGAAAAAAAAAAAAGCGCGTATGCATTTGCGTTCCTTATTTGGTCTCAGTAGTCTACGTAAAGATTTACGTAGACTACGCTTTTTTTTTTTTCAAAGTCACCCGTGATAGGCTACGTAATGATTAACGTAGCCTATCACGGCTGACTTTGGAAATCTAGCCGTGATAGACTACGTTAATCGTTACGTAGCCTATCACTTTTTTTTTTTTTTTTACACTTTGTTTCGTGGCGGGGAGATGGGGCGCTTCTCCCCGGCCTGAATTTCGGCCGGACGAGGCGGGAAGCCTCCCCCCCCGGCCTGAATTTTGGCCGGGCGAGGCGGGACGGCTCCCCCCCACTTTCACACAGGAAGTGGAAGGAAGGTCAAGCTACAAAGGAAGAGTACAGGCAGGTAGCACAGAATTGCAGGCATGGTGTCAGGAAGGCTAAAGCTGAGACTGAGCTGAGGTTAGCGAGGGATGCTAAAATAGGGATGTACGAAAGTCACTTACCGTTTCACAGATCTGCTTTGCGGTGGGGCGGGAGGTGCTCCGTCCCTCCCCCCGGAGTCCTGCCCGGCCAGCTCCGCTCCAAGAGGATTCCGCAGAGCTGCCGGCCAGCTCCGCCCGCAGTCAGACATCCGGCTGCTGGGGAGCAGGGATGCAAATGGGGTCCCTGTATTGAACCATGATAGGCTACGTAAATATTTACATAGCCTATCACGGCAAAGCAAAACAACAACAACACGCGTACGCAAATGGCAGCGGCTATGGCGGCTGCCATTTGCGTTCGCTATTTTTTGCCGTTCTAGCCTATGTAAATATTTACGTAGGCTAGAACGGTGAAAAATAGTGAACGGAAATGGTGGCCGCCGTAGCTGCTGCTATTTGAGTATGCTGCGCCTGGCTGTGGCTGGCCAGGAGACCAGCCGCTGCTGCACCTGCTGCTGCCGCACCCGCCGTGCCACACCTCGCACCCCCCGCCACTGCCACACCCACCGCCGCACATGCCGCTGCACCCCCCATGCTGCTGCCGCACCCACCACTGCACCTGCCGCCGCACCCGTTGCCGCACCCGCCGCCGCACCCTCCTCTGCATCCGCCACCGCCAAATCTGCTGCCACCACCACCGCATCCTCCGCAGGTAAGTGCCGTCCCAGGGGATTCCGTGGGTGGGTGGGGGGCAGGAGGCCGTTCCACCACGGATTCTGGGGGGGCGGATTCTACAGAATCCGTGTATTCTGCCTGGAATTCATGGCGGAATTCTCTGCCATCCCTATGCTAAAAGCAACAAAAAAGCTTTCTGCAGCTACATGCATAGTAAAAGACGGTGGGAAGAAATGGTGGTTCAGCTATTAAATAAGGATGGCAAAATGAGAACAGACGACAAAGGAAAGGCAGAGGTGCTCAGTTCCTGCATTGGCTCAGTCTTCTCCCAAAAGAGGGTCTATGACCCCCCTGGCAAAGGTGAAGTACAGGCTGAAGGGGCAGGATTGCAGTTTGAGATTGAGAGAATGAATTCAAATCTCCATGGCCAGATGAACTGCATCCTGGAGTCATAAAGGAACTGGCAGAAGAGCTCTTGGAACCACTGTATATTCTCTTTGAGAAATCATGGAGGACGGGTGAATTGCCAGATGACTGGAGGAGGGCTAATGTTGTCCCTATCTTCCAAAAGGGTAAAAAGGAGGAACCTGGGAACTATAGACCAGTCTGACATCAATCCCTGGGAAAATTCTGGAGCAGATTATAAAGCGATCAGTATGTCAGCACCTTGAAAACAATGAAGTGATTACTCGAGGCCAACATGGATTTGTCAAGAACAAATCCTGCCAGATGAATCTGATCTCATTTTTTGATCAAGTAACCTCCCTTGTGGACTGTGGGAGTGCTGTGGACATAACAGACCTCGACTTCAGCAAAGGTTTTGACAAAGTGTCCCATGATATCCTATGGGCAAACTAGTTCAAAGTGATATAGAGAATAGGTGGATCCGCAGTTGGCTACAGAATCGGACTCAAAGAGTGCTTATCAATGGGATCTCCTCAAACTGGGAAGAGGTAATGAGCGGGGTATCGCAGGGCTTAGTCCTGGGCCCAGTGCTCTTCAACACTTTTTTCAATGACTTGGAGGAGGAGGTGCAGGGAATGCTGATCAGATTTGCAGATGACACAAAATTGGGCGGGATTAGGGATGGGGGAGAATTTCTCCCCGAAACTTCGGGGGGCCGAGTACCAACGCATTCGGTCCTCCGAAGGTTCAGGGAGAAATTCTCTGCCCCCCTGCCCCCCCCCGGGATGGGACTTACCTTTTACGAATGTTGCTCCCGGCGGCGGGTCCCGGCAGCGGTTCGGCAGGTCTTCGTCAGGGGCGGGGGCAGCAGCCGGTCTTTCGACCAGCTGCCGCCGCCGCCATTACAAGAAAAGTAAAAAAAAGTAAAAACAAAATGCCCCTGTGATAGGCTACGTAATGATTAATGTAGCCTATCACGGCTAGATTTGCAAAGTCAGCCATGATAGGCTACGTTAATCGTCACGTAGCCTGTCACGGGTGACTTTGAAAAAAAAAAGCGCGTACGTTTTTAATTTAAAACGTTTTAAAAAATAGCATTGCCCTTATTTTCGCCGTAGTCTATGTAAATCTTTACGTAGACTACAGGGACCAAATAAGGAACGCGAATGGCGGCTCCCTATGGGGGCCGCCATTTGTGTACGCGCTTTTTTTTTTTTAAAGTCACCTGACTTTGCAGATCTAGCCGTGATAGGCTACGTAAATCGTTACGTAGCCTATCACAGGGCTTTTTTTTTTTTTAACTTTTCTTTTGATGTTCGCTGCCGGGGAGACGGGGTGCTTCTCCCCAGCCTGAATTTCTGCCGGGCGAGGTGGGAAGACACCCCCCCTCGCATGAACTTTGGGGGGAGAAGCAAAGTGCCTCCCCCCACCACGAAAAAAGCTGCGGGACAAGGTAAGTCCCTTTCGTACATCCCTAGGCGGGATAGCTAATACCTTGGAAGACAGAAACAAAATTCAAAGACTGGAACACTGGGCAGAAAACAACAGAATGAAACTTAATAGGGATAAATGCCAAGTTCTGCACCTAGGAAAAAGAAACCAAAAGCACAGTTACAAGATGGGGGATACTTGGCTTGACAATACTACAAGTGAGAAGGATCCTGGAATTGTTGTAGATCACAAGCTGAATATAAGCCAACAATGTGATGTGGCTGCAAAAAAGGCAAATTGTATTCCGGGCTGCATTAATAGAAGCATAGCTTCCAAATCCTATGAAGTACTAGTTCTCCTCTACTCAGCACTGGTTAGGCCTCATCTGGAGTACTGTGTCCAGTTCTGGGCACCACACTTTAAGAAGGATGCAGAAAAACTAGAAAGGGTTCAGAGGAGGGCAACAAAGATGATCAGGGGACTGGAAACAAAGCCCTATGAGGAGAGACTGAAAGAACTGGGCATGTTTAGCCTTGAGAAGAGAAGACTGAGGGGAGATATGATAGCGTTCTTCAAGTATATGAAAGGTCGTCACAGAGAGGAAGGTCAGGATCTCTTCTCGATCATCCCAGAGTGCAGGACATGGGATAATGGGCTCAAGTTACAGAAAGCCGAATTCCAGCTGAACATCAGGAAACACTTCCTGAGTGTTAGATAGGGATAGGGAATCCTCGCCGGGGGGGGAGGCGCTCTGTTCCTCCCCCCCCAGAATCCTGGCTGGCCAGCTGTGCTCCGCAGGGATTCTGCGGAGCCACCGGCCGGCTCCGCCAGCAGACGGACATCTGGCCGCTGGCTAGCAGGGACGCAAATGGCGGCGGCCATAGCCATCGCCGTTTGCATCCCTGCAGTCAGCCATGATAGGCTACATAAATGTTTACGTAGCCTATCACAGCTGACTTAAAAAACCCAACAACAACGTGCGTATGCATTTGTGTTCCTTATTTCGGCACATCTTAGTCTCCGTGAAGAGTTACGTAGACTAAGAAGGCAAAAATAAGGGGAACGCAAATAGCGTAGGTGCTACACTATTTGCGTTCCCCTTATTTTTGTAGGGATGGTGGAGAATTTCTCCCCGAATCTTTGGGGGGCTGAGCGCCAACGCATTCGGCCCCCGGAAATCAGTGGTGAAATTCTCCGCCCCCCCCCAGGATGGGACTTACCTTTGGCAAATGTCCCTCCCAGCGGCGGGTCCCGGTGGCAGTTTGGCGGCGGTTCGGCGCGGGCGGGGCAGCGGCTGGTCTCCCGACCGGCTGCCGCCGCCGCCATTGCAAAAAAAAAAGTAAAGAAAACACAACACACCCGTGATAGGCTACGTAATGATTTACGTAGCCTATCACGGCTAGATTTCCAAAGACAGCCGTGATAGGCTACGTAAATCGTCACGTAGCCTATCACGGGTGACTTTGGAAAAAAAAAAAAAAAAGCGCCTACGCAAATGGCGGTGCCCATGGGCTCCGCCATTTGCGTTCCTTATTTTGGCACGTCTAGTCTACGTAAAGATTTACGTACGCTACCTGTGCCAAAATAAGGAACGCAAATGGTGGCGCCCATTTTTTTTCCCCAAAGTCAGCTGTGATAGGCTACGTAAGGATTTATGTAGCCTATCACGGCTGACTGCAGACCAGGGACGCAAACGGTGGAGCCATTTTCATCCCAGCAAGATAACAGGATTCGCGGCCGGAGAGACAGGTGCATTCGGCCTCCCGAAATCCGTGGCGGAACGGCCTCCCCCTCCGCCCTCCCTTGGATCCCCCCTGAGATGAGACTTAACTGGGGCGGATGTTCCAGGTGGTGGCGTCTCTGGCGACGGCTTCAGTGGTGGTGGCTTCGATGGCTGGTCTTCTGACCGGTTGCTGCCACCGCCATTTGCAGTCTGGTCATTTGGTTTTTTCTTTTTTTTACAGAGACGTGATAGGCTACGTAAAGACTTATGTAGCCTATCACATCCTGGTTAAAAAAACAACAACACGTGGCTACGGCCGCTGCCATTTGCGTTCCTTATTTTTCACCGTCTTAGTCTACGTAAATTTTTACGTAGACGATTACGGCGAAAATAAAGGGGAACGCAAATAGCGTGGTGGGTGCTATTTGAGTCCCTTTTTGATTTGCTGTTTTAGCCTACATAAATAGCATTGCCCTTATTTTCACCATAGTCTACGTAAATGTTTACGTAGACTATACGTGCCCAAATAAGGAACTTTCCAAACGCCACCATTTGTGTACATGCTTTTTTTTTTTTGCCCTTATTTTCGCCGTAAGGGCAAAAAATATTTTATCCTTATTTTGGCACGTGTAAAAGCAGAGACATCACCTTGCCAACAAAGGTCCGTCTAATCAAAGCTATGGTTTTCCCAGTAGTAATGTATGGCTGTGAGAGCTGGACTATAAGGAAGGCTGAGCACCGAAGAATTGATGCTTTCGAACTGTGGTTCTGGAGAAGACTCTTACGCGTCCCCTGGACTGCAAGGAGGTCAAATCAGTCCATCCTAAAGGAAATCAACCCTGAGTGCTCATTGGAAGGACAGATAATGAAGCTGAAGCTCCAATATTTTGGCCACCTAATGCGAAGAGAAAACTCCCTGGAAAAGACCCTGATGCTGGGAAAGACTGAAGGCAAAAGGAGAAGGGGACGGCAGAGGGTGAGATGGCTAGATAGCATCACGGATGCAATGAATATGAACTTGAGCACGCTCCGGGAGAGAGCGCAGGACAGGAAGGCCTGGCGTGCTATGGTCCATGGGGTCACGAAGAGTCGGACACGACTGAACGACTGAACAACAACAAGTCTATGTAAACATTTACGTAGACTACGGCTAAAATAAGGGCAACGTAAATAGCGTTGCCCTTATATTCGCCGTAGTCTAAGTAAATGTTTACGTAGACTACATGTGCCCAAATAAGGAACGCAAATGGCGGCGCCCATGGGCACCGCCATTTGCGTATGTGCTTTAGTTCCTCCCAAAGTCAGCCGTGATAGGCTACGTAAGGATTTTCTTAGCCTATCACGGCTGACTGCAGGGACGCAAACGGCGGCAGCTACGGTTGCCGCCATTTGTGTCCCGGCTGGCAAGGAGGATTCACGGCTGGAGGGACAGGGCGCCTCCCCTCCAGCCAGAATTTCGGCCAGAGGGACGGGGCACCTCCCCCCCGGCCAGAATTTTGGCGGGGAGGGATGGTGCGCCTCCCCCCCGCCAAGAATTTTGGGGGGAGGAACGGAGTGCCTCCCCCCCACCGCGAAGCAAGCTGCGGGACCAGGTAAGGGACTTTCGTCCATCCCTATCAAGAACGCTCTTGCGGATGTAGGCATGTCATTGTCAACATTGACAGTCAAGAGACAGCTTTATGAATGTATATACAGAGGCTTCACAACAAGGTGCAAACCACTGGCAATGCTCAAGAACAGAAAGGCCAGAGTAGCCTTTGCCAGCAAACACCTAAAAAAACCTGCCCAGTTCTGGAATAAGATTCTTTGGACTGATGAAACCAAGATTAACTTGTACCCGAATGATGGGAAGAGAAAAGTATGGAGAAGGAAAGGAACAGCTCATGATCCAAAGCATACCACATCATCTGTCAAACATGGTGGAGGCAGTGTTATGGCATGGGCATGTACGGCTGCCAATGGACCTGGGACACTGGTGTTTATTGATGACCTCAGTGCTGATAAAAGCAGCAGGATGAATTCTGAAGTGTATAGGGCTATACTTTCTGCTCAGATTCAGCTGAATGCTGCCAAACTGATAGGATGCTGCTTCATATTGCAGATGGATAATGACCCAAGACATACAGCAAAAGCTACCCAAGAGTTTCTCCAGGCAAAGAAGTGGGATGTTCTTCAATGGTCAAGGCAAAAAGGCAGCTGCAGTAAAGGCCTGGCAAAGCATCTCGAGGGAGGAAACTCCGCATTTGGTCATGTCCATGGGTTCCAGACTTCAGGCAGTCATTGACTGCAAAGGATTTTCATCCTGGTATTAAAGGCGATCCTTAAATTTGAAATGATGTTGGTTTCTTCCATTGCTTATGAGCCACCAACGATGGGTGTGTGTGTATGCCACTGGCTGTCCTTCCTGAATGGTTAGTGCCCCACTTTTCTCAGACCCTTTGCATTACAGCTGAAAGTCCTGACTTCGCTCCCATCTGGGTGTGTTTCCTTTAGGGATGTATGAATCCCTTACCTGGCTCCGCGCAGGGGCATCCGCGGTGCAGGGGAGGCAGTCCGTCCCTCCCCCTGGAATCATCCCTGGCCGACTCTGCTCCGCGGCGGCTCCACAGAGCCGCTGGCCAGGGCCGTCCGCAGCCAGAGTTCCGGCCACGGCCAGGCTGCTTCGGCCACACATGGTGGCCGTCATTGTGGCCGCCATTTGCATTCTGCCAGGCTGCTGTGATAGGCTACATAAGTATTTATGTAGCCTCTCACGGAAAGAGCAGGGGCGCAAAAGGCGTAGCAGCTGCCTTTTGCATCCCTGCTCTTTGCCGTGATAGCCTACGTAAATACTTACATAGCCTATCATGGCAGCGTGGCAGGATGCAAATGGTGGCCGTTATGACGGCCGCCATTTGTGGCTGCAGCAGCCAGCCAAGAGACCAGCAGCTGCCGCCACCGGAAATGCCGCCGCCACCGCCTCCACCTCCACCCCAGGTAAGTCCCAGGGGGATTCTGCGGGGTGGTGGGGGGTGGGAAGCCATTCTGCCATGGGTTTCGGGGGGCCAAATGCCAGTGCATTCAGCCTCACTGTAATCCGTGGTGGAATTCTCTGCTATCCCTAGTTTCCTTTCAGCTTTGATGTGGTGGTGTGCAGAGGCCAACTGCCAAAACAGTTATCCTTGTTCCAATATTTCTGGCCCTGACTGTATGATTCTATGATTCTAGGAAGCCTGGCAGTGTTGATGCTAGGCCTCTATAAAATGGCCGGGCCTGATTCTGGTGGAGCTACTGACCAGACTGGCTGAGCAGCCACCTCTACATGCACTACAAGGAGGAGTCCCCCACATGTATGGGACGGTGGGCACAGTTGGTATTTGAAAGCCAGGGTGGCTTAGAGGTTAGAGTGTTGGACTGGGACTGGGGAGACCTGGGTTCAAGTCCCCACTCAGCCATGAAGCTCACTGAGTGACTTCGGGCTAGTCGCTGACCCTCAGCCTAACCTACATTTATGTATGTATGTATGTATGTATGTATTGATTGATTGATTTTCTTAATCGCCTATCTGGCCAGTCATCTAGCCACTCTGGGTGATGTACAGCAAAACAACTGTTTTAAAACAACAAAATTCTACATTAAAACATCATATTTCTAAAAATACCCTAACCCACCTAAGGATGGACAAAAGTCCCTTACCTGGTCCCGCAGCTTGCTTCGTGGTAGGGGGGAGGCGCTTTGGTTCTCCCCCCGAAGTTCAGGCTGGGGGGGAGGCGCCCCGCCTCGCCCGGCCGAAATTCAGGCCGGGGAGAAGCGCCCCGTCTCCCCGGCCGCGAAATAAAAAAGTAAATGTAAAAAAACAACAACACACACACGTGATAGGCTACGTAACGATTTACGTAGCCTATCACGGCTAGATTTCCAAAGTCAGCCGTGATAGGCTATGTAAATCATTACGTAGCCTATCACGGGTGACTTTGAAAAAAAAAAGCACGTACGCAAATGGCGTTGCCCTTATTTTCGCCGTAGTCTATGTAAATCTTTACGTAGACTACCTAGGCCCAAATAAGGAACACAAACGTACCATTTGCGTACGTGCTTTTTTTTTTCAAAGTCAGCCGTGATAGGCTACGTAACGATTTACGTAGCCTATCACGGCTGACTTTGGAAATCTAGCCGTGATAGGCTACGTAAATCGTTACGTAGCCTATCACGTGTGTGTGTGTGTGTGTGTGTGTTTTACATTCACTTTGTAATGGCGGCAGTGGCAGCCGGTTGGAAGACCGGCCGCCACCCCCGCCCCTGCCGAAACACCGCCGAAACGCCGCTGGGACCTGCCGCCGAGAGGGACATTCGAGGGAGGTAAGTCCCATCCCGGGGGATGGCGGGGAATTTCACTGCCAATTTAAGGGGGCTGAATGAGTTGGCATTCAGCCTCCCTGAGATTTGTGGAGAAATCCTCCGCCATCCCTAAACCCACCCCAAATGTCTGCCTGAACAACCACGTTTTTAATGCACGACAGAAGCTCATTAAAGAGGGGGCATGGCAGAGTTCCCTAGGGAGGGAGTTCTACAGAGTGGGGGCCACCACAGAGAAGGCCCTCTCTCTCGTCCTCACCAGCCTAGCTGTCCTGGCTCATGGGACAGAGAGAACGCCATCCGAGGTTGATCTTGTTAAGTGGCCTGCCTGGTGTTGCTGGAGGCGCTCCTTAAGATAGTCTGGGCTGGAACCATATAGGGTTTTAAAGGTCAAAACCAACACCTTGAATTTGGCCCAGAAAACACCTTGTAACCAGTGTAACTCCTTCATCACTGGAGTGATATGATCACGCCGGCGGCTGCCTTTAATCAGGCGAGCCGCTGTGTTCTGCACCAGCTGCAGCTTCCGAACCATCTTCAAGGGTAACCTCACATAGAGCACTTTACGGTAGTATAGACAAGAGGAGACCAGAGCATTTACTACCGATGGGAGCAGATGGTCGGGAAGGTACGGGCACAGCCGCCATATCAGATGGAGGTAGTACAGCGCTATCCGGCTCACAGCTGACATCTGAGCCTCCATGGACAGCTGGGAGTCTAAAATGAGGTTGCAGATCTGGTCTTTCAAGGGTAGCTGTACCCCATTCAACACCAGGTCGACATCCCCTAACCTCCTCTTGTCTCCCACCTCGGTCTTGTCAGGGTTTAGCTTCAGCTTATTCCTCCTCATCCAGCCACTCACCATCTTCAGACATTTGGACAGGGATTCCATTAGGGATGTCAGAGAATTCTGCCATGGATCTCGGTGAGGCCGAATGCCAGTGCATTCTGCCCCCCGAAATCCATGGCGGAATGAAGCCCCCCTGCCCCCCCCCCGCGAAATGGGCCTGGAACGGAGCACCTACCTGCTGCTGTCCGCGCTGACTTGTGAATGGCGGCCACGGCTGTGGCCACCATTTACTTCTTCATTATAGCCATGATAGGCTATGTAAAGAATTACATAGCCTATCATGGCTAACACATGGACGCCATTTGCGTCCCTATGGAGGCTGTGATAGGCCATGTAAGTATTTATGTAGCTTATCATGGCAACCCCCCCCCCCACAAAATAGCAGACACAAATGGTGGCAGCTACGGTGGCCGCCATTTGCATTCCCTTTTGTTTTTTTTGCCATTTTAGCCTACATAAATATTTACGTAGGCTAAAACGGCGAAAAAAAAGGAACGCAAATGGCGGCTGCCGTAGCCGCCGCCGTTTGCATCTGCTGTTTTTTTTTTGCCGTAATAGGCTATGTAAATATTTACTTAGCCTATCACAGCAAAATACAGGGATGCAAATGGCAGCGGCTACGGCGGCCGCCATTTGCGTTCCCTTTTTTCCCCGCCGATTTAGCCTACGTAAATATTTACGGATGTCCGGCTGCGGGTGGCCCCGGCCTGCGGCTCTGTGGAATCCCCATGGAGTGGAGCCAGCCGGAGAGAATTTTGGAGGGAGGGACGGAGTGCCTCCCCCCCACCACAAATGTCACCCTTCGAAAAGGTAAGTGACTTTCGTACATCCCTAGATTCCATGGCCATCCTTGGTGAAGATTTGAACGATAGGTAGAGGTGCATGTCATCTGCATACTGATGAAACTGCACCCTAGACCTCCTGATGATAGCCCCCAGCGGCTTCACATAGATGTTAAATAGCATCGGGGAGAGGATGGAACACTGTGGCACCCCACAAGTGAGCGGCCACGGGTCCGAAACCTTCTCTCCCAGTGCTACCCTCTGGTACTAGCCGGAGACGAAGGACTGGAACCACTGTAATACGGTGTCTCCAATGCCCAACCCTTCCAGGCGGTCCAGGAGGATACCCTGGCCAATGGTATCAAAAGCTGCTGAGAGGTCAAGGTGAACAAAGAAGGAGCATTCACCCCTATCCAGAGCCCTCCTCATATCATCCACCAAGGCGACCAAGACCATTTCTGTCCCATACCCAGGCCTGGATCCCTTAGGGTTGGCGGAGAATTTCTCCACGAATCTTCGGAGGCCAAGTGCCGACGCATTCGCCCCCCCGAAAGTGTTGAGGAAATTCTCTGCCGGCCCGCAGCCCCCCCCGGAATGGGACTTACCTTCGGCGAATGTCCCTCTCGGCGGCGGGTCCCGGCGGCGTTTCGGCGGGGGCAGGGGCCGGTCTCCCGACCAGCTGCCGCCGCCGCCATTGCAAAAAAAAAAAAGTAAAGTAAAAAAACAAACAAACACACCCGTGATAGGCTACGTAATGATTTACGTAGCCTATCATGGCTAGATTTCCAAAGTCAGCCGTGATAGGCTACGTAAATCATCACGTAGCCTATCACGGCTGACTTTGGGGGGGGGAAGTGCATACGCAAATGGCGGCGCCCCATGGGAGCCGCCATTTGCGTTTCTTATTTTGGCACGTCTAGTCTACGTAAAGATTTACGTAGACTACGGCGAAAATAAGGGCACGCTATTTGTTATTATTATTATTATTATGTTATTATGAAAATAAGGGCACGCTAGTCTTTACGTAGACCAGACGTGCCAAAATAAGCAACGCAAATGGCGGTCCCCATGGGAGCCACCATTTGTATACGCGCTTTTTTTTTTTCAAAGTCACCCGTGATAGGCTATGTGACGATTTACATAGCCTATCACGGCTGACTTTGGAAATCTAGCCGTGATAGGCTACATAAATCGTTACATAGCCTATCACGGGTGTGTGTGTGTGTGTGTGTGTTTACTTTTTTTTTCGCGGCCGGGTAGACGGGGCGCTCCTACCCGGCCTGAATTTCGGCGGCGAGTGATGGGGCGCCTCCCCCCCGGCCTGAATTTCGGCTGGGTGAGGCGGGGCGCCTCCCCCCCCTCGCCTGAACTTCGGGGGGAGAAGCGTAGCGCCTCCCCCCCACTGCGAAGCAAGCTGCGGGACGAGGTAAGTCCCTTTTGTCCATCCCTAATCCCGATTGAAATGGATATAGATAATCGGCTTTGTCCAAGTGTGCCTTCAATTGCACTGCCACCCCCCACTCAATCACCTTGCCCCAAAATGGCAGATTCGAAACTGGGTGCAAGTTGTTCAGGACTTGGGGATCCAAGGAGGGCTTTTTTGAAAGCGGTCTTACCACTACCTCCTTGAGAGCTGATGGCATCACTCCCTCCTCAAGGAAAGCGTTCACCATCACCCTGATCCCCTCACCCAGCCTCTCTCTGCAGCTCATAATGAGCCAAGATGGGCAAGGATCAAGTAAGCAGGTGTTCAGCCTTACAGATCAAAGCACCTTGTCCACTTCATCAGAAGGAAGAAAGTGGAACTGATCCCACAAAACCAGTTTGCCACAGGCCGCCTCTCACTCGCTAACTGTATCCACGGCGCACAGAATAACACTCCTAATCTGATCAATTTTTAGGGGTGTATGAACCCCACCTACCTGGCTCCGCTGGGGGTCCGTGCAGGGGGGAGGCGATCTGGTCCTCCCCACCAGAATCCTCCCCAGCTGGCTCCGCTCCGTAGCGACTCCCCAGAGTTGCCGGCTGGGTCCAGCCACTGCTGGACTTCCGTCTGCAGCCGGTCTTTGGACGCAAATGGCGTCTGGTGTAGCGGACGCCATTTGTGTCCCTTCCCCTTACTGTGTAAGTCCCTTCCCTTCCCCTTATTTATGTAGCCTATCATGGTAAAGAGCAGGGATGCAAATGGCGTCCACAATGCCATTTGTGTCCCTTTGCCTTACCGTGATAGGCTACGTAAAGATTTATGTAGCCTATCACGGCAAGGCAAAGGGACGCAAATGGCATCCGCTATGCTGGACACCATTTGTGTCTGAAGACTGCTGCGGATGGACCCGGCCGGCCCCAGCCCCGGCAGTGCCAGGTAGGATCTGTCCGGGTTGGACTTCGCGGGGTGGAGGGATGGGGTAGTCCATTCCGCCACAGTCTCCGGGGGGGGGCAGATTCTAAGAATCCACCCCCCCCCCTGGAGTCCGTGGTGGAATTCTCCGCCATCCCTATCAATTTTATCCGCAAAGTGCCTTGCCAAAGCCTCACAGGAGGCCTTAGAATGCTCCAGCGGTTCCAGAGCAACTGGACTGACCAGACTCCAGAGAACCTGGAACAGCCTCCTGGGACAGCAGCACTCTGCGGTAGGGATGTACGAAAGTCATTTACCTTTCCTCGGATTATGTTCATGGTGGGGGGGAAGGTGTTCTGTCCCTCCCCCCAGAATCCTCAACAGGGAGGGAGGCGATCTGGTCCTCCCCCCCGGAATCCTCAATGGCCAGCTGTGGTCCTCTGCAGCTCTGCAGAGCAGCTGGCCAGGCCCAGGCCAGAGCTGTCCGCAGCCAGATTTCTGGCCGTGGAGGGCTCTGGGTAAAAAACACACCAAAAAACAAAAACGCGTATGCAAATGGCGTTGGCTATGGCTGCCGCCGTTTGTGTTCCTTATTTTTTGCTGTCTTAGTCTACGTAAATATTTACGTAGACTATTACGGCGAAAATAAAGGGGAACGCAAATAGCGTAGTGGGTGCTATTTGCGTCCTTTTTTGATTCGCCTTTTTAGCCTATGTAAATATTTACGTAGACTAAGACGGTGAAAAATAAGGAACGCAAAGTCACCAGATAGTTATCTGACCATGACAAGGGGGTGGTGGATATACCCCCGACTTCCAGATCATTCCCTGCTTCTCCAGAAACAAACACAAGGTCTAGTGCATGACTAGGGATGTACGAATCCCTTCCCTTGTTCTATTCCGGGGATCCGTAGTGTGGGGGGGGAGGCGATCCGTTCCTCCCCCTGGAATCCTCCCAAGCTGGCTCCGCTCCATGGCAAGGCCACGGAGCTGCTGCCAGGCTGCTGTGGCCACAAATGGTGGCTGTCATAGCAGCCGCCATTTGCGTCCTTGCATTAGGCCATGATAGGCTACGTAAGTATTTATTGCCTATCATGTAAGTATTGCCTATCAAGGCAAAAGGCAGGGACGCAAATGGCAGCCGCTACACCATTTGCGTCCCCGCCTTTTGCCGTGATAGGCTACATAAGTATTTACATAGCCTATCATGACCTAATGCAGGCATGCCAATGGTAGCCACTACGACGGCTGCCATTTGTGGCCGCAGCAGCCCGGCAGTGGGCGGAAGATGAGCCAGAGCCGCCGCCGCTGCATCTGCCGCCAGGTAGGTCCATCCTGGGGGGATTTTGGGGGGTGGCGGTGGGGGGGTAGTCCATTCTACCACAGACTCCGGGGGGCCGGATTCCAAAGAATCCAGCCTCACTGGAGTCCGTGGCGGATTTCTCCAACATCCCTACACATGATGGGCTACATGGGTGGGCCTAGTTGGAATAAGGTGCAGCTCCCAGGAAGCCATGGTCTCCATGAAGTCCTGAGGTGCCCCCATGAGGATGGCCTGTGAATGTACATCAAAGTCCCCCAACATCTATAAGTTAGGGGACCATACACGCACATCAGAGACCACCTCAAGCACCTCGGCCAGGAAGTCAGTCATGCAGCGGGGTGGGCGGTACACAAGCAGAATCCTCAGACTGCCCTTCAGAGCCAACCTCCAGTACATGCACTCAGCAACCTTGGTCTCCTGGAGAGGGGGTCTGGTGAAGACCAAGGACTCCCAGTAGATAACAGCCACTACCCGTCCCCGATCCCCAGCCCTCGGCTTCTGTGCATACGAAAATCCGGCTGAGCACATGGCCGCAAGAGTTGGAGCAGTGGCCTCAGCCAGCCAGGTCTCTGTAATACATGCCAGGTCTGCACCCTCACCCCGGATCATGTCATGGATGAGCTATGTTTTCTGGGTAACAGCCCTGGCATTGCAGAGCAGCAGACGAAGGCCAGAAGGTGGAGTCACGTCTCCCCCAGCCATCCTTAGGCTCTGGGCAGGCCTGAAATAGGGGACAGATATTACACATCTCTCCCTTGTTCCCCTTACCTGGCATGGCCTGCCCCTACTGCTCCCCCAGTGCATGCCGCCCAGCCTCGGTATGTTCTGGCCCCAGCGCTCCCCCCACTGCCTCCGTCAGGTGGACACATGCCCCCTTGCTCCCGCCTATCAGGCAGGCTACCCACCCCTAAAAACACAACAGAATCCTCCCAAAACCCACCCCCCACCAACAATTAAACAAAAATAAAAAATACATCCCCCTTACAAATACTGCCAGGCAGAAGTCCACAGGGAGAGCAGTGGTGGTGGTGGTGGCAGGGGCAGCAGCAACAAGCAGCAGCAGGCACGCCCTCCTCCCTGGGTGGTGGCATCTCCTGCAGACACTGGCTCTCCACGGTTGTTGTGAGGATGAAATGGAGGGGAGGATTATGTAAGCCACCTTGGGTTCCTTGGGCAGGAAAAAGAGGCAGGATATAAATGTGACAAATAAATAATACATACATTTTGCGAACATGGCAATGTGCCCTCCCAAACTGGCTGCCATGTGGAGCTGTCCATTCATAAAATGGCTGCCATGCTGGGCACTTCTGGTCACAAAATACTCATTTCCCAAAAGGCAAGCTGGTCGAGAGGCTAAAAGAAATGTAGCTTGCCCAAGAACTTAAGTATATGTCAGAGTTGGGAGCTGAGCTCCAAAACACAAAACCACTTTGAATGCAAATAAAGATGGTGCTGGTGACCTGGGCAGCACTTGGCTTTGCAGCATGCTAGCTTCCCAGTTTTCTTTAATTAAATTTTTAATTAAAAATAATTCTTAAGAAATAAAATAAAAATCAGGAGGGGCAGGGATCCTGGTGAGCATCAAGAGAGGCATCCATGGGCACATTCATCCCCTCAGGCAGATGTTGGAGACCCGACTTTAAGGAATATATATAAGATATTCCGCAGCATCAGGAACAATCCTGGTTCTGTAGGGGGGAAAAGGGCACTTGCACAATTCTAATGTCAAAATGAATGCCACTCATTCAGCAACCATATACCTGAATTGCTGGGCTAAATCTGCTAGCAAAAGACTGATATTTCAGAATCATTTCTGATATTTCTTTTTAATAACCCCTGTAGGCTATCGGCAAAGGAAAGAGCAAAACATTTCTCTTCTGAACGTGTGTATTTTTCAAGTCTCACATTATAGGACTGTCTCTCCAATTACTCCATCTCCTCCTAATTGGCTCCAATAAGTGAGGAGAGTTAACCTTTTAAATTTGCAGAGAGCCTCATGTGATATTAAAACTTCACCGCTCCTGAATATTTAATATATATCAGCTGCTTAGCAAAACCAGAGTTTAGAAGCTCTTGCCAGCATGTTGCCTTCCTTCAAGGACTTTGCAGACTGTCCTTGTGACCAGTGAAACATTTTGTGTTTACGACTAAACAGCCCAATGCTTAAAAGATAAAGAACACCTGCATATTTAATCCACTTCCTCATTTTAAATCCAGAGACTTTAGGGAGGATTGCCACCTTTGTCTGTACAAAATTTCCAGCACGTAGGGCAGAGCAAGCCTTTGAGGCTCAGGGTTTCTTTTTTTGACAAGTGGAAAGAAAGCTTTCATTAATGAGTGGTATAGAAATATAATTTAAAAAAAAAAGTAAAATGCCTTTCAAAACTGTCATGTCCCCTGGTTCAGCAGCACCCCAAGGAGGTCTCAGAGTCTAATGAGCCACTGGTCACCCCACTTCAGGGAGAACCCTAAACACCCACCATATACTGTACATTTCAACTCTGAGGATGTAGCCCTGGTCTCAGCCTCAGAGGCTGAGAATGACTTCCCTGTGGCTTCTCCTATCCCCTGGCCACTCAGGAACATAAGGTTAGAGAAACAGCTGTTGTCCCTTTAAAGGCAACAGCCATCGCCCATCACCCAGTAGAGGTGAAGCCTCTGCAAGGCAAGTTCTGGGCCTCCTAGCCTCCCTAAGGCCTCAGGTGCTTGCAGTCCCTTGCTGGGACAACAGCTTTCCCTATAAGGCAACACAGTCTCACCTGCATTATGCTGTCTAGGGTCCTGATAGTTCATCACCTAGCTGTGACCTGTTTTCGTGCACCTGGCTGAGCTTAACCAGACAGGTCCCTGTGTGACTAGACTTGACCCCTATCTACCTGACATTGAACCATCCGGGAGGGTATGTGCTATAGCAGGGAGAGACAACCTGGTCCCCGGATACCTTCCTTGGTGCCTGCCAAGGTGCCCTACCCCCACCACTTTGAAAATAAGTTCACCACATTTTCCTACTGGCATATGTTCTCTCACTTTCTCCACACCATGCATAATTTTGTACGCCTCTATCACATCTTCCCTTACTCGCCCTTTTTCGAAGTGAAACAGTTCCAAATCTTGTAACCTTCTTGTTCCTTCATAGGGGTGTTGTGGGTCTAGGAATTCGTTCGGCTCCCCCTGCCCGCACCCCCCAGACTGCACCCACCAAGTCGCTGTCCTTGCTTGCCCCCCACTCGTCCCCCTCGTGCTTTCCAGGACTCACCGCTATCCAGTTCGGTGAGCGCCCACCATTTTCACACCTTTGATTTCTACGTAAAACACGAAGTTAAAAAAATGCACATATTTAAATATGCACAGTTTGGAGCTGGGAAAGCTAAAGAAGCACAATATTGTGCTTATTTAGCTTTCCCAGCTCCAAACTGCTCATATTTAAATATGCACTTTTTTTTTTAACTTCCCATTTTATGTAGGAATCAAAGGCGCAAAAATGGCGGGCGCTCACCGAATGGGATAGCAGTGGGCCTGGGGAACTCTCCGAGCTCATGGGCTGCCCAAGCATGGGTCCGGTGTGTGTGTGAGAGTGGGGGCACTGCTTCAGTGAGCACCCGGAGAAACCAAGCTAGGGTGAGTTCTTACATCCCTATTCCTTCATAGAGGAGTTGTTCCAGACCCTTGATAATTTTAGTTGCCCTTTTCTGCACTTTTCCCAGCTCTGCAATATTTATAGGGGTGTCTGGCATGGGGAAATCCCTCCCCATCAGAACTCGCAGGCTCCCGGCTCACAAATGCAGGCTGAGCTGGTGGCTCTGGGGAAATCTGTCAAACCCCAAGAGGGCCTCGTTTCCCCATGACAGACATCCCTAGAGATATTGCGGAGCTGGGGAAAGTGCAGAAAAGGGCAACTAAAATGATCAAGTAGCTGGTGCAGCTCCCCTATGAGGGAAGGACAAGATTACAAGATCTGGAACAGTTGAGCCTAGAAAAACGGAGGGTAAGGGGAGACACGATAGAGGTCTACAAAATTATGCATGGTGCGGAGAATGTGGATAGGGAGACATATTCCTCCATCTCTCAAAATACTAGAACCCAGGGTTCTAATATGAACCCTATGAAGCTGAATGGTGGGAGAGTCAGGACAGATAAAAGGAAGGGCTTCTTCACACAGCACATAGTTAAACTATGGAATTTGTTACCACAGCATGTCGTGATGACCACCAATTTGAATGGCTTTAAAAGGAGGCTGGACAAATTCCTGGAGAAGGAGAAGGCTATCAAGTGCTACTAGTCTTGAATCGATCTGTCTGTCTATCTATCTATCTATCTATCTATCTATCTATCTATCTATCTATCTATCAAAACATTTCTATCCCACCCTATATCATTAAGATCTCAAGGCGGAGTACAGATAAAATCAATTTAAACAGTATAAAACAATAAATAATTTAACCCCCTAAAAACATATTAAGCTATTAAACAAGCTAATACCAGTTAAAATCTAAAACAATGAAACAGTTAAAATAATGTGCTACTTTAGGGAATGCATTTAGCTCTCAAAGTCTTTGGTTAAAAGCCATGTTTTTACTTGGCGCTGAAATGAGACCAATGTCTGCACCCATCGGGCCTCCAAGGGGAGGGCATTCCACAACCGGGGTACCACAGCAGAGAAGGCCCTCTCCCACTCCCACCATAGTGTATGTCTTGTAGGTGGGAGGCAGAGGAGGGCCCCTCCAACAGATCTCAGTTCTCAGGCAGGCATATATAGGGAGAGGTGCTCCCTCAAATATCGAGTTCCCAAGCTGCTTAGGGCTTTAAATGTCATTACCAAAACCTTGAATTCTGACTGGAAGCATATTGGCAGCCAGTGCAATCCCTTTAAAACTGATGTTATATGGTTTTTATGAGGTGTTCCAGTCAGCAGTCTAGCTGCTGCATTTTGTGCTAGCTGCAAGTTCCGAGTCATCTTCAAGGGCAGCTCCACGTAAAGTGCATTGCAGTAGTCTAGTCGGGAAGTTACCAGCGCATGCACTACTGTGGCTAGGTTATCCCTGTCCAGGAAAGGCTGTAGCTGGCAGATCAGCTGAAGCTGGACCCAACTACTCTGGGCCACGGAGTCTACCTGGGGCTGCAGTGACAGGGATGGATCTAGGAGTACTCCCAAGCTATGCACCTGCTCCTTCAGGGGGAGTGCAACCTTGTCCAGGATAAGTATGTGGTTGATGGCTATGTGCTACCTCCAGAATCAGAGGCAGTGAGCCTATGTGCACCAGTTGCTAGGGAACATGGGTGAGATGGTGCTGTTGTGCTCATGCCCTGTTTGTGGGTTCCCAGTCGACAGCTAGTTGGCAACTGTATGAACAAAATGCTGGACTAGATGGACCCTTGGTCTGATCCAACCCCCTCAGCCCGTGCGGAGTCTGTGGACTTCTCGATGATTTTTTACTGTCCCGAAATGTACGCATATAAATTCGAAGGAAAATATGTAAGTTCCTGCTGAGGAAACATTGGATGGAATGGGGACAATATGCTAAATATTACGTACTAAAGTAAATTATGTAAATACTTATGTAAATACTTATGTAATTATTTGCATATTTTTCCGCATGACGAAAAAATATATATTTGCATCCGTCTGTGGGCAGACAACAGAACAAAAGGCACCTGACTCTACGAAACACAGACGGAGAGGATTTTACACAGAATCTGCGAAACACAGACGGAGAGGATTTTACACAGTCCATACATCCTTAAGCAGGGCTCATCATATGTTCTTATGTTCTTATTCTTTGTTCCCCCATCCCAGCCTCACACCCTACAAATGATGATGGAAGCCCTATGAGCACCTTGCCTTTTTTATTTCTGTTATACAATGCCTGTGTACAAAATGATGCATGGTGTGGAGAATGTGGATAGGGAGACATTTTTCTGCCTCTCTCATAAGATGGGGTCATCCCATGAAGCTGATTGGTGGGAGATTCAGGACAGGTAAAAGGAAGGACTTCTTCACACAGTGCGGAGTTAAACTATGGAATTTGCTACCAGAAGAGGTAGTGATTAAGGATGGACAGGCACCCTCCCCCCACATCCAGGTTCTCTGGGGACCTGCCCAGCCCCTTTCCTGCTTACACATGAGTCACATGACAGACCCGCACTTGAGCCCCATGCCTGCTGGACGAGCCACGCGCAATCACCCAGGCCCTGTCCTCCTGCACCACTTTTGCCATGTTGTGAAAAAACATGGTGATCACAACAGTGCGCACACACGTAGACTTCTATGCAAAATGGCACTGTGAATCGCCTGTATATGCAGAATTACAGGTGTAAATGGGCTATTTATGCCTGCAATCTTGTATGTATGGGCAAGTCACAGCGCCATTTTGCGCGTACGTCTATGTGCATATTTTTGCGATCGCCATGTTTTTTCACAACATGGTGATCTCATTGCAGGAGGACAGGTCTCGGGTGAGTGCAGGTGGCTCGGCGAGCATGGGGGGGTGTTGTCAAGCGGGGGCAGAGGCTCAGCAGCAACAGGTCAGGGGGTGCGGGTGCAGCACTTTGCTGGATTCCTGGACTGAAACAGGCACCCGTGTCATCCCTAATAGTGACGGCCACCAATTTGGATGGCTTTAAAAGAGAATTAGATAGATTCATGGAGGAGGAGGTTATGAATGGCTACTAGTCTTGATGGCTATGTGCTACCTACCTCCAGTACCAGAGGCAGTGAGCCTATGTGCACCAGTTGCTGGGGAACATGTGTGGGAGGGTGCTGTTGCACTCATGCCCTGCTTGTGGATTCCTGGTTGACAGCTGGCTGGCCACTGTGGGAGCAGAATGCTGGACTAGATGGACCCTGGGTCCGATCCAGCAGGGCTCTTCTTATGTTCTTAGTGATGACGGACCACTGCCTCTCCAACCCCCTACTGCTGCACCTGAATGCTTTCTGAATCACATTGTGCTTAGATGCTGAGAGAGCAGGTATTTTGTTTTGAATGCTCACTCTGCTCTTGCAGTTACCTTAAAGCTGCTCCCAGCTTCTCATGGCAGGTTGGCTCAGTGGTGGAGCAGCAGGAAGGGCAGGGGCAAGATATTTTTCAACTCCCAGTGAGGAAAATGTTATTCATTTTCTCTTGCAAAACAAGGTAGTGTATTAGAACAGCTCTAGGCCTGTGTTTTTCTTAATTGTGGAAAGCTATAAAACCATGTTGGAAGAAACAACAAATGTAGGTTTGGGATGTGGAAGCAAAGTGGAGGGCAGGGCCACAGAGGGTTTACCAAAGCAGAACCAACCAGAGTGAACAGATATTTTCATTGGTCTTGAAACCAAACCGAATTGGTTTTCAAAGGGTTAGAAACGCAGGAGGATTTCAATCATCTAACAAAGGCACAAAATAATAATGGCTTCAGGATTGCTTTGCTGGGTCAGGGCAAGGTCTATCGAACCCAGCATTCTGTTTGCAACTGTTGTCAGCCCAGGCTTTCTGGGTTTTCTCAAGCTGGGCATGAAGGGATAGCCCTCCTTTGTTGCTTGCCCTCTCCCAATGTGGTATTCAGAGATATACTGCCTCTGTGCAAGGAGGTTTAGTGGAGAGTAACAGCTGTCAATAGCCATATCCTCCATATTTTTGTCAAATGGAGGTGGTCCCCTACCAAGGGAGGTGGTGGGCTCTCCCACACTGGAGTCATTCAAGATGAGGCTGGACAGCCATCTGTCAGGGATGCTCTGAATTGGATTCCTGCACTGAGCAGGGGGTTGGACTCAACGGTCTTGTAGGCCCCTTCCAACCCTACTATTCTATGGTTCTATGATTCTATGAAATTGTTTGTAAAGGGAGCAGCCATCACCATGTCCTGTGGCAGGAAGTTCCAGAACTTAATGAGGGGAGGTGAATCATAGGGTTGGAGTGTACCTTGGAAGGCATCGACTCCATCCCATGCTCAGTGCAGGAAATCAAGAGCTGGAGCTTTCCCAACAGATGGCTATCCAGCCTCCACCTGAAGACCTCCAGTGATGGAGTGCCTGCCCAGCCCCTAGGAAATTGGATCCATTGTCCAACTCAAGATATTTTTCTTAACGTTCAGTCAAAATCTGCAGCCCTCCAAGGTCTTTCCAACCCTATGATTTACATTACCTGTCACTTTAGCCCACTAGATCTCGTCCTGCTCTCTGGAGTAGCAGAGAATAAGTCTTCACCCTCTTCTGTGCAACAACCATCCAGGCCTTTGAAGAGAGCTATCACATCTCCCTTCAGCCTACCCATCTCTCACTAAACCTATCACCTTCCTTCTGGTTTTCCTCATAACATCTATGTCCCTTGCTACTTCATTGTCCTCCTTAATACAAGTGCCTCTTTGTCTGTATCAGAGTGACAGAAAGTAGAAGTGGATCTACTGGTAGAGCTCTGGGTGATTTGCAGTAGCTGGCAAGGACTTCTGACTCCCAACAATTTTACAACAGCAGAAACAAAATGGCTCCCCTCCACCCTAAATTATACTGCTGACATGAAGAAAGCCTGGGGTAACCAGGAAAGGTTTGTATATGGAAGGAATGGGAGTGCCGTCTATTACTGGTACTTCAAAGAAATTACCACTCAGCGATAGAGATGTGGTGTACGTGAGGTTCATCAAACTTAATTAATTAATTAATTAATTTCTTAATCGCCCATCTGTCCAGTCACCCGGCCACTCTGGGTGATGCACATCAATACAAATAGTTTTTAAACAATAAAAATTTACATTAAAACATCATATTTCTAAAATTACCTTAACCCACCCCAAATGCGTGCCTGAACAACCACATTTTTAATGCATGGAGGAAGCTCATTAAAGCGGGGGCATGGCGGAGTTCCCTAGGGACAGAGTTCCCCAGAATGGAGGCCATGACAGAGAAGACTCTCTCCCTCGTCCTCACCAGCCTAGCTGTCCTGGCTGATGGGACAGAGAGAAGGCCATGCGAGACTAGGGGTGTAGGGATTCCCCACCGTCTATTCTGGTGGGGAATCCATGGGGGGGGTGCAATCTGTTCCTCCCCCCCCGGAATCCTCTGGAACGGCTCTGCTCCACAAGGATTCCGGGGGGGGGACCAGCTTGGGGGCCACTTACCTTCCCTCCTGCTGGCCAGATCCGTTCGCCTCCTCCCTGCCGATCGCCATGTCTTAAAAAAAAAAAAAAGGCAATCGGCAGGATGTGCCCATAGACTTATATGCAAAATAGAGCCGTGAATCTTGCCTATGGACACATAGACTTAGACGCAAGATTCGTGGCTCTATTTGCGTCTAAGTCTATGGGCATATCCTGCCGCTGGCCTTTTTTTTTTTAAGACATGGCCATTGGCAGGGAGGAGGCGAATGGCTCTGGCTGGCAAGAAGCAGCAGAGTGCCATTCTGCCTCCAGTCGTCCTGGAGTAGAGGTAAGTGGCCCCGATCCGCTGCTGATTCCTGAGGCCGGATGCCAAAATGTCCGGCCACATTTGAATCTGCAGCAGATTTCTCTGACATCCCTATCTGAGGCTGATCTTGGTAAGCGGCCTGCCTGGTGCTGCTGGAGGCGCTCCTTGAGATAGGCTGGGCCGGAACCATATAGGGTTTTGAAGTTCAAAACCAACACGTTGAATTTGGCCCGGAAAACAACTGGTAACCAGTGCAGCTCCTTCAGCACCGGAGTGATGTGATTATGCTGGCAGCTGCCTTTTAACATGCCATAACTTGCATGTGATGGTCCTGTAGGCTCCTCCTGGGATATTTTTGGTCAGAGGTGGCAAAGCAAATTAATTTTGCCATGAGCCTTTTGTGTGCTTTGAGCTTCACAACCCCAGTAATTGACTATATTCCAAGCACGTGAGTATTGACTGACTGGTTCTGAGCAAGGTTTGAACCACTGTGCTGCACTTTTTGCCTAATGCCTGACATTTTTACACCACACTCCCTTGCTGGATCTAGGGGTTCTATTAAAAGCAAAGCAGGTCCCACAAGCCTGACATCTGCCCACCTATGGTCTATAAACTCACTGTACTTCTTAGAGCCCAACAACACGTTATATTAATCACGTAGCGTGTAGCCCAGGTGTATCTTTTTATTTACTCTAGTTTAAGTGCATGCAGTCCTGATTTGGCTCAGGACCACTGTGCTCAGGGAGAGGAGGATGAAACCTTCCTCCACACCCCTCCAAATTATCGCCCCCCTTGCAAGAGTTTAACAAAAGAAAAAAACCCTGTACCCTTTATTGATACCAATGGAGGCTTGTTTTCTATTGTTATTCCCCCCCCCCATATGTGGCTGGGTGATTTCAAGATGGAGGGAGAGCTTTAATCCTCCTTGCCCAGAGCACAGTGGTCCTAATCCATATTGGGGCCACACGCACATATACTAGAGTAAATAAAAAGATAACCCTGAGCTGCACGCTACATATCAGTTCGACCCTTAATGTGCGGCTCCCAGAATTAGAATCATTTTCCCAATCCTCAATCCATTGCTGATCAGCCTCAGTGGTTGATCCTATATTCTAGTATTATGGGATAGACAATTCCCTCGCTCTCTTCCACAATAGGAAAATGATTTCTTCATTGGTAGGCTTCCCAGGCCTTCCCAGCACTCACTGTCAGCTAACACAAGTCGTCCCCATTCACCTTTGCCCACATGTGTCAGCAGCTGTAGCCTCTTTCCAGGTCAGAGTGATGTCATTTCCCGGTCATTCAGGCACAGTTTCAAAATCAGGTGCCAGACCTCTCTTTCATGTACCCATTACCCAAATTTGCTGTGGTCCTGCTTTGAGAATAGGGAGAGTGACGTCCCATCCCATAATAGTACTCAATCATTTGCAGAACATTAGCACCATGTTTGTCCTTTGCTGTTGCACGTAATTTTGTTGTGCCCCACAGAAAAATAGAAAACTTATCAATACAGAGAGGTATGGTTCAGAATTACTGAGTAATACTGAGCACAAGGACTGAAATTTGTGTGTGTGTGTGTATGTGTGTGTGTGTGTCAGGGGGGTTCTGCCAAGAAAAGATAGGATCAGTTTTTGTTTCCTTGGGTCCGATGGCACTCAATTTATCTCTGGCCAATCCAATTATCATATTAAATTCTAAAACGTCTCCCAAGAACTGATTCTACATCATCTCAGGCAGCATGCCTTATGTTGTTTACTGCAATCAAGCAAGCAGGATATATAATTAAAGAAAGATGTACTACCAGTGTGTGAGGAGAGCACAGAACTGAAGACTGCCTTTTATGTCCATCAGTTAAGAGCGACAGAATTAAATAAAAATTCAGAGCATTTTCACTCCCTCTCCCACACAGCTGGGGGTGGAGGGGAGAGGCGACAAACCTCTCCAAATATGCTGCTTTTTTTTTTAGAAGAAACCTCAGCAGCTTCTTGAAAAACAAAAGACAAAAACAGTGAGTCAAAATATATAGAACTTTAGCAGGATGACCACTAGTTGCCTTTTGTTCTTGGCTGCCCCAATTGTCCAAAGTATGCAGAATGATAGGGCTGGGAGGTATCAGAAGGCCATCTAATCCAACACACACACTCTTTTCAAAAACAAGCCCATCTAGCAAGCTCTTGATAGATCAGCCTGCAGAGCAATCTCAACCTCTTCTTCCTCTTCTTTTGCTTCTTCTGCTTCTTCCATTTCTTCTTCTTCTTCTTCTTATTTATTTATTTATTTATTATTAAATTTATTAATTGCCCATCTGGCTGGTCACCCAGCCACTCTGGGTGATGTACAGCATATAATGAAACAGTTTAAAACAATAAAATTCTACAATAAAAACGTTTTCTAAAATACCCTAACCCACCCCAAATGCCTGCCTGAACAACCACGTTTTTAATGCATGGCGGAAGCTCATTAAAGAGGGGGCATGGTGGAGTTCCCTAAGGAGGCAGTTCCACAGAGTGGGGGCCACCACAGAGAAGGCCCTCTCCCTTGTCCTCACCAGCCTAGCAGTCTTGGATGATGGGACAGAGAGAAGGCCATCCGAGGCTGATCTTGTTAAGCGGCCTGTCTGGTGCTGCTGGAGGCACTCCTTAAGATAGGTTGGGCCGGAACCATATAGGGTTTTGAAGTTCAAAACCAACACCTTGAATTTGGCCCAGAAAACAACTGGTAACCAGTGCAACTCCTTCAGCACTGGAGTGATGTGATCTCGCCGGCGGCTGCCTTTAATCAGGCGAGCCGCCGCGTTCTGTACCAGCTGCAGCTTCCGAACCATCTTCTTCCTCCTCCTCCTCTTCTTCTTCTTCTTCTGCTGCTGCTTCTCCTCCTCCTCCTCCTCTTCCTCCTTGTTCATGAAGAATGGGGATTATCCCATTTTACCCTTCACAAACTTGTGCTTGGTAGATTAGGCTGGCTCCAAGGCCACTCAGCACAACCATCATGTCTGAAGGGGGATTTCAACCAAGGTCTCCCTGCTTTTGAAGTGCAAATTCTAACATATACACCACACTCTTGTTAATCTATTTCCCCCACTCTCAGTTAGGAACATCGGAAGCTGCCTGATACCGAGTCAGACCCTTGGTCCATCTAGCCCAGTATTGTGGACACTGACTGGCAGCAGCTCTCCAGGGTTTGAGGCTGGAGTTTTTCCAGCCTCACCTGGAGATGCTGGGGATTGAATCTGGGACCTTCTGTATATAAAGCATGTGTTCTACCACTGAGCGATAGTCCTTCCATATTGCTGAAGATGTGGAACATGTGAGGTTCATCAAACTCACATGTTAGGGTCCTCCTGGGATATTTTTGGTCAGAGGTGGTGAAGCAGATGAATTTTGCCATGAGCCTTTTGTGTTCCTTGAGCTCCTCAAACTCAGTAATTGACAGACTATATTCCAAACATGTGAGTGTTGACTGACTGGCTCTGAGCAAGTTTGGAACCACTGTGCTGCACTTTTTGCCTAATGCCCAGCACTCAAAAGACTGAAAGTGAAGGGCACCTTGGAAATCCACATTTGGGTGGCAGCAATGGAAGATTTGTCTTCTGAGGAGTGACTGGCTTACAAGAGAAGAAGGTAAGCTTTATCAACATTAGGAGAAGCACAAAATCCACAAAAGAAGAAAATTCATTCTGACCTACACATCCATCTAAGAGGTAATGGATCAAGTTCTGTAATAGAATTTGCAAAGATGGAATTCCTCAAGCATCCCTAGATCAGTTATGTGGTATACCTGATCAACTGTGGGGACTTGCTCTTGCCTCTTCTAGTCCTTCCTTCCTTTAGGTGTGCCCCCTGCTTTTTTCTTTTCTTTTTTAAATGCATCAATTATGCCAATTGCACTGTTGGAAAACGATGGCTGAAGATAAAAACTTTGAAAGTAATCAGAGCATTTGCCTGTCTAATGGCCAACCAGATGCCTATAGGATGCTGACAAGCAGGGTGTGAAACCATCTCCCATTTTTTGCTCCCATGCAACCAGTATTCAGAGCTATTTGAGCCAGTATTCAGTGGCATGAATGATTGGGCCATACATAGACATGCTTAACAGACTTTATATTTGCTGTGAGCTGAGCACTTATTTTCATAATCAGATGGGGGGGGGTTGTTACTGATAGATCACTGTCTTGTGTATTTTTGTGTATTTTATTGAGTTGTATATGAAAAATCACTACAAAAATAGGAAATACTTGCATGCACTATTTTCCTTATTTGAAGTGACTACATGACCTTCAAACTCTATCAAGTCTGGTATTGGTTGCCAGTTGGGTACTTGTAATGTACTCTATCATAGGGGTGTCAGAGAAATCCTCCACGGACTCCAGTGAGGCCGGATTCTATTGAATCTGCCCCCCCCACAAAGTCTGTGGAGGATTGGATCTCTTACCTCCACCTCCCTGAAAAGTCTTCACCAGTTGGATCCTGCCTGCCTCCGGTTCTGAAGCCCCAGTGATAGGGCTGCCATTGCTGTATTGCTGGCTGGACTAATGGACTGCGTATGCAAATGGTGTCTGCTATGCCATTTGCATCCCTGCTCTTTGTTGTCATAGGCTACCTAAATCTTTATGTAGCCTATTGCGTGAAAAAACAGGGATGCAAATGGCGTATTTGCGTTCTTGTTCCTTCGCGCGATAGGCTACGTAAAGATTTACATAGCCTATCACGTCCTACAGCAAGGACGCCATTTGCGTCCACAGTACATCAGTCCAGCCAGAAATACGACAATGGCGGCCCTATCACTGGGGCTTCAGAGCTGGCTGGCAGCTCCGCAGAATCGCTGTGGAGCAGAGCCAGCCAGCAAGGATTCTGGGGGGAGGGACGGATTGCCCCCCCCGCAGACCCCCCCTGCTGGAATGGCAGGTAAGTAATTCATACATCCCTTCTCTATCAAGTCTGATATTCGTTGCCAGTTGCGTACTTGTAATGTAGAATGGTAGCTTCAGTTGCATGATTGCTTCAGTTGCATAGACTCCATGTTTCTATTTCACTGAACAGACAAATCTGGGACCTAGGCCCACCGCTCTGCCACTGACCAGCTCCAAGGTAGCAGTGAAGCTGGAACTAGCCATGGTGTACGATACCATACCACATCCATATTGCCCCAAATCACACATTTCTTAAGTGCATGGCCCTTAATAGCTATAATTTCTTGGCATCTGCAAATGAGGATAGTAGAATTTTATTTCACCACCCACCCTTGTTTGTTCAATGAAGGTGTATGTCAGAAGTCCCAGTAGCTCCCATTTCCCTTTGAGGATGTTGGCAGCCGAATATTGGTATACTGTCCCACTTGGCCTTTGGGTTAATCTGAGTTCTCACCCCCTTGAAAATATTCAATTAAAGAGTGAGATGATGTGAGTCACCTCTTTTCTGCATCAGACCGTATTCACACACACCCTCAAACCTATAGCTCCAAATGGCTTATATAACTCAGGATCATATTATATGAAGATCTGAGATTTCTCAAAGCAATAGGGTTGTTTTGATCTCCAAGAGTGCAGTTCCGTGCAGGTCTTCTGTTCCATTTGGCACTGGAAAAGCAATTAAATATATTGTTTGCACTTGAACAAAGCAATATTTCTACAGGAGGAAGCAGGAGATGAGGCAGTCTCTCTGTGTGTAGGGGGTGGGGTCACTTGGCCAAATGAAGCTGGAAAAGAAGAGGATAGATTCTGTTTTATTATAGAAAGGTACAATCTTAAATAAACTCCATAAATCTCCTAGACAGGAACATTTCAGAGCTGAAGGGGACATCAAAGGCTTCATTGGAAGTACCCCCACCCCACCCCAAGCTAAGTTACTGAAGTAGAAAAAGTAGCTAGCAAAACCTGAGTAATGCTTAACAAAAACATATTGACCAAAAGATGTTTACATGTTTTTATTTGGCATTAAAAGTCAGTGGTTAATATTAGAGCTGTGCACAAATAGCCTCTTGAAATTCTCCACGTGACTGGTGGGCAGAGAAGTTTGGGAGCCCATTTCACCGAATTTCTTCAGGGGGAGGAGAAATTCTCAACAGCTCCCCACTGGCTTGTAACACAGCGTCTTTCTTTCTTTCTTTCTTTCTTTCTTTCTTTCTTTCTTTCTTTCTTTCTTTTCCTAAGGGTTTTGTGGGTTTTTGTGCTGCAACAGCATCAACTTTCTTGCCCGGCTGGCCCCCAGTTTGCATCCACCGCAATGCAGGTGCGGGTAGGATTGTGTCTAGCTCCACGGATGAGGTAGAGTTACTGGTCTGCCAAAACCTGTCCTCCAAGTTCCTGAAACTTTTCTCCCCTCATGAAAGAGGCTTCCATTGATCTGCCTCATTCAGGATGCTTTATAATTTATTTTTGTGGTGTTTTCGAGCTCACCTAATCACAACCAGCCTCCCAGGCTGCCTGTATGTCCTGATCTGAAAAAGCCCCATGGGAGGAATTACCTCATGGTGCCTTAAACTAGGCTTTAGTTGAGGTGTAGGAAGCTGAGGAGGCTACAGGCTGCCAGAGAGGTGATTGTACAATGAAAAACAGGAAACTTGTGCTCACTCCTCGGTCACCTCCCAAGTAAGGAAAGCCCATGAAACCCAAACCCAACCCATGAGATTTCTCCGAAATTTCTTCACCAATGAATTTCTTTTTGACAGCAATTTCTCTTCTATCAAATTGAATGAGAATGGTCGAAAAATGTGGGAGAAATGTTCAGAACAGCACTAGTTAACATCCCATGGATAATAAATGCAAGCATTATTTATACACAATGGAAAGAGGGACACAAAGTTAACCAGTGTTCTTCTTGCATTCCCATGATGATGATGAATCTGGCAGAAAATTCAAGCATGCTGTTTCTGCTACAGGCCTCTCACAGGCCTGTACCACTTATGACTCAAACTGCTATGGAGAGACTGCAAGAATTCTGAAGGAGGCTGCCAGAACTTAGACAGGGGAGGAAAATGACCTTCAAAATACATAGGCCTAGTTCTAATTAAGGTGGTTGGATTGGACCACTCCAGACTACAGATGAGGGTTAGGATCATGGAATGCTAGTCCACTTTTAAAAAAATGCATATAAACTCTAGAGTGTGGGCCTACCCTTCTCCCTGCCAGATTCATTTTCTGCATGTACGGAATTCTTTTGGATGAAGGGATGTGGGTAAAGATCTGTCTCAATATCTTAACAAACCACAATCCCCAGGTTTCTTTGGGGAGAGCTTTGGATCTAGGGTCCAAGGAGGGCATAAAGCCAATATATCAGCCTTTCCCAGCCTGGCGCCCTCCATATGTGTTGGGGACTACAACTTCCATCATCCCAAATCAGTGTGACCTGTAACTGGCTGGGGATAGTGGGGGTTGTAGTCTAAGACATATGAAGGATGCCAGGTTGGAGCAGACTGCAATATATGTTGGTAGAGTAGATTTCTGCTTTCTTAGAATTGAAACTCATGCTGAAGAGGTGACACACACAGGAAGAATCATATATACACCACATTATTATTATTATTATTATTATTATTATTATTATTAAGGATCCAAACTTATTATACATCATAAAGAGTCTGGACTGCATCCAGTTCCAGTTCAAAGCACAAATATATCTTCTGCCTGTTTTTAAGACCAAAGTATGAACTGTCTAAACAGCCATCTGAGCTGTGTGTTTTATACTGTTCAGATATAAACAAGTTGGCTGGAGATATGCGAGGTGGCAGGGAGATAAAAGAAACAAAAATAGGAAATGGACCTAATTTTAGATATAGTCTAGGGGCATTATGATCAAATGATCTGAAGCATGTTTTGCACCACTGTCCAGCTTCATAATTATTTCTCTGAAGTAGCACAAAATTATTGGCTCTATTTGAGCAGGTGAATTATTGAACCACCTCAGCTGTGAGTACCAAACATTACCTTTGATAGGATGTAATTAATTCCATAATACCTCTTCCATGTGCTCTATTTTATTTCCCATAGTGGTTGGCTAGATGCTTCTGTCAAACCCACAAGCAGGTCTTGAAGGCAATCCACATCTCCTAATCTTTTACAGTTTTGCAGCAATTATGCCCATAAATACACCAGACGTTGTTTTAGCACTGGCAAGGTATTTCCTGCATGGGGAGGGTATGTCTTATGTGGCTTGTTTATTGGTTTATTTATTTACTGTACTTTTAAACTGCCCAAGAATCAAAGTTCTCTGGGCAGTGTGCAATACATTAAAAACATACGGTACAAATGTGAAAACAAAAAGAAAAGAAAAGCAGTGCAGAATAAAATCTGCAGCAAAGAACAAAACCATTGCAAAATTAGAAAACCAAATTAAAACCACCAGCAGAACAGAATACTAAAAATACTAACAAACAGTTCTTAAAATGCATGGGAGAATAAAAAGACCATCACCACTGCCAGAAAGACCATGGTGTAAGTGCCAAGTGAGCCTCTCTGGGGAAAACATTCTACAGTGTGCCACAACTGAAAAGGCCCTCTCTCTTGTAGACACCCACCTCAACTCATTTGGTGGGGGTAGGGATGGGTGAATGTATCCCCATCCGTGCCATGTGTTGCTCCCCAGACCCCCACCAGCTGCTTGACCCTGGTCAATGTGTGCAGCGAGCTGCTGGGTGGTCTGAGGGCACCCAGTGAGGGTGTCCACAGCATCCTGCTTCACACAGCATCCTGCTCCTCCACTGAGCTGCCATTCTGCACAAAATGGCGGCTTTTCCGTAAATGCCAATGTTGTGTAAATGGCAGCTATAAAGAGGCCCATTTGTACAACATTGCAGGAGTAAATGGCCCATTTCTGCCTGTAATGTTGGGTAAATGGGCCTCTTTACAGCTGCCATTTACACAAAATTGGCATTTACGGAAAAGGCCAAGCTGCCATTTTGTGCAGAATGGCAGCTTGGTGGAGCACTAGGGCATGTGCTGAGTTGGGCCAGTGTGGCAGTCCGCAGACTCCAGTCTGGTGTGGGCAGAGCTGGCAATAATGATCCACAGAGCTTGAGCCCCCAACTAGACTCCATCACCATCCCTAGATGGGGCACCTGGAGGAGGGTCTTAGATGCTGATCTTAATATCTGGGTAGGAAAATATGAGAGGGACATTCCTTCAGGTTACCTGGCCCCCAACCAGTTAGGGATTTGAAGGTTCCCATTAATTTAGCTGCGGAATTGTGTATGACCTGAAATTTCATAATAGTGATGCCACCCAGGCATCTAAACTAAGGGCTGGATCTAACAGAACCCCTAAAGACACTCTGTAACGTGTATGCAATCCCATCAAGAATATGGTGAATACCACCTCCCTGGTCAGACAACCCACCTACCAAAGCTGCCTCCATCTTATCTGGATTGACCTTCACTTTACTAGCATCTAGTGTGTCACTGGCTGCAGACACTGCTCAGAATTTCTCCTACATCACCTGACTGAGGGTGAAACAAAACTTTGGGGTAATCACACGTAGAGGGCTTATGCATGATAGTATACTTTGTAACTGTGTGTGGCCCCAATTTGGATTGGGACAATGGCACTCCAGGAGGGGAAGTGTTGAACCTTCCTCCACCTGTTTTCCCCTGATGTAGGGGTTGGTAAAAGAAAGAAAAAGTAACTATTAGAGGCAATGGAGGCTTTTTTCTTCTTTTACCCTATCCTTGGCGGGGGGGGGGGGGAGGTTCAGAAAAAGAAAAACAGGTGGAGGGGAAGGCTTAACCACTAGAGAGCTGTGACCAAAACTCACCAATATGTCCATCCAAGCCCAGGATTCTGAGTGCTTAGCTCACAATTGTCAGTGTTGAAATCCCAGAGAATTCAACCATGTTAGTGCAGAATTAAAAGTCTGCACTTGGACCCCTGTGTATTCAACCATGTTAGTGGTGAATTAGGTTTTGTTGTTGTTCAGTTGTTAAGTCGTGTCCGACTCTTCGTGACCCATGGACGATAGCACGCCAGGCCTTCCTGTGTGCTCAAGTCCATATTCATTGCATCGGTGATACTATCTAGCCATCTCATCCTCTGCTGTCCCCTTCTCCTTTTGCCTTCAATCTTTCCCAGCATCAGGGTCTTTTCCAGGGAGTTTTCTCTTTGCATTAGGTGGCCAAAATATTTGAGCTTCAGCTTCAGTATCTGTCCTTCCAATGAGCAGTCAGGGTTGATTTCCTTTGTTGTTGTTGTTGTTGTTCAGTCGTTCAGTCGTGTCCGACTCTTCGTGACCCCATTAACCATAGCATGCCAGGCCTTCCTGTCCTCCACTCTCTCCTGGAGCGTGCTCAAGTTCATATTCATTGCATCGGTGTGATTTCCTTTAGGACTGACTGATTTGACTTCCTTGCAGTCCAGGGGACTCATAAGAGTCTTCTGCAGCACCACAGTTTGAAAGCATCAATTCTTCGGCGATCAGCCTTCCTTATAGTCTGGCTCTCACAGCCGTACGTTACTACTGGGAAAACTATAGGTTTGATTATACGGACCTTTGTCAGAAAGGTGATGTCTCTGCTTCTTACTATGCTGTCTAGGTTTGCCATAGCTTTTCTCCCAAGGAGCAAGCGTCTTTTAATTTCATGGCTACAGTCACCGTCTGCGGTGATCTTGGAGCCCAAGAAAGTAAAATCTGTCACTGCTTCCATTTCTTCCCCTTCTATATGCCAGGAAGTGATGGGGCCAGATGCCATGATCTTCATTTTTTTAATGTTGAGTTTCAAACCAGCTTTTGCACTCTCCTCTTTCACCCTCAACAAGAGGCTCTTTAGATCCTCTTCGCTTTCTGCCATTAGGGTAGTATCGTCTGCGTATCTGAGGTTGTTGATAATTCTCCCGGCAATCTTAATTCTGACCTATGATTCATCCAACCCGGCATTTCTCATGATGTACTCTGCATATAAGTTAAATAAGCAGGGTGACAATATGCAGCCTTGTCGTACTCCTTTCCCAATTTTGAACCAATCAGTTGTTCCATGTCCGGTTCTTACTGTTGCTTCTTGACCCTCGTACAAGTTTCTCAGGAGACAGGTAAGGTGGTCTGGTACTCCCATCTCTTTAAGAATTTGCCACAGTTTGTTGTGATCCACACAATCAAAGGCTTTAGTGTAGTCAATGAAGCAGAAATAGACGTTTTTCTGGAATTCTCTTGCTTTCTTCATGATCCAGCGAATGTTGGCGATTTGATCTCTAGTTCCTCTGCCTCTTCGAAAGCCAGCTTGTACTTCTGGTAGTTCTCATTTCACATACTGCTGAAACCTAGCTTGTAGTATTTTGAGCATATCCTTGCTGGCATGTGAAATGAACGCAATTGTACGGTAGTTCGTACACTCTTTGGCATTGCCCTTCTTTGGAATTGGAATGTAAACTGACCTTTTCCAGTCTTGTGGCCACTGTTGAGTGTTCCAAATTTGTTGGCATATTGAGTGCAGCACTTTAAGAGCATCATCTTTTAGGATTTTAAATAGCTCAGATGGAATACTGTCATCTCCGCTAGCTTTGTTGTTACTAATGCTTCCCAAGGCCCACTTGACTTCACTCTCGAGGATGTCCGGCTCAAGTTCAGTGACTGCACTCTCATGGCTATCAGGGACATTCAGATCTTTCCTGTATAGTTCTTCTGGGTATTCTTTCCATCTCTTCTTAATCTCGTCTGCTTCTGTTAGGTCCCTGCCTTCTTTGTCCTTTATCATGCCCGTCTTTGCACAAAACCTTCCCTTGATATCTCCGATTTTCTTGAAGAGATCTCTAGTCTTTTCCATTCTATTGTTTTCCTCCATTTCTTGGCATTGTTCATTTAAGAAGGCCCTCTTGTGTCTCCTTGCTGTTCTCTGGAACTCTGCATTCACTTGGATATATCTTCCCCTTTCTCCCTTGCTTTTTTTCTTCCCTTCTTTCCTCAGCTACTTGTAAAGCCTCATCAGACAGCCACTTGGCTTTCTTGCACTTCTTTTTCTTTGGGATGGATTGAGTTGCTGCCTCCTGAACAATGTTATGGACCTCCGTCCATAGTTCCTCAGGCACTCTGTCTATCAGGTCTAATCCCTTAAATCCATTCCTCACCTCCACTGTATATTCATAAGGGATATGATTTAGGTCATACCTGAATGGTTAGTGGTTTTCCCTATGTTCTTCAATTTAAGCCAAAATTTTGCAACAAGAAGCTCATGATCTGAGCCACCGTCAGCTCCAGGTCTTGTTTTTACTGACTGTATAGAGCTTCTCCATCTTTGGCTGCAAAGGACATAATCAATCTGATTTTGATATTGACCATCTGGTGATGTCCATGTGTAGAGTTGCCTCTTGTGCTGTTGGAAAAGTGTGTTTGCTATGATCAGTGTGTTCTCTTGGCAAAACTCTATTAGCCTTTGTCCTGCTTCATTTTGTACACCAAGGCCATGCTTGCCGGTTATCCCGGTGATTTCTTGACTTCCTACTTTAGCATTCCAATCCCCTGTGATGAAAATGACATCTTTTGTTGGTGATAGTTCTAGAAGGTGTTGTAGGTCTTATTTTCTGAGAGCATCCTTATCTTTAACAGCTACATGACAAGCAGCATATTATTTCCATGTGGGGATAGCTTAACCTATTGAATTTAGCCAGTGCAGATGGGTGAGAATTTTGACTGGAAGCTAAAGATGCCAATCTGCAAAGGAACAAAATGAATTCAGATTTTGATGAATCTGACTGGTGGATTCCCCAGTGGACTGGCTTTTTCCCTGTTGGGCAGATTCTGCCAACTTGTGGACCAGTTTTCCAAATTTTCTGATTTTGTGCAAATTTTGTCATTAAAAATATGCCAAAAATGAATTTAAAAACCCATAGGTGAAAATGTGAAAATATACATCTTGGGGGATTTTGTGCATTGGAGGGGGGATTTGTGCATTTTTGGTCATGCGAATTTGTGCAAATTTGCATTTGTGTGAATTTGGGAACTAAAAAAACCACCAGATTCCATCTAGGGGTGTACGAAACCCCACTTACCTGGCTCCACTGGATTCTGGGAGGGGAGGTGATCTGGTCCTCCCCCCGGAATCCTCAATGGTGGGGAGGCGATCCGGTCCTCCCCCCCTGGAATCCTGCCCGGCCGGCTCCGCTCCGCAGCCAGTCCGCGGAGCTGCTGGCTGGGCTGATCCACAGCAGGGCCTCCATCCGCTGCCAGGCTGCTGCGGACGCAAATGGCGTCCTGCATTGGGGATGTCATTTGCGTCCCTATGCTAGGCCGTGATAGGCTACGTAAATATTTATGTAGCCTATCACGGCTAAAGCAGGGATGCAAATGGCGGCCGCTACGATGGCTGCCATTTGCAGCCGCAGCAGCCTGGAAGATGACCTGGAGCCACCGCCGGAGCCGCCGCCAGGTAGGTCCGTTCTGGGGATTGCGGGAGGTGGCGGGGTGGTGGTCCATTCTGCCACAGACTCTGGGGGGCTGGATTCTAAAGAATCCGGTCTCACTGGAGTCCGTGGCGGAATTCTCCAACATCCCTAATTCCATCAATGGGAGGACTGTGGAATGAAAGGCACCTGAGAATCTGCGAAGCACAAACGGAATGGATTTTACACAATCTGTCCATCCCAACTTGCAATGGCTCTCTGGGGTCTCAGAAAGAGGTATTTCCCAGCCCTTCTTGGAGATACTGGAAACTGAACATGGAACTTTTTGCATAGAAAGCATGTGCTCAACCACTGAGCTACAGCCCTTTCTCTCTTTCCCTGTTTATTTATTTTTTTAAACAGTAAAAGCCAGGCATTAAGTTGGACATTGTCTTGATCTGTATCGTTCCAGTACAGAGCAAAAACAACCCACCTGTCACCAAAATTATTTCTTTGGTTTTCCATCACCAGCTCTCACAAAATAACTCAAATATTATTAACGCTATTGGCCAGTTTCTTTAAAACTGTTCCAAAATGGGTTTGGCCAAAGTCAATAAAATTTGTTCTCCCTTGTCCCATAATGTAAAACAGCTGTCCACTCTCACATGCATACCACCAGCTAAACATGTTACCACAGTGAGTGTTGTGTGCATGTCCTCATTGTGCCATTGCTGATAGAGAATTCTCAGCTCAGTGTGTGTGACGTCCTGACCTTGCAATAATTGGACTGTAGATTAAATTAAACAGATTCCATCATTTAATTAGATTGCAGTAGATCTAGAAGAGAAAAGGAAGGTATCGGGGAATAAGATGCACACTTGGTTGGGAACCACTAGCAATGGGTGAGAATTTCATTTGGTTCATTTTTTGACAAGAACTTACCAACATTTGCAAAGTTCTGCATGAATGAGAAGGAAAGGACTTTAGGTTTAAAATATTTTAATGTGGGAGAAAGCAAAACTGCCAGATGCATCAATCCAGGTGGAAGGCTTTGAATGCTTAGCTCCTAAAAGTCTGGGCTTAAAACCCTGTTTATTCCACCATGTTCATGGCACTGAATTAGGGTTGCCACTAGGGATGTATGGATTCCCCACTGTCTATTCTGGTGGAGAATCCGTGGGGGGAGGGGGCGATCCGTTCCTCCCCCCTGGAATCCTGGCAGAGCGGCTCCGCTCTGTGAGGATTCCGCAGAGCTGAGGGCCGCTGCTTACCTGCAACCAGAGCCCTTCGTAGGGATGTCAGAGAATTTTGCCACGAATCTCGGGGAGGCCGAATGCCAGCGCATTCGGCCCCCCGAAATCGGTGGTGAAACGGTCTGCCCCCCCATCCCCCCGGGATGGGACTTACCTTCGGCGAATCTCCCTGGCGGCGGCGGCTCCGGCAGCGGTTCGGCGGCGGTTCGGTGGTGGCGGCTACGGCGGCCAGTCTTCCGACTGGCTGCCGCCACCGCCATTTCCAAATTAAAAAAAAAAACACATGGTTGGCTACATAAAGATTTACGTAGCCTATCACGGCTAGATTTTTTAAAAATACCGTGATAGGCTACGTAAATGTTTACGTAGCCTATCATGGCTGAGTTAAAAACAAACAAACGCGCGTATGCAAATGGCAGTGCCCATGAGCGCCGCCATTTGCGTATGCACAGTTTTTTTTTTTTAAACTCAGCCGTGATAGGCTACATAAACATTTACGTAGCCTATCACGGCTGACTGCAGGGACGCAAATGGTGGCGGCTACGGCCGCCACCATTTGCAGTCCCGGCAGGACAGGATTCATGGCGGGAGGGATGGAGCACCTCCCCCCCACCGCAAATCAACTGTCGTAAAAGGTGAGTGACATTCGTATATCCCTAGCCCTTCACGTCCGTGCTGATCGCCATTTAAAAAAAAAAAAAAAGGCGATCGGCGGGATGTCCCCATAGACTTATACACAAAATAGAGCTGTGAATCTTGCGTATAAGTCTTATACACAAGCTTCACTGCTCCATTTTGCGTATAAGTCTATGCGGACATCCTGCCGATCATCATTTTTTTTTAAATGGTGATCGGTGTCGAGGCAAACAGCTCCCAGTGCAACAAGCAGCCATGCCATCCAACGCAGAATCCTCCAGGAGAGGAGGTAAGTGGGGCCGATCCACTGCGGATTCCTGAGGCCGGATTCCAAAGAATCCGGCCTCATTTGAATCCATGGCAGATTTCTCTAACATCCCTAGTTGCCACCTCTGTTTTCTGACAGGCTGTTCCTCTTAATGTGGACCTTTCCGTGTTGGTAATAGCTGCCCCTATTGAATTTGACCAGTGGAGATGTATGATAATTTTGTTTTAGATTGTTGTTTGATAGTTCACAAATGTCTTCATAAATGGTATGGAAAGGACTTGAGGTTTTTTTTTTAGACTATTGGACAAAGCAAAATGGACAGATTTGTCCATCCCTAGTAGACATCACATATAGATGAAGGGAGGGGAGAAGATGCAAATAACCAGAAGCCAGAAAGGGGGAGAAAGCAGGGTGACTTGGTCAAGAGAGAGGGGGGGCAGAGAGCGAGAGAGGGGCTCACATACAGACAGAGGGGGAGAGAGTGAAAGGGGTGCCAGTGAGAGAGGGAAGGAGAGGGAATGTTGTGTCAGAGAGAAAAAGAGGGGCACCTCCACAGAGAAAAGGAGAAAGCACAATTTGCTGTCAGGTTGTCCTCTGTGAATGGAAGGTGCTCAAAAAGACATAGAGGTTTGCTCTATTTCTCTGACCATTTATCCTTACTTTTACCTTCTCTTCCATTTCAACTAAGGTGGTGTCTCACGTATAACAGGCTGGATTGACAGTATTCTCCTCCATAGATGTGGCATCTTGTTTATGTATAATAATGAGCTTGTCAGTGATTGCTTTAACAATGAAAGGAATCAAGTATCCATGTGAAACTCCCTCCCCCCACAGTTCCCAATTGTATTGCTATAATTGTGCATTGTTCCTGCCACAGCCAGCTGCCAGTATTGTAATGGTGACTAACTGAAAAATGTAGAGATGGGAAGATAAAAAGAAAAGAATTTGCATGCTGGGTAGGATAGGGACCACCACAAATTTTTGTTCTTTCAGAAACTATAACTTTGAACAGGGGAGAAGTTGGGAGTATGGAGATCAGCCATGAGTTTATCATCTTGAGTTAAAAACAAAAAATACTTTACCTTAACTTTAAAATATGTACCAAAAGAAAATCAGAACTGGGAGAAAATGTGAGTCTAGGTTTCTGTAATGCAGGGCTGGCATCAAGGGTAGGTATGGTGGGGCACCTGCTGATGGCCCAGACCACAGCAGGGACCCACTGACAAGAGCCCCCTGGATTTGCTGCTTCTCTTCACCATTGCAACCTGCTCATTCACCTGCCTCTCACTCTGGCCCAGACAACAGTGATAGTGTGAACGGGAGCAGTAGACATCTCTGCATACTTGCTCACTGGTTCGATGAGGATGAAGAGCAAGAGGAGCTAGAAACAATGGTGGTGAGAAGATAGACTCACTGAAGGGCTCTCAGATCATCCTCAGAAGTTCTACTTTGGGAACTCCCACCAAAGGAAGTGAGGTGGGTGGCTACTAAGAACAGGGCCTTTTCTTCTGTGGCACCCCGGCTGTGGAAGGAGCTTCCCAGAGAATGTCACCTGGCACCCATGTTGTGCTCTTTCCAGTGCCAGGTGAAGATCTGATTCATCCAGGCATTTTAGTCTTTCTGTTCCTGTTGTTTTAAATCTGTTACTCTATTTTAAACCTTTGCATTGCTGCTAGGTTTTATTTTGGTGTTTGTTTTTATTTTATACCGTTGTTTAAAACTTTAAAACTTTTATATTGTATCTTGTATACTGCATGTGGTGTTTTATGGCTTTAATTGCTGTGAGCTGCCCAGAGAGCATCGTCTGTTGGGTGGTATGGAAATGTGATAGATACATGCAATAAAATAATAGCAGCAATGAGAAAGAGGAGGAGGGGCAATAACAGATTGGGGCAATGCTGGTGAGAAGGTGAGTGGTGAGGGAGGGGCGTATGGAAGGTGCCTTGCCTGAGGGCACCCCAAAACCTGGAGCGGGCATTGCTGTTACGTAACACCAAATCAATTGGCCATAATCAGGAACATCAGAACTGTCTAGCCCAGTACTGTTGAGCCTGACTGCCAGAGGCTCCGCAGGGTTCAGGCAGGAGTTTTTCCCAGCCTACCCAGAGATGCCGGGGATCTGACCTGGGACCTTCTGCAGGCAATGCACGTTGTCTGCCACTGAGCTACGGGCCCTCCATTCCCTGCATTTGAAGTGAAACATTGAGGTGGCTGCTTTGGTGTGGCAGAATTGAACAAATGGAATAAAACTGCATCTTGCTTCAGTTGGTGAGTTCAAATAATCGTTTTTGCAATACAGACATTTGACAGTGGCTTTATTAAAGAGGTTCAGTCATTCGGATGCCTCTGTAATTACTTTAGTGTGCAGTCCTATGCAGGTTTGCTTTGGGTACAAAAAGTCTTACAACTGGTATGTCCCAGTCAGCCATGTTGGATAGGGAATGCTGGGAGTCCTAGGACTGTTTCCTGTTTAAACAGGCATAGGGTTGGGCCTTTATAGGCTGACTTGCTTACAGGCTTTGGGATATATGTGGTCATTCAGTGGTTGGAAACTAGAATACAGTTATCCATCTATCCTATCCATCCATCCATCCATCCATCCATCCATCATCTCTCTCTTTGTCTATCTATCTATCTATCTATCTATCTATCTATCTATCTATCTATCTATCTATCATCTCTCTCTCTCTCTCTCTCATCTCTATCTCCAGTGTGGTGTAGTGGCTGGAGTCTTGGACTGGGACTTCAGAGGTCTGGTTCTAGCCATGAAGCCATGAAGCTCACTGGGTGACTTTGGGACAGTCACTGTCTCTCAGACTAACCTACCTCACAGGGTTGTTGTGAGGATAAATTGGAGAGGAAGAGGATCATGTAAGCTGCCTTGGGTTCCTTCCAAAAGGTAAAAAGGTGGGGTATAAATGTAATCTATCATCTATCAATCATCTCTCTATCCACCTGTCTATCTGTCTATCATCTATCCTCTTTCTGTCTCTATCATTTCTCCATCTATCCATCTCATCCATCTACATATGTCCCCCCCCCACACACACATATACGCACACACATATATGGCAAGAATATGGTTTATCTGCATATGTTTTCGTATCAAGGGATGATTCCAAGTGTTGGTTCAAATTATACAGGAACGAGTCTATTTTGGATGCTTTTTGAAACAGGCTGGCTGCTCTTTGCACCATGAAGGATTCCTAAATGGTTTCTGGTAACTGGACTACAGATGGGTGAGAATTTTGTTTGGTTTGCTTTTTGATAAGAACTTAACACAAATTTGCACATTTCTTCATAAATGCAACAGAAAGAATGTGAAATTTAAAATAAAATTGATAGTGGGAGAAAGAGAAGCTAAAATATTTGTCCATCATTAAAATGGCCCTGAATTGTCACATTCGAGCTCATGGGAAAGATCCTTGGTCAAAATATTTTTGGCTTGTCTATGGACTGATTTTAAGATAACCATTATGAATTTTTAGAAAGGGATCCAGGCAATTACAGGCTGGTTAGCTTAACATCTATTCCAGGTAAATTTGTTTAAAGCATTATTGAAGATAAAATTAGTAAGCCTATTGTCACGTTCCCTTGGCCCTCTCCTTCCTCATGCGCACGCGCACGCACACACACACACGCACACACACACACACATGAAGAGAGGCTTCAGTCTCATGCTTTTAATTCACTATCAACAGGTTCATTACAGATGTAAATCTTTGAAGACTCTCAGGCTCCAAAGGAATACAGCTGCTTCATTTACGAGTGACTACAGGGGATCCAAATGGGAGCTACAATGTTGCCAGCAGTTTGAAACAAGAACTTGCTGGCTAGAATAACTTAGGAAGGAAGGATGCCCCTCCCTTCCAGTGATGCTCCCCTACGTCAACCCTCACACATCGCCAACCAGGTTGACCGTCTGAGCTCCGCCTCGAACTTTTCCTGCTTCGCTCTGTGCCACAATGAATGTAACATCCCTCAGGTCACACCCCGTACTCTCCTCCCCCCTTACTTCTCCTGGGTTCTCATGGAAGAGGGAAAGCAGGGGGGCTTCAGCCCCAGACATCTCTGTGTTAGCAACCTGAGAGGCATGCCTATCCATATCCAAATTCACTCAGGAAGATGTCTCCCCTGGTTCTGGCTGTTCCCCTTCTGAATCTGAACTGCTAACTATCTCCATACACTCAGAATCAATCTTGACTATAGAAGGACAAGTCCTGCTGAAAAAGAATCAACATGGCTTCCACAAAGGTAAGTCCTGTCTCACTAACCTATAAGCATTCCTTGAGAGTGTCAATAAACATGTGGACAGGGGTCATATGTTAAACATTGTTTGCTACGATTTCCAAAAGGCTTTTGATAAAGTCTTGAGCAAACTTAGCAGTCATGTAATAAGAGGAGAGGTCCTCTTATGGATTAGTAACTGGTTTAAGAACTGAAAGAAGAATCATAGAATCATAGAATCATAGATCAATAGGGTTGGAAGACACCTATAAGTTAATTGAGTCCAACCCCCTGCCCAATGCAAGAGTCCAAGTCAAAGCAACCCTGACAGATGGCTGTCCAGCTTCATCTTGAATGCCTCCAGTATGGGAGAGCCCACTACCCGCCTAAGTAATTGGTCCTATTGTCGTATTGCTCTAACAGTCAGGAAGCTTTTCCTGATATTCAGCTGGAATCTGGCTTCCTGGAACTAGAGCCCATTATTCTGTGTCCTGCACCCTGGGATGATCGAGAAGAGATCCTGGCCTTCCTCTCTGTGACAGCCTTTCAAGTACTTGAAGAGTGCTATCATCTCTCCTCTCAGTCTTCTCTTCTCAAGGCTAAACATGCCCCGATCTTTCAGTCTCACTTCATGAGGCTTTGTTTCCAGTCCCCTGATCATCTTCGTTGCCCTCCTCTGAACCCTCTCCAGTTTGTCTGCATCCTTCTTAAAGTGTGGTGCCCAGAACTGGACACAGTACTCCAGATGTGGCCTAACCAGTGTTGGATAGAGGGGAACTAGTACTTCATGGGATTTGGAAGCTATGCTTCTATTAATGCAGCCCAAAATAGCATTTGCCTTTTTTGCAGCCATATCACATGGTTGGCTCATTTAGCTTGTGATCAACAACAATTCCAAGATCCTTCTCACTTGTACTATTATTGAGCCAAGTATCGCCCATCTTGTAACTGTGCATTTGGTTTCTTTTTTCCTAAGTGCAGAACTTGGCATTTATTCCTGTTAAATTTCATTCTGTTTTTTTTTCTGTCCAGCACTCCAGCCTATTAAGATCACTTTTAATTTTGTTATTGTCTTCCAGGGTATTAGCTATCCTGCCCAATTTTGTGTCATCTGCAAATTTGATCAGCATTCCTTGTACCTCCTCCTCCAAGTCATTAATAAAAATGTTGAAGAGCACTGGGCCCAGGACTGAGCCCTGCAGTATCCTGCTCATTACCTCTCCCCAGTTTGAGAAGATCCCATTGATAAGCACTCTTTGAGTCCGATTCGGTAGCCAACTGTGGGTCCACCGGATCGTTGTTTCATCTCACCCACTTTGAGCTAGTTTGCTCATCAGGATATCATGGGGCTCTTTGTTGAAAGCTTTGCTGAAGTCAAGGTATTTTATGTCCACAGCATTCCCACAGTCCACAAGGGAGGTTACCCGATCAAAAATGAGATCAGATTCATCTGGCAGGACTTGTTCTTGACAAATCCATGTTGGCTTCAAGTAATGACTGCATTGTTTTCAAGGTGCTTACGGATGGATTGCTTTATCATCTGCTCCAGAATTTTCCCAGGGATTGATGTCAGACTGACTGGTCTGTAGTTCCCAGGTTCCTCCTTTTTACTCCTTTTGAAGATAGGGACAACATTAGCCCTCCTCCAGTCATCTAGCACTTCCCCCGTCCTCCATGATTTCTCAAAGACAGTGGTTCTGAGAGTTCTTCTGCCAGTTCCTTTATTACTCTAGGGTGCAGTTCATCTGGCCCTGGAGATTTGAACTCATTCAAAGTAATTAGGTGTTCCTTGACCTATCGATCTCAAGCTGCAATTCTGCCCCTTCATCCTGCACTTCGCCTTTGCCAATATGCCTATGTACACCAGTTGCTGGGGAACATGGCCAAGAGGGTGCTGTTGCACTCATATCCTGCTTGTGGGTTTTCCATGGGTAGCTTGTTGGCCACTGTATGAACAGAAAGCTGGACTAGATTGACCTTTGGTTTGATCCAGAGCACGGCTCTTCTTATGTTCTGATGTTCTTTTGATTTGCTATTTTAAGAAGAGTTTGACAGCAGATTGGCACTGATAACAAATGGGGAATGCTCCTTGGTCCAGCTTTGCTCCTGGACAGCGAGGAGCACCCTAGGCTATGTACAGTTGGAATCAGGGCTGGCTCTACCAGTAGGCAAAGTGAGGCAGTGACCTCAGGTGGCACATGCTGGAGGGCAGCAGCAAGGTGTTGGAGGTGAGACCCCCGTGTGCCATGCACCCTACCCTGTACCCCCTGGGGTAGTCTACTGTGTTCAAGTGCAGTGGAAGTTGCTGTTCAATCACCAGCATTGGAGAAAAATTGGCTGTTGTACATGGATGGAATGGGAGAGGCCAGCCCTGGTTGGATCAAGGAGGTGGAAAAACGGTGATGTGGGGGTTGAGTCATTGGCATTGCAGCAAAAGCCAGCAGAGAAACAGATTGGGGATAAATACTTTGGAGCTTCATGGAGGAGGGCGGGCAAATATTGGAGTTGCCAATTAGAAGGTGAGTTAAATCTCTTGGGAGAAAGGGAGTATTTTTTTTCCTGAGCATTCTTCACTTTTGCTGGTAATTGCTGACCACAATCCAAATTGACCCTGAGGGAGATCATTTCTCAGTACCGAGCAAGGTCTCATTGCCCTGTTCAAAAAATGGTGTCACAGCATTTTGAGCACCACTCCTTGGGATATCCATATACTGCCAGTGAGAATATCTAGAGTTTTTGAAGCTTATGGCATGGAAAGGATCTCAGTCTCTCCAGGGCTCCTGGGGCAAGAGAAAATGTTGATTTTTGCAAAACCAAGAACAGGCATTGGTTTTTTTTATACTTCAGTCAGTTCTCGGTTGGCAGCATCTAATGTAGAACTGGTTGATTGACAGGAAATGTTTTCGGTGCTGTAGCATATTGTTCTTGCATAACAATGAAGTCTTTAAAAAATAAAAATAAGGTATCTTGACCATAGTAGTGATCAGTCATGTCTGTGCTCTACCCATTGATCCTGGATATCTCTCACAATGAATGGGTATTGTTTGTCAGAAAATAGCCATCAATAATGTAATGTTGCCATACAGAGTCAGGAGTCTCAGGGACAAGTGCCATTGAAAACATGAGTGGGGATGAATGGATAAGACTATGATGAATTCAGCAATCAAAAACATGCTCTTCTGGAATTGAGGCTCACTGCAGTATGTGGAAGACTGCAGAATTCATGGCTGGATGTCATCTAGAGCTTTCAGAAAGACACACTTTGCTTGTGCAATTATGACAGCTCCATGGTTGGGAGAGGTGTGTGTTTTTTTCAGTGCTTAAATGGTGAGGGAGAAAAAGAAGTAGAAAAAAATAAATAATGCTGAGAACTGTTTGGAGCTGTTTGACAGATGGTCTGCTTCTGATATATAAATAGAGCTAGGATTTTATGAGACATACATCACGACCTGGTACCCGGTGCCACCATCAAAGCCCTGTAGCAGGGTGGGCAGGGACACACAGCTATGCCAGCAATAGCCACCCACAACTGCTGCGACTATGATCCTGTTGTGCAAGGTGCAATGCAGCATAGCAGTGAACACAGGCAGAACACAGTTAAAAAAGAAGTAAATGCCTTCACCATCATCCAGGAAAGGCACTGCTGCTATATAGTAGTAAATGCCACTAGAGTTGACATTTCTGAACCATGGACCATATGTAGGGGTGCATGAGCCCCACGACTTCTGGTCCAGGTGGGGTCCGGCAGCAGGGAAATCTGGGCCTCTTGGGGCCCCGTGGATTTCCCTAGTGCCTTACCACATCCACCAGATTCCATGGGGTGGCTCTCCTCCTGGCTGTGCCAGAACCCTTCTTCCCCATGCTGGCTGTTAAGGAAGCCCTTGACAGCTGGTGTGGGAAGAAAGGGCCTCAGTGACACCAACAGCATGGGAGAGCTGCCCCGGGGGAAATCCGACTGACCCAGAGGTGAGTGGGGTCATTCTGCTGTGAACTTTGTAGGTCGGATTCTTGAGTGCATGGCCTGATTTGAGTCCACAGCAGATTTCTCCACCATCCCTAGCAGTATCCATCTGTGTTATTCCGTTAGGGCAAATGACCTTGCGCTACTGGAAACTAGGTTCCAAACTATGAGCGAGAGAAGAATCCAGCTAATGTTACCTTTGCACTGTTGCATTATGCGTGTGCAACCTGTTGTGCAATGGGCTGCACAACAGCTTGCACAACCAGTTGCACAAGCATAATGGGCAACCACTTGTGCAACAGAAAGATTCAGCAGAGCTCTGTTAATGCTATCAGAGTTTGTGGAATGTCACTGTTGGATACTGCCCCAGATGCACGTGCACACAAATGCATGGCAAAAAAAGTAACAAATTACAAGAAAGAACTCTTTCTCCTATTTTAATCTATGATGTAGCACCACCCTGGGCTAAATTGGCATGCATGGGAGTGACTATTTACGTGGTCTTCAAACTACAAAGCCCATGATGCAGCTTGACTGATTGAAACCAGTTGTTCCAATTGTTGCCAGCTGCATTGTTGTTGTTGTTGTTATTGTTGTTGTTGTTACTAATGTATAATACAAGTAATAATGTATTACTTGCTTTTCTATAAAATACATTCAAAGCAATGTGAACATTCGAAAGAGGATAAAAATGCAATAGTCAAATAATACAACTTAAGAGTTCAAAATAAAATCCCTAAAAAGGCTAACAGTGCAATCCTGTACACTAGGCTTCCCCAAATTGGTTCTGTCCAGATGTTTTGGACTTCAGCTCCCATAAGCCCTAGCCAGCATGGGTAATGGTCAGGAATTTTGGAATTGTAGTCCAAATCATCTGGAGGGGGTCAGGTCAGGGAAAGCTGCTAAGAACATACATTAAGTAGAGCTATGCTGAATCAGACCAAAGTCCTCTCTAGTCCAGCATTCTGTTCCCTCAGTGTTCAACCAGCTGCCTGTGGGAAGTCCACAGGTAGGGCACGAGTACAATTGCACCCTCCTGCTCCTGCACCCCAGGATTTGGAATTCCCTTTCCTGGTGGTTCATCAAGCCCCAATGCTGCAGGCTCTTCTGTTGGGTTGTTAAGTCTGTAAGAATTTGCTGGGTTTTTGAGTTGATATGATGGTTGTTGCTCAGCACTTTTTCACACACACACACACACACACACACACATCTATCTATCTATCTATCTATCATCTATCTATCTATCTATCTATCTATCTATCTATCTATCTATCTACAAAGGTGTTTGTCCATATGTCCTTGATGGAATTGAAAACTGTACGTCCAATTGGGGTATGCGGTTGGATCCATGTCGTCTTGGAAGTGACCTGCGGAGCTCCACAGGTTGCTTCTCTCAAACAGCTATGAAAAGGTTGAGAAACCATTTTAAATTCCCCTGGAATTAAAAGGGGAATCTTACAGTACCATCCGGTTGAAATCTTGGAAGAACAGCGGCTTTTGCGGCACAGCAGAAGGGCTGCAATCTAAGGTCAGTGGCTGGAGTATCATCCAGTGAACACTGTCTGAAACTCCTAGCAATTAGGAGACTACAAGACTGACAAGCTCCAAAAAATATTTGTGAACTTAAAGTACCAGCAATATCTGGGGACTGGCACTTAAATCGAATTAAATGTTTGTCTTTTCTTTTTCTGCAACTATACTTGCTTGTTGTGCTTTTGGAAGTGGAGGATGGCAGTATCAAAGGGAAAAACAAAAGGTCTGGGAACACCACCTACCTCCCCCACCAACTGCTCCCCTGGCAAAGGTTTCTAGAAAGGCCGAAGGTGAAGAGGAGTTGCTCACTTTGATAAAAACTGTCTTCTCAGCTACCAGTGCAGTCAAAGAAGCTTGAAACAATCCAGGACTCAATCACTGCCCTCCAAGGGGCTGTGGATTTAATTAATATCTCTCTTCAAAAGATGGAAATGAAGGTTAATGCACTTGAAGATCAAGTTATTGCTCATGAATCTGCTATGCAAGCTTCGCACAATACTTTGTCTGCTCGAATTTCCCAATTGGAGGCTTTTATATGCAGAGCGAACCTTCATATTCTGGGTATTAAAGACTTGGCTGCTGAAGTATGTTTGGCTGAATTTGTGGATAAACTTTTGCATGAGTTATTGGTTTTGCCATCTGATTTTTTACTGGATATTGAGCATGCATATTGTGTTCCTGGCTCAATACGTGGCACTAAAGGGACTTTTGGGACTGTTGTTGTGCAGTTTTCACAAGTTTCTACAAAAAATTATCTTCTTCATCTGGCAAGAGAATGAGGTGAGCTATGATGGGGACCAGCAAATGACAAGATTATCCTCTTTCCTGATGATAGCGCTCTTCAAGTACTTGAAAGGTCATCACAGAGAGGAAGGCCAGGATCTCTTCTCGATCATGCCAGAGTGCAGGACATGGAATAATGGGTTACAGGAAGCCAGATTCCAGCTGAACATCAGGAAAAACTTCCTGACTGTTAGAGCAATATGACAATGGAACCAATTCCCTAGGGAGGTGATGGGCTCTCCCACACTGGAGGCATTCAAGATGAGGCTGGACGGCCATCTGTCAGGGGTGCTCTGATCTGGATTCCTGCATTGAGCAGGGGGTTGGACTCGATGGCCTTGTAGGCCCCTTCCAACCCTACAATTCTATGATGCTATACTAAAGGAATTGCTGACAGAAGAAGGCAATTCACCAAAGTGAGAAGTTTGGCAAAGCAAAATAACCTGCAATATCATATTAAATATCCTGCTACATTTTGCATTTTTTTTGAAGGCCAAATGAAAAAGTTTTTAAATCCTGACACAGCTGAATCATTTTTCATTGGTGTTAACATTAAAACAAGGGACCCAACTTTCCCAGTCTCCTGAGTTGGAATGTAGCCATTTTTACTGTTCCTCTGAAGTCTTGTTTGGGGTTAAGCTGATAGGATGCCTGGGACGTTTGCCAGATTAAATGTTTGTATATTTTTGTTTTCTTTCTCCTTTGTGTGTTTTATTGTATGTGTGTATGTGAATGTACCCATTTAAATACATTTTTAGATATGATATTACTTAAATAAATAAATGGTTTGTTTTTATTTTTTACTTTTTATTTTTTTATCCTTCTCATAAATTTCTTTTTTCTTCTCCTTCCCCCTTTTTTAAATTATCATTAATATTAATATTACTAACAGTATTATGGGATTATGATTATGATTATTTCTTGTTGGTTAAACATTTAATTTTTACTAATATGTGTTGATGGAATGGTAATATTTAATGGAAATGGACTGTTTGCTCCCGTTTATTTGCTGTAAGACTGAGGTTATAACATTGAAAGACAAGGCTCACAGTTTATGGAGCAGCGGATTGAAGCTTTGATAATATTTGCAATGTTCGGAAGAGTGGTGTATAGGTATAATTTGCAACTGGACTTATATTTGGATATTTGGTTTGCTTTCACTGAAGCTTAGATATAATCTTTCTTTCTTTCTTTCTTTCTTTCTTTCTTTCTTTCTTTCTTTCTCTTCTTCTTTTGCTTTCTTCCTTTTTTCTTTTTCTTCCCCAGAATACTGTAATGTTGGAAACTGTAGATTTTGACTATGTTGTTGGTATTGTTTATTTCGCTTATAAAAAATAAAATAAATATAGATTCAAAAAAAAAAGAAAAAAAAGAAAGAAAACTGTATGTCTAATTGTTATGAAACTTTCGGGATTTGTTGTACCTCTGTTTGGAATGGTATTATGCATAGTGAACTTTTTGACTGCCATCTGATAGTCAACCTATATTATCACATAGTTACAGCAGGGGCTGGGAGAAGGGAGCAAGTTGCCCAGGTAATGGAAGAAGGATGTTGGCAGTTGATGTGGTGGGATGGGAGAGAAGGAAGAGCAGAGAACAAAGAAGTCATGGCTAACAAAGAAGGAAGCTCAAGACAGTCTTCAGGAGATGAAGAGCACAACAGACCCCTCCCTCAAAGGGCTACGGGGGTCACCATGGCAGGGGCTTTGCCTAGGGGCCAGGGCAGGCATAATGTGTCCACCTCTGGCAGCTACTTGAAGGTTTCACTGTATCTAATTCTGGCAGGTGTGTAAGGCTTTGTTGAATCAAAATAAGGGCTCTTCCCAACCTATGCAAAGCCGGGTCTGTTTGCTAGTATATATCTGTATCTATATCATCTAGATTTAGATCTATAGTAGGGCTGTGTGCAGGGACCCCCCGATCTGACCCGGAAGCCTCTTTGTGGCTTCGGAGGTGGGCCCATTTGGCTTGGGCTGATTCGGCCCCCCCCGACCCAACTCAGTCCTGAACCCAAAGCGGGGGCCCTCGATGCCCCCGTGCAAACCCCCAGCTCCTTACCACTGCTATCACCACTGCTGCCTGCCACCGCCAGCTCCTGAGCCCTGGACGCCATTTTTAAAAATGGTGACTCCCTGCAACAAGAGCCGGGGCGCGTCCAGTGCTCAGGAGGTGGTGGCGGTGGGCGGCGATAGCAGCAGTGGTGGTGGTGGCGGAAACGGAGGGGACGGTGGCAACAGTGGCGACAGCAGTGGCCATGGTGGCGACTCCTGTGCGTCACCTCAGGTAAGGAGCTGGAGGCGCTGGCACGGTTGGGCCAGGATGCTGACGCTCCGAAGCACACGGAGTGCTTCAGAGAGTGCCTGACCTGCTCTGGGTCACTTCGTGCCCCCTCCGCTTCACCTTGAAAGGGGCCCAAAATGGCCCGAAGCAGCCTGCTTCGACTCAGGGTTCAGGCCTTGGGCTGAGGAAGTGCACAGCCCTAACATACAGTATATATATACATGTGTGTGTGCATGCACCTGTGTACATGAATGAAAGATAAAAAGACTAACAACAGAGTATTAAAAATATATTTTAAGCTAAACGTTTCCGCTTCCCTCAGCTATTCACCCTCATCAATAGCTGTGCTGTTAATTGCTACTGATGAGGGCGGAAGCTGAAAAATGTGTGCATGTGTCTGAGTACACACACATATTCACACACACTGTTGTTAGTCTTTCTATCTTTCTTACACATTTTTCCTTAAGCCTGACAGCATCCACAGTGGACCCAGAGCCTCCTTGTGGCTTTGCTGTTGTTCTGCTTTACACCGACTCTTTCTCTTTCCCTTTCCCTTTCCCTTTCCCTTTCTCTCTCTCTCTCTCTCTCTCTCTCTCGTTACTGATTCTGTTTTGTTTTAATTCTTGTATTATTATTTTTTGAAACTGTTGATCATAATGTTATTTATCAGCAGCCTTGGGGCCTTTGGCCATAAAGGCAGCCGATACATTCCGAAACAAACAAACAAACAAACAAACAAGCTCTTGGAAGACATAACATCAGATAGCACTTCAGCTCCATCATTTTCTGGGTGGGAAGTTATTATGCCTCAGCCTTCCATCGCTATCTATAAAATGGGAATCATGGTGGTCTACCTCACAGGGTTGTTATGTGGACAAATAAAGATTAAAATGGTAAAATATTTATCTCTCTTTAAAACAACTCAAAAATGTATTGGGTATATAGGAGGAGGTTTAAGGTCTTTGAGAAGCAGGCAGATTTATAAAGAGCTGGAACATCTTGTAAATGGTTGAACTTGTATGTTTAGAAAGGTTTTGTGATAGAAGGGAGAAGCTAAATAAGCTAAGATGATTATTGGGAACTGAAAATATTCTGTAGCCTATTGGACTTGACAATTTCATCAGAATGCACCCTTTGAAGTATTAGCATTTTGACTGGAACAAGGAATGCGTTAGCAGAGTGAAAGGAAAATATTCAATGATGTAATGCTTAGATGACTCCCCTTAAAGCATTGGTGGCTTTGTCCTGATGCACTGAGACCAAAACACATGCAGAGAAGGTAGGACTTGGATGAGCAGAAACTTGGAAAGTCAGGCTGCCTGCCTCATGCAGGGCAGCCAATAATTGTTGGCACGTGCAGCTGCCTTTTTCACCAAAAGTGAGTGGGAGGGCCTTTTCAGGCAGCCTTGCCTCCTTCCTCCACAAGGAAAATTTTGCTTCTTTGGGTTTTTCTCCTCCCCTGCCCTTTCAGCACTGTCACGTGTTGATGGGCTCTGAGAAGGTGTATTGTGCAAAGGAATCCCTGGATATAAATGTACTTAAAGAGGTAATGTTATTGTGAGCAAGCTGGCTAGGAGAGAAACACTGGGGGAAAGCAGCCTACTCCTGAGGCATCCAAAGGGCAAAGGAGGATGCATGTGCTTCCTGAACCAACCTTTCATGGGTTATCGGCATGGTTGTTGCAAAACAGCATTTAAATCAAGCTGTTGCCTTATTTAAGCCCAAATCGTGTTTCTCAGGTCTTTATTCCTGGATCCAGAGTTAATGATATTATTGATTCTGAAGCTGTCTTTGTTAAGATACTCAGCTTTAACACTGGTTAAATGGATGTTTAACACAAACAAATCATCATCAAATGAATATAGTAAATAATAGATTTTAGTTATTAGCTATCTGTATTTAAGGGGCAACCCTACTGATGGCACTTAGCCAGCCAAGGGCCCACAAGAAGTGATGTCAGTGCTGACAGTGAGAAACCCACCAGCAGGACAGAACTTATGCTGTCGGAGGTCCTCCTGGTACACCTGCAGAAAGCTTGGCAGACATGAATGTCCCATTGACAGGATTCTGCTAGCAGTGGGGACAAAAATAGTGTGCCGGGGTGGGTGTCAGGACTGGCTGAGGATCTTCCAGATCCTAAAGCCTCTCATTCCCTCTACATGCCACTCAAAAGAACTTGGACCTACACCAGCCCTGGAGCTGGTGTAGCAATTTTCCTCCTATTGAAGTCAGTGGAAGGGGAAATTAAAAAAACAACAACTGCCTCCTCATCACCCACCCTGGTAACTCATATAGATAAGCCAGATCCTATAGATGTCCATCTGGTAACAACCAAGAAGAGGGCCTTTTCGATGGTGGTGCCCACTCTCTGATTTTGTATTTTGTATCTTATTAATTATGTTACATTGTTGTGCTTTGTTTTAGCTACGATGTATATCTATATTGTAATTTTTTATTTTTGTACAATACCTGGATATGTTCTACATGACAGGCAGTATAGGAATATTATTTTTAAATAAATAAACAAGCCCAGCACAGCTTTGGATGTGACCATGGATTCTCCCAATAAGATTGCTCTGCCACTATAATACGTTATTATCTATTATGTGCCAATGTGTTCACATTGGGAGCATGGACAGCATTTGTGTCTGTGTCATGCATCATGCCTTAGTCCCCCAATGTTTGAAAAAGGCTTATGGCTGTGTACTTCAAGTAACACACCACTATTTAATGCTAGAAGTGTTTCATTCCCCTCCTGAAAGTTCATACGAGTTAAATATCTATGAATATAAATGCATGATTTCTGCCTGGGTGATAAATGTTTTAAGTTGAGCATAGTTAATGTATGCAAAATCATTAACCTTGGCAAGGACCAAAGCAATTCCTAACTGTGCAGAGACATGGTTCCAAGTCATAATATTCCTCTCTAGAGACACACATAAGAAAACTGAATTGACATCCAGTTTAGCAAAGATAATTGGCACTTTGGCATTACAGTAGGAAGAAGGGGCATAATTTGTAATTAGTTCATGGGAAGGGGCATTAACTCCAGGGTGGCATGGATCCTGCTAGTCACAAACAGCACCTTCTCCCTAAAACTGCTGCTACAATCTAAAATTCAATAGAGCCAATGGCATGCAGGATGCTGTATGTATCAGAGGGGTAGTGCAGCTTATAAGCAGAAATGCAAATGCTGAAAGAATTTGATCATTGTGAATTCTGATATGAATGGACATCTCCTGAACTAAAGTTGAGATTGGAATTTAATTATCCACTGGCATTCACACTTTCCACGTGTTCCAATGCAGTTCTCAACTCAAAAGTTGTTTAAAATGTGCATTTGGGGAAAATATGTCCTTGGAAAGGTGTATTTTGAGAGAAAGTACATTTAGAAATATACATATAAATGCAAATTTTTACACAGATATTTATAAAATCACAGATTAATGTGAAAATGGGATGTGAGAATGGGTGAACACATGCAAAAGAGATATGGACCAGATTCAGACTAGAAATAGACTGACAGGGATGGTGAAATTTAAACTCAGAATTGCACAGAATAATTCTCTCTCTCTCTCTCTCTCTCTCACACACACACACACACACACACACACTGAAATTTAAGTTGCATTCCCATGGAACGTCTACCAGCATCCATGAACAGCTGTGAAGGAACACTACTGTCTTCTAATTTTGTATATAGTTAGTTTGGATGTATTAGGCTTAACTTTCTCTCTCTGTGTACTTGCTGGAATCAAAAGGTCAACAGTTCAGGAAGTTGCCAGTAAATCTGCAGAGCAAGGGAGGGAACTGGAGGCTCAGCAACTGATCGGTTGCCTTGCTTAGCTCTTGAGTGCAGGAGTATCTGCTCTGAGACAAAGATAGGTTGCAGATTGCAAAATGCAGAGCTCAGCAAAAGAAATTCAGGGGAAAGGTCACCTTCCTGACTGGTCAATTACAAGAGCACAGGCTAGCTTTAATTTATTAAAAATTGAGGTGGAAAGGCTGTTTTTGGCAGAGGAAGGATGAATGAGAAAGGATGATTGGAAGAAAAAAAGAATTAGAAAGAGAAATAAAACCAGATAGTTGTTTCAGATAATGCTGGGGAGAAGCTGAATGGTTGGAAAAGCTGAGAATTCTGACACCAAGATATTCATGGGAAGAACTTAGACAAAATAAGGACCCAGTCTTTATTAAAGTAAAGGACCCAGTATTAAATATCGGGGACTCCCCGATATTTGTTGGGAGACAAATTCTGCAAAACATGGCCCCTCCAGGAAATTCCTGACTTGTGTGGTGGATAACTTCCTCCTACAGAAAGTAGAGGAAGGAACTAGAGGATCGGCAATCCTTGACTTGATCCTAACCACCAGAGATGACTTAGTGGATAAAGTAGCAGTTACAGGAACACTGGGGGAAAGCGACCATGTTGTAGTTAGAGATCTACGAAACTTACTTACCTTTTTGTAGAATCTTTTGCAGTGGGGGGGAGGCACTCTGTCCCTCCTCCCGGAATCCTTGATGGGGAGGAGGGCGATCCGGTCCTCCCCTCCGGAATTCTCAACGGCTGGCTCCGGGCCATCCACAGCTGGATTTCCGGCCGTGGACGGGCTGCTGAGGACGCAAATGGTGGCTGCCATAGCAGCCGTCATTTGCATCCAGCCAGGCAGCCGTGATAGGCTACGTAAGAATTTATGTAGCTTATCACGGCTAACACCCCCCAAAAACAACAGCGTATGCAAATGGCGGCGGCTATGGCGGCTGCCATTTGCGTTCCCTATTTTTCGCTGATTTATCTTATGTAAATATTTACATAAGATAAAACGGCGAAAAAAAGGGGAACGCAAATAGCATAGTGGGCGCTATTTGCGTTCCTTTATTTTTCGCCATTCTAGCCTACGTAAATATTTACATAGGCTAGAACGGCGAAAAATAAAGGAATGCAAATAGCACCCATTACGCTATTTGCGTTCCCCTTTTTTTCGCTGTTTTATCTTATGTAAATATTTACATAAGATAAATCGGCCAAAAAATAGGGAACGCAAATGGCGGCCGCCATAGCCGCCGTCATTTGCGTATGCTGGGTTTTTTTTGGGGGGGGGTTAGCTGTGATAGGCTATGTAAATTCTTACGTAGCCCATCATGGCTGCAAGGATGGCAATGGCGGTGGCAGCAGCCTGGCCGTGGCCGTCCAGGAGATCAGCCGCCACCGCCGCCGGAGCCGCCGCCACCGCTGCCGGAACCACTGCTACTGCTGCCAAATCCGCCTCATCCACCTCAGGTAAGTGCCGTCCCGGGGGGATTCCGTGGGGGGACAGGGGGCAGGAGGCCATTCTGCCATGGATTGCAGGGGGCCGGATTCTAAAGAATCCAGCCTCACTGGAATCCATGGCGGAATTCTCTGCCATCCCTAGTTGTACTTCAGTTCTCAGTTCTAAGGGAAGCAAAAGCTGAGTGTAGTCAAACGTGTACCCTGGATTTTAGGAAAGCTGATTTTAATAAACTCAGAACAATGATCAGTAAGGTCCCATGGCAAGCGACTCTAACAAGAAAAGGAGTCCAAAATGGGTGGGAGCTTTTAAAAAAGGAAATTCTCAAGGCACAATTACAAACAATTCCAACAAGAAGAAAAGGTAGAAGACAACGGAAGAAGCCAATGTGGCTTCACAAAAAGCTTAGAGATGACCTGAAAACAAAAAAGGACACATATAGGAAGTGGAAAGAAGACCAAGTAACAAAGGAAGAGTACAGGCAGGTAGCACAGAATTGCAGGGATGGCGTCAGAAAGGCTAAAGCTGAGAATGAGCTGAGGTTAGCGAGGGATACTAAAAACAACAAAAGGCTATCTTCAGCTACGTGCATAGTAAACGGCAGAGAAAGAAATGGTTGTTCAGCTATTAAATAAGGATGGCAAAATGATAACAGATGACAAAGAAAAGGCAGAGGTGCTCAGTTCCTACTTTTGCTCAGTCTTCTCCCAAAAGAGGGTCTATGACCCCCCTGGCAAAGGCGAAGTACAGGCTGAAGGGGCAGGATTGCAGCTTGATAGGCATATATGGTCAAAGAACACCTAATCACTTTGAATGAGTTCAAATCTCCAGGTCCAGATGAACTGCACCCTAGAGTCATAAAGGAACTGGCAGAAGAACTCTCAGAACTGCTGTCTATTCTCTTTGAGAAATCTAGGGATGGCGGAGAATTCTGCCATGGATTTCAGTGAGGCCGAATGCACTGGCATTCGGCCCCCTGAAACCCATGGTGGAACAGCCTCTCCCCCCGCACCCCCAAAGAATTCCCCCTGGGACGAAAGCTTACCTGGGGCAGATGTTCCAGCGGTGGTGGCTCCGGTGGTGGCTCTGGCGGCAGCAGCGGCAGCTGGTCTCTCAGCCGGCTGCAGCGGACTCAAATGGCGGCCCCCACATAGTTTGCGTAGCTGCCTTTGCCATCATAGGCTACGTAAATACTTACGTAGCGTATCATGGCAAGCAAAAAAAACACAAAACAGCGTAAGCAAATGGCAGTGGCTACAGTGACCACCATTTGTGTTCCCTTTTTTTCACTGTTTTAGCCTACGTAAATATTTACGTAAGTTATTACAGCAAAAAAAGGGGAACGCAAATCGCGTAGTGGGCGCCATTTGCATTCCTTTTTTTTTCTTGCCGTAACAGCTTACGTAAATATTTACATAGGCTAAAACAGCAAAAAAAAGGGAACACAAATGGTAGCCACCATAACCACCGCCATCTGCGTATGTGTTTTCTTTTTTTCCGGAAGGCTGCCCAGAGGCCGGATGTCCGGCTGTGGGTGGCCCTGGCCGGCGGCTCCGTGGAATCTCCGCAGAGCGGAGCCAGCCGGATCAGAGTGCCTCCCCCCCACCGCGAATCACCTTGTTGAAAAGGTAAGTGACTTTTGTACATTCCTACAGAAATAAGGGCTATTTGCGTTGCCCTTATTTTCTCCGTAGTCTACGTAAATCTTTACATAGACTAGACGTGCCAAAATAAGGAACGCAAATGGCGGCGCCCATGGGCCGCCGCCATTTGCGTACATGCTCTCCCCCCCCCAAAGTCACCCATGATAGGCTACATGACGATTAACGTAGCCTATCATGGCTGACTTTGGAAATCTAGCCGTGATAGGCTACGTTAATCGTTATGTAGCCTATCACGGGTTTTTTTTTCCCACTCTTTGTTTCGCAGCTGGGGAGACGGGGCGCTTCTCCCCGGCCTGAATTTCGGCCGGGCGAGGCGGGGCGCCTCCCCCCCTGGCCTGAATTTCGGCCGGGTGAGGCGGGACGCCTCCCCCCCCTCGCCTGAACTTCAGGGGGAGAAGCGAAGCGCCTCCCCCCCACCGTGAAGCCAAGCTGAGAAAAGATAAGTGACTTTCGTACATCCCTAGATTCCAAATCCCGGGAAGTACTAGTTCCCCTCTACTCAGCACTGGTTAGGCCTCATCTGGAGTACTGTGTTCAGTTCTGGGCACCACACTTTAAGAAGGATGCAGGCAAACTAGAAAGGGTTCAGAGGAGGGCAACAAAGATGATCAGGGGACTGGAAACAAAGCCCTATGAGGAGATACTGAGAGAACTGGGCATGTTTAAGCTTGAGAAGAGAAGACTGAGGGGAGATATGATAGCCCTCTTCAAGTACTTGAAAGGTTGTCACAGAGAGGAAGGCCAGGATCTCTTCTCGATCATCCCAGAGTACAGGACATGGAATAATGGGCTCTAGTTCCAGGAAGCCAGATTCCGTTTGAACATCAGGAAAAACTTCCAGACTGTTAATGCAATGCAGCAAAGGACCGGCTTTCGACCGGCTGCTGCGGCCGCCTTTTGCAGTCTGGTCTTTGCTGTGATAGGCTATGTAAGTCTTTATGTAGCCTATCATGTCTGGGTAAAACAACAACAACAACGGCGTACGCAAATGGCAGCGTCTACGGTGGCCACCATTTACGTTCCTTATTTTTTGCCGTTTTAGTCTACGTAAATGTTTACATAGACTAAGACTTGCCAAAATAAGGAACGCAAATGGCGGCGTCCATGGGCGCCACCATTTGCGTATGCGCATTTTTTTGTTTTAATCAGCCGTGATAGGCTACGTAAACATTTACGTAGCGTCTCACAGCTGACTGCAGGGATGCAAACGGTGGCGGCTATGGCCGCCGCCATTTGCGTCCCTGCTAGCCAGTGGCTGGATGTCCAGCTGCTGGCAGAGCCGGCTGGCGGCTCTGCAGAATCCCTGCGGAGCGAAGCCAGCCGGCCAGGATTCCGGGGGGGAGGAACGGAGCGCCTCCCCCCCCGGCCAGGATTCTGGGGGGAGGGATGGAACGCCTCCCCCACAGCATCAGCATAATCCGCAGAAAGGTAAGTTCCTTTCGTACATCCCTACATATGGTTGGAGGGTGACTCCTGCCTTCCCTGTGTCGAGCTTTCATGGGTTCATAGAATCATGGAATCATAGAACAGTAGGGTTGGAAGGGGCCTATAAGACCGTCGACTCCAATCCTTGGCTCAATGCAGGAATCGAAGTCAGAGCATCCCTGACAGATGGCTGTCCAGCCTCGTCTTGAACACCCCCAGTGTGGGAGAGCCCACCACCTCCCTAGGTAGTTGGTTCCATCGTTGTATTGCTCTAACAGTCAGGAAGTTTTTCCTGATGTTCAGCCAGAATCTGGCTTCCTGTAACTTGAGCCCCTTATTCCGTGTCCTGCACTCTGGGATGATCAAGAAGAGATCCTGGCCTTTTTCTCTGTGACAGCCATTCCAGTACTTGAAGAGCGCTATCCTATCTCCCCTCAATCTTCTCTTCTCAGTGCTAAACATGCCCAGTTCAGTCTCTCTTCATGATCATCTTTGTTGCCCTCCTCTGAACCCTCTCCAGCTTGTTTGCATCCTCCTTTAAGTGTGGTGCCCAGAATTGGACACAGTACTCTAGATGAGGACTAATCAGTGCTGAGTAGAGAGGAACTAGTACTTCCCGGGATTTGGAAGCTATGCTTCTATTAATGCAGCCATGTTGGGATCGAGTAATCACTGCATTGTTTTCAAGGTGCTTACAGATGGATTACTTTATCATCTGCTCCAGAATGTTCCCAGGGATTGATGTCAGACTGACTGGTCTGTAATTCCCAGGTTCCTCCTTTCTATACTTTTTGAAGATCGGGACAGCATTAGTCCTCCTCCAGTCATCTGGCACTTCACCCGTCCTCCATGATTTCTCAAAGAGAATAGACAGCGGTTCTGAGAGTTCTTCTGCCAGTTCCTTTATGACCCTAGGATGCAGTTCATCTGGCCCTGGAGGTTTGAACTCATTCAAAGTAATGACTTGTTCCTTGACCATATGCCTATCGATCTCAAGCTGCAATCCTGCCCCTTCAGCCTGTACTTCGCCTTTGCCAGAGGGCTCAAAGACCCTCTTTTGGGAGAAGACAGCCAAAGTAGGAATTGAGCACTTCTGCCTTTTCTTTGTCATCTGTTATCATTTTGCCATCCTTGTTTAATAGCTGAACAACCATTTCTTTCCTCTGCCTTTTACTATGCATGTAGCTGAAGAAAGCCTTTTTGTTGCTTTTAGCATCCCTCGCTAACCTCAGCTCATTCTCAGCTTTAGCCTTCCTGATACCATCCCTGCAATTCTGTGCTACCTGCCTGTACTCTTCCTTTGCAGCTTGTCCTTCCTTCCACTTCCTGTATGTGTCCTTTTTTGTTCCTTCCTTGCAAAAAGCCCATGAAGGCTTGAGTCAGGTGGTAGCAACTCTCAATGAGGGAGGGCTGCTCCCGGACTCTTGCTGAGCCCTGGGTTGCTCGGTGCTCAGGTTCATCAGCACCCCGGGGCTTGGTGAGCAAGGCTTGAAGGGGCAGATGGAGGGGAGTCCTCCAGGTTTCTGGACCCACCTGGGCACTGGTGACAGTCCCACGTGGCTGTGGCCAGGCCTAGATCCCACAGAAGGCATAGCAAATCAGTGTCCGATTAAAAAGAAAAAGACGAAGAGCGAAAGTCAGAAGACATGCAAAGGTAGAAGGCATGCAATGGGGAGAGAAATGAAGAAATATTAGACTAGTTCTCAAAATATGGCTGTTTTGGCTGTTCCAGGTGGTTAGCTATCTTGTACACCAACTTGCTGTAGATGTTGCTACCACTGGAGGTTTTGTTCCCGTTTCTGCTCTACATGGAGAACTGCTACCAGATGCAGACCATTTTAAGAGCCATATTCTGAGAAATAGCTAGGGACAGATATATCAGTCTGTTTTGCTTTCTATAATGCTTCCTTTTTTTTTTTTCAAATACAAGTTTTTTCTGTCCCATTTCCATACCAATGTTTGAATGTTATTTTTTTGTTTTAAAAAACAACAGCACACAAATTTGTACATACATCTGAATGTATTTTCATATTTGTATGCATTTTGCCCTCCTTTCCACATTTTTTGCAAGCACTTTCTGCTAATATATTTCTTTTTGTGTGCAATTTCCTCTACTCTTCACATCGTTGCGCACATTTTTGATTGGATAACTGCATCGCAAAATTCAGAGACGTGCAAAAACAAAAAGATAATTATGTTCCATTTTGTGTTTTAGCCCAGGAACTGTAAATGAGGTTGGTTCACATTGAATTGTGGACCTAATGAATGTCTTTCTTATCCCTAAAAATAGCCCTAGACCAGGCAGGAGGGTTCAGTTTGCTATGACCAGTTTGTACCTCTTAGTGCCTGTGTTTAGTCTGGGATTCTTGTAGTTAAGGAGACAAAAAGGGTCCCTGGCCACCCCAAGGTCAAACCACATAATCATCTGCAAAAGATCTTGTGCAAGCTCCTTGAAAATGAATGACAACTGAACAGGCACTGCACAAAAACTGCCATTGGAGGTATCAGAACTTGTCCTATGTGGAGTCTAGGGATGTGCGAATCAGCAAAACTTGAGCTCACTGAAGTCCTCTGAATGCAAGCTCAAAACTCGTTTTGACTCAAGTCTGTATCAAATTGTGAGCTTTGGTGTTGTTTTTTTCACATGAAAATCTGTGCATATTTTCATGTGGATGTTCCCAAATGTATGCATCCACTGTGTGCATCTTTGAAATGTACACCTTCTTCTCCCATTGATTAATGCCTATTCGTCTGCGTTTTTCCAAAGGACGCATTTATTCATGCTCATTTTTCAAATGTATGCATGCTGACAAACATGATTTTGTGGAGTCCACAAATGCCATTGCAAGCTTGGAAATGTACGGACTTTGACCACAGATTGTGTCTGGGTCCATGTTCTATCCAGAAAGTGCAAACTGGGTAAGTCCTGATAAAAAAACAAACAAATTGAAACAGATTTCTCATATATCTTTAGCTGAGTCTATCCACTGGTCCACCTAATTCAGTATTGTTTACACTGGGAGTTGAACTCAGACCCAGAAGCCAAATATGGTACACCTGGGGTCCAAACCCAGCCCTCTCATGTTCCCCAGAGGGCCACACATCCTTCCCCACATCACCAGAGGGTTCCCACTCTGTCCTCTGCCTCCCAATCATTTCGTGATTTCCTGACATCTGTTCAGTTTCCCCCCCATTCTAAAAGGTTGAAATGTTTCCCTCAAGGCTTACTTGGAAAAGGAAAAGCTTTAAGTTAAACCATGCTGGTAATTTTAATCCCACCCCTTTTGCCTTTGGCCCTATGCACCAATGGAATGTGGCCTCCAAGAGTTTCTCCAAAGTGGAATTTGTCATTCGGGCTGAAAGAGTTTTACTAGGGATGTATGAAAGTCACTTACCTTTTCACGGAATTGATTCGCGGTGGGGGGGGAGGCACTCTGTCCCTCCCCCTGGAATCCTTGATGGCAAGGGAGGTGATCCGGTCCTCCCCCCCGGAATCCTGCCCGGCCAGCTGCACTCTGCGGCAGCTCCGCGGAGCAGCCAGCCAGGGCTGGCCACGGCCGGACTTCCGGACGCGGACAGGCTGCTGCGGATGCAAATGGTGGCCCCTGTAGTGGCCGCCATTTGTGTCCAGCCAGGCTGCTGTGATAGGCTACATAAGTAGCCTATCATGGCAGGGCAAAAAAAACACACAAAAAACCCCACCAGCGTACACAAATGGCAGGGGCTACGGCGGCCGCCATTTGCATTCCCTATTTTTCACTGTTTTAGCCTACATAAATATTTACATAGACTAAAATGGCGAAAAATAGGGAACGCAAATGGTGGCTGCCATAGCCACTGCCATTTGCATACACAATTTTTTTTTTGTTTTTGATTGGCTTGCCGTGATAGGCTACATAAATACTTATGTAGCCTATCACGGCAAAGACCAGGATGCAAATGGTGGCCGCAGCAGCCGGTTGAAATACCAGCCGCCGCCGCTGGAGCCACCGCTGTCTGGAACATCCGCCTCAGGTAAGCCTCATCCCGGGGGAAATCCGCGGGGGGTGGTGGGGGGGCAGGCCGTTCCACCATGGATTTCGGGGGGCCCAATGCCAGTGCATTCGGCCTCACTGAAATCTGTGGCGGAATTCTCCGCCATCCCTAAGTTTTACATCCCTCACCTACCCTGACTGGCTAGGGCTCTCCAGGGTTTCAGACAGGAGTTTTTTTCCATCCCTATCTGGGAGATGCCAGAGATGAACCCAGGATCTTCTTCACTAGAGCTGTCCACAAATGGCTTCTCAAAATTCTCTAGCCTGTTTGTGGGCAGAGAAATTGGGGGGACAACTTCACCAAATTTCTCCTAGGGGAAGAGAAATTCTTCAACAGTTTCTCACAGAGAGGGCTCACTGTTGGCAGGGGTTGTAGCACAGGTTCTTTCATTTTCCTGAGGATTTTGGTTTATTGCACTGCTTCTGTAAGTGGCAACAGCATCAACTGTGTTGAGGCTTCCACTCTTCTGAGGCAGAATTTTGAATTCCTTTGGTGGTAATTTTGAGCTTACCCAATCACTGCGAGGTGGCCAAGGGTGCTGTGTGTGTTCTCTCTCTATTACACACCTTCTCGTTGCTCTGCAATCTCCCAGGCCACCTGCATTTCCTGAAGTGAAAAAGCCTCATAGGAGGAATTGCCTCATGACATCTTTAATTGAACTGCAGGAAGCTGAGGAGGCTACAGGCTGCCAGAAAGATGACTGACAGCCAGAACACCCATGCACACTCCTCAGCCACCTCATAAGTAAGGTAAACACAAGAACCCCAAGCCCAACCCATGAGGATTTCCCAGAAATTTCTCCTTCTTTGAATTTCTTTTCAAAAGCTATTTCTTTTCTATCAAATTGAATGAGTATGGTCGAAAAAGATGTGGGAGAAATTCTCGGCACAGCACTGTGTAAAACCTATAGCCTATAACTGAGCTGTAGCCTTTCCCCAATTACTGGAATTCAAATGTTGTATGTATATGGGATGGTGTATACATGGGCTGAGACCCTTTGGAGCACCTGTACAACAGGGAAATGCTTTTGTGTGGCTTCCAACTCACCAGAAAGAAAGAAAGAAAGTGTGTGTGTGTGTGGGGGGGGGGGGCAGCATGCCAAACAAAAGAAACAAGGAGATGAACCTCAAAGGTGCTGAAGAAAATAACCTCTGTTTGTGAAAGTAATGCAAGTTACAGTTGCCATGCCTTGAATGTAACCACTCTTCGTCAGTAGCAATTATGTGTGTGTATTTCTATATCTATATATCTTTCATCTCTCTCTCTCTCTCTTTTATATCTATATCTATATCTATATTATATCTATATCTATATCTATATCTATATCTATATCTATATCTATCTTTCATATATATATATATATATATATATATATATGAATGAAAGATAGAAAGACTAAGAACAGAATATTTTTTTAAAAAATATTTTGAGCTAAACATTTCAGATTCCACCCTTATCAGTAGCTGTGCTGTTAAATGGATACCAGGAGTAGCAGTTTGGAATGCCTGGAGGTGAAAATTCCTTAGGAGAAAAAACAGAGTATGATGAATTGTCCTCCAGATTAAGGCCATTCAGATTAAGAGTTGGTAGATCTGTGTGCATGTGTGTGTTTGTGTGTGTGTGAGGAGATATCTATCTATCTATCTATCTATCTATCTATCTATCTATCTCACAGAGAGAGGAGGATGAAAAAAATAGTATTTACAATTCTTAAAGGTCTAGATGTACAAACTCCGTCTATTGTTTTGTAATCTGCTTTATTCCTATATAAACAAGGAGGCTTATAGGTAATCCTCACTTCTCCAAAAGAGGAGAAAAGGGCTTTTGATTGATGACGACAACTATTCTAGATACTAGAATAAAGGTCTCCCAGAAGAGGAAGGGTTTGAAACAACAAGGACTTTCTGGAGATAAATAACTAATAAGTAGAGCAAATATTCTCGTACCCTAAACAACTCCTTAACTCTCTGGTCTTTGTTGTTTGAAGTTAAAAAAAGCTCTGTCCCAGAAAACCCTCCACTGCCACAGGGCCCTGAATGGATTCACAGAATGGATTCAACAAAACCGGTGCCTCCGGGCTGCTATAGCAAAGAACAAGGGGACCCTAACTAGAGCAGACAATGGAGAACAGGAGCCATGAGGGATACTTAGACTCTTGTCCTTCAGAACTTTTGTGTTTTCCAAAATATTTCCACAGCTATAAGGGATAGAAACATAGGCTTTTTAAATAATAACAACACAAAAACTGAGATTTTGCATAAATGGAATCACAGAAATTGATCATTCCACAGTAAGAACAACAAGCAGGACGTCTTTCAAAACTGATCTCAGCAAGGGTTATTACCCACAAGTATGTGGCACTTCAGAACTGAGTGTCAAGGAAAGCAGCGAAATGCAAAGAAGCAAACACAGGGTTGGTTCCAACGCTGGTCATCAGGCATTGAAATGGAAACTCCTGGCAGAATGGATTTCCCCTTGCAATCCCCCATGCCCCCAAATCTTCTCTGGAGGTATGGGGAACCTTCTAGTTGTTGTTTATTCAGTCAGTTGCTTCCGACTCTTCGTGACTTCATGGACCAGCCCACGCCAGAGCTTCCTGTTGGCCGTTGCCACCCCCAGCTCCCCCAAGGTCAAGCCTGTCACCACCAGAATATCATCCATCCACCTTGCCCTTGGTCGGCTCCTCTTCCTTTTGCCTTCCACTTTCCCTAGCATCAGCATCTTCTCCAGGGTATCCTGCCTTCTCATTATGTGGCCAAAGTACTTCCATTTTGCCTTTAATATCCTTCCCTCAAGTGAACAGTCTGGCTTTATTTCCTGGAGTATGGACTGGTTTGATCTTCTGGCAGTCCAAGGCACTCTCAGAATTTTCCTCCAGCACCACAGTTCAAAAGCATCTCTCTTCTTTCACTCAGCCTTCCTTATGGTCCAGCTCTCACAGCCATAGGTTACTATGGGGAATACCATTGCTTGAACTATGCGGACCTTTGTTGTCAGTGTGATGTCTCTGCTCTTCACTATTTTATCAAGATTTGTCATTGCTCTCCAACCAAGAAGTAAACGTCTTCTGATTTCCTGGCTGCAGTCAGTGTCTGCAGTAATCTTGGTGCCTAGAAAGACACAGTCTGTCACTCCCTCCACATTTTCTCCCTCTATTTGCCAGTTCTCAATCAAGCTGGTTGCCATAATCTTGGCTTTTTTGAGGTTGAACTGCAACCCAGCTTTTGCACTTTCTTCTTTCACCTTCGTCATGAGGTTCCTCAGCTCCTCCTCGCTTTCAGCCATCAAAGTGGTACCATCTGCATATCGGAGATTGTTAATGTTTCTTCCAGCAATTTTAACTCCAGCCTTGGCTTCATCAAGCCCAGCACATCGTATGATGTGTTCTGCGTGCAGGTTGAATAGGTAGGGTGAGAGTATACAGCCCTGCCGTACTCCTTTCCCAATCTTAAACCAGTCCATTGTTCCGTGGTCTGTTCTTACCGTTGCTACTTGGTCGTTATACAGATTCCTCAGGAGGCAGACAAGATGATTTCGTATCTCCACCAAGAACTTGCCACAATTTGTTACAATCCACACAGTCAAAGGCTTTAGAATAGTCAATAAAACAGAAAGAGATGTTTTTTCTGAAACTCCCTGGCTTTCTCTATTATCCAGCGGATACTGGCAATTTGGTCTCTAGTTCCTCTGCCTTTTCTAAACCCAGCTTGTACATCTGGCAATTCTCGTTCCATGAATTGCTGGAGTCTATTTTGCAAGATCTTGAGCATTACCTTACTGGCATGTGAAATAAGTGCCACTGTTCGATAGCTTGAACATTCTTTGGTGCTTCCCTTTTTTGGTATGGGGATATAGGTTGATTTTTTCCAATCTGTTGGCCATTCTTGTGTTTTCCTTCTAGAGCAGTTTCTTTTTTTTGGGGGGGGGTGCAGTGGTGAAGCAGAAGTCAACACTGGATTTATTTAACCCATACTGTTTGGCTGGCTCAAACAAAACAGGGAAAAAAGAATCCGTAATCCACTTTCTAAAGGTCCTCAAAGGTTGCATGTGGCAAAATATGATCTTACTTATTAGTCATGCAAGATATTAATATTATAAACAAATTTTCAAGACCCTGTTACATTTTTTTTTTCTGGCAAATTGTGAAAACTTTCCAGGAAGTTGGAAAGGGGAAACAAAAATACTGTGCACATGACTGTCAGAGAGATTAAGGCTGCTGTGAACAAAGTAAGTGGTACTTAAAGAGTTATTAACTGCTGACGATTAAATCAGCCAAGTGTGAGCAAGCAATTGCTGCATTGCCATTGTGCAGCATGACAGCATATCAGATAAACAGATTATATGGAGAGAGAGACTGATGTTAATTAATGGTGCCAAGATACCAGGGACAGCCCACACCTTGGCAAGGCGTACTTTTGGGACAAGGCATTAAACTGTGCCTTCTTCTCTGAGCATTGTTGCCTGGTGAATATTTCTTTCTTGCATTTCTTTCTTGCATTTATATCCCACCTTTTTCCCTCTTGCAAGAAACCCAAGGTGGCTTACATTATCCTCCTCCTCTCCATTTTATCCTCACAACAACAACCCTGTGAGGTAGGTTGGGCTGAGAGTCTGTGACTGGCTCAAAGTCACCCAGTGAGCTTCATGGCCGAGTGGGGACTAGAACCTGGATCTCCCGGCTCCCAGTCCATCACTCTAGCCACGGCACCACACTGGCTCACTGGCACACTGATTCCCCCCCTCCATAACTATTTTGTAACAGAATCATAGCTAACCCTACTCTGTGTTCACACACCGAGGCAGGGATGTTGGAACCTGTTTGTATGGGTCCCAATCATCTGGAGCAGCAGAAAACCAATCAGGTATTGGCAGCCCTTCAAATACTTAAAAATGGCCAATTTTTTTATTCATTAGATTTGTTTACTGCTTTAACTGGCAAATGCCCTCAGGACAGTTTATAATAATAAAAAACCACCACCAACAACATAAATATCAGAGCAACACAATATTAAACCTTTAAAACATTAAAATATTAAAACATGAAAGAGCCAGCAGTAAAATTAATAATCAGAACAACACATCAAAGATTAAATGCCTTCTGTTAGAGGAAGCTTTTAACTCGTCTAAATCTATAAAGTGAAGATTCTATGCGAATCTCCTTGGGAATGGCATTCCCCTTTCAGGGGGCCACTACAGGGAAGGCTCTTTCTATGGAAGCCACACATGTCACACCATTCTGGGTGGCTTCACACACACAGAAAAGTTCCCAAAGACTATCTTAGCAACTGGGCAGGAACATATGGGGGAAGGCACGCCTTCAGGCTGCTGTATTACCTTTTCATAATCTCTTCTTTAGGATAAACCCATTCAACTCCTTCAACCTTTTGACATAGGACTTTTATGTTGCCATCTTTGTTGCCCTCCTCTGGACATGGTCCAGTTTGCAGATATCCTTTTGAAACAATGGTGCCCAGAACTGGACTCCACGTGAGCTCCGACTAGTGATGGGATAGAATTTTGTTTGGTTTGCATCTGATGCACACTTACCTAATTCACATTCCCCAGACTTATACATGGACTGGATTACAGTTTTGCTCTGAAACTTGCATGTTTCCAAACATTGTTATCACGTTTGTCCATGAAAAAATGTGCACCAACAATGCATGCACTAGGAAAAGTGTATACAAAATGTACATATTAGGGAAAAGTGTGCACAAAATCACTATATTCTGTGGGGCGGGGGGAATGTGTACATTTTTAAAAGTGCATGCAAAAATGCACATATTGGGAGGAATGTACATAACAACATGTCTGTATTTTCATGGGGACTTTTAAAAACAAATTGCAAATTGACATGGAAACAGGCTGGAATGCACTTAATGGTAGAAATGCAACAAACTGAACAAAAGCAGAATGAGAGATTCACCCATTCTTATACCTTTGACCAAAGTAGAATAGAGTGATACGATTACATTACACGTTCAGGATACCTGTCTGCAAAACTGGATATGCAACTTTTGCCAAGGAAGGGTTTTCTAACTTGCTATTTCTCATATTAGTCCATCTGTTCGCAAAGATCCTAGCACTGTTGTGCATTGTTCCCCATTTAAAGGAAACTTTTTTTGCACCACCGATGTAATATATCTCATTGTCGCTCATTCAGAGAAAATACTGGCCAGCTATTTAGGGATCTGTGTGGTCTAACTAGAGCTTCTGTTCTGTGCAATTGGCTTGACATTGTCCTTATTTCATACTCGCTACTCACCCAACAACCTGGGTACTTGTGCAACAAATCTTGCTTATTTCCTTCTTTTTTGCCATTCTGCAATAACTGTTCAGAACACGGCAACGTATTCAAAACCTTTCTCTGCAATGGCATTTATGCTATTTTCACTGTAGGAAATGGAAATTGGGGGTGGTTGTGGCATTCCAGGCAGCTTGCTTCATGATGACACCATTTTGAGCTGGGGTGATAATTTAGTCTAAAGAAGGCCAGCTACACACTCCATCCTCTCATCAGAGCATTCACTCCATGTCATTGGAACATCGGAGGCTGTCTTAAACTGAGTCAGACCCTGGGTCCATCTAGCCCAGTACTGTCCACACTGGCTCGCAGCAGCGGCTGTCCAGGGTTTCAGGCTGGATTCTTTCCTGGCCCTTGCTGGAGATACCTGGGTCTGTCTGCATGCAACACAGGGGCTTTGCCACTGCAACCTAATTCAGCTCACAGTTGTTGTCATTTTCATTCCTTGCCATAATAAACCTCAGCAAACAAAGTTGACCTTTATCTGAAGGAGCGCCTCCTCCCATATGTGCCCGCCCAGACCCTAAGATCATCCTCAGGGGTCCTTCTCCAGGAACCCCTGCCAAAGGAAGTGAGGCTGGTGGCTACCCGGAGGAGGGCCTTTTCTGCTGTGGGCCCCTGGCTGTGGAATGAGCTCCCTAGAGAGGTTTGCCTGGCACCTACGTTGTTCTCCTTCTAGCGCCAGGTGAAGAGCTTTTTATTATCCCAGTATTTTAGTATTTTAGCACTTAATCTTTTAGCTCTGTTTTAAATCTGTATTTTAAATCTCTGCATTGCTGCTAGGTTTTATTCTGGTTGTACTGTTACATTGTGATTTTAAGCTTTCATATTTTATATCGTTTTATGCTGAGATTTGTGGTTTTAATTTCTGTGAACCTCCCAGCGAGCTTCGGCTATTGGGCAGTATATAAATACATACATAAATAAAAATTTAGCCTCACCAATTGAAACTCACCTCCATTAATCAATCAACTATAGCAGGTGTGCACAACATTTTCGGCCCTGTGGGCCACACTGGGTGTCTGCTGGAGTGGCAGGGGTTACACATGCACATACATGCATGCACCTTCACATACACCTCACATGCAACTCAGTCACACACACTTGCACATCGCCCAGTCATACACACATGCCACACACACATCCCGCTCATGCTTTCTCTCACACACGCAACTCACAGATGCACCGTTCACTCTCACAGGTATATACCATTCACTCATACTTTGATGGTCTGGGTCCCATTAAGTCTTTAGGGGCTGCCTACACTTTCTGCGCCCCTGAACTAAAGTGTTTTTATCTAACCACAAAGCCTGGTAGCCTTAGAATTTATACGCCAGCAAGGATGCGGTACTCTTAGTGGTTCTGTGTGGTCCTGGGGCCTGTACAGAGTCCACTTAAAGTAAAGCATTTAGTTTTTTGGCTGCCTCTCTGTGGAACTCCCTGGCAGCTGACATCAGGAAAGTGCCAACATTGCTTGGTTTTTGGCCTCTGCTACAGATATTCTGATTTAAACAAACCTTTCTGGGGTAAAGGGCCAGCCATGATTTTATTGGTACCCTGTGATTTTAAATATTTGTATTTTTGTGTATTTTGGTAGGTTCTATTTTTATTTTAATTGCTGTTCACAGCTCGGGAATTGCTATTTTGAATGTAGAATGGTCTATAAAGGTTGAAAATGAATAAAATAAACATAACAAGTAGCCCTCATAACCTCCAGTGCAGTGCTCTGCAAGGCATGGGTTACAATGCCTGGCTCCAACACAGGTCCCAAATCCCCACCATGCCTAGAGTGAATGGGAGGGAACCAACGCTAAGTGGAAGAATGAGGGAGGAGGTAATGGATGAGTTCCTCAGACAAGTCACTATCTCTGTGATTTGGCACAGTGCTAATGGACATTAATTCTTGTCTCATTTTATCCTATTGTGAACCCTAGGAGACAACCTGACCGAGCTCACAGCGTTGCTGTGAGACCAGAATTAGTCACAAATATATTTCAGCTAGTGCTATTCCATAATGGTTCTTGCCATTTGGGTTTTTGTCAATAACAGGGATGAAGTATTTGACAGTTCAGAAGAATGCCATGTGCTATGACCATGTTTTGCTTTTTGTGCTTTTAATCTTCTCATGCATTGACTGGCTGGTTTGAGTAGAAAGCAACCCATTGTCTTTGGCAGCTGACTGGTGGCTGTCGAGATGTTTAAAAAAGCATAGACTACCATTTTAAAAGTTCAGCACACAGATTTATAAAGAGACTTGAACACAAACAAACCACTCATCTCCATTGGCAGTTGAAAGTAGGAATCAGAGGGTTGGATCCAACTCTCGCACAAGTGGACATCTGCTCATGCAACAGGATTTCCACTCACATGACAGAGATTTCCCATCCTTTCCTCTCATCTGTAGCCCCATGTGTGCCCCAAATCTTCTTTGGAGGATCCCCAAGCCTCTGGAGCAGATTTTGGGGCATGTGTGAGGCTGCAGGGGGTGGGAGAAATCCATTCAGCCATCACTTTCTTCCCACTGGTTGAACAACAACACTGGATAGAATCCATAGCCAGTGTCAGGGGATGGCATCATAAGGCCCTTGCCAAGGCCCATAACCCAGAAGGGGGCCCACTACTAATCCTTGGGCTCTTTGGCCCCGAACCTCCTCCTCCTTGACATTTAGGTCTGTTCACCTGGCCTCTCTAAGCATATGAGCAGTGGCAAGAACAAGGAGAGGGAGTAGCAGATTCCACATGCTTGCCTTGATTCTTGAGTGAATTGGGTCCAGAGATAGAAGGTGAGTGGATGGGTAATGGTGAGAGTGGCATTCTGCCCCCCCCCCCAAAGAAAACTTTCCAAGAACCAGCAGCGGCAGGAATGAGAGATCTTTCCTAGTTCTGTCTCTTTATTGTTCATTCTGCCCTGTAATATACTTCTCCTGATGTCAACGTTAAGATGGATTACTTAATTGCAGAACTGGGGCCTGTGCAGTTGTTGTTGTTGTTGTTGTTGTCCTTCTCCTTTAGTTTTATTTTTTTTATTAGTAATAGTATTATTTTAGTAAAATGTATAAATCGCTTTTCTGCCCACCAGGCTCCTGAAAGCTATGCACAATGTAAAAGAACAATGCAATAATATGCTACAGTTACAACAGAATACAAGCAGAAACAAAATATTCTATAAAAAAGGCCGGAACAACATTAAGATCCATCATAGGCCCAGTGAAATAATACAGTTGGAAGGGATGCAGCCACCATGACCTCCCTCAGGGTGCAGCTGCTGAAAAGTCCCTGTCACATGTACCTGCTAATCTAGCCTCCCTTCATGGTGGGACTTACAACAGGCTTCTGATGAAGATTGCAGAGTATATCCAGGAGGAGGCAGTTTTTCAGATATCCTAGCTCCAAGCAGTTTAGGGATTTAGAGGTCAAAATCAGCACTTGGAATTGGGCTTGGAAACAAATTGAAAGGTAGTGACCTATGGCCTGTAAGGCACACACCAAATAGCATTTTGCACTAGTGCACATAGGCCGTTGCGTAGTTCACACAGTTCACCTCAGCTTTCAGTTCCTTCAGTTCATTGCATCTTTCCCCCCTTGACATTACCATTGCCAATACATGTGTGTGCATCAATAAAACACTGCAAAAATGCAATCTCAATGCCTAAGATTCTTTTTGTGCAGTGTTTTATTGAATGATCTCATTGGTTTCTGCACACTGTGGTGACACACCACACACACTACATCTATAACCACATCAGGTTTGGGATCCTTGCAATGTTTTGTCAATGCACATCAGCGCACATTAATTTCAGTAAAGTTAGGGATGTCGCGAGCACGGTTTGGGAATTCATCAAGCAACCCCTGCCTGCGACCCCTGAACTGTGCCTGCCGAGATGCCATCCTTGTTAGCCCCCCGCTCGTGCCTGCTCGCACTCCCCAGTACTTACCGCAAACCCGTTTGGTGAGTGCCACCATTTTTACACCTTTGATTTCTGCGTAAAACAGGAAGTTAAAAATGCGCATATTCAAATATGCACATTTTAGAGCTGGGAAAGCTAGATATGTGCAATATTAGAGGTATAATAGAGGTTCGCAGTGAGCACTGGGGAATTCATTGAACTCGTGGGTGACTTGAGCACAGGTTTGGGGGGATGCAAGCAGGGGCGCTGCTTTGGTGAGTGCCAGGAGAAGCCGAACTAGGGTGAGTTGTTACATCCCTAAGTAAAACTATGTGTGTGTATGGTGTGGGGGGCATTACAGCTGGCCTCAGAAGGAGCCGGTGATGTATAGATGTGTGCTGCCTTTGGACCGTTGCTGCCATGGGGTCAAGCCTACGAAGGCCTTATAAGCCTTATAACCCCCTACTATGCCTCTTTCTGGATTACATTGACATCCCACCCCAAACCTGACAATTCAGTGCAGCCAGTTGCTAATGGGCTGCATGGTAATTTGTAGCCTGTGGAATTGGCATGAGAGAAGCAGGGGCTTTTCACCTACTCTGCTCTGTCACTCAGTCTGAACACTGCAGAATAATTGTTAGGCTGTTCACAATGGCAGTGCAGTGAAGGAAGTATCTTACAACCAGAGTCATTGCTGAGTACCTAGAGGCACTGGAATGCTGAGAGTGGATTCCCTTGACAGGCCTTCAAGGTTTTGAGACCCCAGGGAGTGGAAGGAAGACTCTTGGGGCTGGATTAGAGATATAAACATTTTGTTTCAGTTTGCAATGCCCCGTTTGCATTGCTGAATGCAGGCAGGAGTACACGTTCTCCGAGAACATTTGCAAATTCCTGAACTTGAGATCACATTTGAAAAACATGTGTTTTTCTTTAAATGTGCTTTGCGATAGGCCCAGTTCCCCAAAACAAATAAACCAACCAACAAACTAGACCACCCCACAACACACATTCGTATGCTTTAGTCAATGGGGGAAACTGCGCACCTTTGAAAAATATGCACAGAAACATGCACTTTTCCCATTTAAAATGTGGGCTTTTCCACATGAATGACCTCAAAATGGGTCGAAAATGAAAAATGGGGTAGAGGCGAGATGGGCTTTCTAGTGATTTTCAGAGGATTTAGTCACTCTCGAATATCACTGGATTGCCCATCTGTACCCTGAATATGAGATGGGGTGAGGAGAGGGCTTCTCTCCGCACAAGGAAGATGTGGCCAGATTGGACAAAAGCGGGTAATATTGGGGTTGGCCAAGATGTTTGGTCACCTGAGGCAAAGGACAATATGGCCTCCACACATTCCCTTTATGAAAGCTGACCAGACTGGCAGCTGAATCTTATTTTAATGCTGGCCCACCTCTACCACTCCTGAGGACAGCAGGCTAGCTTAGGGGGCAAAGGGCAGGCTGTGTGGTGCACATACAGCTGTGTCCTCCAACAACTGGCTGCCATTCCCTGCAGTGCTGGGCTAGATGGACCCTTGGCCTGATCCAGCACAGCTCTTCTTATGTTCTTATAGAACTGTGGAGGGCTGGATTGGGACTTCCAGAGGGACAGATTTGGCCCCTGGGCCTTAGGCTCTGCACCCCTTTGATAAACTTTTATAATTCCAGGATTATGAACCTGACTGACAGTGGGTCTCCAAGGTCTCAAACAGGAGTCTTTCCCAGCCTTAACTGGAGATGGCAGGCATTGAACCTGGCACCTTCTGTATGCAGAGTATCTGCTCTGTCACTGAGTAACAGCCCTTCTCCACCACTGAACTCACACAGATTCTGGATCAACCCAAATTACATCTTGCCTTGAGCTCTTGCGTCTGCCTTGCATTAGGACCATCTTCTCTTTGGCTACCCTTGAAGCTTATATGGACTGAAACAGAAATCATCCCACTCTCATGGCTTTTTTCTTTTTTCAAAGTCATTCAAATCCAATTGGATTTCCTCATAGTTTAATCGTTTTAGTTTATAGCATATTGGCCTCACACGGGGCTGCCAGTTAACAAAGCCCATTTTCCGGGGTGTCTTAATCAATTTAATTAGCTGCCATGTAATCTCCATCAGAACAGCTGGGATACAGCTTCTTACATCAATTAAAGCTTTCAAATCAATGGCACAGACTGGTTGAGTAGCCTTCTTTGAAGTGTGAAGATTTTAAAATGTGCACATGAACAAATCCCTCGAATGCAGCAACTGGGAGAAAAGGTTGATGTCAGCTGGCAATTATTTCTTTATTTCATTTTTTTTTTACCCTGCTGTTCCTCCAAAGAAGCAAACTTGCCTCCCCTGCCACCTTATCCTCATAACAATCCTGTTGCATTGTTGCACACCTGCAGTGTCTTAAAACACCGCACAAAAACCTGGATGCAAACAAGGATATTGTCAGATTGCGATTGCTTCTTTTTGTAGTGTTTTATTTATTTATTTAAAATATTTTTGACCTGCTTTTCAGGGTGCACTGCTCTCATAAGGCAGCTCATTAAAAAAATGAACATACAAATTGCAATTAAACCCGCATGCACTCTGTGTGTGTGTGTGTGTGTGTGTGTGTGAGAGAGAGAGAGAGAGAGAGAGAGAGAGAGAGAGAACTCAGCTGCTAAATATAACCGTTGATTTTAGAATAAGTTTGCAGGAAGATGGACATTTATCACCTTTTGGAATGAGAAATTTCAAGATAACATTAATCCATGTTCTCTTTTTTTCATCAATATACATTTCATTTATCTTGGTTATCTCGAAGGAGCTTATCCCCTATTTTGGTTTCTTATTTAAGTGATAGTTGTTAGACTACATGAGTTATGATCTCCAAGCAGCCATTAGATAATGCTGTTTGTGGCTGTGGCCATATGTATTTCTGTCTGGCTTCAGCCCAATGTCTAAATATTGCATGGTAAATGTTTTTTTGTGTGAGATAATAATAATAATAATAATAATAATAATAATAATAATAAACAACCAGCAATAGGATACTTGACAGTGGAAGAGGTAGGGAGAGAAGGAAAGATGAGGAAAATGAGATATTCAAGGGTACAAGCCCTGGAGAGATTTTAAAAACAGCACACACATTTAAGAAGAACAACATATGCTGTATAACAGCTAAAGCAAAAGGCTTTTGTGGGGCATCTTAGTTCTGTTACAGCTGGTATTAATTTTCGTGAACCACCCAGAGAGCTTCGGCTATGGGGCGGTATAGAAATATAATAAATGAAATGAAAATGAAATGGTATAACAAGGTGCTTGAAGGCTGTGTACTGGGATTAACATCAGAAGCGGCATTGGTTTGTGCTGTTAGCTCAGATGAAGGGCCAGTAAAATATGGCTTTTATTGGGAATATTGCTACCTCATCTGCAAGTTACTGGAAGGGGGCAGTGTTGCAGTTAGTTAGTTAGTTCATGGGAATTATGACCACAGCTAGCCTTAGGATCTCTATAGCCTACAGTGTGGTTTCCTGTGTTTTCTTCCTTTTGCTCCTCCCCTTTCCTCCACCATCTCTCTGACATCCACATTAGGGACGGCGGAGAATTCCGCCATGAATTTCAGTGAGGCCGAATGCACTGGCATTCGGCCCCCCGAAACCCATGGTGGAATGGCCTCCCACCCCCCGCCACCCCACGGAATCCCCCCGGGACAAAGCTTACCTGGGGCAGATGTGTAGGCTCTGGTGGTGGCTCTGGCGGCGGCAGCAGCGTCTGGTCTCTCGGCCATTTGCATGGCTGCCTTTACCGTGATAGGCTATGTAAATACTTACATAGCCTATCACGGAAAGAGCAGCGGCGCAAACGGCATAGTGGCCGCCATTTGCGTCCCTGCTCTTTGCCGTGATAGGCTACATAAATACTTACGTAGCCTATCACAGCAGCCTGGCAGGACGCAAATGGCAGCCGCTACAATGGCTGCGGATGGCCCTGGCCAGCGGCTCCGCAGAGCTGAGGCGGAGCGAAGCCAGCCAGGGAGGATTCCGGGGGGAGGGACGGAGCGCCTCCCACCCATTGCGGATCCCCTGGTGCGGAGCCAGGTAAGGAATTTGTACATCCCTACTCCACATGGCTGGGAGCAGTTGTGTTTGCTTTCTCTCTCTTGCCAGTGTTATGGAACACAAATGGACTGAACAAACTGTTGTTTTGAAATTATATGTTGTACCTGCATATTGTATGCAAGATAATATTATAAGTAAACTATTTTTTACCTCTTCTTCACTAAAGAAGGGTGTGGTCTCCTTCTTTTAGCCCTGTGTGCATGTGGAACTGGTAAACACTCATTCTGTTTTGCTTTTTTTGTTTTTCTCTGCTAATTGCCTTTCTGACAGGAGGCACTGTTACTAACTCATCTCATCAGGTATTAGTGTGTGAGGAGGAGGGAAAGGAGGCAGCCCAAAAGGAAGAGCTAGAACTTATATCAGGTGACCATATGGATTTTCAGACCTCTACAGAGCAGCACAGGGTCCACACTCTCCTTGGTCATTGGGTTTGCCTGGCCCGAACTTTAAAAATGGGATGTCTTATTTAAACTGGTTGTTTATTCGGTCAATCACTTCTGACTCTTCGTGACTTCATGGACCAGCCCACGCCAGAGCTTCCTGTCGGCCGTTGCCACCCCCAGCTCCCCCAAGGTCGAGTTCGTCACCTCCAGAATATCATCTGTCCATCTTGCCCTTGGTTGGGCCCTCTTTCTTTTGCCTTCCACTTTCCCCAGCATCAGCATCTTCTCCAGGGTATCCTGTCTTCTCATGATGTGGCCAAAGTACTTCAGTTTTGCCTTTAATATCCTTCCCCCAAGTGAGCAGTCTGGCTTTATTTCCTGGAGTATGGACTAGTTTGATCTTCTTGCAGTCCAAGTCACTCTCAGAATTTTCCTCCAACACCACAGTTCAAAAGCATCTATCTTCCTTCGCTCAGCTTTCCTTATGGTCCAGCTCTCACAGCCATAGGTTACTACGGGGAATACCACTGCTTTAACTATGCGGACCTTTGTTATCTATCCCTAAATATAGGAGAGATTTTTTTTTTTTACTGGCTCGGTGCAATATTCTACCCTCTAAACTTCTAGATGTCGGTATAAAATTCCATTTAATAACAAACATTGCCCTTGAGACAATGGAGAGTTAGAGTCTGTTCTGCATGTCTTATTTAATTGTAGTTTTTATCAAGGGGCCAGCGAAATCTTGATCAAATCTATGGTTCAAACCCTTCCTGGATGATAGAATCCTCGTTGATTATTTTAGTTGGCAGTTCAAACTAGGGGTGGCAATTGCAGGTAAATCTGACGCTTTGGGGAGCTTGCTGGATTTACCAGAAGCCCCCAGATCAACTTGCATTCGCAAGCTGAGCCATGGGCTTTTTCCCGAAATCCAGGAAATGTCTTGATCCCCCCCGCCCCAATCATCAATTACACAAATCATATAATTTATGCACCTTTTGCCCATAATTTGCTCAATTTGAGCAAATTGTGGCCGTAATATGCTTAATTTTGTGCAAGCTGCAGGCACAATTTATGTAAATTAAGCATATTACGTCCTCAATTTATGCAAATTATGCAAGTTGCGACTGAAATTAGTATAAATTACACAATTTGTGTTAATGACAATTTTAAGGAAAAACACAAACAAATTGAAAATCCACAACACAGATTCAATTCAAGCATCGTGATTGCAGAGCAAGTTGCTAACTTTTTAAATGTAGCTATCTGGATTAGACTCTCTATGATTGTTTCAGGACTCTGCTCTTAAATTTCTATGCAGTTTATTTTTCAATATGTATTTTATATTTTGATTCTGTATACCGGTGGTTGGTAGACCATAAATAATAAAGTACTACTACTACATGGGTATATCAGGTGACCAACATGCAAGGAACATGACTAAACTAGGCAAAACACCACAGCCTTTTGCCCACTCCCCGAACTCCAAATGATAGTGCTATATGCATGACTTCCCTCATGCATGCACTGATTGCATGAGGGCTGGCAGGGTCACGCTCTCTTGCCATGCCCCCAAACACCAATGCACATGCTGGCCATGCCCCCAGTGGCCCTGGGTTTGGCATTAATGAGAAAGCTCCCTATATGCAGATGACAGGGCCCAGCATGCATCCTTTCTCATTAACACCAAATGTGTGGTCGCCACAGGGAGGGGGATGTGGTCAAGAGGTGTGGCAGCTTTGGGAGGGAAGCCAGTGGGCGCCATCTTGCTCCTTCGTTGTGGCATCTCCACCTCCTGCAGCCCAGGTAAGTCAGTTGCTGAGAGAAAGATACAGGTGGAACTGGAGAAGAGCCACAAAGATACAGAAGGCAGAAAGAATCAGGGCTTCAGTCTGTCCAGCCCAGTCCCATGAATGGTTATTCAGAGGTAGCTCGCATTGAGTTCACTTTAGTTTATTCCCAAGTCTGCATCAGAGAGCAGGGAGAAAATGTTTGTCAGAGTGTTTTGCGGCAATATATGAAGGAGGGATGAGTAAAAACAAAGCACCCTTCAAGCCTGAGAGGTGGAGATATTTCTGAGAATTTTTCAGGAGTGTGGGGGATTAATTTACCTTAGTTTTATTGACAAGGTGGCTGACAGTTTTTTTTTAAATAAAACATTTGTTCTCTCTCTCTTTTCTTTATTTACAGTTCAAAAAAGCCTGACAGCCCCACAAATCTTTCCAGAAACCTCCCAGTCCAGTTTTTTTTGGTCCAGAAACTCATGGGAACGACATTCAGCCACCTCATCTGTGAAGGTCAGTCAAGCCAAGCCCCCTCGGAAAATTTCTCAGAAATGTTTCCCACCTCTCAAAGAGCAGCTGAAAAGCTCTCACACACTTTTGTGGGGGGACAAATGGTACCCAAATGGAAGGAGCGGGGTTCAGCATGCTTTAATGTGCATATGAGTGCCACTGTAATCACTGTAAGTAGAGGTTGATTAGCTGGCATGGCAACCCTAAACAAAGTTACTGGAGAGTAACTCATACTGAACTCAGAGGGACTTAACTTCATGTAAATATGCATAGGATCAGGCCACACAGCTTCAGTAGCTGAGGGATTTCTCATGTTCTCAAGGTTTTCTTCCTCGCATGTTCCCCTTCCCAAGGCAAACTAAAATAGTGCCTTGTTATTCCTTCCTTCATCTTCTGATAATATTGTCATTTCCCCTGCACAGCCTTTATTTGTGACTAATGGACTGCAGAGTAGATTGCTGCTGGTTGGTTTCTGTAGCATGAAAAAAACATTTAGGGATGCACACACACAAATGCTCCGAAGAACCATGTAGCAATAATAGGAATGTTATTCAATTACCTAAAGTAAGTTCGGAGATGTGGCTTGTTTTGTAAACATCCCCTGTGTTGTTAGTCTGTCAAAGTCCACAGTGTTTTCAGGGTTTTCAGTATTAAATGGACCCAACCCTCTTCTCTGTGCTTCTGATATTTTCTCCCAGAAGGTTAATCTAAGTGTTCTTTGCACTATTTAAGACGCACAACCTTTAAGCTGGGACTGTGGTACTGGAACATGTGTGAAGTCCAGATCACATTTGCAGTCCCACCTTGGTTTCTGTTTTCTTTCATAAAACATTTTATTAAACATTTCACAAAATTTCCAAAAACAGATATCTGTCCAATGAAATAAAATTATAATGCATGTTCCAGGAAGTTGTTTATCTAACAAAGAAACTGATGCAATAAATCCATTCCTTCTCCGCTTATGCTATCAGAAAATTTGTTGTTCCCTTGGGCAATCTCCAAAGCCTTAACCAGTCACTCCTTAATAGGTGGTGTTGCGACAACCTCCCAGAACCTAGCTAACACAATCTTGGCTGCAACCAGCAATTTTTGACCAGCGATTTTACAAGATGTTTAATCCCAAATGTTTAATAACACAGCACAAGGGTCCAAATTGATCTTAATCCCAGTAATTTGACCAATTACTTCTAAGGCCTGTAACCAAAACCTCTGCACCAGGTCACTACTGCAACAGAGATTAATTAAATTGCCATGACCCATTGTATATTTCCAACACTTGAATCGATGGGTTTGAAAAATTCTATCTAGCAGGAGCCATGTGCCTTCTATAAGCAGTCTGATAACTGAACTTCCTAAAGCCTATAATCTTAACCCTTGTTTCTACGTTCAAATGTCTCCTTAAAACAGGTATAAGGCCCACCCCTTTTAGAGGCCCCTCCCCCTCTCCCAGTGCTGGAGAAAGGCAGCCTTTCTCTGGCTCTGGGAGAGGAAACCCTCTTACCACTGATTTGAAATAAGGCCAAAGGTTTCCTCTTGCAGGGCTAGAGAAAGGCTGCCTCTCTCTCCACAGAGAAAGAGAGCCCTAATATGTCAGGGGAGGGCTTTAGGAAGAGGGAGGGGCTTCAGGTGGGAAGGGCCTGACAGTTGACATCATTCAGCCCCCAGGGGGTGAGCCAGAAGGCAATCTGGCCCCCAGAGCCAAAACAGTTCCCCACTCCTGACTTGAAACGTGCTTCCCAGAATGGTGCCCAGTTATGGTACTATCATTTCCTTCTTTGTCTGGCTGAAGAACACATGAGCATACAAATCTGACTTATACAGAGCCAGATCATTAGTCCATCAAATCCAGAGGTGGGCGTGGGCATTGGGGAGAAAGTCTATCTCCACAGGTTTTGGACATCAACTCCCCAAAGGCCCCACCAGCATGGCTTGTGGTAAGGAATGCTGCAAGCTGAAGTCCAAAAGATCTGGAGATCTACCTTCTACCCATCCCTGGTCTTGTTACCACATTTGGCAGCTGTTCTCCAAGGTCTCACTCAGGCAAGAATCAGTCTCTACCTGCTTGAGGTCCTTTTAACCAGGGATATAAGGGAACTTGGAAACTTCTGCAAGCAAAAGAAAATGTATTGTGCCATTGAGCCATGCTTGCCAAAGCTTAAGCCAGAATACAAGGTTGGATTTTATCTCTAGGAGGATGCCTCCTCCTTGGACAAGGTGCCGAACCTGAAGACCCTATGGGCAGATGGGGTGTGTGTGATTCCAGTAATACCCCACATATCTCCAGTATCCCTTGGAGAGGCTACACCAGAAGAGGACTAGGAAGGACCTCTGGAAGGGGTCTCCAATGCACCTGCTGCAATAGGTGCCTTGCCTGTGAAGGCAGAGGGGGAGATAAAACCACCACCTAGCCCTGAGAGCATGATGCTAGAAGGTACAGGTGGACAACTGCTGATGAAGCATCTGCCTCAATGCCCAAAGGAACCAGTTTCCTCAGGAGAATGGGGCTCCTCAGGGGAAGGGAGGCCTTGAGGGTCGGTCTAAACAGTTGCAGCTGGGCCTGGGCAGGAAAGGAACATATGAAGCTGCCTTATACTGAATCAGACCTGCGGTTCATCTAGCCCAGTGTTGTTGACACTGATTGCCAGTGGCTCTCTAGGATTCTTCCCTAGCCCTACCTGGTGATACCAGGAATTTAACCTTGGACCGTCTGCATGCAAAGCAAGTGCTCTGCCACTGAGAGGTCTGGAAGACTGGGCTATATCAGCTCTTAGTGAAGGTCTGCTGGTTGCTGGAACAACACAGGTCTTCAGCTCAGCCTTGTTCAGCCTAGCTTCTTGACCTTGCTTTCCACTGTGATTGATCACCTGTGCTACAGATACCTGGAGCCCTGCAAGATCTTGCTTCTAGAATTATGCCTGCCCTTGGACTGTTCTGTGATGTGTGACCACATCTTCTCCCCAAGACCCTGCTTTTCTCGACTGCCCTGATACCTGACTGGTACTATTATTCATCCGGCCTTGATCAAGGTCAAGGTCAGATTTGGCCTAAGCAGGACACTCCCTGACCCAACCCAGTTTTTTACCCAGGAATTTCCACTTTTTATATCCCTAATTCAGCCATACATTCTGCACATTGCTTTTGTAGCACCTGCTTATCAGCTGCACCCGAGAGTCCCTTTTAGTTTAAATATTGATAGGAAGAAGTATAGAGGCTCCTCTTGGGGAAGGAGTTTGAGGGGAAGAGGACCAGCTGCACCAGTTGGACCCTGGGGCTGAGTTTGTCTCTGTCCCTGCCCAACCAGGTACTAAGGTGCACCTGCCAGAGGCAGCGCCTCGGCACATGCATTGGTATCGTGTAGGGATGGCGGAGAACTTTGGAAATCTAGCCGTGATAGGCTACGTAAATCGTCACGTAGCCTATCACGGGGTCTTTTTTTTTTTTACTTTTTGTTTCGCGGCCGGGGAGACGGGGCGCTTCTCCCCGGCCTGATGGTTGGGCGAGGCGGGAAGCCTCCCCCCCGGCCTGAATTTCGGCTGGGCGAGGCGGGAAGCCTCCCCCCCTTCACCTGAACTTCGGGGGGAAAAGCGAAGCGCCTCCCCCCCCACCGTGAAGCCAAGCTGCGAAAAGGTAAGTGACTTTCATACATCCCTAGTATCGTGCCAAGTGTGACACTAAGTGTGTACTTAGTGTTGCACTGGAGTTAGACAGGAGGCCATGTATGTCCTATGACTTCTGCAATCAAAGTGGTCCTTACATCATGTCTGAGGAGACTCCTTTTTTGAATTAAATAGCCCTGCAAGCAAAATGATCTGTTGACAGGGCAACAGGAGGCTCCTGTGAGTCACCTGACCACCAGCTGAGTCACATGATAGTCTTGTAGGTCATGACTCATACCATCACACCATGAGTCCATTCTTCAGAAGCTGTAGAGGAGGGAGAACTTTTTTGTTGGATATAACCCCACGGACAGGCTGAACCACATGATTGCTTCCCACCAATGTTGCAAGGAAGGCTTGGGAATATGCAGCTTTGCCACCCCAGGAGCGGTCATATTTCTTTCTTTAGAATAGTTATATACTGCCCTTTGTCACACATATCCCAAAGGAGTAGGACTCCAACTCCAGCTGCACAATTCTTTCACATTTATCTTCTGGAATACTTGGCTTCCTGGTTCCTGCTTCATTATATTTCATGTCAGTGACTCGTGTTGTTTCAGCCCATTTCTGTTTGTTTGAATAATGTGATGCATCTTGAGTAAGGGAAGCCAGGGTGACTACTCTTCTCCCAATGAGCATCGATTTCCATTGGCTGCAGGCTGTTCTTGAAGCTAGCCTTTCTGTCCATTGCCAGCTGATCTCAGAGCATTTCTTTCCCTGCTTATTTTGATGTCTCCATAGCCAGCTGCCAAAATGCGGGCACCAAGCCACAGTTCTCTTTTCAGTCAGCTTTTGTGAAAGAAACAGTCCCTCGAGGAAGCCACTTCCCAAGTTTCTAGTGCTGTCTGTTCTTTCTCAGCAGGTGTTTGGCTCTCAGCCACATCATGGAGAGGCAATTGTGTTTTTATCTTAGCGCAGTGTCTTTCAGAGTTTCTACCTCTAGGGATCCTTTTCCATACTGACTCACCTGCATCAGAAGAACTCAGCAGGGTGTGGAGGATTCTGGGGCACCTGCTAATAGGGATGTACGGATTGTGTAAAATCCATTCCATCTGTGTTTTGCAGGTTGCCAGCCGCCTTTAGTTCCATCGGCCACCCATCAACAGAACTGCATTGTTTTAGTTTCCGAATTTGTGCAAATTCACATTTGCAGGAATTTGCATGTTGAAAAATGCAAATCCCCCCCCCCAAATGCTTTTCATGCTTTAGCCTATGGGGGAAATGTGCATTTTCTGCCAGGTTTGTGGGTTTTTTTGCATATTTTTCTATGATGAAATTTGCACAAAATTCCTGTAGGTTAGAAAAATCATCTGCAAGTCTCCAGAATCTGCCCAACAGGGGACAAGGTGGTCTGCTGTGGAATCCTCAGGTCAGATTCATTAAAGCCTGAACTCATTTGGTTCCATTGCAGATTTCTCCAACATCCCCACCTGCTAAGGGTAGGCATGCATGAGCAATTAGTTGAGATCACATTTCAGTGTCAGCTTAGTGAGTTTGCATATCAGAAACCAAAACATGAACTGAAACACAGTTATTTATTTTTTTAGTTATGATTACATTTATATCCTACCTTTTTTTTCCTCCAAGGAACCCAAGGCAGCTTACATGTCCTCCTTCTCTCCATTTTATCCTCACAGCAACCATGTAAGTAGGTTAGGCTGAGAGTCACTGGCTGGCCCAAAGTCATTCAGTGAGCTTCATGGCTGAGTGGGGACTAGAACCCAGATCACCTGAGTCCCAATCTAACACTCTAACCACTACACCACACTGCACCTGTCATTGAAATTCATACATTCCTCAAGTTTGTTATGCAGTTCACAAAACATGCACACATACTTTTGAGAAAGTACAGTATGCAGAAATACTGGGTACACTGGAAAGTGCATACAAAATGTCTATCCTTGGGGAAGGTGTACACCAAAATGCCTTACTCAATGGAAAAATTGCTTGTAACAATGTGGACATTTGAACAATGTGGACAAAAATGCATATATTTTGGAAGTGGTATAAAAATATTCATATATTTTGAAAATGCACATGAAACTATGTATACATTTCCATGTGGACTAAAATATTGTTTTGCAATGTGCTGTGGAAATCAGATAGAATAAGCAGTGGAAAAAAAGGAAACTGAGTAAATTTAAGTCTGACAGATTCACCCATCCCTAGCTACTAAATGTATTCAGTTCATGTGGAACAAGGTTGACACCCTCTTGGCTTCACTGTTGCCCCACTTCAGTTGAGAAAATGACAGATTTGCCTGATGCTCTCGTGGGGCTAAACTCTGCAGGGGGAGATTTGAATTGGGCAAGCTATATTTAGGGGGAGCTTGTGTGCCATTCTTGATCTCCTTCCTGAAGAACCATAGATAAGCTTCTGAGGAACCTCTGAGTTCCCTGTAACCCTTGAAAGCACTGCCTTAAAATTCAATGTCATTGGGTTATCATAAACTGGGTTGGAACCAGAGTGTCCCTCCCATGAACAGAAGTGGTCCCTCCATTCACGGAAGGGTCTGAGAGCCACCAGGGGCTGCCGCCTGGAGGAGTGGCAAGGCAATTGTCATTGATTCCCTCTTCCCACTGCACCCTCCCACACACTTTTCCATAGGTTCCCCAAGGAGGGTTTCCCTTCCAAAGGAGGAAAGCCTTTCAGGGGGTACCAGGCTCTGCAGGTGGAAGGAGGAATCAGTGAAAATCACCTTCCTGCTTCCTCCAAAAGGAACATCCTATGAGTAGAATTCCACTCACAGGAACTCTGGATCCAGTCCAGAGTAGGGATGTCAGAGAATTCTGCCACGGATCTTGGTGAGGCTGAATGCCAGTGCATTCGGCCCCCCGAAATCCGTGGCGGAACGAAGCCCCCTGCCTAGGGATGTACGAAAATGACTTACATTTCCGCAGATTATGTTGATGCTAGGGGGGAGGCCGGCCGGCTCCACTTTGCAGGGATTCTGCGGAGCTGCCGGCCGGCTCCGCCAGCAGCTGGACATCAAGCCACTGACTAGCAGGGACGCAAATGGCGGCGGCTGTAGCCACCGCCATTTGCGTCCCTGCAGTCAGCCGTGATAGGCTACTTAAATGTTTATGTAGCCTATCACGGCTGATTAAAAAAAACAAAAACAAAAACGCGCGTACGCAAATGGCAGCCCCATGGGCGCCGCCACTTGCGTTCCTTATTTTGGCACGTCTTAGTCAACATAAACATTTACGTAGACTAAGACGGCGAAAATAAGGGGAACGCAAATAGCGTAGCGTCTACGCTATTTGCGTTCCCCTTATTTTTGCGGTCTTAGTCTACGTAAATGTTTATGTAGACTAAGACGTGCCAAAATAAGGAACGCAAATGGCGGCGCCCATGGGTGCCGCCATTTGCGTATGCACGTTTTTTTGTTTTTTGTTTTAATCAGCCGTGATAAGCTATGTAAACATTGACGTAGCCTATCACGTTTTATTGTTTTTTTACCTGGAAATGGTGGCGGTGGCAGCCAGTCGGAAGACCGGCTGCCGCAGCCGCCGCCACTGAACCGCCGCCGGAGCCGCTGCCGGAGCCGCCGCCGCCAGGAAGATCCACCTAAGGTAAGTCCCATCCAGGGGGGGGGGGCGGGTGGGCGGGGGGCCATTCCGCCACCAATTTTGGGGGCCGAATGCGCTGGCATTCGGCCTCGCCGAGATCCGTGGCGGAACTTTCATACATCCCTACTCCTGCCCCACCAGCCCACGAAAGGCATGCAAAATGGGACTTACCTGGTGCCGTTCGTGCTGCTTTCTGAATGGCGGCTACGTCTGCGGCCGCCATTTGCTTCCCTATTTTTGCTGTGATAGGCTACGTAAATACTTACGTAGCCTATCACGGCTAACTAGGGATGTCAGAGAATTCCGCCACGGATCTTGGTGAGGCCGAATGCCAGTGCATTTGGCCCCCCGAAATCTGTGGTGGAACAGCCTGCCCCCCCACCCCTCCGCTGATCCCCCCCAGGACAAGACGTACCTGGGGCGGATCTTCCGGGCAGCGGCGGCTTTGGCGGCGGCAGCGGCCAGTCTTCTGACTGGCTGCCACTGCTGCCATTTCCAGGCTTGTGGGGGAAAAAAAAAAGATGTGATAGGCTACATAAAGATTTACGTAGCCTATCATGGCTAGGTTAAAAAAAAAGAAAAAAAAAGATGTGATAGGCTATGTAAATCTTTACGTAGCCTATCATGGTTGCTGGTGTTTTGTTTTTTTTTTTTAAAAAAAAACGCATATGCAAATGGCGGCGGCTACGGCCGCCGCCATTTGCATCCCTTCTTTTTACTGTCTTAATCTACATAAATATTTATGAAGACTATGACGGCAAAAATAAAGGGGAACGCAAATAGCGTAGCAGGCGCTATTTGCGTCCCCTTTTGATTCGCCGTTTTAGCCTACGTAAAGATTTACGTAGGCTAAAACAGTGAATGAAAAGGGGACACAAATAGCGCCCGCTACGCTGTTTGCATTCCCCTTTATTTTCGCCGTCATAGTCTATGTAAATATTTACGTAGATTAAGATGGCCAAAAAGAAGGAACGCAAATGGCAGCGGCCGTAGCTGCTGCCATTTGCGTATGTGGTGTTTTGTTTTTACCCAGAGCCCTCCGCAGCTGGAAATCCAGCTGCGGACAGCTCTGGCCTGGATGGGCCGGGCCTGGCCAGCTGCTCCACGGAGCTGCCACGGAGCTCAGCCGGCCGTTCGAGGATTCCGGGGGGAGGAACGGAGTGCCTCCCCCCCGGCCAGGTTTCCGGGGGGAGGGATGGAATGCCTCCCCCCCACCATCAACTTAATCCGCGAAAGGTAAGTCACTTTCGTACATCCCTACAGCTAACGCAGGGATGCCATTTGCATCCTTGAGGAGGCCGTGATAGGCTACATAAATATTTACATTGCCTATCACTGCAATAAAAGGGAATGCAAATGGTGCCCGCTGTAGCTGCTGCCATTTGTGTTCCCTTTTTTTCCTGATAGGCTACGTAAATATTTACGTTACCTATGACGGCAAAAAAACAGGAATGCAAATGGCGGCTTCTATGCCATTTGCACCCCTGTTTTTTTTTTTTTTTTGCCGTGATGGGCTATGTAAATATTTACGTAGCCTATCATGGCCAAAAACCAGGAACGCAAATGGTGGCCGCTGTAGCCGCCGCCATTTGCATCCGCAGGCTCCACATGGCGCCTGCGAATGCGCCCAGCCGGTGGCTCCGTGGAGTTGCCACAGAGCAGAGCCAGCTGGGTTAGGATTTCAGGGGGAGGTATGAAGCGCCTCCCCCCACCGTGAATCACCCCATCGAAAAGGTAAGTGGCTTTGGTACATCCCTAGTCCAGAGTGAGCTTATGTCTCTTCTATATATTTTACAGAGTTCTATGCATGAATGCTTTCCCTCTTCAGATATCCAAGCTCAATGTACAGATATTGAGGGTGGAGCTAGAGGTGTGATTTTGTTTCCTCTTACTGTGAGTCTACTTTTTTTTAGCTTCCTTTGGCAGCCCCACATATGGTTTGCGTAAGCAGACCCTCTGATTTTGCCACAAACTTAGTTTGGGAAGAAATTTGGTTGCATCTCTAAAATAAACATTAAATATCCCATTAAAATCCAATGAAAATACAATTAAACATCTTATGAATAGCTCTGAAAGAGCAACGTGCAGTATATTGCTTTTCTATGGCACTATCACATCAAAAGCAGCCCTAAGGAAATAATAATAGCAGCAATCGTGATGATAATTATGCATAAATCCATGAGGCATCCCACTTAATCTTGTGAGCTGGAGCACTCTGCATCCCCCCCCCCTTCCATTTCCAGTGTCTTTTTATTAAATCCTCAGTGAGATGGTTGACATTTTTACCAACAGCTTTCTCCAGTGTTCAGCTTTCATCTGTGGCTGCAATTTTGGTGGTACAGAGGAGCACAACCCACACACAGATTGTCCAAAACTTTGTTGTTGTTGTTACCAAAAATTATAATAATCCTTTTCTATCAAATAAAGTAGGGCATGGATTGACTTCCTGTTATTTCCCTTGACAGTTTGACAATTACAAGAAGCTTTGCTGTGCCTGCTTGTCTTTCACTTAATGCACAAATTTCTCACCCTTATCATAGTGCATAAAGTTTTGGAAGCTTAAGTGTTTCTCAGCATGTTAATGTGGAAACTTTGCCAGCCCCTGGGACGTGCTAAACATAAGCCATGGGAATTGTCAGGATGAGAAAATGAGGAAATCAACAGTCCTAGGGGAAATGACACATTCCCATAATTGTTTGCAGATGTTGACCAAAGACTGAGCCCTGGTTCATATGTTACCAGTACTGGCTCTCAGAGGTTGAAAGAGACAGTGGCCATCTCTCCCCTCCACCACACATTTCAAAGGATGTGTGACCTGGGCACTCCATGCCAACATCCATTACAGTGATTCCTTGTTAGCATTGTTTTTCCTTCCTTTCCTGATGTATAGAGATTCCCTTCTAGCTCTCCCCTTGATTTCAAGAAAATCTGCATCCATCTTGGGTGCATTTTAGGTCAAACCTGCACAACTGATGACCCACCAAGCCAAATGTAGCTCTCCAGCCAGTATGTATGGTGGCCCATCAAGGACTCAACAAATGTTTCTGCAGTTTGCCAGGGTCTTTTTAAAAAAGTGGGTTCTAAAAAGGGATGTATGGGAATTTTGGTTTTGCTTACAAAACATATGAGCATGCTCTATTCGAAGCACTGAACATGAGCATGAGCATGTGTCCGCCAAAAATATTGGAAATTGTTGAACACATGCTAGCGTCCATCTTGTTCCCAATTCCCAGTTCGATTTGCACAAATGTCCTAATTTGTGTGAAAGTCCTCTGTAGACTGAATCAGCCCTGCTTTAGTCTATGGAGGAAATTTATGTAAATTTGGGGAGATTTGCATAAATCTCCCATTCAATCACTGCTCAATTTGTGCAATTTTCTGTTCAGAAATGCAAACAGCAATTCGGCATAAAATGAGTGGTGAGGCAGTATTTGGAGAATCCTGGTGATTTTGAACATTGCTCATTCGCCCATCCCTAGTTCTAAGTGGCTGGTGGGGGAGGGACCATAGAGTCAGAGAGAGTTTGTTTTGACTGTAGTAGGTTTAATCACAGGTTTAATTCTTGCAAGCCAGAATAGAAAATCCTAGGCCAGATGGAGGCATAGTCTGAGCTGGACTAAAGAAGCTTCCGATGCTCCATGGCATTTGGCTTCATGGCCCCAAGATGTGCAAGCCTCTTGTGCAGTCTAATCCTGTACAGGTCTACTCTGAAGTAAGCCCCACTGACTTCAATGAGACTTATTCCTAGGTACTGTATGTGTGTATATATGATTGCAGCAGTAGATAGCTAAGATTTTGCCCAGGGTAATGCATTTGAAACATATGACTTAAAGAATCCTTCCTCCAGATGTTTGGGACTACAGCACCCATCATTCATCATCATTGGCCATGCTAGTGGGGCTGATGAGGGTTGTAGTCCAAAACATCTGGAGGGTGCCAGATTGGAGAAGGCTAATATACAGGGTCTTTCTCCTAGCAGGAGAGGCATGCAGCAATGTTTTCAGTGAGGCAGCAGTGGGAGGGAAGTATTTCCATCCCCACTGATGTCTCTGACTCAGCTATGGTGCTCTTATTTAGCAGCATCAACCCCAGAAGGATTTTTTGTTTAGATGTTCCACAGCAGGACATTTCTGCCATCACTGACCTGCTATTCCCCTCTGTTCCATCCCAGTTTCTGATCTGCGTGATTACATGCCTGAGATGCAACTGCCTTCTCGGTCTTATCATTAGAAAAGGCCATGGGGGCAATGGACAGAGGTTCAGGCAGGGGTGGACTGGGGGGCGGACAGTGTGTCGCATGCAATAATGTGTCTCTTTTCAATGTGGAAGTGGGGATTTGGGATGGGAAAATCTAGGACTAGGGACCATCTTGGGAACAGGCATGAGACTGAGAGTAACTCAGCAGATGTTGACACAGATGTTTTTGAAGCAAAGGCTGTCTTCCTGGTGTCTTATTAAAGGATACAGAAATATTATTACTATTTCATTCCATGATATGAATATGTAATGGGGAGATCATTTCATAGTTTTGAGAATACAGTTCTCCAGCAAGATAGCAGGCAAGATAGGTCTTCATAACTGAAAAGCAGCAATTGGAGCATCCACAGTTGGCTCAGCTTTCAGTCCTTTTAGTTCATTTCCACCTCCCTGCTCCTGTGTTAGCAATGTGTATATGAGCCACAATAAAACATTGCAAAAGGGGGGGGGGGCTTGCTGTGACTCAGTGCCAATTGCATCAAGATTTCCCCCCACTTTTGCTAATTTGCATGTATGCTTCTGCACACTGGCGAACAGAAGTATCTTGATCCAGCTCTACGTACAGTCACGCCATGCTTGCTTGTTATCTCAGGGTATTAACAGTGCACCCGTGTGCACATTGCATGCATCATGCTGAGGAGGTGGGAATGATATGAAGGAATTACAGGAACTGAAACTATAGCAAACTGTGCCTAGCAACTCTCTGGACAAATTTGGAAATACAAACTTGAACCATGGAGAATCCCTAGGTAATTCAGCCAGGTAATTTGGAATTCCTATAGCTGGGGAAAGTAGAAGAGGGGAATTTGAGAATGCCCAAAACAGGATGGGGAAGGCAGAGGAAGTGTGAACTTGTGGAGGTGATGAGAATATTTGGAAGGTATCTGGACAGCCATACAGACTGAGACAAGGTCAGAATCTGGTTGTCATCGAGGCAAGGTTCCAGACCTGACCAGGAAACATGTCTAATCAGGCCAAAACTGGGAACCAATGAGCTGCCTCAGTGGGAGGAGCTGTGCTGAATCCTGGAAGGCCAATACAATTGTTTCCATCCTCAAGGGGCTGACCAAAAGGGATGGGGGAGAAATTCATTGTATCTCATTTGTGGTTCCTGAAACACAGTTATCCTTTGCTGTCTGCAACAATGTGTATATTGAGGAAAAAACCTAACAGAAATGTTTATATTAGTGAAAAAAATATGTACAAAATCTGTAGAGCCTGAGGATGTGGACAGGAGCCTTGGGGAGGTGAGGCCTACCATGTGTTTGCTGGGAAGACGGAATCATACCTTGATGTAAAGAGGTACTGACCATTACCCTTAGCCACTCAGACAGTCTTCTGCTAAAAAGACTCAGAGGCATGTCTAGTGGGGATGTGAGAGAGGGCCTTCTTGTTAGCTGCTCACAGGTTTTCGAACTCCCCACTGAGAAACGCCCTTTCTCTTGTTCTTATTATTTATTTATTTATTATTAAATTTATTAATCACCCATCTGGCTGGTCACCCAGCCACTCTGGGCGATGTACAACATACAATAAAACAGTTTAAAACAATAAAATACTACAATAAAAACATTTTCTAAAATACCCTAACCCACCCCAAATGCCTGCCTGAACAACCACGTTTTTAATGCACGACAGAAGCTCATTAAAGAGGGGGCATGACAGAGTTCCCTAGGGAGGGAGTTCCACGGAGTGGGGGTCACCACAGAAAAGGCCCTCTCCCTCGTCCCCACCAGTCTAGCTGTCCTGGATGATGGGACAGAGAGAAGGCCATCCGAGGCTGATCTTGTTAAGCGGCCTGTCTGGTGCTGCTGGAGGTGCTCCTTAAGATAGGCTGGGCCGGAACCATATATGGTTTTAAAGGTCAAAACCAACACCTTGAATGTGGCCCGGAAAACAACTGGTAACCAGTGCAACTCCTTCAGCACTGGAGTGATGTGATCTCGCCGGCGGCTGCCTTTAATCAGGCGAGCCGCTGCATTCTGTACCAGCTGCAGTTTCCGAACCGTCTTCAAGGGTAACCCCACATAGAGCGCATTACAGTAGTCTAAACGAGAGGAGACCAGGGCATGTACTACCGATGGGAGCAGATGGTCGGGAAAGAAGGGGCACAGCCACCGTATCAGATGGAGTTGATACAGCGCTGTCCGGCTCACAGCTGACACCTGAGCCTCCATGGACAGCTGGGAGTCCAAAATGACCCCCAGGCTGCGGACCTGGTCTTTCAAGGGTAGCCGTACCCCATTCAACTTCTTCCACCAGGAGGCAAATACATTTTTACTCATGTAGGCCTTTGGCATGTAAGTTGGTGTGTTGCTGAAGGGATCTTTAACTGGTTTAGTACTATCTATTTTATTGTTTTTTTAATCGTGTGTAGGGATGGGCGAACCCACCCATGCCTGGCTTTATCAGGTGCTTGCTGAGCCTCTGCCACCGCCTGCCTCTGATTGAGGTGCTGCACAAGCTTCTACAAGCCCTGGCAAGTGCCCCACAAAGCAGCATGGCCGCCCACCTTCATAGCGAGCTGCTATTGTGCACAACAATGGTGGCCACCAGGGTCCCTGTCACTGCCTGCCAACCGCCCAGTATCGATTCCTTGGAAGAAGGTAAGAACGTGCGATTGGCGGGAGGCACTGACTGCCTATCAAGCCTGCATGGCCACCTTTCTTGCATGGAATTGGAATGAGACAATGCAGGCTTGACAGGCCATGAGGGCATGAGTTGCCTGGCACCTGCACATTCTTCACTCCTTGTAAGGAGGGAAGAACATACAATTCGCAGGAGGCAACCTGCCCACCTGTCAAGCCTGCATGGCCTCTTTCCTTGCATGGAAGGAGACGTGAAAGTGTGACAGGCCATGAGGGCAGGATTCACCAGCCAACCCCTTGTTCTCCCCTCCTTGCAAGGGGGGGGAGAAAAGGTGTTGGGACCTGCTCCTCGGGTGTGGGGCTGCTTAGTGAGTCCATCCAGGGGGCTGCAAGTGAGGGGAGCTCCACCCCTTTCCTGGACTCTCACGACATCCCCAATTGTGTGTTTATTGATCTATTTTTATGCTATGTCTTAATTAAGACTGTTTTTTTTAACCTGTATTTTATTATGGTTAGCCAACTTGAGCCACCTTCTTGGTGAAAGGTGGGATCTAAATTAAATAAAATGATGAATAAATTAACTGCAAACATATATTACATTAGGGAAAACTCCAAAAATGTGTATACTAGGGAAAACTGCATACAAAAATGTGTATATTAGGAAAACGGTGTATGAAAATGCATGTGAATGTCCATGCTGACTTTAAAAAAAAATTCACAATGATGTGGAAACAGGATGGAATGAACTTATGAATAGAAAAATGAGAAAATAAAAAAGACAGATTTGTCCATCTCTCTGGACCACAAGGGCCTGCAAGCCAGAAGCAACTTCCACCTCCGAAACCAGGCTCCAGTCCCAACTGCTCCTGACAACTCTATGCAGTATGATGTTTCAATGACTGAGTTTGGAGTATGGTGCTATTTATTGTATTCCAGCTCAAGGTTTAGCCATATTTTTTCTGCCTGTCTATGAAGTGAACTTTCAGTTTTCAGACAATATTGGAGGCAAGTGTGTCAGAAGTTGGAGACTGCCTTAGAATGGAGAGTAGGATTTATTAATGTGACCTGGATAGATCTGTATATTTTGACTTTAAAGCCAAAAACAATATTCCTTTTAAAAATAAAAAATACACACTAAAGCTCACTGATTGAAACCGAGCCATAGGGATGATTGAATTTTTTATGATTGCTTTATTTAACAAAGAAAATGGCATAATTAAACTTTGGATTCCATGAAAAGCCAACAAGCCAGGCAGAAATAATGGGTTTTTGAAACTGATTATGCCTTAATGAATGCAGAATTATAGAGAATCAGATTGGATGAAAGTTTACTGCATTCCCCTGCCCCCAATTTGGTATTTTTCTGGGATTTGTTTTGAAGAGCATTACATTTGTAAAATTTGTTCTGTATGTTGTGAAGTTTTACTTTAGCTCTAGCTATGGAACATGCATAGGGGCAAAAGTTGCCTTGCCAATCTAACCAATTAATGGCTTTCCTGATTCCAGACTTTCTGCTTTCTTTGAGCAAATCAACAGAGCAAATTCTGGGTGCAAGGTGGAAAAAAAGTATTTGTGACTGTCGCATGAAAAAGGGTTGAGTACTTCAATGTTCACTTTAAAGCCTCAGTTCTCTCTGTAACATGGAGCACGATTAGGTGGGGATGAGGTGGTAGTAGTGACACCTCTAGGGTAGGAATCTGGGGCAGAGGTTCAGGGCTCCAGTATCATCATCATCAGGAGGCAGTGGAGGCTGGTGGCTCCAGTCCCAGTGGGGCTATATATCCACTCTAGATTTCAGTCAGAACTCTAAAGGAGCTATCCAAGGTGCTGATCCCAATCCCCAAAATACTTTTGGCATGTTGGACAGCTCCTTTAAAGTTCTGACCGGTTCTGAATGAAACCCAGAGCAGATTCTCAGCGCCACGTACATTAGAGACACCAGCCCCCACTGGCAAGAAGAGCCTGAAATGCAGCAGGGCTGACTTACCAGAATTTGAAGTAGGAATGGGTGATAAGGGGTGGTCCCAGGGCATCGTTGGAAGGCACATGAGGCAGCCACCTTGCTGAAGCTAAGCAGGTCTGGGTCTGGTCAGTGCTTGGAGGGGAGACCACCTGGGAACCACCTGTAGCCACCTTGAGTTCCATGATGGAAGAAAGGTGGGATATAAATGTATCTAAATGTAAATAAAGAAATAAAGAAATCAATTCATTTTGTTTTTTAATAAGAACTTACCAAAATCCACATATTTAGTCATAATTTGAAGGAAATAACTTAAAAAATGGAGAAAGGAAAACAGACAGATCTGTCCATCCAGGTGCAGGGCTTCGAGTATTTAGCTCATCAGACTTTGGGTTGAATCCCTGTCTATTCAGCTACATTTGTGGAGCTGAATTAGGCACCTCTTTTTTTTCTGATAGGTTCCTCCTCTACATGGCAGGCAGGTACAGAATGGTCCTCTCCATGCTGGGAACAGCTGTCGGTATTGAATTTGGCCAGTGCAGATGGGTGAAAATTCCGTTTGGTTTATTTCTTTTCAGCACTTGCCAAAAATCCACAACTTTTTTCTTAAGCAGGACAGGAAGAACTTGAGATTATAAAGAATAGAATGTGGGAGAAAATGAAATTGATGGATTCATCCATCCATATTTTAAGTCAAGTAATATACATTACCATCTAAAAAATCTACCCAACCCACAATCCATAAAACAACTAAAGGCACAATCCTATGCATGTTTAGACAGAGAGTGAAAAAGTCCTAAAACTCCCAGCATTCCTCAGCCAGTATGGCTGGCTGGGGAATGCTGGGAGTTGTAAGATCTTTTTCTATCTAAACAGGGATAGGATTGCACTCGAAGTCCTGAGTCTAAAATAACGGCACTACTCAGCGATAGAAAGGACTGGATGAGAGGAATCACATTTTTGACAGTGAAGGACAAATCTGTCAGTCTTGCCTTCTCCCACACTCAATTCGTTTACATCTCAAGTTCTTTCCATCCCAAATATGATTTTTAATTGCGGGGGGGGGGAATTCTTATCAAGCATGAGCTGAAATAAAATTCTCACCAGACAAATTCCATAGGTAGAGAGGACCATGATGTACCTGCCTGCCATATAGCTTCTAAAACAACGAGTATGTCAGAAAATGGAAGTGAAAGCCCTAATTCAGCATTTACATGGTTGGCTTTTAAGAACTATGCATTCAAAGCCCAGGGTCTGCATGGAGAAACCTGTCAATTTTGGTTTCTCCCACAATGGATTTTTTTTTTAAAATCTCAAGTTCTTTTCATCCTGTATATGAAGAAATTTTCAAATTTTGATAAGTTCTTATCAGAAGCAA